>NC_045427.1:395252108-395879191 GCF_902635505.1 Sarcophilus harrisii
CTGTGCTCCCCCTTTACCCAAATGAAACAGACCTCACCTAAATCTTTCTTAGTTATCTGAAAGTGGAAATTTTATCACTTCATCTTTTTGTAGGTACTGTTATTCCAGAATCTGTTTATCGGCTTAATTTAACATTGTTTCTGAGGGAAAATGAGGAGAGTTCAGGTTTGATAAAACCAAAGCTGACAACTATTGGGCAAAAACTGTTGCCAGTACTTGAAAGTAGTCTGGCAAAAATTAAGTAGATATTAAAATCTCAAATCATCTACCAAGATAAGCTTGAAATGGATTTGTGTTTTAGACATTAATGGTGAGATCATGAGCAAAGTATAGGGGCAAAGAAGAAAATCTCTTATATCTATAAATGGGAAGAATTCATAATTAAGAGGTAAGAGGTTCAAAAGAAGTAAATCTCACAATTTTGAATAATTTTTTTGCAAGTAGTACTTTGGTAGTTGAAATTTGAAGAGAAAAGTGAAATTTGGGGGGAACATCTTTGCAGTATTGTTTTTTCTGATAAAGGCATCATTTCTAGGGTTTATTGAGATCTGGTTCAAATAAATACCATGAGAAAAAGAATCATTTCTCCAATTGATCAAAGGATATAAAGAGGGTTTTCTGAGGAAAGTAATCTAAGATATATATAGCCACATTTAAAAAATGTTTGAAGTCACTAATACTTACAGAAATTCAAGTTAAAGAATACTGATATATCATCTAATACCTATCATGTTAATACAGATGATAAAAAAGGGAAAACTATGATAACTGCTACAGGAAAATAGGTGGAGCTACGAAATGGCCCAGCCAATCTGAAAAGCAATTTGAAACTATGCCCCCCAAACTTTTAAGCTTTTTATACTCTTTGACTCAATGATATTGACATAACTAGGAGGTTTATATATTCTAAAGAGAACAAAAAAGAAAAGGACTCATGTACAAAAATAATTTTAATAGTTATATTTGACATGGCAACAAATTAGAAATTGATATTGAAAAGTTGTTAAACTATTGGGCAACTGCTGAATAACTTAAAGTATATGTATGTGATGGGGGATATCATTGTCCTGTAAGACAGACAAAGGGGATTATTTCAGTAAAACCTGGACAGTAAAACAATTTGTTTTGCTTGACCATACACTTTTATAAATGGGTTTACTTTTTGCTATTTTAATTTGGAGGAGGGGGAGAAATGAAGGATAAGGGAGGGGAAAAGAGTCAAGTCACATAATAACATTTGTTCTGAAAGGGAAAGAATTTGAACCTGAAAATAAAGTAAAATTGAATTTTTAAGAAGAAGTGAAAAATCATTTACAACTTGGTACATCCTAAGGAGGATGAGGGAAAAAAAGCAGGAGAGTGATCTATTCAGATAGATGCATATAAAAGTTACTTTGGCTGTTTGTGAAAGATGAATTAAAGAGGAAAGGGGCAAGAAAAACTTTTGACAGTCTCTTATAACTGGGGATATTGTCAGGCCAGATAATAGAAATATAAAGTACTTTACAATCCTTAAAATGGTATATAAAATTCTACTTTTTCTTATTGTTATTCTTGTTAATAATTAGCAGGTAGTCACAAGTCTCCAATCTGGTAATGAATTCATTCTCAGAGCCTTCTACTACACTCCTCCTGAGCTTAAGCAATGTTTACAGAGGAATAAAAGGGGTGTACTGTTGTTTAAAACCAGAAACTGGAATGTGGAGGTGGGTGGAAAATATACACAAGGACTTTTATTTTTAATCTGTATTATTAAGACCTTTTTAAGTTTAGGCAATTGACAAAACAATATAATAAACCCTTATTTGTAGTGCCTGATGATTTTTGGGTAAAAATTCTCTCAAAAATTAAACAATGATCTTTAGCCAAATTATAACAGTACAAGAAAAGTATGAGATTTCTTTGTTGTTTTTTAAGTTATAACTTTTTTTTAGTAAGGTCCAATTTTTTGAGACCCCATTTGGGGTTTTCTTCACAAAGGTAATGATTTGGCTTTTCCATTTCTTTCTCCAGAACATTTTACAGATGAGAGAACTGAAGCAAATGTTATTATGTGACTTGACTATGGTTATATAGCTCGCCAAACCCAGCGAGTCTTTGAGGCTATATTTGAACTCAGGAAGATGAGTACACGAGGTTAGGCCCAGAAATCTATCAACTATACCTGCTAGCTGCACATTGAAGATTCTACCTAGAGTGTTTTTTATCAGTGGTGGATTCACAAGAAGCTATTGAATTAAAGTTGACATGACTTATGAACTAATTGGATGCATGCTGTGATGGGCAATATGGAAAAGGGGGTAGTGAAGAATATCAAAAATCAAGATTAACTCTAAGGTTTTCATTTTAGAGAATATTGTTCTGAGTGATAGTGAATATACTCACTACCTTATATGGTGGTCTGTTTCATTTTCAGATTGCTCTGATAAAATATTTTTGCTCATAGTGAACATTAACCTGGTACCTATAGATTTCACTCTTTGATTCTAATTTTAAAGTGAATAGGCTAAAAGAACAAATTTAACCTATTTTTCAAAACAGTAATTTTTTTAAAAAGCCATAACCATATGAACTTTGAAAATATTGCTCTTTTTATGAATGAACATTTTATTTTTATTAGCAGGATGATAAACTTATAATAATTTGGGTATCTTTTTCTGGTACCTGCTCTTTTACACTTACCAGAGAAGACAATTAGGGATAGGAAGGAAAAATGAACAATTAACCTTAGAACCATCAATTTGAATAATTTCTAACAATTAGATGTAATGAATTATTAAATAAAATTTTAGGCCACCTGAAGATTCCATATCCAGAGTATTTCTATGATTGTGTATATTAGGAATTCTTAACCTTTTTGTGTCAGAGATGTCTTTTGGCACTCTTGTCAGAACAGCAATTTAAATACATTAAATACAATTTATACAAGACTTCTTACAAACCTATAAAATCA
Organism: Sarcophilus harrisii; assembly: GCF_902635505.1. NCBI lineage: Eukaryota > Metazoa > Chordata > Mammalia > Dasyuromorphia > Dasyuridae > Sarcophilus > Sarcophilus harrisii. The sequence continues at coordinate 395,255,062 of NC_045427.1, forward strand.
TAGAGTAAATATTTTCTTCAATCCTTATAATCCCTCAAACCTTTGCTAAGTAAAAATTATAAACTAAAGGTAAAGAAACTTTGACTGGTTGTATGGTGGAGGATATCTGAAATTTTAAAAAGAATGTAAAAAATAAATTTTCTAAAACCCAGGAATGGAAGCTCATTGACCTTAGGTTCACTCAGTAACCCTTCTCTAGCTCCCAGATCATTGACACTAAGGCTGAACTTGAGAACTAATGGGCACAATACAAGCTTATATCAAAATCTACCTCTGTACCCTAAGCCTAACTCTAACCCTAACTCCCCTCCCTCTTTCCAGTATTGTAAAAAAACAAAACAAAACAAAACAAAAAATAATAATTCTAAGCTGTGGAAGCTTGCTTGGTCCTTGTGAGAGTTCCAAAAATGCCCACTCCCTTCAAAAATGTCATGGGAAAGGGGAAAAAAAATCTTTCTTTTTTTTTTTTAAATAATAGTTTTTTTTAAATTTTTAAAATGTATGCAAAGATAGTTTTTAACATTCACCCTTGCAAAATCTTTTGTTCCAAATGTTTCTCCCTACTTTCTCTCAATTCCTCCCCTAGACAGCAAATAATCCAATATAGGCTAAACATGTGCAATTCTTCTACACATATTTTCACATTTATATACTACACAAGAAAAATCAGATAAAAATGGAAAACAAAATGAGAAAGAAAACAAAAAGTAAGCAAACTACAACAAAAAGGTGAAAAATACTATGTTGTGATCCATATTCAGTACTGGCAGTCATCTTTCTGGATGCATATGGCTAATCTGCAACAACTCTATTTGAAATGGTCTGAATCACCTCATTGTTGAAAAGAGCCGGGGGGCGGAGCCAACATGGCGGAGAAGACACACGCTACTTTCTAAGCTCTTCTCTTACCCTCTTTATCAATATTATATCGAGCCTCAAAAATAGTCTTGACTGCTACAATTCGTAAAGATAAGAAGTAGAACAACTCACCTGCCGAAGAAAATCTGCAGTCTCGCCAAAAAAGGTGGGTTCCGGGGCCAGGGGGGAGATCGGCGCAGACTGGGAGAGAAATTAGGTTCCGAGGAGAGTCTCAAACCGAGGGTGAAGGCACAGATCTCAGCACAAGCTCGCAGCCCCACAAGTACCGGCTTTTCCTTAGGGCAGTTGGAATCCTGCACGCAGGAGGACGCAGCCGTTAGCCTCAATCTGCGCAGTGGGGAGCTCGGCTTGGGGCCATAGAAGCTTTTCAGGGTCCAGTTTGCATCGGCAGAGACACTGGGCAGAGTTTGGGCGGTCTGCGTCAGTCAATCCACAGTCCCACAAGAGGCTCCGGCCTGGGCGTGACACTTTCACCAATGTGTCTCATTGCCGAGGGCAATCGATAATCCACTCAGCCCCTACTAAGCAGTTTGATTAGCTCAGCCAGTGCTGAATCCACTTCCTGCTGGGGAAGGGAAAACTCTCACTCTGAAGCACTCCCATACCCTCAGAGCCGGATGGTTTACATCTCCCTGCTCTGCAGAGGAAGCTGGTAACCCCTTGCCTGAGACCACCTAAAGGCTTTAAAACATGAATAAAAAGATGAAAAGAATAATCGACACTTCTATGCAGAAAAGGCAGGTCAGCAAACCTGAAGAGACCTCAAACAGCAAAGAAATGATCAGACTGTCCTCCTTACATAATGCTCTCATAGAAGAGACCATTAAAAGTCTCAAAGAGAGTTAGAAGATAAATGGGAAAGGAAAGAAGCCTTTACAAGAGAGCAACAACTTCCTGACAATACGAATTGAAAAAATAAAGAATTCACTACAAAGTAGGTTTGTGAATTGGAAAAGACAAAGAACTCTCACAGAAAGTAGGATCGAGATTGGAAAAGACAAAGAACACGCAAGAAAGTAGGATCTGTGAATTGGAAAAAGAAAATAATTCACTAAAAAAAAAAATTAGTAAAATGGGAAAAAATTCCACAGACCAAAACAATACATTCAAAAACTCAATTGGACAAATACAGAAAGAAGAAAAAAAAGCTTGAAAGAAAATAATTCTTTAAAAATTAGAACTGAACAAATTGAAACTAATGATTCATTGAGACAGCAAGAATCAGTCAAGCAAAAACAAAAAAATGACAAAGTGGAAAAAACCATGAATTATCTACTTGCAAAAACGACAGACTTGGAAAATAGATCTAGGAGAGATAATCTGAGGATTATTGGACTTTCTGAAAACTATGATGAAAAAAAGAGCCTAGATACTATTTTACAAGAAATCATCAAAGAGAACTGCCCAGATGTAATAGAATCAGAAGGTAAAATAGGCATTGAAAGAATTCATCGAACACCTTCTGAAAGAAACCCTAAAATAAAACCCCAAGGAATATTGTGGCAAAATTTCAGAACTATAAGATTAAGGAAAAAATTTTACAAGCAGCCAAAAAAAAACCATTTAAATACCGAGGTGCCACAATAAGGATCACCCAAGATCTGGCTGTCTCTACATTAAAGGAAAGAAGGGCCTGGAATATAATATTCTGAAAGGCACAAGAACTTGAGATGCAGCCAAGAATAAACTACCCAGCTAAGCTGAGCATTTTCTTCCAGGGAAGAAGATGGACATTTAATGAAACAAATGAATTCCATTTGTTTCTGAAGAAAAAACCAGAACTAAACAAAAAATTTGATCTCTAAGCATAGAACTCAAGAGATGCAGAAAAGGTAAAAAATAACACTTGAGAATTGTATTTCTGTTGTGGATATACAAAAGAATACATGTATAATTTGATTGACTGATATAACATAAAAAGGGAAGTAGATATGGAAAAGGGATGATGGCAGAATAAGGTGGGAAGGAGGGATAAAGAGGAAACCACATCCCACAAAGAGGCTAAGGAAACTTATCATATCTGAGGGAATTTAGAGAGGGAGGAACATTGTGTTGAATCTTACTCTCATCAGAGTTGCTCAAAGAAAAATAATTGACATTTGTTTTAGAAAATTCTCTCTCGCCTCATTAAAAACAGGGAGAGGAAAGGGAAAAGAAAAGAGTAATAAGGAAGGAAGGGGAAAGACTCAAAGGGGAGGAGGGAGTTACAAAGAGGATAAGTATAGTGATACAAGAGGGGTACATAAGTTTAAAAGGGGGAAAGAGGGTTGGGGGAGGCAAGAATAAGTAAAGCACAATCTGGGGTTATTAGGATGGCAGGAAATACAGATTTAGTAATTCTAACCGTAAATGTAAATGGGATGAACTCCCCATAAAGAGGCAGAACAGACTGGATCAAAAGTTAGAACCCTACAATATGTTGTTTAAAAAACACATTTAAAGCAGGGGGATGCATATAGAGTAAAAGTAAAAGGCTGGAGCAAAATCTATTATGCTTCAGGTGAAGTCAAAAAAGCAGGGGTAGCCATCCTTATCTCAGATCAAGCAAAAGTAAAAATTGATCTAATTAAAAGAGATAAGGAAGGTAACTACATCCTGCTAAAGGATAAACAACGAAGCAATATCAATATTAAACATATATGCACCAAGTGGTATGGCACTCAACTTCCTAAAGGAGAAGTTAAGAGGTTGCAAGAAGAAATAGACAACAAAACTGTAATAGTAGGAGATCTCAACCTTGCACTCTCAGAATTAGACAAATCAAACCACAAAACAAATAAGAAAGAAATTAAAGAAGTAAATAGAATATTAGAAAAATTAGGTATGTTGGATCTTTGGAGAAAATTGAATGGAGATAGAAGGAATATACTTTCTTCTCAGCAGTTCATGGAACCTATTCAAAAATTGACCATATATTAGGACATAAAGACCTCAAAATTAAATGCAAGAAAGCAGAAATAGTAAATGCTTTCTTTTCAGATCATGATGCAATAAAAACTACATTCAACAAAAAGTTGGGGAAATAGACCAAAAAGTAATTGGAAACTAAACAATCTCATCTTAAAAATGATTGGGTGAAGCAAGCAAATTATAGATACAATTAATAATTTCACTCAAGATAATGACAATGATGAGACATCATACCAAAATTTGTGGGATGCAGCCAAAGCAGGTAATAAGAGAATTTTATATATTAGAGGCTTACTTGAATAAAACAGAAAGAAAAAGATTAATGAGTTGGCTTGCAACTAAAAAACTAAAAAGACCAAATTAAAACCCCAATCAAATACTAAATTGAAAAATCTAAAATTAAAAGGAGAAATTAAAAATATTGAAAGGAAAAAACTATTGAACTAATTAATAAAACTAAGAGTTGGTTCTATGAAAAAGCCAATAAAATAGATAAGCCTTTGGTAAATCTGATTAGAAAAAGGAGGGAGGAAAATGAAATTAGTAGTCTTAAAAATGAAAAGGAGAACTTTCCACCAATGAAGAGGAAATTAGAGAAATAATAAGGAGTTATTTTGCTCAACTTTATGCCAATAAATTTGATAACCTAAGTGAAATGGATGACTACTCCAAAATACAGACTTCCCAGACTAACAGAGGAAGAAGTAAATTGCTTGAATAGTCCCATTTCAGAAAAAGAAATAGAACAGGCAATTAAACAACTCCCTAAGAAAAATCCCCAGGACCAGATGGATTTACATGTGAATTTTACCAAACATTTAAAGAACAATTGGCCCTAATGCTATATAAATTATTTGATAAAATAGGGAATGAAGGAGTCCTACCAAATTCCTTCTATGACACAGACATGGTACTGATACCTAAAACCAGGTAGGCTGAAAACAGAGAAAGAAAATTATAGACCAATCTCCTAATGAATATTGATGCTAAAATCTTAAATAAGATATTAGCAAAAGACTACAGAAAATCATCTCAAGATAATACACTATGATCAAGTAGGATTTATACCAGGAATGCAGGGCTGGTTCAATATTAGGAAAACTATCAATATAATTGGCCATTAATAACCAAATTAACAAAACCATATGATCATCTCAATAGATGCAGAAAAAGCATTTGATAAAATCCAACATCCATTCCTATTAAAAACACTTGAGAGTATAGGAATAATTGAACTTTTCCTTAAAATAATCAGCAGCATCTATTTAAAACCATCAGTAAGCATCATATGTAATGGAGACAAACTGCAACCATTCCCAATAAGATCTGAGTGAAACTAAGGTTGCCCACTATGACCGTTACTATTTAATATTGTATTAGCAACGCTAGCTATAGCAATAAGAGCTGAGAAAGAGATTAAAGGAATAAGAATAGGCAATGAGGAAGCCAAATTATCACTCTTTGCCGATGACATGATGGTATAATTAGAGAACCCCAGAGATTCTGCTAAAAAGTTATTAGAAATAATCCACAACTTTAGCAAAGTTGCTGGTTATAAAATAAACCACATAAGTCATCAGCATTCTTATATATCACTAACAAATCCAACAGTCAGAGTTACAAAGAGAAATTCCATTTAAAGTAACTACTGATAATATAAAATATTTAGGAATCTATCTGCCAAGGGAAAATCAGAAACTTATGAGCAAAATTACAGACCACTTTTCACACAAATTAAGTCTGATCTAACCAATTGGAAAATATTAAATGCTCTTGGATAGGGCGAGCAAAATATAATAAAGATGACAATATTACCTAAACTAATCTATTTATTTAGCGCTATACCAATCAGACTCCCAAAAAACTATTTTAATGACCTAGAAAAAATAACAACAAAGTTCATATGGAAAACAAAAGGTCAAGAATTTCAAGGGAATTAATGAAAAAAATCAAATGATGGTGGCTTAGCTGTACCAGATCTAAAATTATATTATAGAGCAGCAGTTACCAAAACTATTTGGTATTGGCTAAGGAATAGATTAGTTGATCAGTGGAATAGAGTAGGTTCAAGGGATAAAACAGTCAACAAATATAGCAACCTAGTCTTTGATAAACCCAAAGATCCCAGCTTTTGGGAGAAGAACTTACTGTTTGATAAAAATTGCTGGGAAAATTGGAAAGTAATATGGCAGAAACTAAGCATTGATCCTACTTAACGCGTACACCAAGATAAGGTCAAAATGGGTTCATGACCTGGCATAAAAATGAAATTATTAATAAATTAGAGGAACATAGGATAGTTTACCTCTCAGACCTGTGGAAGGGAAGGTCTTTATGACAAAGCAGAACTAGAGATCATTACTGATCACAAAATAGAAAATTTCGATTATACCAAACTGAAAAGTTTTGTACAAACAAAACTAATGCAGACAAGATTAGAAGGAAGAATAAACTGGGAAAATATTTTTACAGTCAAAGGTTCTGATAAAGGCCTCATTTCAAAATATATAAGAATTAACTCTAATTTATAAAAATCAAGCCATTCTCCAATTGAAAAATGGTCAAAGGATATGAACAGACAATTCTCAGATGAAGAAATTGAAACTATTTCTAGTCATATGAAAAGATGCTCCAAGTCATTATTAATCAGAGAAATGCAAATTAAAACAACTCTAAGATACCACTACACACCTGTCAGATTGGCTAAGATGACAGGAAAAAATAATGATGATTGTTGGAGGGGATGTGGGAAAACTGGGACATTGATTCGTTGTTGGTGGAGTTGTGAACGAATCCAACCATTTTGGAGAGTAGTTTGGAACTATGCTCAAAAAGTTATCAAACTGTGCATACCCTTTGATCCAGCAGTGTTACTACTGGGATTATATCCCGAAGAGATTATAAAGAAGGGAAAGGGACTTGTATGTGCACGAATGTTTGTGGCAGCCCTTTTTGTAGTGGCTAAACCTGGAAACTGAATGGATGTCCATCAGTTGGAGAATGGCTGAATAAATTGTGGTTTATGAAAATTATGGAATATTACTGTTCTGTAAGAAATGACCAACAGGATGATTTCAGAAAGGCCTGGAGAGACTTACACGAACTGATGCTGAGTGAAATGAGCAGGACCAGGAGATCATTATATACTTCAACAACAATACTAGATGATGACCAGTTCTGATGGATCAGGCCATCCTCAGCAACGAGATCAACCAAATCATTTCTAATGGAGCAGTAATGAACTGAAGTAGCTATACCCAGAAAAAGAATTTTGGGAGATGACTAAAAACCATTACATTGAATTCCCAGTCCCTATATTTATGCACACATGCATTTTTGATTTCCTTCACAAGCTAATTGTACAATAATTCAGAGTCTGATTCTTTTTGTACAGCAAAATAACGTTTTGGTCATGTATACTTATTGTGTATCTAAGTTATATATTTAACATCTACTGGTCATCCTGCCATTTAGGGGAGGGGGTGGGGGGGGTAAGAGGTGAAAAATTGGAACAAGAGGTTTGACAATTGTTAATGCTGTAAAGTTACCCATGTATATATCCTGTAAATAAAAGGCTCTTAAATTAAAAAAAAAAAAAAAAAAAGAAAAGAGCCACAAACATCAGAGTTGATCATCACATAATCTTGTTGTTACTGTCTACAATGTTCTTATAGTTTTACTCTAGCAACAATTCATTTAAGTCTCTCTAGGCTTTTCTGAAATTATCCTGTTGATTATTTCTTATAGAAAAACAATATTCCATAATGTTCATATACCATAATTTATTCAGCCTTTCTCCAATTGATGGATATCCACTAACTTTCCTGTTCCTTACAGATACAAAAGGGGATGCTATAAATATTTTTGCATATATGGATTCTTTTGTCTTTTCTATGATCCCTTTGGGATACAGATCCAGTAGAAGGATTGCTGGATCAAAGGGTATCCCCATTGGGAATACTTTTATATTGCTCTCTAGAATAGATCAGTTCACAACCCACCAACAATGTATTAGTGTCCCAATTTTTCCACATCCCTCCAACATTTATTATTATCTTTTCCTGTCATCTTAGCCAATCTGAGGAGTGTGTGGCGGCATCACAGAATTGTCTTAATTTGCATTTCTCTGATCAATAGTGATTTAGAGTATCTTTTCATAGGACTAGAAATGGTTTCAGTTTCTTCATCTGAAAACTGTCTCTTCATATCCTTTGACCATTTATCAATTGGAAAATGACATATTCTTATAAATTTGAATCCTAGAAATGAGACCTTTTCAAAACCTTAAATGTAAAAATATTTCCCCACTTTATTGCTTCCCTTCTAATCTTGTCTACATTAGTTTTGTTTGTACAAAAACTATTCATCTTAATATAATCACAATTATCTATTTGGTGTTCAATTATGAGTTCCAGTTCTTCTTTGGCTACAAATTCCTTCCTTCTCCACAGATTTGAGAGGTAAACTGTCTTATGTTCTTCTAATTTGCATATAACATCACTCTTTATGTCTAAATTATGAACCAATTTCAACCTTATCTTGGTAGATGGTTTTAGGTATGGTTCAATGCCTAGTTTCTGCCATACAAGTTTTCAATTTTCCCAGCAGTTTTTGTCAAATAATGAGTTTTTATCCCAAAAGCTAGGCTGTTTGGGTTTGTCAAACACTAGATTACTATAGTCATTGACTTTTATTCTGTGATCCTAACTATTTCAACTGATTAGATACTTTTTTTCTTAACCTGTACCAAATACTATTGATAACTGCTGCTTTATGATATGGTTTTAGGCCTGGTACAGCTAGGTCACCTTTGTTTGCATTTTTTTTCCCATTAATTCCTTAGAATTTCCTGACCTTTTGTTCTTCCAGATGAACTTTGTTATTATTTTTTTTCAAGATCTGTAAAATCCTTTCTTGGTAGTTTAATTGGCATGGCACTGAATAAGTAGATAAATTAGGTAGAATTGTCATTTTTATTATATTGCATGAGCACTTGATATTCCAATTATTTAAATTTGATTTTATTTGTGTGGAAAGTTTTTTGTAATTGTATTTGTATAGTTCATAACTTTGTTTTGGCAGATAGACTCCCAAATATTTTGTATTGTCTACAAGTATTTTTAAGGGAATTTCTTTTTGTATGTCTTGCTACTGGACTTTGTTGGTAACATATAGAAGGGCTGATGAATTATGTGGATTTATTTTGTAATCTGCAACTTTGATAAAATTGTGAATTGTTTCTAGCAGTTTTTTTAGCTGATTCTCTAGGTATCTCTAAATATAACATCATACCATCTGCAGATAGTGATAATTTTACTTTCTCATTATCTATTTTGATTCCTTTAATTTCTTTTATTCTTTTATTGCTAATGCTAACATATATAATACAATAGTGAATAGTAATGACAATAGCCACCTTTTTCCACCCAGATCATATTTGGATTTGTTCTAGTTTATTTCCATTATATGTGATGCTTGCTGATGGTTTTAGATTGAGGCTACTGATCATTTTAAGGGAAATTCTATTTATCCCACTGCTCTCTTGTGTTTTTAATTGGAGTGGGTATTGGGTTTTGCCAAATGCCTTTTCTGCATCTATTGAGATAATCATGTTTTCTGTTAGTTTGCTTATTGATATAGTCAATTAAGCGAATAGGTTCTCTAATATTGCATAAGTTCTGTATTCCTGCAAATCCTACTTTATTGTGCATATTGTGGTGAAAATTTACTGTAATCTCTTTGCTAATATTTTATATAAGATTTTTGCATCAATATTCATTAGGGAATTTTCTCTATAATTGCCTTTCTCTGTTAAGACTTAATTGGTTTAGGCATCAACACCATATCTGTGTCATAAAAAGAATTTGATAGGACTCCTTTATTTTTCCAAATAGTTTGCATAATAGAATTTCCCCAACAGGACTGTGCTTCCCGGAGCAGAGACACTTCTGGTCCCTGCAAATCCATTCACTGCTCAACTGCTAATACCCACAGCCCCAGGACAGGATTTGGCTTGGGATAGTGAAACTCTCACTGCTCAGCGTCTAGCCCCAGGGCAGTCATTATCTCACAAAGCAGGGGTTCTTTGCAGGGCACTTTCCCAGCTCTACCCTGCAAGCCTGAGTTACTTCCAAGTGGGGAACTGTTTCCCAGAGCACTCCAGTACCTTGCTGCTTTTTGCAGCCGGCTAGCAGGACAGCTACCTGTCCATACACCTCTTACTGCTCTACAAAGGAAGCTGGTAACCTCCTGACCCTGAAGGCAGACCCTAAAGGCTTTAACAAAATGAGTAAGAAAATCAAAAGGACAATTGATAGTTTCTACTCAGAAAGAGAACAGCTCTTCAACCCTGAAGAGACTAATAGCAGACAGTCTCCAGACAATTGTTGGTCCCCAAATAGTTTGCATAGTATTGGAATCAATTATTTTTTAAATGTTTGGTAGAATTCATGTGAATTCATCTGGCCCTGGACATTTTTTTTCCTTAGGGTGTTGATTAATATGTGTTCTATTTCTTTTTCTAAATTAAGATTGTTTAAATAAAGTATTTTGTCTTCTGTTATTCTAGACAATCTATATTTTATCTATTTATTTTTATTAAAGGCTTATATTTTCAAAACATATGCATGAATAATTTTTCAACATTGAGCCTTGCAGAGTTTGTTTTCTAAATTTTTCTCCTTCCCCCTACCTCAACTCCAGATATCAAGTAATCCAACGTGTTAAACATGTGCAATTCTTCTATACATATATCTACAATTATCATGCTACATAAGAAAAATAATATCAAAAAGAGCAAAAAAGGAGAAAGAAAACAAAATGCAAGAAAAAAACCCAAAACAATGAAAAGTGTGAAAATGCTATGTTGTAATCCACATTCAATTCCCACAGTCTTCTCTCTGGGTGTAGATGACTATACTCAGTTATCTGGTGTAGTCATCTACACTACTTTTTTTTTTTCTTTCATCACAGAATCATTGGGATTGGCCAGAATCATCTCATTGTTGAAAAGAGCCACATCCATCAGAATTGATCTTCATATAATTTTGTTGTTGCCATGTACAACAATCTCCTGGTTCTGCTCATTTCACTTATCATCAATTCTTGTAACTTTCTCCAGACCTCTCCAAAATTATCCTTTCTTATAGAAAAGTAATATTCCATAATGTTGTGTTCTTCTTCTTTAAAATATAATGGTTCTCTGGGAGCAGGTTTCTTGGGGAGGTTTTCTGGAGGCAGCCTTAGTTTCAGCTAAAAGTAACAATCAGCGCAAACGCAGCCAAATGATAAATTCCAAACATTTATTTTCTCATTCCTTGGGCCTCAATAGCTTTCTTAGAGGCCTCAGATTTCCTTGGTTTCAAGAGCTCTTGCAGCTAATCTTTTGCCTCTGCCAGTTTCAGCTTCTCTTCTTCCAAAGTATCTCCAGCCAGCACCAAGGTGAAAGTTGGAATGAATCTCTTATCTCCTTGCCTGGAGCTGGGCAGCTTTCTGGAGAGCCTTTCAGACCAACCTTGGTCTCAGTGGGGGAAGTGCAGAAGCTCAGCCACCTTGGTGAAGTGAATGAATCTGGCTGCACCTCCGAGAGAGAGCTTCTCTCTGAACTGACTGATGTTCCCCTCTCAATCTTTTCAACTGAACTCTGATGACTGAGCTCAGCTATTTTTATACTATCTCAAAGGTTGACTCCTCTGAGAGTGGGATTATGGGATCTGAGAGTGGGACTGTGGGTTTCTGACTTTGAATACTGACTTGTGAATCTCCCAAAAGTGTGAACTCGAATGAGTACTTTAATACATTAGTGAGCTAGAGAATTTGCTAAGTACCATGCTAAATTAAGCAACTGACTTATCACTTTGTAAGGATTCGCTCTAAGGTGTGAACCAATAAACGTTGTATCAATTCCATTAAGTTAACACTAGGATTCTAACATCTTCCTTGAGTTATCACTTTGTTTCAAGTTTAGTTAACACTATGATTCTAACACCATAAGATTCATATATCCTAACTTCAGCCATTATCCAATTGATGGGCATCCACTAAGTTTCCAGTTCCTTGCCACTAAAAAAAAAAGGCTGCCACAAACATTTGTGCACATATGGGTTCCTTTCTTTTTTTTATGATTTCTTTTGGATATAGACCCAGATGAGACTTGTGGGTTGCTTTCCCTTCTTTATGGTCTCTTTAATATGGAAGCCCAGTAGAAATATTACTGAATCAATGGGTATGCATAGTTTAATAACCCTTTGGGCATAGTTCCAAATTGTTGAATGGTTGAATCCGTTCACAATTCCACCAACAATTTATTACTGTAACAGTTTTCCCATATCCCCTCCAACATTTGTCATTAATTTTTCCTTTAATCTTAGCCAATCTGAGAGGTATGTAATGGTACTTCAGAGTTGTCTTAATTTCCTTGCAGTATTTTCTTATTTATCTGATAATTCTGAAATTTAACCATGATATTCTTTAAAATTTTCATTTTGCAGATGATCAGTAGATTTTTTCAATGGTATTTTACCATCTGATTCTGGGATATCAGGGCAGTTTTCCTTCATAATATCATGAAAGATTTTGTTTTGGCTCATTTTTTTATCATGATTTTCAAGTAGTCCAATAATTCTTAGATTGTCTCTCTTGGATCTGTTTTCCAGGTGAGTTTTTTTTTTTTTTTCTGATGAGGTATTTTATATATTTTTAATTTCTTTTCATTTTTTGGTTTATTTTTACTGATTTTCTAATTGAATCATTCACTTTCATTTGCTGAATTGCAATTTTTAGCGAATTATTTTCTTCAGTTAGGTTTTTAAATTCCTTTTTCATTTGGCTAACTGAAATTTTAAATGCATTTTTTTTTTGTTCATTGGATATTTTTTCTCATTTCATCTATTCTGTTGCTTAGGGAGTTATTCTCAGTTTCTATTTCACCAACTATGGGAGAGATTAAAAAGATTCTCCTAAGATTCTTTTTCAATTCTTTCAAGACAGCTTTTTGAATTGGAGAGCAATTCATATCACCCTTTGAGGCTTCATCTGGAGATGTTTTGTCCTTAGTGTCCTCAGGGTCTGAGGTCTGTTCTTTTCTGTCTCCATAATACTTATCTGTGGTCAGTGCTTGTTTTTGCTCCTTTTACTTAGTTCCTTCTCAGAAGTCTATTAAAATACCTTTTTTCCCCCCACAATATATTCCAAACCTTTTTGTTATCATTAGCATCAGGAAGGAATTAGAGATTACCTATGCCTTCTCTAAAGTTGGTTGGAAGGTATCCTCTACTATACATGCAAGTCATTGGCATATTGAATTAAGCATGTTAGGGGAGGAGCTGTGCAATGGATTTAAGAGGCACTATATTCATCTTGGGTAGTTGATACAGTGATACAGTGGATAAAGTATCAGACCTGTAATGAGGAAGACTTACCTTTCTGAGTTCATATCTGGTCTCAGACACTTACTACCTGTGTGAGCCTGGGCAAATCACTTAACCATGTGTACCTCAATTTCCTCATCTGTAAAATGAGCTGAAGAAGGTAATGGAAAATTATTCCAGTTTTTTTCACCAAGAAAACCTCAAATAAGGTCATGAAGAGTCATACTTGACTGAAGCAACTGAACAACAATAAATATTCTATCCTAACCTAACAAGGTAAATTTGTATACTGAGACATTATTTATAATAGCTTCATGTATATAATCTCATAGGATTACATATTTAAGAAATTAGAAGAAATCTTTTATATCAGTAAGTACAAGCACTTCTTTTTTGAAGAAAGACACTAGCTCAAAGATGTGAATGATTTGGTCAAAATTACATAGAAAATGAGCAGCAAGAAAGGGGAAAATTAGCTTTTTCACTGAAAGCTCAAATTGTTAATTAAGAAGATCAGATCTAAGTACATAGAAGATGTATTTATATATATAAAAGTAGAGAGAAGGTAATTTGGGAGAAAAAGTCACTAGCAGCTAGGAGGATTGGGAAAAACTTTTTGAAGAAGATAGAGCTTGAATTGAATCTTTGTTTATTTTAAAGTTTTTTTTTTTTAATTTTAAAATATATACATAGTTTTCAGCATTCACTCTTGTAAAACCTTGTGTTCCATTTTCCCCACCTCCATTCTCATCCCCTTCCCTAGATAGCAAATAATGTGATATATGTTAAACATGTGCAATTCTTCTACACATATTTCCACAATTATCATGGTGCACAAGAAAAATCAGATCAAAAAGGGAAAAAATGAGAAAGAAAGCAAAATGCAAGCAAAAAATAAATAAATGAAAATACCATATTTTGATCCACACAGTCCTCACAGTCCTCTCTGGGTGCAGATGGCTCTCACCATCACAAGACCATTGGAACTAACTTGAATCCCTTTGCTGTTGAAAAGAGCCATGTTTATCAGAATTAATTATTACAAAATCTTATTGTTGCTGTATACAATGTTCTCTTGGTTCTATTGAGTTGAATCTTAAAGAAAGCAAGGGTAACTAAAAGGTAAAGGTCATGAAAGACAGTATTGTCTAGTGCAGTGGCATGGATTGGGCAATGGAGTGTGTGAATTAAAAAAAAAAATAACTAGGCCATCATAGTTAGTAGTTTATGGAGGGGAATAAATTGGAAGAGTAGATAGATCTAATGAAGAACTAAGTTGTGAAGGACTTTACATGATAAACTATGGTTTTACATTTGATCCTAGAGATAATAGGAAGAACCTGAAGTTCATTGAAAAGAGACAGACATAATTAAACCTAATTTTTTGGAAAATCTGTTTTTCAGTTGTATGGATAATGGATTGGAGTATGAGAGATTGGATAGAAAGATAATTAGAAGGTTAATGAAATAGTTCAGGCGAAAGATGATGAAGACAAGCAATGGCTTTGTGAGTGTAAAAGATGGGGGAAGTTACGATAAAGGAAATAGCAGTGATATAATACCTACAATGTACATTGTAGAAATATTATCTCATGTTAGAAACAATAAGATTAGAAAACAAATTATATATGTGGGATAAATACAAGAGAATAATCAAGGATAGCATCAAAATAGCATGCCTGGGTGACTAGATAGTGAAACCCTCAACAGTAATAAGAAAATTGGGAAGACTAGAGAAGGACAGTAGGAAAGGTAATTCTATTTTGTACTTTTTGAGTTTAAAATGCTTTTGGAACATCCAATTTGAGATGTCTAAAAGGCATCTTGAAATGTGAGATTGATATATGTATAACATGATATGAATTATCTATATCATGGTGTTTAGAAATTATCATTATATGTGCTTTCCACACATTGATTCTTTGTACAATATCTTTTAAATCTTTATACAAATCTATTAAAGTCCCCAATATGATTCATCATAATAGAAGATTGCTGACACTGGATTCATAAAAGTTATTGAAATGAAGCATGAGTATTTATCTTTCTGCCAAACTAGAAAGGCTTTGAGATAATTTTTAGTAACCAACTCTTATGTTTTTTATCTAAAAAACAAACAAACAAAAAAACATAATTGAAAAAGGCTTACTACCAAGTTGATTCAATGATAATGGATATTTTGGTCATAGGAAATGTTAAATACCATCTAATAAATAACAAGATAGTGTTTTGTTAAAGTACATAATCTCTCTATTACCCTTCATGTGCACATGCACACACACACACACACACACACACAGAGAGACATATCCCTTGATTAAATTATTTATCTTTGAAGTATTAGATATAGATCATATTCAATATGATATTAGTTGTTTTACTTTGCTAATATGTACTTGCTTTAGTGTTTTGAGAATCTGAAAGTCTAAATATTACACACACCATCCCAAATCTCCTTTTATTTCCACATAATCATAATCATAATCATTCTCTGAAAGACATGCAAAATTTTCAGCTCTCTGCAAGGCATCTCAACTGGGTAGGAAAGACTACTTTTAATTAGCAGAAATATGATTTTCCCATGGCTCAGGGGGCATATATTCATTTTTTTAAAAAATAAAAACAATAATAGGTAAATAAATAAAGTCATCTAGACTTGTTAACATGAGCAGATAATTATAACTCATAAATAAACATACAATTCTTACAAAATTTCACTTAGCAATGATTTTTAAAGTATGATACTACTAATAAATAAAATACCAATATGGAAACTTTATTAGCCATATAATTAGGCTGAAAAATCTTTCTAATAAATATTATACTTTCACTTACTTATCTGTAATACTAGGCCTTTTGGGGGAGCAGCACTTTTAAAGTATCTCAAACATGTTCATTTTGGGGGCACACTTCAGTGAGTGGGTTAGAACTCAGTGACTTCACATATTGGCAATGGCCTCTTGCACCTTAGTTAAGTTGCTGTTACTTAACATTGTTTTTACCCATTTGTTGACACAGCTGAATTTTTCATAAACACTTAGGTTTCCACTGATGCAACATCAGGCTGCTATTAAAAACAAAATCAGATCATTCTCAGTAGGGATGCTTAATCATTTCAAGTGCCTTGTCTGGAAAAGAGAATTCTAAAGCCCAGCTAATTACTAATAATAGAAAATACAATTCAAGGAGATAACCTGGTGTGACCAGATGAAGGGATAATTATTCCTGTCTGCTCTTGGCTCACCAGGAATGTATAAAGGACTTCTCAAGTGGCAGTTGCTTCCAATGGTCTCTTCATTTACATGGAATGCACACTTTCATTTTAATGATCTCTGTTCATATGATACTAAATATATAACAATTATTCATGAGGTAATCATATATCAGAATATGAAAAATATATGAAAGACTTACTGACTTTCAAAACTTATTTCATATCCAAATTAATACTCATCCATTAGGTAAAAACTAGAAATTGTTACGTTTCCTAAACAATGGTATAATTAAATCTGGGTATTGAAGGAAAATAGGAATGATATTTTCTTTATATTTACAAAACTATCAAAAGCATTATAAAAGTGAGAAATACAACATGAAAAAATGATCTAAATCATCATTCATTAGAAGCAATACAAAACAATATAAATCTCAGCTACCATCTAAATCCCATTAAATTGGATAACATGGAATGGAAAAAGTTTAAAAGCTGCAATCAATGTGGAAAAATATAGACACTCATGTATTATGGGTGGTGTTGTAAACTCATTCAACCATACTGGAGTGCATTTTAGAACAAAGTTCTAATTTAGAATTTAGAACAAGTAAGAACCTTATTAAAGGTTTACAGAACTGTGCATACCCTTTGATACAGCAATACCTCAAACTCAAATCTTTTAAAATGAATTTTAAAAATTAAAAAATGTATAACTGCATTAATATTTGTGTGTCTTGGCAGGTGGACTCCAAATTACTTTGTGATTTCTGTGGTTATTATAAATAGAATTTATTTCTTTATATTATTCCTGCTAGTATACAGAAATACAGTTTATTTGTAAGAAATCATTTTATTTCCTCTAAATATTGCTAAAATTGTTAATTGCTTTCATTATGTTTTATTGGACATTTTGTTCTCAGTTCTCTAAGTAAATCATCATATCATCTGAAAAAGTGATAGCTTTGTTTCTTTGTTGCCTATGTTTATTTTGACAATTTCTTTTTTTTTTTTTGCCTTATTATTATAACTAGAATTTCTGTTACAGTATCAGATGATAAAGGTGATAATGGGCATCCCTTTTCAACCTTTTTCTTTTTTTTTTCTGGAAAGGCTTCTAGTACCTATCAAAGATAAATACTATTTACCACTGCCTTTAGTATTGCTTATTTTTAAAGGAAATTTCCTTATAGCTTTATGTTTGCAACCAAAATAATATTTTTATTTTGTCAAAAGGTTTTTTTTTAAATATCTATTATTTTCTGGGTTATTAATCATTTTATTGATCATGTCAGCAATAATTAAATAAAAGGTCACTAACATTAAAAAAAAACCTTTTTTAAAAATTTTAATAGTATTTTCCTCAATTACATGTTAAAGAATTTTTTAGCATTCATTTTTTATATATTTATGTTACTTTATTTGCATTTTAATGTTATTTTATTTTCCAAATACTTGCAAAGATAGTCTTTATCATTCACCTTTGTAAAACCTTGTTTTCCTTTTTATCTCCCTCTCTTACCCTCCTGCCCAAGACAGAAAGCAATCTGATATGGGTCATACATGTACAAGTCTATTAAGCATATTTCCAAAGTCATCAGGCTGCACAAGAAAAAATAAATTAAAAAAAAAAAAAAAACCTTGAGAAAGGAAAAAAAAATACACATGCAAACAAACCAACCACAAAAAAAGGTGAAAATACTATTTTTTCATCCACATTATATCTCCATAGTTCTCTCCCTGAATGTGAATGGCACTTTCCATTACAAGTCTGTTGAAATTGCTTTAAATTACCTGATTGTTGAAAACAACCAACTCCGTCACAGTTGAATATAACATAATCTTGTTGTTAGTGTGTAGTGTTAGTGTGTTAGTGTCTTTGTTCTGCTTACTTCACTTACCATCAGTTCATATAAGTATTTCCAGTCCTATCTAAAATCATCCTGCTCATCATTTCTTATAGAACAATAATATTCTATTACATTCATATCTATAACTTCTCCTAGTCCCTCCTTTATTATATAAATTTT
Source organism: Sarcophilus harrisii (assembly GCF_902635505.1). Classification (NCBI taxonomy): domain Eukaryota; kingdom Metazoa; phylum Chordata; class Mammalia; order Dasyuromorphia; family Dasyuridae; genus Sarcophilus; species Sarcophilus harrisii. The sequence continues at coordinate 395,273,460 of NC_045427.1, forward strand.
TTGTATACACTAATATTTGAAATAAATTTTCCTCTTTATCATCCTTCCATTTTTCTTTTGATATTAACCCTCAAATAATCATGCCCAAGCCCTTCATCCTAGTACACTTTGCATCCTGTTGATATAAAGTTCTATGGTATTACATGTATCATCTTTCACATAGGAATGCAAATAGTTTAATTTTTTTCAGTCTTTTATGATTAATCTTTCATGATTATTTTTATTACTTCTCTTGAATCTTGTATTTGAATATCATATTTTCTAATCTACTCAAGTATTTTCATTAGAAATGCTTGAAAAGTCTCTATTTCATTACATGCCAATTTCCCATCCTTTTTGAATTATATTGATTTTTCTTGAGATGTCATTTTTGGTAGTAAACCTAGCTCCTTTGACTTTCAGAATATCCTTTTTTAATTCATGTGTTCCTTTTCAGTGGCAGCTGCTAAATCTTGTGTGATCTTGGTTATAGGTCTATAGTAGTAAAATTGATTTTTTTTTCCTCGTTGCTTGTAATATATTTTCCTTTAATTAAGAGGATTGTGTTTTGTGAAGACTGCGTATTTTAAAATCAGCCGGAGTCAGGAATTCAGGTTAGGGGAAAATCGTCAGTCTTTATTCTCAGTGAAAAAAGATTGGAGGTGGAAGAGAATGGGCAATAACAATGTGTGCAGCTGAGTCAAGAAGCTAGCTCGACCAGCAGCCACATGACCAGCAGCTAGGAGCATAGAACCCAGGCCCAACCTCTCCCAGCCTCTCTTCCTGTCTCTCTGCCTCCACCCACCAAAATCGTCATTTCCAATACAACGCATCAGTACTTGCACAGAAAATGGGCGGGGGCCATTCTTTATCCAAGCATGTATATTAATATAGTCCAATTACTATTTAGCCTCATGTGCTTGGGACCTCAGTGCATCAACTCAAGCCTCAGCCCATTATAGTGTTTTGTCTGTGATATTCTTGAAATGTTTAATTTTAAGATTATTTCTAGGAGTTGAGAGTGTGTTAATTAAATTTTTACTTTGCCCTATGTTTCAAAGATACCTAAGTAGTTTTCCTTTATAATTTATTGAAATATGGTATCTAAGTTCTTTTTTTGCTCATGTCTTTCAGGTAGTATAACAATTCAAAAATTACCTTTTCTCTATCTATAATCAAGGTCAGTTGATTTCCCTAAAATAATCAGGGAACAATCAGGTCAGCATTTATGACAGATTACAAAGATTTTTCCATTTATTATATGAAATAGCTCAGGCTTAAATATGATTAGGCAAAGTAGAAACATAGATGATTAAGCAACATGTTTTTTGGGGGGAAACTTTAGATAGATCCAAGGGAAGAGATGGAACTAGAAAGAGGAATTAGTCAGGGGTCCTCAAACTATGGCCCATGGGCCAGATGCAGCAGCTGAGGATGTTTATCCCCCTCACCCATGGCTATGAAGTTTCTTTATTTAAAGGCCCACAAAATAAAGTTTTTTGTTTTTATTGTAGTCCGGCCCTCCAACAGTCTGAGGACAGTGAACTGGCCCCCTATTTAAAGAGTTTGAGGATCCTTGAACTAGATGTTTAATGTATTGAATGTCTCAAATATGCTAACAAGATCATCTGGGAAAATGAAATTCCTTTTATATGTGATTATGGTTGAGAAAGTTCACATCATGAGTATCTTAACTATACTGATAAGACAATCTGGAAAAGATAAACTTTTTTGTGTGCAGTTATGATTGATAATAGGAAAAGGATATGCTCATCTTAGCATTTCTTTACAAAAGGACAGAATAAGTAGGTTTAGAGTTCATATCATACAGTACATTTATCCTTTGGAACTATTTAATTTAACTATATTTTGATAAGGGGAAGTATTATCTACCATACACACTAAGTTTGAATGCTTTGGGACACATGTGTATATTTCTATATCTTCCTACAGACAACTGTACAAAAGGAAAAATACATATTTCCTTGTGTATACCTGCATACTCATATTTATTAAGGTTAGTTAATAACAATATTCCCCAATATAAGACTTGGAAACAAACTTAGAGATGCTTTACTTATTTTAGTAAGAAAATGGGAAATGGGGGGAGGGAATAGAAGGTGTTATTCTGATAGAGACTTCATGTCTCATATATATAGGGAATTGATCCAATTTTTTTTTTTAAAGTCATTCCCCAGTTGAAAAATGGAAAAAGGAAATGAACAGGCACTTTTCGGAAGAAGAAATCAAAACCACTTATAATTCACATGATCAAATGTTCTAAATCATTACAACTCAGAGAAGTACACATATAAACAATTCTAAGATGTTATACAAATTAGAGTGACTCACATGACAAAAAAGAAAAATAATAAAACTGGAGGGGAATACTGGAAAAAATGGAGAACATGCTCTGTTGGTGGTGTTGTTAAACAAGTTCCACCATTTTGAAGAACAATTTGGGACATTTGTTCCCAAATTATAAACCGTGCATACATAGTTTTGACAGGAATTCTGAATCCTTAAGAGATTAAAATTTAAAAAAAAATGGGAGGGGGGAAGGACCTAATTCTATAAAAAAAACATTTATAGCAGCTCTTATTGTGAAGGCAAAGAATTGAAAATTGAGGGTGTAAATTTGGGAATGGTAAACAAACTGTGGTATATGATTGTGATGAAATACTATTGTAGCAAAAGGAAGGATAGTTTTAGAAAAACCTTGAAATATTTATATAAACTCATGTAAACTAAAATGAATGGATCTAGAAAAACATTATATCTAATAGCATTGTTTTCAGGATGATCAGGTAAAAAAATTTAGATGCTTTCATCAAGATAATGATCCAAGGCAATTTCAAAGGAGCTGTAATGAAAAAAGCTATCCATCTCCATAGAGAAAATTGATAAATTCTAAAAGCAGATAGAATCATACTTAAAAAAATAAAACTTTCCTTATTTCAATTGTTTTATTGTGCTTGTGTTTTCTTTAGCAACATGACTAATATGGAAATAAGGTTTTTTTATTGACCTTAGAAATATAATTAAAATCAAAGTACTTATATTCTTATATTAATATACTTATATATATTATATTATCTATTACATAATATACTTATATTCTCAAAGAGGAGAGGGATAGAAGGAGAGCATTTTTTTGATTTGTTGTATTTTTGTTGTTTTAGCAAAATAAAACAGAAAAGAACATTGTCATATGCCCACCCGCACATCAGAGAAGATTTAAAATATATAGTAATAGGGATTTCTGGCCAAGATGACAGAAAGGACACACACATCTATTTAAGCTCTTTCTTACCCTCAGAATACTTTTTTTAATGACAAGACTTTGGAATTAGTACTTGACAGAAAAAAAACACAAATAATTACCAACAGAAGATATTCTCGAAATTTGACAGAAAAGGTCTGCTTTTGCTCGTGAGCAGGGGTGGTTAGATCAGGCATAGACTGCAGACAGGCAGTGAGTGCATGGCAGGCAGCAAGAGCATGGTAGGCAGCTCACACTGAGCAGACCAGAGTAGGGGTTGGGGTGTGATCTCAGCCATTTCAGCGGGGAGAACTTTACCACAGGGTGGCTACTTTGCCCTGAAAGCAAGCCAGTAGATCAGCAGAGAAGCTATAAATACAGAAGGTAAAGACTATAACTTCAAAACACTAGGGTCTCTTGGGACCTGGCCACATTCACTCAATAATGGGAGTGACTCAGCATACATTCAGAATGCAGAGTGCAGCCATTGCTGTCCTGCTGCTGACTCACTGCAGTCCCCTGCAGTCTGTAGAGGAAGCCTGGTAATACCATCTGGCCCAAAAAAGCAGATCACATTTGCTTTTTTTTGTTTTGTTTTGTTTTGTTTTGTTTTTTTGTTTGTTTGTTTTCTTTGATTGTTCTTTGAAAAAATGAGCAAAAAATTAAAGCAGGCTCTAACAATAGATAGCTTCTATATGGATAGAGAGCACACATCAAATCCTGAGGAGACTAAAAACAGAGTGCCTCCAGATAAATCCCCAAAGGGGGATGTGATCTGGTCCCCAACACACAAGACTCTCATAGAAGAAATTAAAAAGGTTTTTAGAAGAGAGCTAAAAGAAAAATGGGGAAAGGAAAAGGAAGCTTGGCAAGAGGGTCTGAATAAGTCATCCTACTCATTTAAAGATAGAGTAGATAAAGAAATCAAATCCCTGAAAAATAGAATTAGTGAATGGAAAAAGAAAATAGCTCTCTAAAAAATGAAATTGGCAAAATGGGAAAAAAAAATTCCATAGAACAAAACAACTCACTTAAAAACTCAATTAGACAATTACAAAAAGAAAAAAAAAAGTAAATGAAGAAAATAATTAATTAGAAATCTGAATTGAAGAAATGGAAATGAATGACTCAAGGAGACACCAAGAATCAGCAAAAAAAAAAAAAAAAAAAAAAAAAAATGAAACAATGGGAAAAATGTCAAATAACTACTTGGGAAAACAACAGACCTGGAAAATAGATCTAGGAGAGATAATCTAAGAATCATTGAACTTCCCGAAAATTATGATGAAAAAAAGCACCTAGATCCTATTTTCCAGGAAATTATCAAAGATAATGGTCCAGATGTTATAGAAACCAAGGGGAAAATAGACATTGAAAGAATTTATTGATCACCTACTGAAAGAGACCCCAGAATCAAAACTCCAAGAAATATTGTGACTAAATTCCAGAACTATCAGACCAAGGAAAAAATACTATAAGCAACTAGAAAAAAAAACAATTCAAATACAGTGGAGCCACAATAAGTATTACTCAGGATCTAGCAGAGTCCACATTAAAGGATTGAAGGGCCTAAAATCTGATATTCCAAAAGGCTAAGGAACTTGGTATGCAGCCAGGAATAACTTACCCAGCCAAAATGAGCATTTTTACCCCCCAGGAAAGAAGATGGACACTCAATGAAATAGGTGAATTTCATTTATTTCTGATGAAAAAACTGGAACTAAACAAAAAGTTTGATTTCCAAATATAGGTCTCAAGAGAAACATAAAAAGGTAAAATGAAATCTTGGGAACTATATTTCTATCATGAATATACATAAAGAATACATGTATAATTTGGTTTTATACTTAATAATCTAAAAAAAGAAACTAGAGGTGAAAAGGAAATTGTACCTGAAAAATGGTAAAGTGGGGGGTATTACATCGCACGAAGAGGCAAAGGAAACTTATTATATTTGAGTAAAAGAAGTGAGGGGGATGAACATAGTGTGTATCTTACTCTCATCAGAATTGGCTTAAAGAGAAAAATGTTAGACATATTCGATTTGCAGAGAAACTTCTCCCACCTCATTGAAAAGTGGGAGGGGAAAAGTGAAAAGGGAAGGAGTAAGCTAAGTAGAAGGGAATACAAAAATTGTGAGGACAAAGGGTAAGAAAAGAGGAGGAACTCTAAGGTGGGGGGAAGGATCCTAAAAAGCAAGGACTGTAAGAGGCAAATGGTGCTCACAAGTTTAATATTGGGGGGAAGGGGAAGGGAGAAGGAAAAGAGAAAAGCATAAGCAAGGGTTAAAAGATGGCAAGTAGCACAGAATTAGTCATTTTAACCATAAATGTGAAAGGAGTAAACTCCTCCATAAAGTGGAAGCAGATAGCAGACTGGATTAAAAGTCAGAATCCTACAATATGTTGTTTACAGGAAATATACTTGAGTCAGGGCAATACGCACAGAGTAAATGTAAAAGGCTGGAGCAGAATCTACTATGACTATGAAGTCAGAAAAGTAGGGGTAGCCATCCTGATCTCAGATCAATCAAAAGCAAAAATTGATCTAATTAAAAGACATAAGGAAGGCAACTATATCTTGCTAAAGGGTAGCACAGACAATGAAGCAATATCAATACTAAACATATATGCATCGAGTGGTATAGCATCAAAATTCTTAAAAAGAGAAATTAAGAGATCTGCAAGAAGAAATAGACAGCAAAACTAAAATAGTGGGAGATCTCAACCTTGCACTCTCAGAATTAGATAAATCAAACCACAAAATAAATAAGAAATGTTGCTGATTGTGCTCACTATTGAAAGAGCGTGGCAGTTATGGCATTTGACTCATGGACATCAAAGATTTTTGGACTTCAAAACCCTCAGGAATCATTGAATTCTCTGAGACATAGGACTTGAAAACCCTCAGGAATCATTGGATTCTCTGAGACATAGGACTTGAAAATCCTCAGGAATCATTGGATTCTCTGAGACATAGGACTTGAAAACTCTCAGGAATCATTGGATTCTCTGAGAAATGATAAGACTGTTACAACACTTCAAAATCTGCTGGAATCATTGGATTCCCTAACACATAAAAAGACTTTTGCAGGACTTCAAAAACTCAGGGGGATCATTGGATTCCCTGACATGTGAAGCAATGGACAGTAGATTGGTTTTGGAATATCTCTTGGCTGCTGAAGAAGGTGTATGTGTGACTGTTGTTTACATACCCTCCTTCTAGGACTTCTGGTGATCTTTTCCAACACCATGTTGATTTATATTGTTTGGTATTCTGCTATTTGCATGTACAATTCATGTTTGTTACACCACATCGAGCCTGCACTGACTGTGGGGAGAGTCATCCCTAATAGCCTCTGCGTTATTGCTATGTGCTTGTGTAATACCTCCCATGCTGATGGGTTTGTGCATAATAAGACCCTTCAGCCCAGAAACCCGCTAGCAACCCCCACTTCCCTTTGGTGCTTTTCATCTCCCTTCCTGAGATGTCAGGGAGGGTGTGATCATCTTTTTAGTGCTCTCACCACCTTTCCTGAGAAGTCAGGGAGGCTGTGATCACCTCCTTTTCGGTGCTTTCACCTCCTTCCCTGAGAAGTTAGGGAGGCTGTGATCACCTCCCCTTGGGGGCTCTGACCTCCCTGAGGAGTCAGGGATGGCATGACCACCTGTGTTCTAAAATAAAAGAAAGCGGGAGATGTAATGGGCTGAAGTTTGAGTTGATGCACTGAGGTCTCAAGTAGGTGAGGCTAAATAGTAATTGGGCTATACTCTATTAATATACATGATTGGATAAAGAATGGTCCCTGCCCACTCTCTGTGCAAGTCCTGATGTGTTGTACAGGAAATGACGATTTTGGTGGGTGGAGGCAGAGAGAGAAACAGGAAGAGAAGCTGGGAGAGATTGGGCCTGGGTCCATTCTCCTAGCTGCTGGTCGTGTGGCTGTGGGTCTAGCTTGCTTCTTGACTCAGCTGCACACATTGCTATTGCCGATTCTCTTCCACATCCTATCTTTCTTCACTGAGAATAAAGACTGACGATTTTCCCCTAACCTGAACTCCCGACTCCTGCTGATTTTAAAAAGTACACGGTCTTCACAAAGAGAGAGGTTAAAGAGGTAAATAGAATACTAAAAAAGTTAGGTATGATAGATTCCTGGAGAAAACTAAATGGAGACAAAAAGGAGTACACTTTCTTCTCAGCAGTTCTTAGAAGCTATACAAAAATTGACCATATATTAGGACATAAAAACCTCAAATTCAAATGCAGAAAGGCAGAAATAGTAAATGCATCCTTTTCAGACCATGACGCAATAAAATTACATTCAATAAAGATAGGGGAAAATAGATTAAAAAATAAGTGGAAACTAAATTATCTCATCCTAAAAAAAAATGATTGGATGAAACTTCCTCCACCCATGGATCCCTCCCTTGTTATCTTCTCCCACCCTTTGCATTCTCCTTTGCCCATCCCTCCCATCCTAAATTTTCTATAGATTTTAGGAGTTATACCCTTCATTGTTTACAATTGTATGTATAATGTGAGTAGGTTTTCAAAACAAGCCCTCTTTCTTTCTCTAATACCTTTATGTCTGTTTTCCCTCTACACTTAATTTGTATAATTCATTCTTTTGAGTGACCTAATTACTTATGGCAATTTTAAACATGGTAAACATTTTCATATAAAAAAATCATAAACATCTTTTCTATTTTCTTAAAATTAATCCTGGATTTTGGCTCTTATATGTTAAATTTTTTGTTGAGTTCCCTTTTGGTTGAAAGTCCTGAAAAACTGCAAGTTTCTCAAATGTCCTTTTTTTTTTCATTCAATATTATAGATATTTTTGCTATATATGATATTTTTGGACACAGGTCTAGTTCTTTTAGTGATCAGTATATATGATTCCCTGACTTGTGGTCTTTTGTTGTGGCTGCTGATAAGTGATTCTAACTATAATTCTAGAATATTTAAATTAGCTTTTTTTCTTAGTCCTTGCAAAATTTTCTCTTTGATCAGGAGCTTTTAAAATTTGGCAACAGTATTCCTATGTGCTTTCCATAAAGGATCTCTTCTTTGTAGTTTCTTTCTACTTTGCTCTCCTGTTCTATCACTCCAAGACAATTTTCTTGAGTTATTTCTCGCATTATCATGTAAAGATTTTTTTTTTTTGGTCAGAAATTTTAGGTAGTCAAATTATTCTTATATTTTTCTTCTTAATATGTTTTCCAGATTTGTTGGTTTTCTTATAAGATGTTTCATATCTTGTTTTATTTATTTTTTTCATTCTTTATATTTTGTTTTGTTATTTCTTGGTCTTTTATACTTTTACCTTGAAAAATATCAGTTGTTCATGGCCAGGCTCAGCTAATATAATAAATATGAAATTTTTGGTCTGCTTGTTCAGTACCACATAATCAGATTATCAAAACATTATTTTATAGAACTAGAAAAATAATAACAAAATTCCCCTAGAAGAACAAAAGGTCAATAATATCAAGGGGATTTATGAAGAAAAATACAAAGGATTCTGGACTCAGACACTTAACACTTCCTGGCTGTGTGACCCTGGGAAAGTTACTTAACCCCAACTGCCTCAGCAAAAAAAAAAAAAAAAAAAAAAAGGATGACTTAGCAGTACCAAACCTAAAACTATATTATAAAACAGCAGCCATCAAAACTATTTGGTACTGGCTAAGAAACAGAGTGGGAGATCAGTGGAATAGATTAGATACACATGACAAAATAATCAATTAGTATAGCAATCTAGTTTTCAATAAACCCCCAAACTCTACCTTCTGGAATAAGAACTCAGTATTTGACAAAAATTGCTGGGAATACTGGAAAGCGTATGTCAGAAATTTGACATACACCTACCTACATCTCACACCCCATAACAAAATAAGGTCAAAATGGCTACATGATTGGGGCATAAAGGGTGATACCATAAGCAAATTATGAAAGCAAGGGATAATTTACCTATGAGATCATTGGAGAAAGGAGGAATTTATGACCAAAGAAGAACTAGAAAATATTCTGGAAGGCAAAATAGACAATTTTGATTACATGAAAATAAAAGGGTTTTGCACAAATGAAACCAACAGAAACAAAATTGAAAGGGAAATACAAAGTTGGGGAATTTTTTTTTTTTATAGCCAGTGTTTCTGATAAAGGTTTCATTCCTAAGATATATAAAGAAATGTGTCAAATTATAGGAATGCAAGTCATTCCCCAATTGATAAATTTTCAAAGGTCATCAAAAGATAAATAAGTCAAAAAGAATCAACAGAACAATTTAAAGATGATGTAATTAAAATCATATATAGCCATATGAAAATATGCTATAAATCACTATTGTTCAGAGAAATGCAAATTAAAACTAAAGGTGAACTAGAAAACATTATGAAATGCAATGTGGATAATTTTAATTACATTAAATTAGGAAGTCTTTACATAAACACTAATGCAGCCAAGATTAGAAGGGAAGCAGAATGCTGGGAAACATTTTTTATAGTCAGAGTTTTAATTTGTAAAATAGATTTTAATTTCTAAAATAGAAAGCAGACTCCAATTCATAAGAATACAAGTCATATTACAATTAAGAAATGGTCAAAAATAGGAACAGACAATTTTCAGTTGAAGAAATTAAAGCCATCTATAGTCATATGAAAAAATGTTCTAAATTGCTGTTGATTAGAGAAATGCAAATGAAAACAACTCTGAGATACTACCTCACACCTCACAGATTGGTTAAAATGACAAGAAAAGAAAATGATAAATTTTAAAAGAGATGTGGAACAAGATAACTATGAATATATATATATATATATATATATATATATATATATATATAGTATTTAACATGTATGGGAGTACCTGGAATCTAGGGGAGGGGAGTCAGGGAAGAAGGGGAAAAGTTGGAACAGAAGGTTTTGCAAGGGCTAATGTTGAAAAATTGCCCATGCATATGTTTTGTATATAAAAAGCAATAATAAAAAAATAAAATAAAAAAAGAGATGTGGAAAAAATGGGACATCAATTCATTGTTGGAGAAATTATGAATTGATCTAGCTATTCTGAAGTGAGATTTTGGACCTGTAATCATGGAGTGGGGGTGGGGGTGCTTCCAACTTTGCTTCATTTCTCTGCCCTAACCTGGAATCCCAAACCAAAAGCTTTATCCTCTTGTAAATACCTACAGCCAGCAGTATCCCTGTCCTTCTGTTTCTACACTTACCTGGTGTGTTGGCTTCTTCTCTCCCATGATCTTGGCAGCACAACTGGGCTTTGTGCTACTGATTAGCTGAGATTCTTTCAGTTTTCCAGGTCTCAAACCCTCAATTTGGAAAATGGTCTGGAAGACGAAGGTTCTTGTGGTTTCTGCTAAGGCTCCAGCTAAATCCAACTAGCCTCAGGATTCCCCACTTGGTATTTATGAGGAATTAGCTTGTAGGTATTTGTACTTCACACTAGTTAATCCCTGACCTGGGGTTTTTCTTCAGATCTTCTTGGATTGTACCTGGAGGATCTCCACTCTATCCCCAATCTTTTTATTTATTTATTTATTTTATTAAAGCTTTGTATTTTTCAAAACGTATGTGTGGGGGCAGAGCCAAGATGGCAGAGAAGGCACACACAACTTTCTAAGCTCCTCTTTTACCCTTATTATCAATATTATATCTAGCCTCAAAAATATGCTTGACTGCTACAATTCATAAAGATTAGAAGTATAACAACTCACCAGCCAAAGATAATTTGGAGTCTCGCCAGAAAAGGTTTTTCCTTGGGGCCAAGGTGGGGATGGGGGTCGGGGGAGATCAGCACAAGCAGGGAGAGAACCAGAGGCTCTGAGCAGAGCCCCAAACTGGAAGTGAGAGCACAGATCACAGCACAAGCAGCAGTCTGGGACTTTTCCTTGGGGCAGTCTTGAACCTAAACGGCAGGGGGCTACAGCCCAGGGCAGCCTCTAATCTGCACAGTGGAGGGCTCAGCTTGGGGTAATAGAGTTCTAGCAAGGTGATTTGCATCCAGGCAGAGACTTCCAGGCAGAGACTTCTGGTAGAACCAGGCTATTTGCTGGTCAGCTGCTAATACCTACAACCCCACAACGGGCACTGGCCTGGGGCAGACACTTTCACCACTTAGTCTCTAGCCTTAGGGCAGTCGCTAAACCACACAACTCAACTGGGCACTTTGATAGCTCAGCCAATGCTAAATCCATCTCCAGTGGGGGGAAGGGGAAACTCTCACTCAGACTACCATATCTCAGAGCCAGAAGCGAGTTTACATCTCTCCCTGCTCTGCAGAAGAAGCTGGTAACCCCCTTGCCTAGAAGGCATACCCTAAAGGCTTTAAAAAATGAATAAAAAAATGAAAAGAATGATTGACAGCTTCTATACAGAAAAAGAGCAGGTCTACAAACCCGAGGAGACTAATAGCAAACAGGAACCAGACAATACCCCAAAGGGGAATATTACCTGTCCCCTTTTACATAACGCTCTCATAGAAGAGACCATTAAAAGTCTCAAAAGAGAGTTAGAAGATAAATGGGGAAAGGAAAGAGAAGCTTTACAAGAGAGCAACAACTTCCTGAAATTTGAATTGGAAAAGATAAAAAATTCCCAGGAAGTGCAGGGAAACAAAATTTGTGAATTGGAAAAGAGTAAAAAAACTCTGGAAAGTAAGATTTGTGAACTGGAAAAGACAAGAACTTGCAAGAAAGTAGGACTGTGAATTGGAAAAAGAAAATAATTCACTAAAAAAAATTAGTGAAATGGAAAAAAATTCTATAGAGTAAAATAATGCATTTAAAAACTCCATTGGACATATACAGAAAGAAGTAAAAAAAGCTAATGAGAAAAATAATTCATTAAAAATCAGAAGTGAACAAATAGAAACTAATGATTCATTGAAAGAGCAAGAATTAGTCAAGCAAAACCAAAAAAAAAAAAAAAAATGACAAATAAAAAAAAAACATGAAATATCTACTTGGAAAAACCACAGACTTGGAAAATAGATCTAGGAGAGATAATCTGAGGATTGTTGGACTTTCTGAAAATTATGATGAATAAAAGAGCCTCGATACTATTTTACAAGAAATCATCAAAGAGAACTGTCCAGAGGTAACAGAATCAGAAGGTAAAATAGGCATTGAAAGAATTCATCAAAAACCTTCTGAAAAAGACCCTAAAATAAAAAACCCCAAGGAATATTGTGGCCAAATTTCAGAACTATCAGATTAAGTAAAAAATTTTATAAACAGCCAGAAAAAAACAATTTAAATACCGAGGTGCCACAATAAGGATCACCCAAGATCTGGCTGCCTGCACATTAAAGGATCGAAGGGCCTGGAATCTGATATTCTGAAAGGCAAAAGATCTTGGAATGCAGCCAAGAATAAACTACCCAGCTAAGCTGAGCATTTTCTTCCAGGAAAGAAGATGGACATTTAATGAAACAAATGAATTTCATTTGTTTCTAAGGAAAAAACCAGAACTAAACAAAAAATTTGATCTCCAACCATAGGACTCAAGAGATGGAGAAAAGGTAAAAGGAACTCTTGAGAATTGTACTTCTGTTTTGGATATACAAAAAGACTACATGTATAATTTGATTTTACTGATATAACATAAAACAGGGAAGTAGATATGGAAAAGGAATGATGACAGAAAAGGATGGAAGGAGGGATAAAAAGAGGGAAACCACATCCCACGAAGAGGCAAAGGAGAGTAATCATATTTGAGGGAACTCAGAGAGGGGGAGGAACACTATGTGACTCTTACTCTCATTAGAATTGGCTCAAAGAAGGAATAATTGACATACTTGTATTAGAGAAAATCCTCTCTCACTTCATTAAAAAGGGGGAAAGGAAAAAGGGAAAAGAAAAAGAGTAATAAGGGAAGGGTACAAGAAAGGGGAAGAGATTCAAAGTGATGTAGGGAGGGATTCTAAAGAGGATGAGCATTGTGATACAAGTGGGGCACATAAGTTTAAAACGGGGAAAGAGGGTTGGGGAGGCAAGAAAAAGAAAAGCATAATCTGGGGATATTAGGATGGCATGAAATACAAAATTAGTAATTTTAACCATAAATGTGAATGGGATAAACTCTCCCATACAGTGGAGGCAGATAGCAGACTGGATCAAAAGTCAGAACCCTACAATGTGTTGTTTAACAAGAAACACATTTAAAGCAGGGAGATACATACAGAGTAAAGGTAAAAGGCTGGAGCAAAATCTATTATGCTTCAGGTGAAGTCAAAAGAGCAGGGGGAGCCATCCTTATCTCAGATCAAGCAAAAGCAAAAATTGATCTAATTAAAAGAGACAAGTAAGGAAACTACATCTTGTTAAAGGGTAACATAGAAAATGAAGCAATATCAATACTAAACATACATGCACTTAATGGTATAGCATCCAACTTCCTAAAGGAGAAGTTAAGATAGTTGCAAGAAGAAATAGACAGCCAAACTGTAATAGTGGGAGATCTCAACCTTGCACTCTCATAATTAGACAAATCAAACCACAAAACAAATAAGAAAGAAATTAAAGAGGTGAATAGAATATTAGAAAAATTAGGTATGTTAAATCTTTGGAGAAAATTGAATGAAGACATAAAGGAATATACTTTCTTCTAAGCAGTTCATATAACTTATTCAAAAATTGACCATATATTAGGACATAAAGACCTCAAAATTAAATGCAAGAAGGCAGAAATAGTAAATGCTTTCTTTTCAGATCATGATGCCATAAAAACTACATTCAACAAAAAGTTAGGGGTAAACAAACCAAAAAAGTAATTGGAAACTAAACAATCTCATCTTAAAGAATGATTGGGTGAAATAATAAATTACAGATACAATTAATAATTTCACTCAAGATAATGACAACAATGAGACATCATACTAAAATTTGTGGGTTGCAGCCAAAGTGGTAATAAGAGGATATTTTAAATCTTTAGTGGCTTACTTGAATAAAACAGAGAAAGAGAAGATCAATGACTTGGGCTTGCAAATAAAAAAAAACTAAAAAAGTCCAAATAGAAAACCCTCAATCAAATACTAAATTTGAAATTCTAAAATTAAAAGGAGAAATTAATAATATTGAAAGTAAAAAAGAAACTATTGAACTAATTAATAAAACTAATAGTTGGTTCTATAAAAAAGCCAATAAAAAATAAGCTTTTGGTAAATCAGATTAAAAAAAGGAGGGAAGAAAATGAAATTAGTAATTCTAAAAATGAAAAGGGAGAACTTTCCACCAATGAAGAGGAAATAAGAGAAATAATAAGGAGTTATTTTGCCCAACTTTATGCCAATAAATTTGATAACCTAAGTGAAGTGGATGACTACCTCCAAAAATATAGACTTCCCAAATGAACAGAGGAAGAAGTATATTGCTTGAATAGTCCCATTTCAGAAAAAGAAATAGAACAAGGGATTAATCAACTGCCTTAGAAAAAAATCTCCAGGACCAGATGGATTTACATGTGAATTCCACCAAACATTTAAAGAGCAATTAACTCTAATATTATATAAATTATTTGAAAAAATAGGGAATGAAGGAGTCCTACCAAATTCCTTTTATGATACAGACATGGTACTGATACCTAAACCAGGTAGGTTGAAAACAGAGAAAGAAAATTATAGATCAATCTCCCTAATGAATATTGATGCTAAAATCTTGAATAAGATATTAGCAAAAAGACTACAGAAAATCATCCCCAAGATAATACACTATGATCAAGTAGGATTTATACCAAGAATACAGGGATGATTCAATATTAGGAAAACTATCAATATAATTGGCCATATTAATAACCAAATTAACAAAAATCATATGATCATCTCAATAGATGCAGAAAAAGCATTTGATAAAATCCAACATCTATTCCTAGAAAAACACCTGAAAGTATAGGAATAAATTGACTTTTCCTTAAAATACTTAGCATCATCTATTTAAAACCCATTAGTAAGAATCATATATAATGGGGAAAGACTGCAACCATTCCCGATAAAATCAGGAGTGAAACAAGGCTGCCCAGTATCACCATTACTATTCAATATTGTATTAGAAATGCTAGCTTTGGCAATGAGTTGAGAAAGAGATTAAAGGAATTAGTGTAGGCAATGAGGAAACCAAATTTTCACTCTTTCCTGATGATATGATGGTATACTTAGAAAACCTCAGAGATTCTACTAAAAAGTTAAAAGAAATAATTCACAACTTTAGCAAAGTTGCAGGATACAAAATAAACCCACATATATCATCAGCATTCTTATTTATCACTAACATAATCCAACAGTCAGAGTTACAAAGAGAATTCCATTTAAAGTAACTAATGATAGTATAAAATACTTAGGAGTCTATCTGCAAAGGAAAAATCAGAAACTTTATGAGCAAAACTACAAAACACTTTTCACACAAATTAAGTCTGATCTAACCAATTGGAAAAATATTAAATGCTCTTGGATAGGGCAAGCACATATAATAAAAATGACAATACTACCTAAACTAATCTATTTGTTTAGTGCTATACCAATGAGATTCTCAAAAAACTATTTTAATGACCTAGAAAAAAATTACAACAAAGTTCATATGGAAAAACAAGAGGTCAACAATTTCAAGGGAATTAATGGGGAAAAAAATCAAATGAAGGTGGCTTAGCTGTACCAGATCTAAAATTATATTATAGAGCAGCAGTTATCAAAACCATTTGGTATTGGCTAAGGAATAGATTAGTTGATCAGTGGAATAGGTTAGGTTCAAAGGACAAAACAGTCAACAATTATAGCAACCCAGTGTTTGATAAACCCAAAGACCCCAGCTTTTGGGATAAGAACTTACTGTTTGACAAAAATTGCTGGGAAAATTGGAAACTAATATGGCAGAAACTAGGCATTGATCCATACTTAACGCCGTACACCAAGATAAGGTCAAAATGGGTTCATGACCTAGGCATAAAGAATGAAATTATAAATAAATTAGAGGAACACAGGATAGTTTACCTCTCAGACCTGTGGAAGAGGAAGGAATTTATGACCAAAGAAGAACTAGAGATCATTACTGATCACAAAATAGAAAATTCCGATTATACCAAACTGGAAAGTTTTTGTACAAACAAAATCAATGCAGACAAGATTAGAAGGGAAGCAATAAACTGGGAAAATATTTTTACAGTCAAAGGTTCTGATAAAGACCTCATTTCCAAAATATATAGAGAATTGACTCTAATTTATAAGAAATCAAGCCATTCTCCAATTGAAAAATGGTCAAAGGATATGAACAGACAATTCTCAGATGAAAAGGTTGAAACTATTTCTAGCCATATGAAAAGATGCTCCAAGTCATTATTAGTCAGAGAAATGCAAATTAAGACAACTCTAAGATACTACTACACACCTGTCAGACTGGCTAGAATGACAGGAAAAGATAATACGGAATGTTGGAGGGGATGTGGGAAAACAGGGACACTAATACATCCAACCACTCTGGAGAGCAATTTGGAACTGTGGTCAAAAAGTTATCAAACTGTGCATACCCTTTGATCCAGCAGTGTTACTACTGGGCTTATATCCCAAAGCATTCATAAAGAAGGGAAAGAGACCTGTATGTGCACGAATGTTTGTGGCAGCCCTCTTTGTAGTGGCCAGAAACTGGAAACTGAGTGGAGGCCCATCAATTGGAGAATGGCTGAAAAAATTCTGGTATATGAATATTATGGAATATTATTGTTCTAAAAGAAATGACCAACAGGATGATTTCAGAAAGACCTGGAGAGACACAAACTGATGCTGAGTGAAACAAGCAGGACCAGGAGATTATTATATACTTCAACAACAATACTATATGATGACAAATTCTGATCGACCTGGCCATCTTCAGCAATGAGATGAACCAAATCTGTTTCAATGGAGCAGTAATGAACTGAACCAGCTATGCTCAGCGAAAGAATTCTGGGAGATGACTAAAAACCATTACATTGAATTCCTAATCCCTATATTTTTGCCCACCTGCATTTTTGATTTCCTTCACAGGGTAATTGTACAATATTTCATTCTTTTTGTACAGCAAAATAACAGTTTGGTCATGTATACTTACTGTGTATCTAATTTATATTTTACTATATTTAACATCTACTGGTCATCCTGCCATCTGGGGGAAGGGGTAGCGCAAAAGTGGGGAAAAATTGGAAAAAGAGGTTTGGCAATTGTCAATGCTGTAAAGTTACCCATACATATACTTGTAAATAAAAAATCTATTAAAAAAATATGCGTGGATAATTCTTTAGCCCTTGCAAAACCTTGTGTTCCAATTCTCCCCTTTCCCTGATGCCTTCCCCTAAATTGCAAGTAATTCCAATATGTTTTAAACATTGTCAAAATATGTTAAATCCAATATATGCATGCATATTTATACAATTAGTGTGCCACCCATAAAAAAATCAAATTTAACCAGGAGAGAGAGAGAGAGAGATAGATAGATAGATAGAGAGAGAGAGAGAGAGAGAATCAAAATAAAATACAAACAAATAACAATAAAAAAGTGAAAATGCTATGTTATGAACCATTTTCAGTTCCCACAGTCCTCTCTCTGGGTATAGATGGTTCTTCATCACTGAACAACTGGAGCTGGTTTGAATCATCTCATTGTTCAAGACAGTCATGTCCATTAGAATTGATCATCCTATCATCTTCTTGTTGCTATATATAATGATTTCCTGGTTCTGCTCATTTCACTTAGCATCAGTTCATGTAAGTTTGTCCAAGCCTCTCTGAATTCATCCTGCTGGGGAGGCAGAGCCAAGATAGCTGAGAACAGACATGACTTTCTGTGACCTCCTCTGATCTTCTCTCAAACTAACAGCATATTAAGCCTATAAACTGATTTTGGTGTTAATGAATCCACAAATATTTGAAATACAACAAATTTTCAGACAAAGATACCTTGGAAGAACTTCAGAACAGGTCTGTTTCAAGTGGGTAGGAGGACTTCCTGCCAAGCCCAGACCACAGCCCAATGCAATGAATAAAAAATTCAATTGTCCAATTGAAAAAGGAGCTAAAAAAGGTAACTGAAGAAAATAATACACCAAAAATTAGAATTGAACAAATGGAAGTGAATGATTCAATGAAACTTCAAGGATCAAACAAAAACAACCAAAAAAAGAAAAATTAAAGGAAAATATGAAATACCTTCTAGGAAAAACAACTGGCCTAGGAAAATAAATCTAGGACACAAAATCTAAGGATTATTGTACCTCCTGGAAGCCATAAAGAAAAAAAAAAAGAACCTAGATATTATATTACAGGAAATCATAAAAGAAAACTGTCCTTTTGATTTTTTTTTTTGATTTTAGAATCAAAAGGTAAAATAGACATCAAAAGAATTCACCAGTCACCTCCTGAAAGACACCCCAAAATTAAATCCCCAAGGAATACATGGAAAAATTTCAGAACTATGGCACCAAGGAAAAGATATTGCAGGCAGCCACAAAGAAACAATTTAAATACTGAAGAAACACAATTAATATTACCCAGAACCTAGAAGCTTCCACCTTAAAGCATGGAGTGCCTGGAATTTCATATTTCAAAAAGCAAAGGAAATTGTGTTACTGCTCTCTAAAATGCTAGTGTTCTCTATTGAGGTTTTCTTGGGGTCTCTGGAGGTAGCCTTTGTTTCAGTTCAGTAATCACCACACAAGTAGCCAGGATTAAAGTCCAAATCCTTTATTGTCTCCTTCAAAGTCTTGTCTCCTTCACTTGGGGCTCAGCTAGTTTTCTGGAGGCCTTCTGATCTTGGTTTCAATGGAGAAGTGAAGGAGGAGAGCCTGCCACCACTTCTCTGTCTTCCCTAGTTCTCAATCTGGCTGAGTTTGTCCCAGCTTGTATGCTCTCTTATCAAAGTTGTGAATCTTGTAGAACTATAGTAAGTACTAAGTACATGTACTGAACTAGAGAACTGTTAAGCACCACACAGTGTTAGATAACTATTGTCACTATCAATTCCACTGATTTAGTACCTTGTAAGAATCCTTTATTTCAAGTTCAGAGTTCTGGCCCATAATAGATTACAATCAAGGGTAAGGTATCCAGCTAAAATGAGCATTATCTTTCAGGCAAGAAGATGGGCATTCAATGATATAAATGAATTTTACCTATTTCTAATTTAAAAAACTCAGAACTGATCAAAAATTTTGATTTCTAAACACAGAATTAAAGAGAAGCATATAAAGGTAAAAAAAGAAATAACTCTTGAGATCTATATTTCTATTATGGGTATATTTAGAGAGTGCAGGCATAATTTGATTTTATTATGATTATATGAAAAAAGAAACTAGAGGTGGAAAGAGGATCATATTAGAAAAAGAGGAAAAATAAGGTAAAATAAGGGAAATTACATCTCACAAAGAGGCAAGGAAGAGCTATTATAATTGAAAGAAAGAAGGGGAGGTCAATGAGCATTGTGTGAAACTTACTCTCATCAGATTTGACTCAAAGAGAGAATATCAGATATATTTGGTTTCACAGAGAAACTTATCTCACATTATAGGAAAGAGGAAGGGAAAGGGGGGAAAGAAAGGGAAAGACTAATAGAAGGGAAAAGAGAAGTATTAGGGGAAAGATGTAAAAAGGGGGGAGGGGCTCTAAAGGAGGGGACTGTTTGAGAGAGGTAGTCGTCAAAAGCAAAATACTGGGGAGGGAAGAGGGGGAAAGGAAAGAGAAAAAAGCATAACTTTGGGTAAATAAGATGTCAGGAAATATAGAATTAATAATCTTAACTGTGAATGTGAACGGGATGAACTCTCCCATAAAACAAGTGGATATAAGACTGGATTAAAATCAAAATTATACATGTTGTTTACAAGAAACACATTCAAAACAGTGATGCATACTGAGTGAAGGTAAAGGGCTGGAGTAGAATCTATTATGCTTCTGGTGAAGTAAAAAAAGCAGGAGTAGAAATCCTGATCTCAAATCAAGTAAAAGCAAAGATAGCTATAATTAAAAGAGATAAGGAAGGAAACTATTTTTCTAAAGAATACCATGGATAATGAAGCAATATCAATGCTATACATATATGTACCAAGTGGTATAACATCCAAATTCCTAGAGAAGAAGCTAAGAGAGATGCAAAAATAAATAGATAACAAAACTATACTAGTCAGAGAATCTCAGCTTTGCTCTCTTAGAACTAGATAAATTGAATCACAAAATGAATAAGAAAGAAGTTAAGGATGTTAAAAAAATGTTAGAAAAGTGAGGTATGATAGATCTTTGAAGAAAATTGAATAAAGACAGAAAGAAATTTACTTTTTTCTCAACGTTTCCTGGAACTTATAAAAAAACCTGATCATGTGTTAGGGCATAGCACCCTCAAAATCAAATGCAGAAAGATAGAAATACTAAATTCATTTCTTTTAGATCATGATGGAATAAAAATCACATGCAACATAAGGCCAGGAGAAAATAGACTAAAAGTTAATTGAAAATGAAATAATTCAGTCCTAAAGAAAGAATGAATGAAACAACAAATCGTAGACACAATCAATAATTTTGTCCAAGAGAATGACAATAATGAGACAACATGCCAAAATTTGTAGGATACAGACAAAATGGTTAAAAGGGAAAATATTATATCTCTAGATGCTGACTTGCATAACATAAAAAAAAAATAAACTGAAGATCAATGAATTGGGCTTGCAACTAAAAAATATAGAAAAAAAGCAAATTAACCCCTCCTCCCCAATTAAATACCAAATTTGAAATTCTGAAAATAAAAGGGGATATTAATAAAATTAAAAATAAGAAAACTACTGAATTAATAAATAAAAGTAAGAGTTGGTTTTATGGGGAAAAAAAACAACAAAATAGATAAACATTTAGTTAATTTGATTAGAAAAAGGAAAGAAGAAAATCAAATTCTTAGTCTCAAAAATCAAAAGGGATAACTTTCCACCAATGAAGAGGAAATTAGAGCAATAATTAGGAGCTATTTTGGCCAAATATATGCCAATTAATTTGATAATCTAAATGAAATGTAGGAATATATACAAAAATATGGATTTCCCAGGTTAACAGAAAAGCAAATGGATTATTTAAATAGTCCTATTTTAGAAAAAAAGAAATAAAACAAGCTATTAATCAATTCCCTAAGAAAAAATCTCAGGGGCCAGATGGATTTGCATGTGATTTCTATCAAACATTTTCAATTAATTCCAATACTATATAAACTATTTTTAAAAAATGGAGAAAGAAGGAGTCCTACCAAATTCTTTTTATGACACATATATGGTGCTGATAAGTAAAACGGGTAGGGTGAAAAAAGAGAAATAAACAATAAACCAATTTCCCTAATGAATATTGATGCAAAAATCTTAAATAGCAACAAGATTACAGAAAGTCATCCCCAGGATAATATACTATGACCAAGTAGGATTTATACCAGAAATGCAGGACTGGTTCAATATTAGGAAAACTATCTGCATAATCAACTATATCAATAACCAAACTAACAAAAATCATATGAATATCTCAATAGATGAAGAAAAAGCATTTGATAAAATCTAACACCCATTCCCATGAAAAACACAAGAGAGTATAAGAATAAATGAACTTTTCCTTAAAATGATCTGTAGAATCTATTTAAAACCATCAGCAAGCATCATTTGTAATGGGAACAAATTAGAAATATTTCTAATAAATCAGGAGTGAAACAAGGCTGCCCGCTATCACCATTACTATTCAATATTGCATTAGAAATGTTACATCTGGCAATAAGAGAAGAAAAGGGGATTAAAAGAGTTAGAGTAGGTCATGAGGAAACATAATTGTCAATCTTTACAGAAGATATGAAGGTATACTTAGAGAACCCTAGATAATCAACTAAAAAACTACTAGAAACAATTCACAACTTCATCAAAGCTGCAGAATACAAAATTGATCCACATAAATCATCAGTATTTTTATATATTACTAACAAAGTCCAACAGCAAGATACCAAAAAGAAAATTCCATTCAAAGTAATTGTCAATAGTATAAAATATTTGGGTATCTAGATGCCAAGGGAAAGTCAGAAACTATACAACCATGACTACAAAACACTTTCCACACAAATAAATTCTAATCAATTGAAAAAAAAAATATTAAGTGCTCATGGGCAGGCCAAGTGAATGTAAAAAAATGACAATACTACCTAAACTACTTATTTAGTGCCATACCAATCAAACTACCAAGATATTATTTTGCAGATGTAGAAAAAATAGGAACAAAGCTTATCTGGAAGAACAAAAAGTCAAGAATTTCAAGGGAATTAATGAAAAAATGCAAATGAGGGTGGCCTACCTATGTCAGACCTAAAACTATATTGTAAAGCAGTAGTCATCAAAACCATTTACTACTGGCTAAGAAATAGAGTAGTCAATCAGTGGAATAGCTGAGGATCACAGAACAAGATAGGCAATAACTATAGCAATTTAATGTTTGACAAACGTAAAGACTCCTCCTTTTGGGATAAGAACTCACTATTTGACAAAAACTTCTGGGAAAATTAGAAACTAGTATGGAAGAAATCAGAGCTCGAGCTACACCTAAATACCACATACCAAGATAAGAGGATAGACATAAAGGATTATATTGTAAGCAAAATTAGAGGAACATAGGATAGTTTATCTCTCAGATCTGTGGAGAAGGAAGGAATTTTTGTCCAAAGAACAACTGGAACTCATAATTGAACACCAGATAGATAATTTTGATTGTATTAAGTTGAAAAGGTTTTTGTACAAACAGAACTAATGCAGACAAGATCAGAAGGGAAGCAATAAACTGGGAAATCATTTTTATATCTAAGTGTTCTGATAAAGTCTTCATTTCCAAAATATATAGAGATTTGACTCAATTTTTTTAGTACTATTTTATTTTCTCACATTACATCAAAACAAAATTTAGCATACAGCTTTTCAAGATTTTGAGTTTCAAATTTTTCTCCTTCCTTTCTCCCCTCTTCCAAAAGAATATAGATTATACAACATATACAGATAAAGCATAAGAGATTTGACTCAAATTTACAAGAATCAAGCCATTCTCCAATTGATAAATGGTCAAAGGATATGAACACACAATTTTCAGATGAAGAAATTGAAACTACTTCTAATCATATGAAAAGGTGCTCTAAATCACTATTGATCAGAGAAATACAATTTAGGACAACTTTGAGAAACCACTAAACACCTGTCAGATTGGCTAAGATGATAGGAAAAGAAAAAGACAAATGTTAGTGGGGATGTGGGAAAACTGGGACACTAATATATTATTGGTGGAGTTGTGAATGAATGTAGCCATTTTGGCTCTCCACAATTTGGAACTATGTTCAAAAAGTCATCAAACTGTGCATACTCTTTAACCCAGCAGTGTTTCTATTGGGCTTATATCCCAAAGAGATCTTAAAGGAAGGAAAGGTACCCACACGTGCAAAAATATTAGTGGAAGACCTTTTTGTAGTGGCAAGAAATTGGAAATTGAGTGGATTCCCATCAGTTTGAGAATGGCTGAATAAGTTATGATATATAAATGTTTTAGAATATTATTTTTCTACATGAAATTATCAGGAAGATGATTTTAGAAAGGCCTGGAGAGACTTACATGAACTTTTGCTAAGTAAAATGAGTAGAACCAGGAGATCATTGTACACAACAACATCAATATTATATGATGATAAATTATGATGAATGTGATTCTTTCAAACAATGAGATGATTGATAACAGTTCAAATGATCTTGTGATGAAGAATTACATGTACACACAGAGAGAGGAGTGTAGGAACTGAATGAGGATCACAATATAACATTCTCACTCTTTTTGCTGTAGTTCACTTAGATTTTGTTTTCTTACTCATTTACTTTCTTTTTTGATCTGATGTCTCTTGTGCAGCAAGATAATTATATAAATACGTTTATACATATTGAATGTAACATATATTTTAACATTTTAACATATATTGAATTGTTTGCCATCTAGGGGAGGAAGTAGGGGGAAGAAGGAGAAAATGTGAAAGACAAGGCTTTGCAAGGGTCAGTGTTGTCAAATCATCCATGTGTATGTCTTGAACATAAAAAAGCTTTATTAAAAAAATCATCCTCTGATTTCAGAAGGGACTGGAGATACTTACATGAACTGATGCTGAGTAAAATGAGCAGGACCAGGAGATCATTATATACTTCACCAACAATACTATATGATGATCAATTCTGATGGACCTGGCCATCTTCAGCAATGATATGAATCAAATCAGTTCCAATAGAGCAGTAATGAATTGAACCAGCTACACCCAGCAAAAGAACTCTGGGAGATGACTAAGAACCATTACATAGAATTCTCAATCCCTATATTTTTGTCCACCTGCATTTTTGATTTCCTTCAGAGACTAATTGTACACTATTTCAGAGTCCAATTCTTTTTGTACAGCAAAATAACTGTTTGGACATGTATACTTATTTTGTATTTAATTTATACTTTAACATATTTAACATGTATTGGTCAACCTGCCAGATAGGGGAGATGGTGGGGGAAGGAAAGGGAAAAATTGGAACAAAAGGTTTGGCGATTGTCAATGTTGTAAAAACTTGTAAATAAAAAGCTATAAAAATCATTTTCTTGGTCAATTCTTACAGAACAATAATATTCCATAGCATTCATATAACATATTTTATTCAGCCCTTCTCCAATTGATGGGCATCCATTCAGTTTCCAGTTTCTAGCCACTATGAAAAGGACCTGCTACAAATACTTTTGCACATGTGGGTCCCTTTCCCTCCTTTAATATGTCTTTGGAATATAAGACCAGTAGAAACACCGCTGGGATCAAAGAATATGCACAGTTGGGTAGCCTTTTGAGCATAGCTCCAAATTGCTTTTCTGAATGATTGGATCTATTTGTATTCGTAGTTCCACCAATAATGTATTAGTATCCCAGTTTTCCCACATCCCTTCTAATATTCATCATTACCTTTTCCTGTCATCTTAGTCAATCTGAGAGGTGTGTAATGGTACCTCAGAGTTGTCTTAATTTGTATTTGTCTGATCAATAGTGATTTAGAGCTTCTTTTCTAATCTTGTCTACATTAGTTTTGTTTCTATAAACACTTTTTAACTCAATATACTCAAACCAGTTCCAATTGTCCAATATTGAAGAGAACCATCAACACCCAAAGAGAAAACTGTGGGAACTGAGTGTGGTTCACAACATAGCATTGTCATTCTCTTGGATGAAATTATTGTGTCCATGATTTGCTGTTTTAATCATTCATTCTTTAGATGAGATTATTTAGTTTCCAATTACTTTTTGTTCTATTTCTCCCTGACATATTATTGAATATAATTTTTATTGCAACATGATCTGGAAAAAAAATGCATTTACTATTTCTACCTTTCTGCATTTGATTTTGAGGTTTTTGTGTCCTACTATATGGTCAGTTTTTGTATAGGTTCCATGAACTGCAGAGAAGAAAGTGTTCTCCTTTCTGTCTCCATTTAGTTTTTTCCAAATATCTATCATACTTAACTTTTCTAGTATTCTATTTACATCTTTGACTTCTTTCTTATTTATTTTGTGGTTTGATTTATCCAATTCTGAGAATGCAACATTGAGATCTCCCACTATTATAGTTTTGCTGTCTATTTCTTTGTGCAACTCTCTTAACTTCTCCTTTAGGAAGTTAGATGCTATACCACTTGGTGCATATATGTTTAGTAGTGATATTATTTCATATCTATGGAACCCTTTTGAAAAAAAATATAGTTTCCTTCCTTATCTCTTAATTATATCCATTTTTGCTTTTGCTTGATCTAAGATCAGGATGGCTACCCCTGCTTTTTTTTTTTTTTTACTTCACCTGAAACATAATAAATTCTGCTTCAGCCTTTTGCCTTTTCTCTGTATGTATCACTCTGCTTTAAATGTGTTTCTTGTAAACAGTATATTGTAGGGTCTGGCTTTTAATCCATCTGCTGTCTGCCTGTGCTTTATGGGAGAGTTCATTCCATTCACATTTATAGTTAAAACTACCATTTTCTATATTTCTCGTCATTATATTTCCCTAAAATTATACTTTTCTCTTTCTTTTCCCCTTTCTTCCTCCCCCATATTTTACTTTTGAGAAACATTTACCTCAAGCAGCTCTTTCCCTTTATAACTTTTCCCCTTTCTTATATTTTTCCCCTACTATTTCATTTCCCATAAGAGTGGGAGGAGAAAGGGGAAATAGCTCTCTTTTAAGATCCTTTTTAATTTCTTCTAGGAGAGCCTGATGTGATGGGGAACAATTTATATCACCTTTTGGGGCTTCATCTGGAGACATATGTTTTGAATCTCACAATTTTCAATCAGCTCTTCTTTTTCACCATAAAAACTATCTATGGTCAGAGTTCTTTTTGCTTTTTTACTCATTTTTTTAAAGTAAAGATCTGCTTTTAGGGCAAGGGAACTTCTCCAAGCTTTCTCTACAAATGATAGTGACTGTGCTGACTAACTTGCTATGCTGGGTGTGCATAGCCAAGTCTCTTGAAATTCTGGTGTTTTGGGATTCACTACCTACCTTTTGTGTGTGTGTGTGTGTGTGTGTTTTTTTTGTTTGTTTGTTTTGTTTTGTTTGGATGGTTTACAACTTCTCTACTCATCAACTGGCTTGCAACCAGGGCAGAGTAGCCAACATTGCTGTAGATTCCTCCCTGAAGATTCTCAAGTGTAATGGGCTGAGGCTTGAGTTGATGCACTGACGTCCCAAGCACATGAGGCTAAATACTTAATTAGACTATATTAATATACATGCTTGGATAAAGAATGGCCCCCACCCACTCTCTGTGCAAGTCCTGATGTGTTGTAGAGGAAATGAGGATTTTGGTGGGTGGAGGCACAGGGGCAAGAAGAGAGGCTGGGAGAGATTGGGGCTGGGTTCGGTTCTGGTGGCTGCTGGTCTCATGGCTTCTGGTCTAGCTAGCTTCTTGACTCAGCTGCACACATTGCTATTGCCGATTTTCTTCCACCTCTGATCTTTCTTCACTGAGAATAAAGATTGACAATTTTCCCCTAACCTGAATTCCTGACTCCGTCTGATTTTAAAATACGCGATCATCACACTCTAGCACATGGAGACCACACTGGCCCAGGACTGTGCTTTGCTTGCACTGGCTTGCTCAGCCTGATTGTGTTTTGCCCACCTCTCTCTATGCCTGATTGAAACAGTTCTTTTCTAGAGACCTTTGAAATTATCTTCTGATGGTAATTTGTTACACTCCCAATATTTATGGGTTCTACCAGTCCAGAACTATTTCAGAGGCTAGATTTGTTATTTTAAGGATCATGGCAAGGAGTCAGAAAAAAAAAATGTGTGGCCTCTCTGCCATCTTGGCTCTGCCCCTTTCTCCATTTTGATATTTCATTAGTCTATGTTCTCCCTGAGGGGCAAATTTTTTCTGTTTGTGAGGAAAATCTGAAGAGCCTGAAATTTACTGACTGACTCTGCAATGTTCCCATGAGAGAAAGAATTTTAAATTAAAATTAAAAAAATGTTAAAAATTCTTTTACATGTATTTGGGAAATATTTAATGAAATAAATAAATTTTAAGAAACAACAAATTAATGTTGAATTAATAA
This sequence comes from Sarcophilus harrisii, assembly GCF_902635505.1. NCBI lineage: Eukaryota > Metazoa > Chordata > Mammalia > Dasyuromorphia > Dasyuridae > Sarcophilus > Sarcophilus harrisii. The sequence continues at coordinate 395,301,344 of NC_045427.1, forward strand.
TCAAAATGAGTTAAGCTAACCTGCTGAACTTCAAAGAAAAATTAATTTTTAATTTTTTTAAAATGTGACTTAAATACTTATTTCTTTATTTTTAAATAAAAGTCTATGTTTTTTTCTAAAAGTATTCAGTTGCTCATTCAAAAATGCTTCAATTTCAATCTGCATTAAGCCATAGAATTAAGAATGTTATTTTGATTCTTTCCCTTAATACTTTTCCCTTCCTCTTCCTCAGAGAACACACACTTTCCTTATTCCTGTTCTTGAAACAGAAACACTCAATGAAACCAAATACTTTATTCGAAGACAGTAAGACTTTACTACTCTCTTTTGAGGAAGTTTCACTCTGCCATTTATTTAAAGATTTGTATGGCCTTTCACTTTAAGAGGAAAAGGTCTCTCTTTAAGTTTCTAAGACAACTTGAATTCTGAGGCTGATTGATACTTTTTCTGAATCAAGAGAGCTATTTTGGGAGTTAGGGAAGTTATTTGAAGAACCATCTATGGAGTCCCATTGTATCAATTCTATTATCATTGAAATATACCTTCAAACTAGTCCCTCTAACTAACAATGGTCAGCAAAAATAATATTTTAATAATTTAATAATATTTTAATTTAATTTATATTTAATTTAATAAATCACCTCTTATCCCAACTCCAAGTCTTGCCCTTTAGAACAAGATACATGCTCCAACTCCAAACAAAAGGAAACAAAAGAAAGTGGAGGGTTCACTTCAAAGGGGATTTTCAGGGTACTGAGTTAGCCACCTGTAGGAAGAAGTAAAAGCTGTTAGTTTGTCATTATATATCTCCTAAGAAATCAATAGCATTTGTTCTTATCTAGTGATCTTTGAGGATGAAGAAACCTCTTGAGTAGTCCATACCATAAGAAATGCCTGTGAAAATTTAGAATTGAATTTGATCACATTTATTTTCTTCTTCTTTTTCCTGGTTAGTTAGAACTTGATAGAAACAGAACTTTACATCTGGAAATCAAGCAGAATCAAAACATTCTTATCTTTGAAATTAAATTTAGCTGGGGACTAAAATTTCTGCTGAATATATAAATGATGCAAATTTATTTGAATAGATTTTCATCCTGAGGTTTCACACTCTTTTCCATATCATTTTTTCATCTAGCTCAGTATGGCTATAAAGATTCTTGTATTATCGAGGGCAGCCAAAGACATCATGAGCTGTGAAATCCACATTTTCACAAAATCCCAGAATCCCAGAATGGAAAGACTCCTCAGTGATCATGTGGTACAACCCATACACAAAGAATGCTGCATGCAGGTTACTTGAAAAGCCATTCATTGAATATTTTATTTTATTTTGTTTTGTTTTGGAAGACCCAAGAAATGAGACTTGAAACTTCCTGAGAGAACCTATTTCATGTTTCACAAAGTTTATTGTTAGAAGGTTCTCTTTATATCTGAATCTTTTGTTGTCGTTGTTTTGTTTTATTTTCATTCTCCCCTACCAGCTTCCTCTATATTTCCCCATGGGGAAGACATTTAAAGTCTGTATAATGTGAGGACCGTGTATTTTTAAATCAGCAGGAGTCCGGAGTTCAGGTTAGGGGAAAATCGTCAGTCTTTATTCTCAGTGAAGAAGGATCGGAGGTGGAAGAGAATTGGCGATAGCAATGTGTGCAGCTGAGTCAAGAAGCTAGCTAGACCCGCAGCCACATGACCATCAGCTAGGAGAATGAATGGACCCAGGCCCAATCTCTCCCAGCTTCTCTTCCTGTTCCTCTCTCTGCCTCCACCCACCAAAATCATCATTTCCTGTACAACACATCAGGACTTGCACAGAGACCTGTGCAGGGCAGGGACCATTCTTTATCCAATCATGTATATTAATAGAGTATAGCCCAATTACTATTTAGCCTCACCTACTTGAGACCTCAGTGCATCAACTCAAACTTCAGCCCATTACGTCTCCCACTTTCTTTTATTTTAGAACACAGGTGGTCTGCATCCCTGACTCCTCAGGAGGTCAGAGCCCCAAGGGAGGTGATCACAGCCTCCCTGACTTCTCAGGAAGGAGATGAAAACACCAAAGGGAAGTGGGGGTTGCTGCAGGTTTCTGGGCTGAAGGGTCTTATTATGCACAAACCCATCAGCATGGGAGTTATTACACAAGCACTTAGCAATAATGCAGAGTCTATTAGGGATGACTCTCCCCACAGTCAGTGCAGGCTCGATGTGGTGTAACAAACATGAATTGTACACACAAGTAGCGGCATAGCAAACAATGTAAATCAACATGGTGTTGGAAAAGATCACCAGAAGTCCTAGAAGGAGGATATGTAAACAGTCACACATAAACCTTCTTCAGCAGCCAAGAGATAGTCCAAAACCAATCTACTGTCCATTGATTCACATGTCAAGGAATCCAATGATCCCCCTGAGTTTTGAAGTCCTGCAAAAGTCTTTTTATGTTTAGGGAATCCAATGATTCCAGCAATTTTGAAGTCCTGTAACATCTTATCATTTCTCAGAAAATCCAAGCTCCTGAGGTTTTCAAATTATTCTCAAAAAGGTTCCCAGGTTATCAATCTATGTCTCAGAAAATCAATGATTGCTGAGGTTTTGGGAATCCAACAATCTTTGTTCCATGGTCAAATCCATAACTCCACACTTTTTCAATAGTGGCACAATCACAACAGAACCACCTGATATTCTTGGGTCTTCTCCATTGTTTCGGGTCTTTCTGTCTCTCTGCGATGGCAAGGCGAATATGGCTCATTGGCACCCATATGTTCCTTCTCCACCTGTGAGATACAAGCAAACCCTCTCCCCCAAACAGTTAGCCTATCTGGTCCTTTCCATTCACCACTTTCTGGGTCTCTCCCATCACCTAGCAATTATCTAAAAAGTAGGGGCTGCTCCCTTTGGACACTGACCTTCCAGTGGGTTATAAAACCCTTCACGACCATGCATCTTTAAAAATCAAAGTTAATATAAAGGGCTAATTTAAAGTTCTCTGGGTTACCTGTGGCTCCCCCTTTCTTTTGTTTTGGAGGGCGTCTTTATCTTGTTTCTCCTCTCCACTTTGCCTGTCCTTGAGGTTGAAAAGGTATGCCCGTGGTGTGAAAAAATCTTATACTTCACAAAAAGTGTCAAAAATGTTTTTAGTATAAGCAGGACCATTGTCTTTTTTTCTTGTACACCCATAATGGCAAATCTTGTATAAATTCAGTGACCACTCAGGCTGTCTCTTTTCTTGCTTGCAAAAGTGAATCCCAAAAAAGGTGTCTACAACATGGATGAAAGACAGAACCAAAAGATTTATAATGGGTACATCATTTTGGATTTCATTGGGTCTCAAACCATGGGGTTCTTCCCCTGGAGGCAGTGTAGGGCGTGGAAAAGGAAGGCAAGCTGTACATTTTTTATCTTAGCTTCCTCTTTGTTTTCCAAATTAAAACTAAGCTCCAGCACCTGATGATATTTAGAATGAGATCCTGGGCTTCCTGGAATAAAGGGTTGATCAACATATTAAGGCTATCCCTTTTGAATTCCATCAAATATGGGACCTGGAAGTCCACTAGGAATGGACATGTAATATAAGATCTTACCGGATGCTTTCCCTTGCTCAAGTTTCTTAAAGACTGATATATAAATTAAGCCAAATTTTATTTGGGCGTGGCAATTCTTTTACCACCCTACTGAATGGGAATCAGATATTATATTTTTCTCCTGGATAATAAGTAAGAGCTAGAATGATCTTCAATTCATTCTGCTGATGGACTGAAAAGGGTTTTGACTCTTTTTTAATTAAACAGTACCCCAAAAATATTATTTTGGATGCATCCGTGAAATAGTTGGTCCTTTAAGAGGAACTTTGAAACTTTTTCTTCAAAAACATCACCAATTATGTAATGTCGATTATCTTTAATGGAGACCCATTAAAAAAGGACCATCTAATTAAATTTAGGGATTCTACAACACAAATTAATTTTTTTGGTATAAAAATTATATCTCGTCAGGTCTTGTCCCAATAATTGTACTGCTCACTTGTCTTTAATAAAAATTCTAGCCACAAGTACTGGGTAAGTTAAGGCTTTGTTCTGGTTGTGCGGAAGGTCCCCCTCTATCCACTTCCTTGATGAAGGACTGCTGTGGTTCCTCTTTGTGTAAAAACGTATCTCCAAGGATTTTTTTCTCTTTCAACCACATTGGATAAAACCATTAACTTCTCTCAAATTTAGCTTCTTTTAAGCTAGCGTGGTAATTTAAACACTTCTCCTTAAAATGCCATATAACAGTTGTAACTGATAGGTATCAAATAACACTGTCGCATCATGGAATTCTCCTATCAATTTCAAAATCATTCAATTTTTAGCTTTTCTGTTTTAAGGACAGTTTTGAACTGTAAACCTTAATATCTTCATATCCTAAATATTGAAAAGGAGCATGTCTTTAATTTTTCTGGTCTATGTATAATTTTAATTCCTTAGTTTCTAGGTCTTTTTGAACCTTCAACATTTTTCCTCATCATCCCAATATTCATCCATTAATGTAATCTAACAGGAATCTTTTTTACTGGACAAAACAGCAACAACATTTTGACACATAGTAGGGCTGTTTTCATTCCCTTGGCAAAACTTCCATTCATATCTTTTATAAAGGCTCATAAGTTAACCTGGGCACTGGGAAAAATCTTTTCATATCTTCCTTATCAGAGGGAAGAAAAAAAAATCCTTAATATCATGACCCAAAAGGGCCATTCTCTGGCAACTAGTGGAGATGGAAGTCAGGTTGAAGAGTTCCCAAGTTTCCTATTCTCTTTTCAAATGTTAACATACTCCATTTCAGTTCTTTTTCAACAAACACCAAGATGGGGGAAGACACACCGACTTTCTAACTCTTTCACCCTCTTTTAATATTATAGACCCAAAAATAGTCTTGACTGCTACAATTTGTAAAGATAAAAGTAGAACAATTCACTGGCCAAAAGAAAATCCATCTCAAAAAAAACTTGGTTCTGGGGCCAGGGGGAGATCACTCAGCGGGAGGAAATTAGGTTCCTAGGAGGCCTCAAACCAAAGTGAAAGCCAAATCTCAGCACAAGGGCAGCCCCAACCCAGTACAGGGCTTTTCCTTGGGGGCATTGGTCCTTCTTGGGAGGACCGCCAGGTTGCCTCAATTGCACAGTGGGGGGTCACGGGCCATGGCTTTCCGGCCGATTTGCATCAGGCAGACGCTGGGCAGGTTTGCGGTGGTCTGCGTCTGGGGTCTGCAGTCAGGTGCTAATACTCAATCCCACAAAAGCTCTGGCCTGGGGCAGTGACCTTTCACCCTTAGTCTCTACCGAGGCAATCTCTAACCCTCAGCCCTACTAAGCAGTTTGATACTCGCCGTCTGAATCCACTTCCTTTGGGGAAGGAAAACTCTCCTCAAACCTCCCAACCTCAGGAGAAATAGGTTTACATCTTTCCCCTGCTCCAGAAGGGGGTAACCCCTTCCCTAGAGACCTATAAAGGCTTTAAAACATGGATAAAAAGATGAAAAGAACTTCGACAAAGCTTCTATGCAGAAAAAAGAGCAGGTCAGCAAACCTGAAGAGACCTCAAAACAAAAAATGCATCAGACTGTCCTCCTTTACATGATGCTCCATAGAAAGACCATTAAAAGTCTCAAAAAGAGGTTAGAAGATAAATGGGGAAAGGAAAGAGAAGCAACAACTTCTTGAAATACGAATTGGAAAAAGTAAAAACATCTCAGGAAAGTAAGAATTGTGAAATGGAAAAAAAAAATTCACTAGAAAAGTAGGATCTGTGAATTGGAGAAGACAAAGAACTCACAACCTGGGGTTATTAGGATGGTAGGAAATACAGATTTAGTAATTCTAACCGTAAATGTGAATGGATGAATTCCCCCATAAAGAGGGAGGCAGATAGCAGACTGGATCAAACTCGAACCCTACAATATGTTGTTTACAAAAACATTTAAAGCAGGAGATACATATGATAAAGGAAAAAAGGCTGGAGGGAAAAATCTATTATGCTTCAAGTGAAGTCAAAAAAACGGGTAGCCATCCTTATCCTCAAATCAAATTAAGACAACTCTAGATCCACTACACCCCTTCAGATTGGCTAAAATGAAAAAAAAAATAATATGATTTTGGAGGATGCGGAAAACTGGGACATTGATGCATTGTTGGTGGGTTGGAACGAATCCACCATTTTGGAAGTAGTTTGGAACTATGCTCAAAAAAGTTATCAAACTGTGCATCCCTTTGTCCAACAGTGTTACTACTGGGATTATATCCCAAAGAAATTATAAAAGAAGGGGAAAAGGGACCTTTGTGCACGAATGTTTTGGCAGCCCTTTTTGTAGTGGCTAAAAACTGAAAACTGAATGGATTCCTCAGTTGGAAATGGCTAATAAATTATGTATATGAATATTATGGAATATTCTGTTCTGTGAAAGCCAACAGGATAATTTCAGAAAGGCCTGGAGAAACTTTGAACTGATGCTGGTTGGAAAAGGCGGACCGGAATCATTATATACTTCAACAACAATAAGATGATGCCAGTTCTGATGGACCCCATCCTCAACAACGAGATCAAAAATCATTTCCAAAAAGACATAAAAACTGACCTTCCCAGAAAAAAGAACTCTGGAATGACTAAAACCATTACATTAATTAATCCCTATTTTATGCCCCCTGCATTTTGATTTCCTTCAAATAATTGTACAATATTTCAAGTCTGATTCTTTTTTCACAAAATAATTTTGTCATTATATTTTGTATCTAATTTATATTTTAATATATTAACATCTACATCATCCCCATCTAGGGAGGGTGGGGGGTAAAGGTGAAAAATTGGAACAAAGGTTTGGCAATTATTAATTGTAAAATTACCATGTATATTTAAATAAAGGCTTTAAAAATAAAAAAATTAAAAAGTTACCTCATAGGGGCAGCACTAATTTCAGCCTATTGTCCTCCTACCCAGAAATTGTCCCTTTAATCTTTGGATGACTGGGCCAATTGGCACCTCAATGACTGTCCATCTGCCCGTATCTCCAATTTCCAATAAGGTTTATTAAATCATGAGCATAGGTTGGTCAGTTATTTAGCTGCTTCCAATATTTCTTGTTTTTGGTCAAATTGGAATCTAGGTGACTATCCCCAAAGCTCTTATTAAATTCTGAATGAGTCAACCTGATCACATTTTCCTGGGTGATAATCCACATTTTCTGCCTTATTGGTGACTGGGATTTCTACATTCCCAGTTTCCCACATCAGTGTGTGGATGGACACTGTTTTGTACATGCCCTCAGGAGGTAAAATGGTCAAGCCTTCTGTGCCTGGGGCAAAGGGATCCATGGCTGGAAGGAACAATTACCTCTCAGGGGTATCTCAGTTGTTCAGCTGTATACAACTCTATTCTCCCCTAATTAATCCCTTTCTCCCTCAGGTTGCTTCCCGAGAATTGTGTAATCCCTTTCTCCCGTCATATGGCTTCCTGGCTGATTGGTCATGTCTGGGTATTGGACTTCTAGGCACTCTCTGGGTGCATCATTGGCTGCCATTATGCTCCAAGTGTTTTTTGCCTGGGGCTCTGGGGCTGGGCCCCTCATCCCGTTTCCCTGAACCTGTCTACATTCTGAGGCCCAATGGAAGCCTCTGTTGCATTTTGGACATGGGGTACTGGGTCTTGTTCTCCCACCCTGCTTTCTCACTCTGCCTCTATACCAACATTGAGCTTTCAGATGCCCTACTTTACCACACTGAAAGCATTGACGTGTCTCTCTAGAAGTTCCTTGCCGGAAGGGACCCTGTCTACCCATGTTGGGATCTTGGGAAGTCTGCATCATAGTCTGGCTATAAAAGGCATTTGTGCCCACTGTGGCACAGCATCTTATGAACTCCTCTAAAGGAGCATCCTTGTGCAGTCCTAGTATAATCCTTCTGCACACCTCATTAGCATTTTCCTTAGCAAGTTGCCTTATTAAAACATCTGTTGATGAATTTTCCCCATTAGTTCTTGTGATAGCAGTCTGCAAATGTCCCACAAAGTCAGCAAAGGCTCATCTGGCCCTTGTGTTATTTTTGTGAAGGCCTCACCTTTGTCATTTTTATTGTGAATCGAAGCCCACGCTTTGATAGCATTAGAAGCAATTTGCTCATATGTTGCTACTGGATAATTAATCTGTGTTGTGACGTCTGCATAGGGACCTATACCTGTTAGTAGGTCACAGGTGATCGCAGCATGAACAGCATTTTGACTCTTTTGTTGGGCTTGTATCCTACAGAGCTCACTATATTCAGAAAGCCACATGTAATTTTGTCCAGGTTCTAGGCATACTCTTGCTATAGATTTCCAGTCATTAGGAGTCAAGATTTCAAAAGCCAAATTCTGTAATAGCATCTTAACATAAGCTGATGTAGCCCCATAAAGAGTGCATGCCTTTTTTAGGTCTTTGATGATTTCTATGTTAAAAGGGGCGTATCTTCGACTTTGTTGTCCAGAGGCATTAAACTGGGAAATTACAGGAAAGATATGTGGCTGGAGCTCTCTGACGTCCACGCCCTTTTCTTTGGCCTTCATTAAGCCTTCTTGTAATCTACTCATAACTGGATACTTGGGATGGTGGGGGGGAGATGCTGGTGCTGTCACTGCCTCCCCCACTGCCCCTCCTCCCTCCATCCTGGAGGGTGGAGTTGATGGAGAAGATTCAATCACTTGCTCCTGAGGTGGGGCTGAAGCTGCCTCCTGAGGTGGAAAGTCACCACACCCTTGCTCACTTAAGTCTCCATGCCCTGTGGGGATATATGGTCATTAATCTCTTCATTGCCTTCCTCCTTAATATCAGGCCTCCCTCTTTGGCTACTCTGAACGGGAGCAATGGTTTTTTTCCTTCTTCTAGGGATAGGGTTTCTCAGTGCTAACTGAATTATATTGTATAAATAAAATACCTCAATAGAAATTGAATGAGGACCGTTTTCACCGTAATATGCAGACAACTGTTGTCCAACCAGGGACCAGATCTCTCAAGAGATCTGCTCCTGCTCTACGAACCAAGGGGAGATGCGGTTTAATGTACCCAGAAGTCTAGCTACCTATTCCCAAGTTATAAGTAGCCCTTGTCCTTCTATCAGCTTAAGCATGCTTTCTATAGCACCACTCATGGGTGGGGCTGAAGGGGTTGAAGGGGTTGAAGGGGTTGGGGGCGGGGATGGAGATTCTTTAGCTAGCATTTGTCCCATCTTAGCCAAAAAAAAAGATTATTGGTTTAGTTTTTAAGAAAATAAGTTCCCTGTTTGTCTATTAACAATACTCACCCAAGTTCCTGGTCACTGGAGACTTCTTCAGTCCTTGGTTCCCACTGTTGGGCGCCAAATGCGAGGACCGTGTATTTTTAAATCAGCAGGAGTCCGGAGTTCAGGTTAGGGGAAAATCGTCAGTCTTTATTCTCAGTGAAGACGGATCGGAGGCGGAAGAGAATTGGCGATAGCAATGTGTGCAGCTGAGTCAAGAAGCTAGCTAGACCCACAGCCACATGACCAGCAGCTAAGAGAATGGACCCAGGCCCAATCTCTCCCAGCTTCTCTTCCTGTTCCTCTCTCTGCCTCCACCCACCAAAATCGTCACTTTCTGTACAACACATCAGGACTTGCACAGAGAGTGGGCAGGGACCATTCTTTATCCAATCATGTATATTAATAGAGTATAGCCCAATTACTATTTAGCCTCATGTACTTGAGACCTCAGTGCATCAACTCAAACTTCAGCCCATTACAGTATAAGTTTTACATTTTTTACCATTTTAAAATGATTTACTTCTGAGATTTAAATGTATGTAATATTCAGTACTTTTACATTTTTATTCCTTTAATATAATCGGCACCTGCATCACATTAAAGGCACTCAGAATAAGTATATTAAAAATAAACAGACAATAAACCTCTGTGTCATGGTGTACCTCAAGTCCAACTACTTTTTTTTCTTTTTACTTATAGAGATGGAAGTGTTAGAAATGAAATGTTATTACATTCTAGCTTAGGAAATAAAATGAACTGAAACAATAAGAACCTGTCACTTTGGAACTAGAAACAAAATGAAATGCATTTGAATATCTTTGAAATCTTTAAAGATTTCATTTGAAGAATTTAAGAAGATTTGACTTAATCTTTTGAAAATTTATGATTATGCCAACATATTTTCCTAATTTATTCAGTTCACTGTGTATTCATTCTTCAAAACAATTCTTTTGTGGTAGCTTTTATTGATTTTATGTCATTCTTCATAATGTCTTACTCATATGGGTTTTAAATTTGTGAAAATGTACAAAGATAATAATTTGTGAGTTATAAATGGCATTTTTAACATTGTGATAAAATGAGGAGACAAAATTCAAAATTGCATTAAACTTTATTTGCTTGGTAAATAATATTTTATTGTTCAATTACTTATATAGTTTTCAATATTAAATGTTTATAAGATTTTGAGTTTCAATTTTTTTCTTTTCCTTCTCTTATCTTCTCCCTGTAAGAGACAAGCATTTTATCAAGAATTCTATGAATCTATTGATGAAGAGAAGAAAGGATTTTTATTCATAAGTTTGCATGCCTGAATGTCCAGAAATTGGCACACCTGAAATATTTGAGCATACTTTTTATATCCTGTCCCTGAATTGCAAGTCTCTTCCCTGATTCCTCATAGACTGTATACTAAAGAGGTTACATCCAATTCAGAATGTCCCTCCATATCAGTTTTCGCTCTAATTATATCTCCTCTTGTCATTCAACTTGTTTGGATGTATATGCATTCCTTCTACATCTAACTGACTGCTACTTATTTTAATTTGTGACTTCTTCTATATAGTTTAGCCACTTATCTCTGTAGAAAGTAAATCCAATTGATGATCATTTTTTTTCAATTTCTAATTCTTTGCCAGCACAAAAAGAGCTGTAATAAATATTTTAGTACATTTAGACCAAATAGTAGTATTGCTGGATCAAAGGATATTCAGAGCTTGGTTGATCTTTGGGCATAATTCCAAATTGTTTTCAGTTCACAACTTCACTATTAGCACATTAATGTGGTAATTTTCCCACATCCTCTCCAAAATTTAACATTTTATCTTTTTGTCATATTAAATAATCTGATAGATATGAAGTGGTACTTAAGAGTTGTTTTGATTTGCATTTCTCTATTCAAAAGTAATTTAGAAAATTAAAATGCCTATAAATAGCTCTGATTTCTTCATGGGAAAATTGCATGTTCAAATGCTTTGATCATTTAAAAATTGAGGAATTGCTCATATTCTTATATATTTGACTCAGTTTTCTGTGTTTTTAAGAAATGAGGCCTTTATCATAGATACTTGCTACAAAAATTGTTTCAAAACTTTCTGTTTTCCTTTTAATCTTGGTTGTATTGATTTTGTTTGTATTTTTTAAAATTTTAATGTAATTTAAATTATCTGTTTTACATTTTGTAATATTTTCTCTCTCTTGTTTGATCATGCATTTTTTTCTTCCCATAGGTCTCATTGGCAAATTATTCTTTGATTTTCTAATTTACTAATGATGTCACCTTTTATGTCTAAATCATGTACCCATTTTGACTTCATCTTGGTATATAGTGTGAAATATTGGTCTATACCTAGTTTGTATCCTATTGTTTCCCATGAGTTCTTATCCCCAAAGCTGGGATCTTTGAGTTTACCAAGCTGTAGGCTATTGTTGGTCATTTACAATTGTTTTGTGAGTACCTACTCTATTTTCTGATCCAGCACTCTATTTCTCAATTGCGCCAAATAGTTTCAATGATTCTTGCTTTATAATATGATTTTAGATCTAGTAAATTTTGTTATTTTTTTCTAGCTCTCTAAAATAATATATTGTTTGATTGGAATGAATTGTAATTTTTATTTTATTAGCTTGACTTACTCACAAGCAATTGATTTTTCCCCCAACAATCTAAATCTGTTCATTTGTGGGAAAAGTATTTTATAATTGTTTTCATATACTTTCTGTACATTTCTTGGCTAGTAGACTCATATATGTTTTATATTGTCTGCAGTTTTTTAAATGGAATTTCTATTTCTAGCATTTCTTTTTGTGTTTGGTAGATAATATATAAAAATACTAATGATTTGTGTTGATTTATTTCAAATCCTGCAACTTTGCTAAAATTGTTAATTGTTTCATTTAGATTTCAAATTAATTATCTAAGAGTCTCTATATAGACCATCACATCATCTGCAAAGAATGATAATTTTGTTTTTCCTCTGCCTAGTCTAATTCCTACATTGTCTTCTTTTCTTATTGCTAAAGCTCACATTTCTAATATGATATTGAATAATATGATGATAACAGGCAACCTTATTTCACCTCGATCTTACTGGGAATTCTTCTAGCTTCTTCCCTTTACAAAAAATGTAATTTTATTAAAATACTTGCTGATGTTTTAGATAGATGTTACTTTTCACTTTAAGGAAAACTTCATTTATTCCCATACTCTCTAGTGTTTTTAACAGAAATGAGTGTTTTATTTTGTCAAATTTCTTTTCTGCATCTATTGAGACAATCATATTATATTAATTAGTTTGATTACTGATATGGTCAACTATGCTGACACTATTAAATAGTCCTGAATTCCTGGTATAAATCCCACTTGGATATAATATATTATCTAGGTGATAGATTGATGTAATGTCTTGGCTATTATTTTATTTTAGATTTTTTTCATTAATATCCATTAAGAAATTGGTATATTGTTTTGTTTTTGTATTGGCTCCTCCTTGTGTAGGGATCAGCACCATATTTAAGTCATAAAAGAAAATTGTAGAACTCCTCCTTTTCCCCCAAATATTTTATGTAATATTAGAATTAATTGTTGTGTAAATATTTTGTAGAATTCACTTGAAAATCCATCTGTTTCTGAAGATTTTTTCTTAGGTAGTTCATTGGTGGCTTATTCAATATCTTTTTCTAAAACTGAGGTTATTTAAATATTTTATTTCCTCGTCTTTTAATATGGGCAATTTATAGACTTGCAAATATTCATCCATTTCATTAGATTGTCTGATTTATTGGCATACAGTTGGGAAATATGTCTCCTAATTACAGGTCTTAGCTTCCGCATCCTTGATGTGAATTCATTCTTTTCATGTTTGATATGGCAATTTAGTTGCCTTCTTTAAAAAAAAACTGAATTAAATAAATTTTATCAAATTTTTTTATAAAACCAGCCCTTTGTTTTATTTATTAGTTCAATAGTTTTCTTTCTAAAGTTTGTTAATCTCTTGTTTGATTTTTAGTATCTGTAACTTGGTATTTATTTGTGGAATTAATTTGCTTTTTTTTCTTCTGGCTTTTAAAATTGGCCTTTATTTTATTCATGTAAGTATTTAACAATATAAAATTTTCCCTAATTACTGCTTTAACTGTAGCCTATAAATTTTGGTATGTTTTTTCATTATTGTCTTTCACTTCAATTAAATTATTGATTGTTTCTGTGATTTGTTGCTTTGTTCACTCATTCTTTAGAAGTAGATTTTTTTTTTAATTTTCCAATTAACTTTTAATCTCTCTTCCCCTGGCCCTTTATTGAATGTAATTTGTATTGCATCGTGATCTGAAAAGTATACATATAATATCTCCATGTTTCTATCTTTGTTTGTGAAAGTTGTATGCCTTAATACACAGATTTTGTGTATATGTCATGTATCACTGAGAAAAAGATATATTTTTCTAAATTCTCCTTAATTTTTTTCCTTGAGGCCTAAAATAGCTAATATTGTTAAATTCTATTCAACTCCATTGTATCTTTCTTGCTTATTTTGTGATTACATGTATTTAAGTCTGTGAGAAAGTGATTGAGATCCCTTAATAATATAGTTTTACTGTTTATTTTTCCCTTTAACTCACTTTATTTTTACTTTAAGAATTTGGATGCTGGAATAGGTGGACTTCCGGCCAAGATGGCAGAGAGGACACACACATCTATCTAAGCCCTTTCTTGCCCTCAGAATACTTTTTTCATGATATGACCTCAGAATTAGTGTTTGATTGAAAAAACCCAAGAATAGGTTACCAACAGAAGATATCCTCAAAATTCACCAGAAAAGGTCTGTTTTTCCTCATGGGTGGGGATAGTTAGACCAGTCCCAGACAGCAGGCAGGCAGTGAGAGCATAGAAGGCAGATCACACTGAACAGACTGGAGGGGGGGCGGGGTGTAGCCTCAGCCATCAGAAAATTTGTAGTGAGAGCTCTACCCAGTGTGAACTTCTTTGCTCTGAGCAGTAGAGCAGTAGAGAAGCTATAAACACAGGGGTAAAGACTTCAATCGCAAAACACTGGGTTTCTTGGGACCTGACCACACCCACCCAATACCCAGAGTGACTCAACACACTCTCAGAGTCTCAGAGAGTGGCCATTGTGCAACCAGCGTAGCCATTACTGTTCCACTGCTGCCTCACCGTTACTTCCTGCAGTCTGTAGAGGAAGCTTGGTAACATCATACTGCCCGGAAAGCAGACCACATTTGCTTTTGTTTGTTTGTTTTCTTTGATTCTTTTTTGTCAAAATGGGCAAAAAATTAAAGCACACTCTAACTATAGATAGCTTTTATATGGATAGAGTGCAGACTTCAAACTCTGAGGAGACTAAAAACAGAGTGTCTTCAGGTGAATCCCCAAAGACGGATATGATCTGATCCCCACCACACAAAGCTCTCATAGAAGAAATTAAAAAGGATCTTACAAGAAAGCTAGAAGAAAGAGGGGGGAAAGGAAAGGGAAGCTTAACAAGGCAGTCTGGATAAGTCATCCCACTCATTTAAAGATAAAGTGGATAAAGAAATCAAATCCCTGAAAAACATAATTAGTGTATTGGAAAAGGTAAAGAATTCCAAGGAAAACAGAATTAGTGAATTGGAAAAAGAAAAAAAAATAAAATTGGCAAAATGGAAAAAAATTCCATAGAACAAAACAACTCACTCAAAAACTCAATTGTACAATTAAAAAGAAATTAAAAAAAAAGTAAGTGAAGGAAATAATTCATTAAAAATCAGAATTAAACAAATGGAAATAAACGACTCAAGGAGACACCAAGAATCAGTCAAGTAAACCAATAAAACAAAAACAAAAAAGAAAAAAAAAGGAGAAAAATATTAAATACCTACTTGGGAAAACAACAGACCTGGAAAACAGATCTAGGAGAGATAACCTGAGAATTACTGGACATACTGAAAATTATGATGAAAAAAAGAGCCTAGACCCTGTTTTCCAGAAAATTATCAAACAGTACTACCCAGATATTATAGAAAAAGAGGGTAAAATATACATTGAAAGACTTCATTGATCACCACTGAAAGAGACCCCAAAATCAAAACTCCAAGAAATATTGTGGCTAAATTCCAGAACTATCATACCAAGATAAAAATACTACAAGCAGCTAGAAAAAAACAATTCAAATACAGTGGAGCCACAATAAGGAACTTGGATCTTCACATTCAATTAAAGGATTAAGGCCCAAACTGATATTCCAAAAGGCTAAGGAACTTGGTATGCAGCCAGGAATAATTTACCCAGCCAAAATGAGCATTTTTACCCCCCAGGAAAGAAGATGGACACTCAGTGAAATAGGTGAATTTCATCTATTTCTGATGAAAAAACTGGAACGAAACAAAAAAGTTTGATCTCTAAATATAGGACTCAAGAGAAACATAAAAAGGTAAAATGAAATCTTGGGAACTATATTTCTGTTATGAATATACATAAAGGACACATGTATAATTTGGTTTTACACTTATAATATAAAAAAAGAAACTAGAGGTGGAAAGAAAATTGTACCTGAAAAATGGTAAAGTGGGGGGTACTACATCACACGAAGAAGCAAAGGAAATCAATTATATCTGAGGGAAAGAAGAGACAGGGATGAAAATAGTGTGTATCTTACTCTCACCAGAATTGGCTTAAAGAGAAAAATGTTAGACATATTTGATTTACAGAGAAACTTCTCCCACATCATTGAAAAGTGGGAGGGGAAAAGTGAAAAGGGAAGGAGTAAGCTAAGTAGAAGGGAATACAAAACTTGTGAGGAAAAAGGGTAAGAAAAGAGGAGGAACTCTAAAGTGTGTGGGGGGATCCTAAAAAGCTAGGACTGTGAGAGGCAAGTGGTACTCACAAGTTTAATACTGGGAAGGAGGGTAAGGGAGAAGGAAAAGAGAGAAGCATAAGCAGGGATTAAGATGGCAAGTAGTACAGAATTAGTAATTTTAACCATAACTGCGAATGAAGTAAACTCCCTCATAAGTGGAAGTGGATAGCAGACTGAATTAAAAGCCAGAATCCTACAATATGCTGTTTAATGGAAACACACTTGAAGCAGGGCAATACACACAGAGTAAATGTAAAAGGCTGGAGCAGAATCTATTATGCTTCCGATGAAGTAAAAAAAGTAGGAGTAGCCATCCTGATCTCAGATCAAGCAAAAGTAAAAATTGATCAATTAAAAACAAAATAAGGAGGACACTATATCTTACCAAAGGATAGCATAGATAATGAAACAATATCAATACTAAACATAAATACACCAATTGGTATAGCATCTAATTTTTAAAGGAGAAGTTAAGAGAGCCAAGAAGAGACAGAAAATTTAAATAGTGGAGACCCCAACCTTGTACCTGAATTAGAAAATCAAACCACAAAAGAAAAAGAAGTCAAAGAAAAAAGAATATAGAAAAGTTAGGTATGAAGATCTGGAGAAAAACTAAATGGAATAGAAAGGAATACACTTTCTTCCCTCAAGTTCATGGAACCATACAAAACCAACCATATTTAAAAAAAAACCCCCAAAATGCAGAAAGGCAGAAATATTAAATATATCCTTTTCATATCACAATGAAATAAAAATTACATTCAATAAAATGCCAGGGGGGAAATAGACCAAAAAATTATTGGAAACTAAATAATCTTACCCTAAAGAATGATTAGGTGCAACAGCAAATCATATACATAATTTATAATTTCATCCAAGAAAATGACAATAATGAGACATCATACCAAAATGTCTGGGATGCAGCCAAAAGAGTAATAAGGGGAAATTTTATATCTCTAGAGATCTACTTGCATAAAATATAAAAAAAGAAGGTCAATGAATTGGGTTTGCAACTAAAAAAAGCTAGAAAAGAAACAAATTAAAAACTACCAGCCAGACACTAAACTTGAAATTTGAAATAATAGAGATCAATAAAATTGAAAATATAGAAAACCTAATAAATTAGTAAATAAAACTAAGAGTTGGTTTTATGAAAAAAGCAACAAAATAGATAAAACCCTTAGTAAATATGATTAAAAAAAGGAAAGAGGAAAATCAAATTTAGTCTTAAAATGAAAAGGGAGAATTCACCACAAGAAGAGAAAAATTAGGCAATAAAGAGTCACTTTGCTCAACTTTTATGTCAATAAATTTAAACTTAAATGAAATGGAAGAATAACTTAAAAAAACTTTACAAATTAAAGAGGAAAAGAAATTGATTATACATCCCATTTTAAAAAAAAAGAAATAGAAGAAGTTTATTAATCAACCCCTGAGAAAAATCCCCGGGGATCAGATGGATTTCTTGAATTTACCAAACATTTAAAGAACAATTAACTCCAATGCTATATAAACTATTTGAAAAATAGGGATTGAAGGAGTTACCAAATTCCTTTTATGACAAGACATGGTACTGATACCCAAACCTAGGCTGAAAAACAAAGAAAGAAAATTAAGACCAATTCCCAAGAATATTAGCTAAATCTTAAATAAAAATTAGCAAAAAAGATTACAGAAAATCATTCCCAAGATAATACATGACCAAGTAGGAATACCAAGAATGGGGTGATTCAATATTAGGAAAACATCAAATAATTGTCCATTCAATAATCAAAAACAAAATAGATATCCTCAATAGATGAAGAAAAAGCATTTGATAAAATACAAAATCCATTCCTAATTAATATACTTGAGAGTATAGGAATAAATGGACTTTTCCTTAAAATACTTAGCGTCATCTATTTAAAACCAACATTAAGCATCATATGTAATGGGATAAACTGGAACCATTCTCAGTAAGATCAAGAGTGAAACAAGGCTGCCCACTATCAACATTACTATTCAATATTGTATTAGAAATACTAGCTTCAGAAATAAAAGTTGAGAAAGAGATTAAAAGAATTAGAGTATGTGGAGCCAAGATGGCGGAGAAGACACACGCGTCTTTCTAAGCTCTTTTACCCTCTTTATCAATATTATATCGAGCCTCAAAAATAGTCTTGACTGCTACAATTGTAAAGAAAGAAGTAAAACAACCACCAGCCGAAAAATTGAGTCCGCCAAAAAAGGTTGGTTCCCCAAAGGGGGGAGATCAACAGATAGAAAATTAGTTCCGGGAGGTCCAAACCGAGGGTGAAGGCACAGATTCACACAAGCGGCATCCCCAACCGCAGTAAGGGGCTTTTCCTTGGGAGTTGTGATCCTGCACGGCAGGAGGAGGCCTGGGTTAGCTCCAATCTGCGGGGGGAGCTGGCTTTATGAGCTTTTCCAGGGCCGAGCATTGGGGCAGAGAGCTGGGCAGAGTTTGTGGGGTCCCTGCTTTTGCAGTCAGCTGCTATACCACAGTCCCCAAGAGGCCTCCGGCTGGGACACTTTCACCACTTAGCCAGCCAAGGGATGATAATCCACCAGCCCTACTAAGGTTTGATAGTCGCCAGTGCTGAATCCACTTCCTGTTGGGGGAAGGGAAAAGTCTCACCCGAGCACCCCATACTGGAGCGGGAAACGTTTACATCTTCCTGCTCCGGAGGAAGCTGGAACCCCTTGCCTAGGGAGACCACCCTGGTTTTAAACATGAATAAAAAGAGAAAAGAACAATGACAGTTTACAGAAAAAGAGCAGGTCAGCAAACCTGAAGAGACCCAAACAGCAAAATGCATCGACTGTCCTCCTTTTACTAATGTCCCAAGAAGAGACCATTAAAAGTCTCAAAAGAGATTAGAAGATAAATTGGGAAAGGAAAGAGAAGCCAAAGACAACAACTTCCTGAAATAGAATTGAAAAGTTAAAAATTCCTTTGGGGAAGTAGGGAAACAAAATTGGTGAATTGGAAAAAAAGAACTGAAGAAAGGACCTGAAATGGAAAAAGACAAAGAACACGGAAAAGTAGGATCGTAATTGAAAAGAAAAAACCATAAAAAAAAATTAGTGAAATGGAAAAATTCAAACCAAAAAATACATTAAAAACTCAATTGACATATACAGAAAGAAGTAAAAAAGCATTGAAGAAAAACTTTAAAAATTGAACAAAAATTGAAACTAATGATTCATTGAGACAGCAAGAATCAGTCAACAAAACAAAAATGACAAACTGGAAAACCACGGAATTATCTACTTGCAAAACGAAGACTTGGAAAATAGATCTAGGAGAGATAATCTGAGGATTATTGACTTTCTGAAAACATGATGAAAAAAAAGAGCCTAGATACTATTTTCAAAGAAACTCAAAAGAACTCCACAGATGTTAGAATCAGAAGGTAAAAAGGATTGAAAGAATTCTGAACACCTTCTGAAAGAAACCCTAAAATGAAAACCCCAAGGAATATTGTGGCAAAATTTGAACTATGATTAAGGAAAAAATTTTACAAGCAGCCAAAAAAACCATTTTACTGAGGTGCCCAATAAGGATCACCAAGATTCGCCTACATTAAAGGAAAAGAAGGGCCTGGAATATGAATTCGAAAGGCACAAGAACTTAGATGCAGCCAAAGAATAAACTACGCAGCTGTGGCATTTTCTTCCAGGGAAGAAGATGGAATTTAATGAAACAAATGAATTCCATTTGTTTCTGAAGAAAACCAGAACTAAAAAAAAATTTGATCTCCAAGATAGAACCCAAGAGATGCAGAAAAGGTAAAATAACTTTGAGAAGTTTTCTGTTGTGGATATACAAAAGAATACATGTTAATTTGACTGTACCGATATAAATAAAAAGGAAGTAGAATGGAAAAGGGATGATGGCAGAATAAGGTGGAAGGAGGGAAAAAAGAGGGAAACCACATCCCAAAAAGAGGCTAAGAAACTATCAATCTGAGGGAATTTGAGAGGGGAAAACAGGTGAATCTTACTCCACAGAGTTGGCTCAAAAAAAATAATTGACATTTGTTTTAGAGAAAATTTTCCCGCCCCCATTGGGGGAGGAAAAAGGAAGAAAAGAGAATAAGGGGGAAGGGGGGAAAAGACCGGGGGAGGGAAGGAAAAAGGGATGATAGGATACAAGAGGGGCAAAGTTTAAAAAGGGGGAAAGAGGGGGGGGGAGTGGGAAAGAAATTGGGGTTTTAGGATGGAAAAACCAGATTTAGTAATTCAACGTAAATGTTGGGATGAACTCCCCATAAAGAGGAGGCAGATAGGACTGGATCAAAAGTCGAACCCACAATATGTTTTTACAAGAAAACATTTAAAGAGGGGGAATATAATAAAAAGTAAAAGGTTGAGAAAATCTATTATGCCAGGTGGGTAAAAGAGCCATCCTTATCTCGACTAAGAAAAAGAAAAAATTGATCAATTAAAAGAGATAAGGAATAACCATCCTGCTAAAGGGAAATAAACAATGAAGCAATATCAATATTAAACAATATAAAGTGGTATGGACCAACTTTAAAGGAGAAGTTAAGAGGGTTAAGAAAAAGACAACAAAACTAAATAGGGAGACCAACCTTATCAGAATTAGACAAACAAACCACAAAACAAATAAGAAAGAAATTAAAGAAGTAAATGAATATTAGAAAATTAGGTATTTGGATCTTTTGGAGAAAATTGAATGGAGATAGAAGAGTATACTTTCTTCTAGCAGTTCATGGAACCTATTCAAAATTGACCAATATTAGGACATAAAGACCAAAATTAAATGCAAGAAAGCAGAAATAGTAAATGCTTTTTTTCCAGATCATGATGCAATCAATTCAAAAAAAGTTAGGGGAAATAACCAAAAAGTAATTGAAACTAAACAATTCATCTTAAAGAATGATTTGAAGAGCAAATTATAATTAAAATTAATTTACCCAAGATAATGACAATGATGAGACATCATACCAAAATTTGTGGGATGCAGCCAAAGGGTAATAAGAGGGAATTTTATACCTTAGAGGCTTACTTGAATAAAACAGAGAAAGAAAAGATTAATGAATTGGGCTTAATAAAAACTAAAAAAAAAAAAAACCCCAATCAAATACTAAATTGAAATTTAAAATTAAAAGGAGAAAAAAAATATTGAAAGTAAAAACTATTGAACTAATTAATAAAACTAAGAGTTGGTTCTTAGAAAAGCCAATAAAATAGATGCCTTTTGGTAAATCTATTAGAAAAAGGAGGGGGAAAATGAAATTTAGTAGTTTAAAATGAAAAGGGAGAACTTTCCACCAATGAAGAGGAAATTAGAGAAATAATAGAGTTATTTTGCTCAACTTTTAAAAATTTGATAACCAATGAAATGGATGACTACCTCCAAAAAATACAGACTTCCCAGACTAACAGAGGAAAAGAATTGTTGAATAGTCCCATTTCAGAAAAAGAAATAGAAAGGAAAAACAACTCCCTAAGAAAAAATCCCCAGGACCAGATGGATTTACATGAATTTTACCAAACATTTAAAGAACAAGGCCCCAATGTATAAAAATTTGATAAAATAGGGAATGAAGGATCCACCAAATTCTTCTTTGACACAGACATGGACATACCTAAACCAGGTAGGTGAAAACAGAGAAAGAAAATTATAGACCAATTCCAAAATATTGATCAAAAATCTTAAATAAGATATTAGCAAAAAGACTCAGAAAATCATCTCCAAGATAATACACGGATCAAGTAGGATTTATACCAGGAATGCAGGGGCTGGTTCAAATTAGAAAACATCAATTAACCATGTCAATAACCAAATTAACAAAAACCATATGATCATCTCAATAGATGCAGAAAAGCATTTGATAAAACCAAATCCATTCCTTTAAAAACACTTGAGAGTTATAGGAAAAATGGACTTTCCCTTAAAATAATCAGCAGCATCTATTTAAAAAACATCAGAAGCATCATATGTAATGGAGACAAACCAAACCATTCCAATAAGATCTGGAGGAAAAAGGTTGCCCAATTATCCCGTTTTACTATTTAATATTGTATTAGAAACGCTAGCTATAGCAAAAGAGCTGAGAAAGAGATTAAAGGAAAAGAATAAAGGAATGAGGAAAAAATTATTCTTTTTGCCGATGACATGATGGTAAATTAGAGAACCCCAGAGATTCTTAAAAAGTTATTAGAAAAACCACAACTTTAGAAAGTTTTGGTTATAAAATAAACCCACATAAGTCATCACATTCTTATATATACAAAAAAACCAAAGCAGAGTTACAAAGAGAAATTCCATTTAAAGAACACATAATATAAAAATATTTAGGAATCTATCTGCAAGGGAAAACAGAAACTTTATGAGCAAAAACAGACCACTTTTCACACAAAATTAAGTCGACAACCAATTGAAAAATTAAATGTCTTGATGGGGGAAATATAATAAAGATACAATATTACCAAACTAATCTATTTATTTAGGCCAACCAATCAATCCAAAACTATTTTAATGACCTAGAAAAATAACAACAAAGTTCAATGGAAAACAAAAGGTCAAGAATTTCAAGGAATTAATAAAAAAAAATCAAATGATGGTGGTTCCAAAAAGATCAAAACTATAAAGAGCAGAGTTACCAAAACATTTGGATTGGCTAAGGAAAGATTATTGATCACTGAAAGATTAGTTTCAAGGAAAAAACAGTCAACAAATAGCAACCAACCCTTTGAAAACCCAAAATCCCAGCTTTTAAGAACTTACTGTTTGATAAAATTGTGGGAAAATTGGAAACCTATGGAGAAAACTAGGCTTATCCATACTTAACGCCAACCAAGATAAGGTCAAATGGGTTCGCCTTCTAAAGAATGAAATTAAAAAAATTGAGGAACAAGGAATTTACCCCCAATGTGGAAGGGGAAGGTTTTATGACCAAAGAGAACAGAGATCATTATATCACAAAATAAAAATTTCGATTAACCAAACGAAAAGTTTTGTAAAACAAACAATGCAGACAAGATTAGAAGGGAAGCAAAAACTGGGAAAATATTTTTACAGTCGGTTCTGATAAAGGCCTCATTTCCAAAATATATAGAGAATTAACCTAATTTATAAAAAAATCAAGCCATTCTCCAATTGAAAATTGGATATGAACAGAAATTTGATGAAAAATTGAACATTTCGCATATGAAAAGATGCCCAAGTCATTATTTAACGAGAAATGCAAATTAAGACAACTTAAGATAACAACTTCCGTTGGCAAAGACAGGGAAAATAATGATGATTGTTGGAGGGGATGTGGGAAAACGGGACATTGATTCATTGTTGTGAGGGAACGAACCAACCATTTTTGAGAGTAGTTTTGAACTGTCGGTTATCAAACTGTGCATACCCTTTGATCCAGATGATTACTGGGATTATATCCCAAAGAGATTATAAAGAAGGGAAAGGGACCATGTGCACGAATGTTTGTGGCAGCCCTTTTGAGTGGTAGGAAACTGGAAAACTGAATGGATGTCCACCAGTTGGAGAATTTTGAATAAATTGTGGTATATGAAATTTGGAATATTACTGTTCAAGAAATGACCAACAGGATGATTTCGAAATGGGAGACTTAAAGAACTGATGCTATGAAATGAGAGGACCAGGAGATCATTTTACTTCAACAATTAGATGATGACCAGTCCTGATGGATCAGGCCATCCTCAGCAACGGATCAACCAAATTTTCCCGGAGCAGAATGAACTGAACTAGCATACCCAGAAAAAGAACCTGGGAGATGACAAAACCATTACATTGAATTTGTCCCTAATTTATAACCCACTTTATTTCCTTCACAAGCTAATTGTAAAATTCAGAGTCATTTTTTGTACAGAAAATAATGTTTTGTCATGTAACTTATTGTGTATTGTTATATTTTAATATATTTAAATCACTTCATCCTGCCATTTAGGGAGGGGTTGGGGGAAAGAGGAAAAAAACAAGAGGTTTTTAATTGTTAATGCTGAAAGTTACCCAATATATCCTGTAAATTAAAGGCTATTAAATTAAAAAAAAAAAAAAGAATTAGAGATGTAATGAGGAAAACAAATTTCCTTTTTGCAGATGAATTGATGGTGTATTAGAGAACCCCAGATATCCCTAAAAAGCTATTAGAAATAATAAAAATATTAAAAAGGAGGAACAAAATAAACCACATAAATCCTCAGCAATACATCACCAAAAAACTCAAACAAGAGATAAAGAGAAATTCCATCAAAAAGTCGATAACATAAACTATTTGGGAATCTATCTGCCAAAGGAATGTCAGAAATTATATGAGCAAAACTATACAACACTTTCCACACAAATAAAGTCAGATTTAAACAATTGGAAAAAATATTAAGTGCTCTTGGATAGGCTGAGTGAATATCATAAAGATGACAATATTATTTAAACTAATCTATTTATTTAGTGTCATACCAATCAGACTCCCAAGAAACTATTTTAATGACCTAGAAAAAATAATAAGAAAATTCATCTGGAAGAACAGAAGGTCAAGAATTTCAAGGGAACTAATGAAAAAAAAAATCAAATGAAGGTGGCCTAACTGTATCTGATCTAACACTATATTATAAAGCAGTGGTCACCAAAATCATTTGATATTGGCTAAGAAATAGTCTAGTTGATCAGTGGAATAGGTTAGCTTCACAGGACAAAATAGTCAATAGCTGCAGCAACCTAGTGTTTGATGATCCCAACTTTGGGATAAGAATTCATTATCTGACAAAAACTGCTGGGAAACCTGGAAATTAATATGGCAAAAACTAGGCATGGACCCACACTTAATACCATACACCAAGATAAGATCAAAATGGGTTCATGATTTAGGCATAAAGAACGAGGTTATAAATAAATAAATAAAAATATAAATATGAATAAAGAATGAGTTTAGACTTGTGGAGGAGGAAGGAATTTGTGATCAAAGAAGAACTAGAGATCATTATGGATCACAAAACAGAAAATTTTGATTATATCAAATTAAAAAGCTTTTGTACAAACAAAACCAATGCAAACAAGATGAGAAGGGAAGCAATATACTGGGAAAGCATTTTTACAATTAAAGGTTCTGATAAAGGCCTAATTTCCAAAATATATAGAGAATTGACTCTAATTTATAAGAAATCAAGCCATTCTCCAGTTGATAAATGGTCAAACGATATGAACAGACAATTTTCAGATGATGAAATTGAAATTATTTCTACTCATATGAAAGGGTTTTTCACATCACTATTGATCAGAGAAATGCATATGAAGACAACTCTGAGATACTACTACATACCTGTCAGATTGGCTAAGATGAGAGGAAAAGAAAATGCTGAATGTTGGAGGGGATGTGGAAAAACTGGGACACCGGTGCATTTTTAGTGGAGTTGTGAATGGAGCCAATCATTCTGGAGAGCAATTTGGAACTATGCTCAAAAAATTATCAAACTGTACATACCCTTTGATCCAGCAGTGTTACTACTGTGCTTAATTCCCAAGGAGATATTAAAAAAAGGGAAAGGGACCTGTATGTGCCAATATGTTTGTGGCAGCCGTTTTTGTGGTGGCTAGAAACTGGAAATTGAATGGATGCCCAGCAACTGGAGAATGGTTGGGTAAATTGTAGTCTATGAATGTTATGGAATATTATTATTCTGTAAGAAATGACCAGCAAGATGAATACAAAGGGATTTGGAGAGACTTACATGAAATGATGCTAAGTGAAATGAGCGGAACCAGGAGATCATTATACACTTCAAAAACAATACTGTATAAGGATGTATTCTGATGTTAGTGGCTATCTTTGACAAAGAGAAGATCCAATTTAGTTCCAATTGATCAATGCTGGACAGAATCTGCTATACCCAGAGAACGAACACTAGGAAATGAATGTGGACTATTTGCATTTTTGTTTTTCTTCCCAGGTTATTTTTACCTTCTGAATCCATTTTTTCTTGTTACAACAAGAGAACTGTATAGATCTGCACACATATATTATATCTAAGATATACTTTAACATGTTTGATATGTATGAGATTGCCTGTCATCTAGGAAAGGGGGTGGATGATAGGTAGTAGGGAAGGTGGATGGAGGGAAGGGGAAAGTTGGAACAGAAGTGAGTGCAAGGGACAATATTGTAAAAAATTACCCATGCATAAGTTCTGTCAATAATAAGCTATTAAAAAGAGCTTGAATGCTATATCTTTTGTTTTATATCTATGTTTATTATTGATATTTCTTCATTGTCTTTGGTACCTATTAGCTAGCTGTAGTTTCCTTCCTTATTTTTTTCAATTAGGTATTTTTTTTTTTTAGCTTCAGCTGATTCATAATATATTTTGCCCTAGCTCTTCAGCTTTACTCTATGTGTATCTCTCTGCTTTAAATTTGTTTCTTGTGAAACAATATCTCTCTGTTTTAAATGTGTTTCTTGTAAACAACATAGTATAGGATTCTGGTTTTTAATCCATTCTTCTTACTCACTTTCATTTAATAGGAAAGCTCATCCCATTCACATACACAGTTATGGTTACTGATTGTGTATTTTTCTCATCCTCTCAATTTTTTTCATCCCCTCAATATTTCTGTCTCTTTCTGTCTCTGTCTCTGTCTCTGTCTCTGTCTCTGTCTCTCTGTCTCTCTGTCTCTCTCTTTCTTTGTATATTTCCCTCAATTTTATTGTTTCACTTTTAATACTTTTCTTTTCAATCTATCCTTCCTCCCCAGTGTTTTGCTTCTGACCACCACTTCCTTCTATCTTCCCTCCTTTCAGCCCTTCTTTTTTTTTTCCCTTTTCCCCCTCTTAATTCCCATAGTGAAAGACAGATTTCTCTGCCCAGTTGAGTGAGTATGTTATTCATTCTTTGCATCAAATATGATGAGAATATGGTTCAAGCAAGTCTCCCTCTCTCTTTTCTTTCCCTTTATTATAATAGGTCTCTTATAATTCTTCATGTAATATAATTTAACCCCATTTTGTATCTTCCTTTCCTCCTCTCTCAGTAGAAGTATTTTTTTCACCCCTTAATTATTTTTATCATTACAACAAAGTTAACTCTATCTTTGTAAACTCCTTCTAACTGTCCTAATAGAAAAGAAAATTTTAAGAATACAAGTAACACCTTCCCATGTATTTAACCTCATTAAATACCCATTTCTTCCTTTCCTATTTACCTTTTTATGATTCTCTTGAGTGTTGTACTTGAAGATCAAATTTTCTATTCAGCTCTGGTTTTTTCATCGTGGAAATTTGAAATTCCTATATTTTGATGAATGTCAAGTTTTCCTCCAGAAAGATTATGCTTAATTTTGCTGAGTAGTTGGTTAATGGTTGTAATCCAAACTCTTTTTCCTGCTGCAATATTATATTCAAAGTCTTTCTTTCCTTTAATACAAAAGTTGCTAATTTCTGTGTAATGTTGACTGTGACTCCTTGATATTTGAATTGTTTCTTCCTGGATGCTTGTAGTATTTTCTCCTTGCTCTGATAGTTCTCAAATTTAGCTACAATTTCTTGAAGCTTTCTTGAATCTTTCATTTTGGGATCTCTTCTTTCAATGACTATTTTGCTTTCTAGTTGTAAGCTATCATTCTTGCTGATTTCTTTTAAAAAAAAAATGCTGTCCAGGCTCTTTTTTGGTCATGAATTTCATGTAGTTCAATAATCCCTAAATTATTTCTCCTAGACTGATTTCCCAGGTCATTTGTTTTTCTATTGAGACATTTTATATTTTCTTCTATTCTGTTATTTAATAATCTTTTTTTTTTATTTATTGTTCCTTGATATTTCACAGAATCATTAGCTTCCATTTTCCTGAATCTCATTTTTAAAGAATTTTTTTTTTCCTTTGGTTAGTTTTTGTACCTTCTTTTTCATTTGGTCAATTCCATTTTTAAGGAGTTCATTTCTCCACTCAATTTTGCATTCCCCTTTCCAAATTGCTAAGTTAACAATTTTAAAAAATAGTTCTCTTGCATAACTCTCATTTCTTTCTCCAATTTTCCTTTTATTTCTCCTATCTGATTTTTAAAATCCTTTTTTAGGTCTTCCAAAAGGACTTATGGAGCTTGAAACCAATACATATTTCCCTTTCAGCCTTCACATATAAACACTTTCACATTGTTGTCATCCTTTAAGCTTATCTTCCCTCTCACCATATCAGCTTCCCATAGTAGAACTCCTGTTTTTTGCTCACTTTTAAAAGTTGAGTTCAGTTCCTGAAGTACACAGGGCACTGTCCCAAGTTTTATGGACTGGGGGTCTGGGTCTGGTCCATGACTTTGTATGTAGGGTCTTCTATGACTGATAGCATGTCCATTGTGCCATGGTGGCCTGGCCTTGTTGTATCTATTATGTCCTGGGTTTGGAGGCTGACAGTTTATCTGTCACATTGAGGCTAGAGGCCTTTTAACTAGCCTGCTGTCTCACTGGCCTAATGAGTCAGAACTGCATAGTCTCCATTGCTTATCTATGCTGTGGTGCAGGGCCTCTGGCTGATGTGCTTAATATTCTCTGCCCTGATCTGTGCTCCCCTTTTATCAAAGTGAGACAGACTTTTCTTGAAATACTTCTAAGTTATCTTAGGCTGGAAATATATTTTTTTCATTCCTTCTTTTTGTGGATTTTGTCACTCCAGCTCATTTTAAGAGATTTGATTTGATTTTTTTTTTCCTTAAGGGCAACTGAGGAGATCTCAGGTATCTGCATTGCTTCTCTCTACCCTGTTGGTTCTGCCCCTCAGACTGATTTTCAGGCTTAATATTGAGATACACAACAATAACCCAAAAAGTGAAACTTAGAAATTGTTAACAAGTGATCAAAGTAAAATTGACTTATTTAACTTAGCTATGAAAAAAGTTGTCTCTAAGTTTTGAGTTTAATGAGCGTTCATTAAGGACTTACTTTGCTAAGCTCTGGGCTGGTAAAAAGAATAAGTATAATATTCCCCCTCCCCAAATTACTGCCAACTAAAGATAAGTATTAAATATTAGATATATATATATATATATCTAATACATTTATATCTATATCTATATATATATCCATAATATATATGTGATTATGTAGATGGGTGTGAATATATATGCACATATATGTCTATATGTCTATATGCATATGTGTGCATATGTATTTAATTGTAGCCTGCTTGGAAGAGGTTGGGGGGGGGGGTAAAAGATGTAAACACAATCTGCACAGCAGAGAATAAAAGAATAACCTACAAGAAAACAAAGGAAAGATGAACACTCATGAATATAATTTATAATTAAAATGCTTTATTTAAATGGAAATTTATTGTTATATATTATGAACCCTCCCGATGTTCTGCTGGGTGCATGACAATATTTGTTTGTTTGTTTTTTAATTTTCATTTTCTGTATTTCTTTTTTATTTTTTTTAATTTTGTATTCTGTTAAGTATAGCTTTAAAAAAATTTAAACTCATGCCTTCCTTTTAAAAAGGCTAGCTCTTTGTGCATTATACCACATTTTTTCTGATATATAAGTATGAATATTCTCCTTTCTCTATGTAGGTCTAGCATCTATTATCTTACAGCCTCAGTCATGTGATTGTGAATCCAATTGAATGGAAATTGATTTCTACTTTTATATCCCATCTTATTTTTTTCTTAAGTCCCTTTAAATATTGTCTAGAGAATTCATATTGAATTTATTAGATTTTCCTTTTATGTGGCATTCATCTTTTTTAAATTGAATCTCATGTAATATTTTATTATTTCTCAGTTACTTGCAAAAACAATTTTAATATTCCATTTTTCCCTAATTTTTGAGTTTCAAATTCTCTTCCTCACTTTCCCCATCCCATACATTGAGATGGGAAGTAATTTAATATGTAATACATGTGTAGTCTTCCAAAATATATATCCATATATATCATTCTGTAAAAGAAAACACAAATAAAACCAAAAAGATTAAAATAAAGAAAAAGGCATCTCTGATCTGCATTTGGGCTCTATGGAGTTATTTCTCTGAAGATGGCTATTATCTTTCATCATAAGTTCTACTTTTGATGTATTAGATTGTATTAGATCATTATATTAATGAGAATAGCTAGGTTATTCATATTAGGATATCATACCGTATTACTTTTGTTGTGTAGTGTTCTCCTGGTTCTGCTCAGTTCATGTTTTGTCCATGTTTTTCTGAGGCCATCTTGATCATTCTTTCTTTTTTTTTTTCTTTGCTGAGACAATTGGGGTTAAGTGACTTGCTCAGGGTCACATAGCTAGGAAGTGTTAAATTTCTGAGATTAGATTTGAACTCAGGCCTTCTGACTTCAGGGCTTAAGCTCTATCCACTGTGCCACCCAGCTGCCCCTTGATCATTATTTCTTAAAGCACAATAATATTCTATCATAATCCTATAAAACAATTTGTCCAGTCATTTCTCAATTGGTGGATATCCCTTCAGTTTCCAAATCTTTGCCACCACTAAAGTAGCTGCTATAAATATATTTTGTATAGTTAGGCCTTATTTTTTCCTTTTTGTATTTTTTTCCTTTGGGATACAGGTCTCATAATGGTATTAATTGTTCAAAGGGTATGTATGATTTGTTGTCCTTTGGTCATAATTTCAAATTGTTTTCAAAATGGGTGAATCTATATCCAACTTTACTACTGGTGTGTTAAAGTGTTAATTTTACCACATTTTTGTTAACAATTATCATTTTAATATTCTGTCATTATTAACTGATCTGACATGTGTGATCAAGTAGTCAGTAGTTCAGTAGTTCCATAATAGTTGAATTGTTTCCCTTTGGCCGTTTCCTGAATTTTCTCCTAGATCTATTTATTCTGGATTTGGCTGATAATCCTGGGAGTTTTCATATTGGTATCTCTGATTTGTGGATTCTTTCAATTTCTATTTTATCCTGGTTCTAGAATATCAGAGCAATTTTCCTTAATAATCTCCTGAAAGATGATGTTAGGCTCTTTCTTTTTATTGTGACTTTCAGGCAATTCAATATTTTAAAATTTATTTTTCCTGGATCTATTTTCCAGGTCAGTTGTTTTTTTCAATGAAATATTTTATATTGTCTTTTGTTTTCATTTTTTTAATTTTATTTGATTGTTTCTTGATTTCTCATAAAAATATTAACTTGGATTTGCCTAATTCTAACATCTAAAGAGTTATTTTCTTCAGGTAGCTTTTGTACATCTTTTTCTACTTTTTAAGGAGATCTTGTCTTCCATGATTTTAAATGCCTCTTTTTTAAAACAATTTTGCTTATTTGTTTTTAAAGTTGTTTTTGGTTTATTTCTGAGCTTTCTTTACCAAGCCATTGACTTTTTTCAAGATTTTTTTTTTCATCACTTTTATTTTTATTCCAATTTTTTCCTCTACCTCCCTTACCTGATTCTTGAAATCCTTTTTGAGCTCTACCATGGTTTGAGGCCAATTCATATTTTAAGGGCTTGGAGGCAGAAATTTTGACTTCGTCTTCTTTGGAGTATGTTTTGATCTTCCTTGTCATTATAACATCTTTCTACAGCCAGAATTATTTTTCTCCTGTTAGCTCTTTTCCCCAGTCTATATCATGATCATTAATTCTGTTAAAGTAGTGATCTACTTTATGAATGGAAGGACATTTCCAATTTTTGTTTTTGTGCAACTGTTTTCAGATGTAATTCTTGGGACCTATACATTTTTGGACTCTTCCAGAGTGGTATGATCTAGGAAGACATGTATTAATATTCTTTTGTAGTGTTCAATGGTTTGTGAGTGACTCTCAGCCTTCTTTTCCCTCCTGTAATTCTGTTTTTGGCAAAATCTCTGTTGTGCTAGTGTTTCTCCTCTATGCATTGTGACTAAGACCCACAGTTGGGACTCAGATTCAAGCATATGTAATGTAAGTAAGTTCTACTTCTGGTGCCAGCAAAGGCATCCCTGCAAATCTTCTGACCCAGTGTTGAAGCTTTTTATCATCTGTGAGTTAAGAAGTCTGGAAATCATGCTGCTGCCATTGAGTTCAGAAACCCCCAAGATATGATTCTTGTTTGCTGGGGTCCAGTCTGAGCTAGTACAGCATTTGTTGGACTGAGCTGTTCAACAGGCTTTTTCTTGATGACCTTTTCAATTATGGGTTCTGTAGCTCTGGAACTGGTTTGCAGTTATTATTGAAAAAACATTTAGTGGGTTTGAGGAAGAACTGAGGCAAGCTTCTGACTAATTGCTACCATGAGGAAGATGATGCCTTTGATACTATTCTGAAGAAGTAATGTACATTAGATTTTAGTTTTAAAAAGCAAGAAGATTTATACTTTTCCTTTTATGATTTCTCAAGAATGCAGTTATCACAAGGAGCACAGATTTGGATAGTGAGTTGAGTCCACTTTTCTGTTATCAAAATATCCTTGCAGTGGCAGCAATTGGCCATGTGTGTATAATTAGTCATGATCAGGTGCTAGAAACACTGAAGGAAACTTGAATGCCTCCAATTTGGTTTTTTAGACTACAGATTTTTCTTAGTAACTGTTGCCATGCAAAATATTTGGAGATGGAACTTTAATATTGTAATTGATGCTAGAAGGAGATTCAGAAGTTCTGATTCTAAAAATTCTCTGGCATAGAAGTCATTGTTGGGGGGGAGAAGCCTATAAAAATCCAAGTACTGAATATATCAGGGCTTCTCAAAATTACTCATTCCTATTTCAGTGCTGTCCATCAGGTGAAGAAAGAGCCATCAAATAGGCAGGAAGACATGAGTGAATTGATCTGATTGCCACAAATATAAGTATGTAAGTTTTACCCCTTTTTAGTGATGGGCCTTTAAGCATTGACAGATCATTGTGCTAGTTACTTTGAGATATTTATAACCTTTCAAAGAAATTGACATTGCATATAATAGTACAGTACTATTTAAAAACTCTCAACCCACACAGAACATATTAAAAGACTACCCCCACTGCCTAACATCTCAAACTCTGACAATGAATGAGGACTGGATTTGTGTCTTTTGAAAAAGAAACTATAAAATTAGTGTAATCAAAGAATTAAGTGATTAGTTCACCCTTGACATTAAATTTTGTACTATGAAACTTCATTTCACTAGAATATTGGCATATAATATTCTTGTTAATCAAATATTATACATAATGAGGTTAACCATGCACTATTTTGCTGGAGTAGCAGTGGATTAGTATTAGCTCCTCTTGTGATAAATATGAAGTGAATTAGTCTACTATCCTTCCTTAGTAAATAAAATTCTTTTATTCTTTTTTGGGGTCATGATTCTATTGGTACATATTCATATTCTCTTCAATTAATTAGGCTATATTATTAATAACTTAATTTTTCAATAAATTCACATTAGGTTCTTGCTTAGTTTTTCTCTTAATATTGGAAGTCAGAACTGTCTGTCTATCTTTTTTTTTTATTTTAATAGCCTTTTATTTACAGATTATATGTATGGGTAACTTTACAGCATGGACAGTTGCCAAATCTCTTATTCCAATTTTTCCCCTCCTTCCCCCTATGTCCTTCCCCAGATGGCAGGATGACTGTCTGTCTATCTATCTGTCATTTATCTATATCTATCTATCTACCAATCTACTTAATTGTGCTTAAATAATTAAAAGCTTAATTAATGCTTAATTGTAGATTCTAGAACATTTTTCTTTATCAATGAAGATTATGATCAACCAAATCATTTCTAATGGAGCAGTAATGAACTGAACTAGCTATACCCAGAAAAAGAACTCTGGGAGATGACTAAAAACCATTACATTGAATTCCCAATCCCTATATTTATGCACACATGCATTTTTGATTTCCTTCACAAGCTAATTGTACAATAATTCAGAGTCTGATTCTTTTTGTACAGCAAAATAATGTTTTGGTCATGTATACTTATTGTGTATCTAAGTTATATTTTAATATATTTAACATCTACTGGTCATCCTGCCATTTAGGGAGGGTAGGGGTAAGAGGTGAAAAATTGGAACAAGAGGTTTGGCAATTGTTAATGCTGTAAAGTTACCCATGTATATATCCTGTAAATAAAAGGCTATTAAATAAAAAAAAAAAAAAATGAAAGTAGGAAGAGAAAAAAAAAATGAAGATTATGCAATTTAAAAAAGCTTTAGCAACATTGCAACTTTGAAAGGAAAACATGATAAAGAAAATGTAAGAATAAGATAAAATGAAGAAAATACATTTTCCCCACTTTTATAGTTTTCATGATTCAGCAGTCATTTTGCTTCTTGTTTTTGGAATTATACTCAGATGAATATAGAGATTTAGAAATTAAGAGCTGGGATATATGGTATCTCTGAAATAAAGAGACTCTGACCATTTTTTTTGCTATATATACACTGATGTTTATTGGCTATATAAATGTGTACTATCTTTTACATCTAAAGGTGTTGATTTCTTCAAAATTTTAATGGAAACATTTTCTAGTTAACTTTCTATTGAGAATTTTCACTTAATTTTCACAAAAGTAGATGAACAATTTCTAAATTATATTGTTATATTGCAGGACATTAGTAATAGCAAAGATTTTCTATGTATTAATGGAATATAATATAGATATGACTAGCAGATTTGCGAATTTAGCCAATTATAAATATATTTCTTTGTTTATAGTTAAAAGTAGGAAGAGGAAAGAAAATGTAGAACAGTATATTCTCCTTTGCACATTTTCCTACAAAATGATTGATTCATTTTCTCACTTTACCTCTACCCAGTATTCTATCTCACCTCTTAATAGTAAGTTGAAAGTTTGTCTCAAGTGACACGAGGTTAAGCAGAAAAAGTTGCAGAAATATTGAACTGAATTAATGTGATCTGATCTCACTTTTGTTCTTATTCTTGAATCTTGGAAGAACATGACCCATGTAATTATCTGGAAGAAAAATGAAGCAGATAACTCTCATATAATTTAAAAACAAAAATTACTACGAAGATGCTATTAAAATTCACTAGTAATAATAAAAATAACTAATATTTATTCAATTCTTTAAGATTTGCAAAGTTCTTTATAAATATGCCACTTGATTCTCACAATAATCCTGAGGTATAGGTGTTATTATTGTCTTCAATGAGGAAATTAAGGCAAACAGAGGTTGTTACTTGCCCAGAATCATGTCAATTAAAAAAAAAAAAAAACTGAAGCTTGTTTTGAATTTAGGTCTTCTAAACTATGCTTCTGGAGCTCTGTCAACTAGACAACCTAGATACTTGCAAAAAACTATTTTGGTTATTCCTAGTTAGCCTTTTGATTATAGTCTTTTCTAAAAAAAAAAAACACATTCTCTAAAAATGGAGAAAATAAGGTTGAATAATAAAAATGTTTAATGCCTTAGTGTCTAGTGTAATGCCAGAGAAACTAAGGCAAGATAGAAATTAGAGAGTTATTTTATTTTAAAGGAAGAGATTTACTGGGACCAAATGGATCCATGGTTTGGTCCCAAGACTGAATGAGACTATCATCTCCAAGAATCTAGTAATGAATGTTACATACAAAGATTCTTTTATAGGATAACAAGAATGATGACCTAATGGGGGGAGACATCTGGGATGACATAATGGAGGGAGGTACCTGAGATGGGGAGAGGCTCCTGATATTCTAATGATGTTTAAGATATTATGACCTTTATCCTATCAAACATTCTAATGATTAAGAGGGGAGGGTTATAACCTGAGGCAGAGTAAGGACAATTAGGGAAACTGGGTCAGGACATTAAAAGGGAACTGTGGCACAACACTAGTAAACACTGAAAAATTTTATTGACCAATTAAATCCATACAGATTGATTTTAAAATTTAAAAAATTAAAAATAAAAAAAAAATACTGAATGCAATGTTTAACATCACACCTTCCTGGAGTTCCAAATGGAGGAGTTTTCTTTGGTTATTCTCTTAGCTGAGAACGAGTGAGGCATTAGCAAAGAAGATTGGTTTCCTATCTAATGATTTGCATTTGACTCAAATATACCAGTCCCTCAATGAGTCAACAGCTATTTATTTAGTACTACTTGTATACCTGACAATATGCTAAATGTTAGGGATAGAAAGATCAAAAAGTAAAAGATCATACCTTCAAGGGATTTCTGTTTGATTGAAGGATACATATGCACATATATTTCTATAATCAAATAGAAAATAAATAAAAGATTATTCTTTGGTGCAAAGCAAATTATTGGTTCTAGCTTGGGAACTGGAAAGGCTAATAGGTAGAAATAAGCAAGGAATGAATTGAGTCTTGAAAGAGACATTAGGGAATCATTTTTTAAACTTAAATTTTATTTTTCAACTAAAAATCCTCTTCTTCCTCCTTGTCTATAAACAAACAAAAAAAAAAAAAGCAAGAAATGCAAGACCCATTAAAATATGTATAACTTTGCAAAATGAATTTCTTCATAGTCATTTTCTGAGATAAAATGCAACAAAAAAAAGAAAGAAAAAATGCTTCAATCTCAACTCTAAGGTCATCAGTTCTTTTTTTGGAAGTAAATACCACATTTTTGCATGAGTTCTTTGGAATTGTGATTGAGTAATCAATCACAGTTTTTCCAGTTGGTTTTCTTTACATATGACTTTTCAACTTATATATCTCTTTCCAGGTTTTTCACCATTTCTAACAATAAAATACTATTCCACTATATTCAAATAATATAATTTGGTCAACCATTTCTGAATTGATGGGTATTCAATTCCTTGTATTGAAACCATAAACAAGCTACTATAAACATATTTCTACATATAATTTTTTCCTTCTTCTTTCTTTGTTTTCTGTTTGGTAAAAATAAATTTTCTAATTTCTCTTTCAAGGTCCAATATAGAAGGGGTATTATTGAGTAAAAGGGAATATGCAGTTTAATAGCTTTATGACTATGATTCCAAATTCATTTTTAGAATGATTGTACTAGTTTACAACTCCACCAACAATGAATCAGTGTAGCTATTTTTCCACATTCTTATGAGCATTTAACATTTTTCAAATCATCTTAGTCTGTCTAATTAATTTAAGATGTTAAATCAGATTTGTATATTTTTGAAAATATTCTTTCTTTTAAAAAAATGTTAGTTTTATTGGTATATTATTATTGACAAAATATAACCTAATTACTTTTATTACATCATTTTTGACCAGTTTCCCTTTTCATTTTTGATGCTGGACATTTTCTTTTAAATTAAAAAAAGTAAGTAGTGACATCTTTTTATTGTATTTATATAAAGAAAAAGCCCCATGTTTTATTTTTTTTCCTGTTTTTGTTTGTTTTATTTAAGCTTTCATTCATTTTCAGG
Source organism: Sarcophilus harrisii (assembly GCF_902635505.1). NCBI lineage: Eukaryota > Metazoa > Chordata > Mammalia > Dasyuromorphia > Dasyuridae > Sarcophilus > Sarcophilus harrisii. The sequence continues at coordinate 395,338,767 of NC_045427.1, forward strand.
ATTAGATTATTTAATTTCCAATTAGTTTTTAATCTCTACTTCACAGAACCTCTATTGAATATTATTTTTATTACATCATGATCAGAAAAAATACATTTAACAATTTTTATCTTTATGTATTTGTGAGATTTTTATATATAATATATGGTTAATTTTTGTGAAAATACCCTGTATAGTTGAAAAATAGGTCTATTTATTTCTATTCCAAATTAATCTCCAGAGGTTTATTACAGGTAAGTTTTTCTAAAATTCTATTTATTTCCTTAACTTTTTTTGTTCTTGTTGTTTATTTTTTTGGTTTGATTTTAGTTCTATTGCATATTGCTACTTTTAACCAATTTAATTTTTAATTAATTTTGAGAATTTTTATTTTATTTTAAGAAATCAGATGTTATGATATTTGTTGCATATATGTTCAGGCATTATTTTAATTAATTATCTGTGAAAACTTTTAGCAAAATGTTGCATCCCTGTTTATTTCTTTTATTTTTTACTTTTTACTTTGAAAGATTGTTTTTTACCCTGATGAAGCATACTACATTCTGCTTTAATTCCTAATTGTAACTCTATGTGTTAACAAGGAAATTGAGTACAAAAAAAAAAAAAAAAAGACTTCCCTATTCCAAGATTTTCTTAAATTTATACAGCTAAGTCTTTAATATCAAACATTTTTTCCTAAGGTTTTTTTTTTTTTTCTTACATTATATAGTACTGACCTCTGAAGTTTAATTATAAGACTATTTTCCAAATCAGGAATTAATGGTAGAATATTTTAAGAGAAGAGAAAGGTAAATATTTTTAAATGACCCATATTTTTAACTGAAAAGGGACTACTTACATATAAACCTCATGATTCCTTAAGTTCTACATGATTTTTCCACTTCAATAGAGGAAGAAATCTTAAGATAAGTCCTATTTTAACAGCTAAATTTGAAGATAGTTTAGGTCATATCTTTCAGTGCACTCATAAGTCTGTAGCCCTATATGGTAACAATCTTGCCTATATCCCACACTTAGATCAAGCCCTTCACAATCAGGATTTAAATACTAGTTAATTAAATATGACTCATGAACCACATTTTCCTGATCTTTTGTGAAAAGTTAAAATAAAAATTCTTAGTAGGAACAAAACAGAAAATAATTTATAGTTCCCATTCAAAAGAAAGTAGTAATTTCCATAGAAATAATAATCAAGCAATCACCAAGCTTTAATAAAATGCCTACTATGTGCTTAATACTGTTCATGTCTCTGGGAGTGGAAAGCCAAGAGAAAGAAGGCACAGAGTGAGAGAGAGAGAGACAGAGACAAAAACAGAGACAGAGACACACAGAGAGATTTAGAGAGAGAGAAAGAAAGAGAGAAATGGAGAGACAAACACAGAAACAGAGACAGAGAGACACAGAAAGTCTCTCTTCTCAAAGACCTTTCACTAGGGAAGCAAAAGGGATGGATATATATGATGAGGATGGAGAAAAACCCAGATTTCCCATAATTGGGCATGTCCTTGATTTAGGTAGGTCCTTGACAGCAGGTAATAGCACTATGGGAGAAAAACCTGAATTTTACAGCCCACTAAGTAGGAAGGAGAACTGATAGGATTATCTAAACCTTAAGTGAGCCTTTTAATCTTAAAGTAGAACTTTTGTCTCTTGTGAATTCCTTGGATTGACAAAATCATTCTGAATTCACACTTTACTATAGCCAATAAAAGCGGCAAATTAGAATGAGAACTCCCAAAGTTATATTTCCCCTATAAAAGACCAATTCATACTATAATTACCCCCAGCCTTCTTTAGGAATTTTACTCATACTCACATGTGCAAAAATGCTTGTGGCAGCCCTTTTTGTAGAGCCAAGAAACTGGAAACTGAGTGAATGTCCATCACTTGGGGAATAGTTGAATTAGTTTTGTTATATAAATGTACTGGAATATTATTGTTCTACAGGAAATGATAAGCAGGATGATTTTAGATATGCCTGGAGAGACTTACATGAACTGATGCTAAGTGAAATGAATAGAATCAAGAGATCATTGTGATATAATAAGGACTCTGTGATCCCCTGATTTCTGTATGTGTGGAGGGCTGGGTTAGAAAACACTGAATCTCCTGATAACTCCTCCCTATACTCCTTTTACTTGACCTCAGGAAACTCTCCTAAACTAATCCCCATCTTCAATTCACTTGGAGATCTTGGCTGGGGGATAATCACCATACATTATTGACTTGGAAATTAGTCCCTCAATTCATCTGAAGATGAATGTGACTGACTTCAGGACCTGAGTCTTTTGAGGGAAAACAAGTTTTCTCATCTAAGGACTCAAAGAATACTTATTCTTACCCTCTGTTAGGCTGTCTTTTGTTCCATTCCATCCACATTTGTCATATTCCAACTTTGCAATTTTAAGTCCCTAAAGTACAAGTTCCCTTCCAGTTACCTGTATGGCTTCATTTTTTGTTCTTTGTCCTTTATTTAGGACTTTTTATCAGTTGAAAAGCTGGTATAATAATGTACTTTTGAGCACATTACACAGACAAAGACATTCTCTTAAACTCCATTTTGAAAAATCAGTCAAGGCAAAATGCACTCAGCTGCAGGTGTAATTTAGTGAACCATTAGAATTGAACAAGGTTGCTCAGCTGAGCTGAAAAAAAAAAAAAAGACAGAGCTTCAGGCAACAATTGTTAACTTTTGAAGGACCATTTCACTGAAGATGTTTTCTTATGATAATAAGTTTCATAACCTTCTTTCCTGTTAACTTTCCTTTTCCTCTTGCTCTTATTCTATTACTGAAGTGTGTCAATAAGGAGACAAAATTTGAGAGCATGGGACTAAATATCAAGAGACTCACTTCTCATTTTATTCTGTCAAAGAAACTAACTGGTGAGCAATAGCTAATATGTTAAACCTGTCACTTCTCCTATGTGAAGCTCAGTTTCTTCATTTGAAAAATAAGGAGCTTAAGCTTAAAATAATTTACTTATAAGACCCCTTTCTAGCTCTAACATGTTGCGTCTTATCATATTTGGTATAGTGGAGAATGTACTAGATTTTAATTAAGATAAACTGGGTTCAAATTAAGGCTTTTCTACTTATCGTCTATGTGACTTTAGCAAGGCACCTCACATATCTGGGTCTCAGTGCTTTCATCTGCAAAATTAGGAAGTTAGACCAGATACAGGACTTGATGTCCCCTTACAATTTTAAAAGGATGATCTATTAATAATTGAGTCTATGTGATTGTTGTCCATAAAGTAAACAGATTGTATTTATCTGAGGTATTTCTGCTATAAAATTAAAAAGAGCAAATGAATATCTTAATGTGCTAATGAACCAACAGCACCTCTAGGTCCTGTGAGACAGTGATGTCAAATTCAAATCAAAACAATAGAAATGGGAGCCTTAATCCATACTTTATTATCTCTGTGTACTATATATTTGTTTAATTTTAAAATACAATATTATTTTTGATTTATTGTGTTATATTTATTTTGATGAATATTCATCAATTCTATTATTATCTAGGTCAAGTTATGCTCTGAACAACCATTAGTCTTATGTGGCCCACCAACTATATGGAAGATGCCTTACCATTGAAAGTGAAAGACCACTATTGGTCTGATTGGACACAAACTTGAAAAATTCTTCCACTTCAGCTTTACATTCTACCTTCTTTGGCTTTCTTCAATTCTCAGTTAAAATTCTACCTTTTATAGGAAGTGAATCCTAGTTTGTATTAATACTCTTGTCTACCCTTTGTTGATTATTTACAATTTAGTGTGGGTGCGCATATAAATATGGATATAGCCCTACATGGTAACCATGGTAACAATGTGTGTGTGTGTGTGTGTGTGTGTGTGTGTGTGTGTATGTGTGTACATATGCTCATTACTTGGCCCATAGTTGGAACTTAATAAATGTTTACAGAATAACTAAATGATTGAAATATTGATGCCAATCATCTCTACAAAACAAAATTCTGTGTCTAAAAGAAAAGTAACATCTTCTAGGGTGGCGTCTACATTATTTTTTATCTTTGTAACCTTTTCTCCTACCTTAGTGCTTGAAACAAGACAGGAATTAAATACATTTTAATTCATTTACTGAATATATCTTTATTACAGCAAAGTATAATTACAATTGTAATGTCAAAGAAACTGAGCAAGATAGAGATTAAAGAACAATTTAATAATTTATTTAATGGAGAAATTTACTGGGACCAAATGGATCCATGATTTGGTCTCAAGGCTGAATGAGACTATTGTCTCAAAGAATCCAGCCATGAATGTCAGATACAAGATTCTTTTATAGGGTAACAAGAACAATGACATAATGGGGGAGGTACCTGGATGGGGATGACCTAATAGGGGGAGATACCTAGGATGACATAATGGGAGGTACTGGAGAGGCTCCTGATATTCTAATGATGTCTAAAATGGATAAAGATCTTTATCCCATTAAACATTAAGAGGGAATAAGTATAGCCTAAAGTCTAAGATATGAGACTTTTAGTCTATCAGACATTAAGAAGGAATGGTTATAACCTGAGGCAGAGTAACTGAATAGGACAATTAGGGAAATTGGGTCAGGACATTAAAAGAGAACTGTGGCACAACACAGTGTGTTATGATTTTAAATATCTTCACCTACAGAGGTAGTATGGTGTGATGGCTAGATGATGGCTTTGAAGCTGAGAAAGCTTAAAGTCAAACTTGCCTCTGACACACTGGCTGGGTGATGCTGAGAGATGCTGGGAAAGTCACAGTGTCCTAGGTAACTATTGAATAATATAAATTGCAAAGAAGGCTTAATTTATATTGCAAAGCTCAATTGTCCTATATTGGGAAAGGGAATTTACTCACTTGAAAGTTCTGTATATGATACCATAGGGCCAGTCCTTATTTCTCTTCATTTAATCTTTATAGCCACACTATGATGTTGATTCATCAGGAAATTCTTCATATAGCCACAAGCCCAAATCCACTTTTTTATTGCTCCTTCTTCTGTCTTCTGGGTCTAAGAAACACAATATGCCCAATTTGATTTCTCTACCACATGATAACCCTTCATATCATTCAATGCAACTGCCATGTCCCCCATTAAATCTATTTTCTAGATCAAATCTATCCAGGCCTTTTTTTTTTTTTTTTTTTTAAGACAATCAGGGGTGAATGATTTGCTCAGGGTCACACAAGTAATGAGTTTTTGAGCTCAGATTTGAATTCATATTCTTCTGACTACAGGGCTGGTATACCTTTAGCTATCTTCTTTTCTCCAAGGTACTGGGAAAAAAAAAACAAACAATTAGCATAATGCAGGGTCTTTAACTAACTTGCTTTATGTCATGGTTTTAATAAGTTCTAGTTTGCTGATTTTTCCTAAAATGGGGCCTCTCAAATTAAATACAATACTGCAGATTTGGTCTATGAATACAAAGAACAACCAGACTGTAAACTTCCTGATTCTTGAAAATTTACTTCTTTAAGATGGATTTTCCTTTTTATTATTTTGGATTATTTTGAACTTTTGGATGTTGGGGAAGGAGGCTATGGATTCATACTGAATTCACTGTAAAAACTTCCCCAAATATTTTTAGAAATGAAATATTTGGTCTGCTTTTTGCATCCTGAACGTTTTGGGTTGACTTTTTGAACATGAATCTAGTACTTTTTATTTATGAATTTTAAATTTTATCTTACTTAGATTCAGGCTATTTTTCTAGCTTTACAGAGCAGGCCTAAGAGTTCTTATCAAATTCAATCTAATTGTAACCTGTTTCAAAGTAAAATAATAATAATAATACAATCATATATTAATTGGCACAGAAAATAATAATAAAAAGGAATGGGCAAGAAACCTAACTTCTATTTCTCCTGATACTTCTAGTGCAGTACTTTTATTTATTCTTTTCTCCTACTCTCCATCACAGCTGCTGCTTCTATTTCTACTTTTCTATTCTTGTTATATATTTTCCCCCTTCTGCTTTGCCTTATTTTATTTCTCCTCTTTGCTTTTAGTTTGTGGCTATGGTTATAATCTATCCTGTTTTAAATTAATATATAAGAATTGAATAGGTAACTCCATCCACACTGTAAGAGTAATGTGCTGGACTTTTGATGGAGGAAAGTCAGTCACATACAAATACTAGACAACAAAAACATTAAGAATTGAAATAACTGATAACCTCCATTATTTGAAATATTTTATAATTAGCTTTGAGAAGAATGTGATAAATCATATCAACCAGTTTATTAAAAAAATCACATATTTGGCAATGTTCTTATAGCATTAATCAAGTAAATAAATAGTTGATTCATGTACACTTTCTTGATTATTGGCTAAAGATCATTACCACTTTGTCCTAAAAAGTGAAACTGATGCAGTACAATTTTTTTTTCCATTATTCAAAACTTCAGTCAACTCACTTTGTTGTATTTATTAAGAAAGGGAAGCAGGACGGCACATTTGAGGAAGATTTACAATAGCAACAATTGAAACCCCTTTAAAAAGTTTGCTAAAATTTTCAGCGAATTGGAAATTCACTTCACTGAAGGAAAACATTCCCTGCTTAACTCAATTAGCTGATGTTTTAGTGTGCTTTTCTAGTTCCATCTCAATCACCATTTTTGACAATAGGAATCAATACTTATTTTTCTGGTGATTCTGGATGATTTGTGCGACTTCTGGAATCAAGATGACTTGAATTCAAACCAGTCTCAGACATTCACTAGTTGTGTAACCCTGGTCAAGTCACTTAACCTCTGGTTACCTTAATCAGCTGGAGAAGGAAATAGCAAAGATGAAAAAAATATCACATTGGATCATGAATCCAATTGTTGGGTTGGGTTGGACAAAATTGAGACATAATTGAGAAATTGAGAAAGAATTTTTCCTACAGACCCAGTGGGGCATTTACAGCATCTCTTCCATTGTATTGTTATGAGAATTACAAAACTGTTGAACAAAATCTGGTCTGTATGTTATGTCAATATGTGATTTCATCACTGAAGGAAATAAGCTGGGGTTGTGATAAGCTGAACATCCTCTGGGAATCACACAATTACCCACAGAAGAAGTTCCCTAAAAATCCTACCTCACAGAAGAGAGTATTGGCTGTTGCTATAGCAATGGGATGATAGAGGATACTTCTGCAGCACACTGCCCCCTTCCTGAATTAACTGCTCTATTTTGAGGTAATTTCCACCAATTTCCATTCCCTCGCCTCCACCACTCCCTGTTGAGCCCAGTTTCTGCTTCTCCATGGGCAATGCTCAGCATAGTTTCACTTTGGTGCAGTTGTCTCTGTCTTTCCAGCTTTCTGAGCAGATAAGAGGAGTGGAAAAAAGAAGTCAATAGATTCAGAGGAAGTCATACTGGACATGCACTGTGATAGGTTGGTGCTGAGGCTGGTGTAAGAGAAGGAGAGATGACATTCTTGGCTTTAAACTGAACCATTATCTTTGAATCAGCTTAGAATGGTCATTGTCAGAGACAGCTTAATAGAAATACTGCTCCATTTTCTACCTTGATACAGATAAAACTGTATTATTTTGGGACACGAGGAAAAAAAAAATATCTCTAAACTATTGAAGCACTCCTCCCAGGGTCTATTGTTAGTCTTTTTCTAGGAGGAACAATTTCTAATTAACATTGGACAATGATTCACAAGAAGAAGGAAAGAAATAGCTTTATTTTTTCAAATGCTAGGAAAAATCTCACTTCCAGATTTGCTAGCTGCCTTTTTCTCCCTTTACTTGGATTTTATGTTGGCATTAATATCTTACTTTTACTGAAAACAATTCTTTCAGTTAAGATACCTAACACTAAAATTTTAATAAGAACTCTCATTGTCATTTTCTTATGGAGAAAATAGAGTTGTGCTTCTTATTTATTGAAACTGTCTCTAAATTTGACTCTTGGCTTCCAATCTTTTTTTTTTTTCCCCAATCTATATCATACACAGCAGCTAAAATAATTTATTTTCTGTGACAAGGCTGACTACCAACTTAATGGCTCAGTATCCTTTGGTGGCTCCCTATTGTCTCTTGAGCAAAATAAAAATAAAAAAATAAAAAATAATTAAAAAACCTTTTCAGCTTTAGCTTTAAAACCTTTGCAAACTTTCATTGTCCTATATTCCTCAGTTTACCATTAACCACTGCCTTTTATATACTTTCTATTTCAGCCAAACTGTCCTATTTACCATTCCTTGAGTTTGACATTTCATTTCCTTTATATACCTTTAAATGAGTTTCACATCTGGGCATCAGGGTCACCTACAGTTATCCTGATGTGTACCTTGTCACTGGACCCAAATGACTTCATGGGAAAAATAAGTTTGGTGACCTTGCACAGCCCTCTATCACTTCAATCCAATTCACTTGCATGTCATGGCATCATCTCCCTGATGTCATGGTCCTCTTCAAAAACAGAGGACAAGCAACAACAACTTTACACCTGAAGATCACCTTCTTATGGTATTCACATCAAAATTTAAATACCATGACCTTTGGGAAACCTTTCCTAATTCACTTAGTTATTATTAGTTCTTTTTCCACTGCCTTGCATTATTCATTATATATATATATATATATATATATATATATGTGTGTGTGTGTGTGTGTGTGTGTGTGTGTGTGTATGTATTCCAAAATGAATATAAACAATTGAGGATAAGGACTATTTTTCATTTTATATTTCCAGCATATAACACCATACTTACAGAGGGTAAAAGGGTATTTAATAAATGCTTTGGTTAAGTTGGGGTGAAAATGGTTTGACAGTCACTGATTATACTTTTACTTCCTTTAATTCTAAAATTCATATCCCTCAAAAATAATACCAGTAGGAAAGGTGATCAAATGTTTATAATTTGCATTTTAAATTAAAAAAATAAAAACCAAAAAAACAAACAAACTGTATTTTGGGTGCCCTGTTGCCGAGCAGAGGAAATTAAGCTATCATATTCTACAATAGAGCCTCGGGTTTCTATTCTAAAATTTTCAGTTGAGTAATTTTTATGAGTGTTCTATTATCACTTTGAAGCAAAAAAAAAAAAAAAAAAAAAGGGTGGGAAAGTCCTAATCTTTTTAAGTGGTCTCTTTTTCTTACTCTTGTAATATAAAACTCTGTTAGAGTGTTCTTACAAATGAAATCTTTCTAGCTCATCACTTATGTCACAGCCAAAGGACATGAATGATGGCCCAAAGTTATGTCAGTAGAAAATCAAGGGAAATAGGATGGGAAAACAGAAAGAGAAACTGTAATGCCAGAGAAACTGAGGTAAGATAGTGTTTTTCCTAGTCTTAGAAAGAAGCATGGCTCAAAATGAGAAGGATTGAATTACTGAAAGAAATACCATTTTACTGAAGGCAACCTCCCAGATCTCTATTAATGACTTATAGGATAATTGGTCATAATTCTTATTTAGAGTCAAAAAGAATCTTAAAGATTATCCTCCCCCCACTTTGTAGATAAGAAAACTGAGGCCTATATAGTTTTAACAATATATTCAAGATCAAAAGAAAATAAGCAGTGAAGCCAATTCCAGTATTCTTTCTATTACCATAAAGGGACTTGATAGTAAGTATTTGCATATCTAAGATGTGCCAGGCACTATAATTGATGCTCTGGCAGACATAGAGGAGTATGAGAAATTTTCCTGCTTATATTTACAAAGATTGTGTGCTAAATTTAGGGAGATTAGTCAGAAAAAAAAAAAAAAAACAACCTCAAAATAAATAATTAAATTTATTTTAAAATGCATAAATGTTTTCTATTGGGCAAGTTTCTTCATTTTTTTACATGTGTTTGTTCCTGCATAAAATGAGAGGGATATACTATGTGAGTTTTAAAGTATCTTCCATATTTAAATGTATGAGTCTACTAAAAAAAATAAACTTTCATTCTTTCTCTATACTTTAACTATTAGACATCAAGAAAATTTTGCATAATCTCATCATCACAACTTTTTATAGCATAATGTGGTATTTCTGCTTTTCCCTCTGTCCTTTAATCTCTTTTGTGGCTGAAGTGAATAGTCTAAATCTTGGCAAAATCTACTTTAATCAGTAGGAGTCTCTGTTTATTCTTGAGAAAAATCCTTAAGAATCCTGGGGAGAAAGCAAACAATTTGGCAAAACAATAATAATGATAATTATGAAATTAATAATAATAAACCCAACAATAATAACAACTACAACAACCAACTGCCAAACATTATATGAGAATGTAAATGAGTAGGTTCTTGATTTCTTTCTTTCTGAACTAAAGTGATTCTATAAAGATAATAGCAATAATTCAATAATAACAATAGCAATCATCATTATCATTCTGATAGAAATTTTAAAATATGATATTTGACTATAGTACATTTATCATTCTTGCTTTTTAAAAAAAAGGAATTGAAGTGTAACTATCCTTAAGGTCTGAGTTTATTTTTCTTTTCAATCTGTGATTGATATAGAACTTACAGACTTACGTGATGTGCCTTGATTACAAATCCAACAATGTATTTGTTCAAAGGGAAATTTTGGTCTCTCCATATTTATGTATTTTTCATGCCTCCATTTCTCCTAAAGAAAACTTTATTTTCTTTGATGAAACTCATAAACCTCCAGCTCTGCCTACTTCTAGGTAGCTGACTCTGACATGTTCATGTCACATTAAACTCTACATTTCTTTTGGGCATGCTTAATTTCAGTAAGAGACCAACAGGACGAAAGCACACCCTTTAGTCTCCAATTTAAAGCATTCTGTCCATGTTGTCCTGGCACTAGAAAATGAAATATCAATTATTACAAACACATTCTGGGTACTTAAACTATTATTCATTCTCTGAGGTGGAATGGGAATTTGACTTTTCTGAGGAAAGGAGGAGGTTGGCAGGTGCTGTAGGAAGGCACAAGCTGCAGTAAAAAAATTCCTTTAAAAAAAGAAATGTGTTCACAGTCAGCAATGCTTTATACTTTTAACTAATCCATTGTCTTAAAAAAATAAAAATTTAAAAGGCTATTTTACATTTCTCAGTGAGACATACCTGACTATAATTGCCTAGAATTTTATTGTACAGAAACTTTAACAAATAGCCAAAAAATTATTCTTTAGGGGAAGTTCAATATAACTATCAGCAATAAATCTCCTTCAAAAAGATATTATGTGCCCAGACTACCAAGTACAGTTCAATGTTAAACATGTTTTAAGAGAGCCAAACTTCCAGATACCAGATCAACTCATGGTATTCTGTAATGACCTCTACTTCCCTCCTAAGCTTTTGCTAAGGTTCCCTCTTACAAGTACACAACTATGTACCTATACTGACTGGTTCTAAATGCCTTTGATTTGCTATAATGAGAGATGAATTGCCAGATGAGCTTCTCTATACCAACCAAAAAGAACTTTGAGTTTGGGAATAATGCAGATTAGAAAAATTACAAGTATCATCTTCCCATGTATGGATATAAACAGTTTAACCTTGTTGAATAGCATATTGTTGATATTCTTGGGTTTTTTCTTTTTTGTTTACTTTTTATGTTTTTTTTTTTTTGAGTCTTGAATTTAAAGAATATATTTTCTATTTAGCTCTGGTCTTTTCATCAGCAAATCATTGAAATTCAATGATTACTGGGTGTCCGTTTTCCCTGCTGAGAGATTATGCTCTGTCTTCCTGGACAGTTGATTCTTGGTTGTAATTCAAGCTCTTTTGTCTTCTGAAATATCATTAGGAGGGGAAAAATTGTAACAATAGGTTTGGCAATTGTCAATTCTGTAAAGTTACCCATACATATAAACTGTAAATAAAAGGCTATTAAAATTAAAAAAAAAATGTAGGGCTGTTTCAATATCAGCTAAACTATCACCATAATTGACTATATCAATAACAAAACCAAGATAAACCATATGATAATTTCAGTAGGTGCAAAAAAAGCTTTTTTTTTTTTTATTTGTTATAGCTTTTTTTATTTACAAAACATCTGCATGGGTAAGTGTATAACATTGACCCTTGCAAATCCTTCTGTTCCAAATTTTCCCCTCTTTCCCCATCTCCGCTCCCCTTCATGGCAGGTAGCCCAGTACATGGTAAATATTTTAAAATATATGTTAAATCCAATATTAGCATACAAATTTATACAGTTATCTTGCTGCACAAGAAAAAAATAGATCAAAAAGGAGAAAAAAAACTGAGAAAGAAAACAAAAATGTAAATAAACAACAATGGAAAGAGTGAAAATACTATGTTGTGTTCCACACTCAGTTCCCAGAGTCCTTTCTCTGGGTGTAGATGACTCTCTTCATCACTGAACAACTGGAACTGGTTTGAATCATCTCATTGCTGAAGAGAGCAATGTCCATCAGAATTGATCATCCCATAATCTCTAATGGTTCTGCTCATTTCACTTAGCATTAGTTCATGTAAGTTTCTTCAGGCCTCTCTGAAATCATCCTATTGGTCGTTTCTTAATAAAATAAAATTAAAAAAACAATAATATTCTGTAATATTCATATATCATAATTTAACCAGCCATTCTCCAATTGATGGGCCATTCAATTTCTAGTTTCTTGCCATTACAAAAAGGACTGCCACAAACATTTTTGCACATGTGGATTGCTTTCCCTCCTTTTAGATCTCTTTGGGATATAAGCCTGTAGAAACACTGCTGGATCAAAGGGTATAAACAGTTTGATAACTTTTTGAGCATAGTTCCAAATTGGTCTCTCGAATGGTTGAATCCATTCAGAGTTTCACCAACAATGTATCAGAATCCCAATTTTCCAATATCCCCTCCAACATTCGTCATTTTCTTTTCTTATCATTTTAGCCAATCTGAGAGATGTGTGGTGGTATCTCAGAATTGTCTTAATTTGTATTTTTCTGATCAATAATGATTTGGAACACCTTTTCATATGGGTAGAAATAGTTTCAATTTCATTATCTGAGAATTGTCTGTCCATATCCTTTAAACATTTATCAGTTGGAGAATGGCTTGATTTCTTATAAATTTGAATCAATTCTCCATATATTTTAAAAATGAGACTTTAATCTGAACCTTTGAATGTAAAAATGTTTTCTCAATTAACTGCTTCCTTTCTAATCTTGTTTGCATTAGTTTTATTTGTACAAACATGTTTTATCTTAATATAATCAAAAATATCTATTTTGTGATCTATAATCATCTCTAGTTCTTCTTTAGTCACAAATTCCTTCCTCTTCCACAGGTCTGAGAGGTAAACTATTCTATATTCTTCTAATTTATTTATAATATCATTTTGGATCATGAATCCATTTCAACCTTATCTTGGTGTACAGTGTTATGTGTGGGTCAATGCCTAATTTCTGCCATGTTAGTTTCCAGTTTTCCTAGCAGTTTTTTGCCAAATAATGAATTCTTACCCCAAAATCTGGGGTCTTTGGATTTGTCAAACACTATACTGCTATAGTTATTGACCATTTTGTGTTGTGAACCTAACCTATTGCACTGATGAACTAGTCTATTTCTTTGCCAGTACTAAATGGTTTTGATGACTGTTGTTTTATAATATAGTTTTAGATCAGGTACAGTGAGGCCACCTTCATTTCATTTTTTTTTTTTCATTAATTCCCTTCAAATTCTTGACCTTTTGTTCTTCCAGATGAATTTTGTTGTTATTTTTTCTAGGTCAATAAAATAGTTTTTTTGGGAGTTTGATTGGGATAGCACTAAATAAATAGATAAGTTTAGGGAGTATTGTCATCTTTACTTTATTTTCTCAACCTTTTCAAGAGCACTTGATATTTTTCCAGTTGTTTAGATCTGATTTTATTTGTGTAAAAGCATTTTGTAGTTTTGCTCATATAGTTCCTGACTTCCCTTGGCAGAGAGATTCCCAAATATTTTATGTTGTCAACAGTTATTTTGAATGGAATTTCTCTTTGTATGTCTTGCTGTTGGGTTTTCTTGGTGGTGTATAAAAATGCTGAGGATTTATGTGGATATATTTTCTATCCTGCAACTTTGCTAAAGTTGTGGATTATTCCCAATAGTTTTTTTAGTTGATTCTCTAGTGTTCTCTAAGTATACCATCATATCATCTGCAAAGAGTGATAATTTGGTTTTCTCATGAACTACTCTAATTCCTTTAAACTATTTTTCTTTTCTTATTGCCAAAGCTAGCATTTCTAATATAACATTGGATAGTAATGGTAACAGTAGGCAACCTTGTTTCACCCCTGATATTACTGGGAATAGTTCCAGTTTATCTTCATTACATATGATGCTTGCTGATGGTTTTAAATAGATATAATTGACTATTTTTAGGAAAAATCTATTTATTCCTATACTCTCTAGTGTTTTTAATAGGAATGGAGGTTGAATTTTATCAAATGCTTTTTTCTCTTTCTTTTGAGATAATCATATTTTTTTTAGTTTGGTTATTGATATGGACAATTATGCTAATAGTTTTCCTAACATTGAACCAGCCCTGCATTACTTGTATAAATCCTACTTAGTCATGATGTAGTATCTGGGTGATGATTTTCTGTAATCTCTGCAAATATTTTATTTAAGATTTTAGCATCAATATTCATTGGGGACATTGGCATATAATTTTCTTTCTCTGTTTTTGTCCTGTCTGGTTTAGTTATCAGTAGCATATCTGTGTCATAAAAGGAATTTGGTAGTCTTTTATTCCCTATTTTTTCAAATAGTTTATATAGTATTGGAGTTAATTGTTCTTTAAATGTTTGGTAGAATTCACATGTAAATCCATCTTTTCCTGGGGATTTTTTCTTAAGGAATTGATTAATAGCTTGCTCTATTTCTTTTTCTAAAATGGGACTATTTAAGTAATTTATTTCTGCTTCTTTTAATGTGGGCAATCTATATTTGTGTAAGTATTCTTCCATTTTACTAAGCTTATCAAATTTATTTGCATAAAGTTGGACAAATTAATTCCTAATTATTGCTCTAATTTTTTCTTCATTGTTGTAAAGTTCTCCCTTTTCATTTTTGAGACTAACAATTTGACTTTATTCTTTCCTATTTTGTGATGAAATTAACTAAAGCATTATCTATTTTGCTGGGGGGGTTTTCATCAAACCAACTCTTAGTTTTATTTATTAATTCAATAGTTTCTTCTTTTGCTTTCAATTTTATTAATCTTTCCTTTAATTTTTAAAATTTCAAGTTTGTTTTTGATTGGGGGGTTAATTTACTCTTTTTTCTAGCTTTTTTAGTTGCAAGCACAATTCATTGATCTACTCTTTCTTTATTTTATATAAATAAGCATCTAGAGACACAAAATTTCCCCTTATTACCACTGAACAAATTAAGAAAGCAAGATAATTTACCTATCAGATCATTGGAGAAGGAATGGATTTATGACCAAAGAAAAACTAGAGAACATTATGAAAGATAAAATGGACAATTTTTTATTACATTAAACTAAAAAAAGTTTTTGCACAAAGATTAAAAGGAAAGTACAATGTTGGGGGAAAATCTTTACAGCCAGTATTTCCGATAAAAGTCTTATGCCTAAAATATATAAAGAATTGTGTTAAATTTATAAGAATACAATGGTGAAAGCATATGAATGCACAATTTTCAGTGGCAAATTAAATCCATTTATACTTATATTTAAAAAAAATGCTCTAAATCATTATTGCTTAAAAATGCAAATTAAAACAACTGTTAGGTACCATCTTACACCTCTCAGATTAGTTAAGATGACAGGAAAAGATAATAATAAATGTTGGAGGGGATGTGGGAAAACTGGGACAACAATGCAGTGGTGGTGGAATTTTGAAATGATACAACCATTCTCAAGAGCATTCTGGAACTATGCCCAAAGGGCTATAAAACTGTGCATACCATTTGAACCAGTAGTGCCATTGCTGAGTCTTTATCCCTAGAAAATCATGGGAGGGAATGGGACTCATCTGTGCAAAGATGTTTATAGCAACTCTTTTTGTGGTAGCAAAGAATTAGAAAGTGAATAGATACCCATTAATTGGGGAATTATTGAACAAGTTGTGGTATGTGAAGGTAATGGAATATTATTGGTCTATACAAAATGCTGACCAAACTGATTTTAGAAAGGTCTGTAAAGATTTACGTGAACTGATGCTGAGCAAAACAAGCAGAACCAGGAATACATTATACATAGTAACAGCAGAATTATGTGATGATCAACTATGAAAGACTTGGCTCTTCTCAGTGATTCAGTGATCCAAAGCAATCCCAATAGACTTTGGATAGAACTTGCCATCTGCATTCATAAAATTATCTAAGGAGACAGAATATAAATCAGGACATGCTATGTTCATTTCTTTTTTCTGATTTTTAAAAATCTCTGCCATGGTTTTTCCCTTTTTCTCTGATTTTTCTTTCCCAACATGGTGCATAAAGCCATATGTGTTAAGAAAAAATAAAGTTGAAAAAAGTTTGTGAGTAGGCATAGTATACTTACCATTATTGCAAAAAGAAAAATTTAATTTATCTCTAATTTGATTTAAATATTAATTTTAGTATGAAGCTTTACTAAGGGAGTTCTGAAGAAAGTCATAGCATATACTTAATGCCATTGTTTGGTTCCAAAGACTCTAGAGAAGTCATTATCACCTCATCAAATGCATTCCATAAATCTTTCTGTGCAAGTGCAGAATGCTCCATGTATTTGATGGTCTTCAGATATTGGACTAGCTTTTCAGCAATTTCTAAACTGATGGGCTTCAGTTTATTCTTTGCAAATTTCTCAGATCATTTTGGTTTCCAACAAACAAATAGTCCTTGGACAGTGATGATTAATCCATGGTTCTCATTTTCCTTTTACATTTTAAAATGAGCAAAGGGATATTATCGAAAAAACATTTAAGAAACACATTTTTTCTGTGGATAACTGAAGATTTATAATCTGTCATAATCTTCCTTATTTAATGTATCAAACAGTTCAAGAGTATGTATATGTCTTTCTACCAATCATAACAGATTGCATAGTTGTTAAACACTGGTCATACATATTCAGTGAGAAATTTGTTTGTTATATATGAAATTAGAAGCCATAACTTACTAATGTACCATTACCCATAACAATGCACTTAGTAGACTGTATTGCTAAAGAATTATCAGGACTTTCAGTATTTCAAATTCAAAGTAATCTTTTAATGTCACAGGCAAACAGATCCATAGAAAAAGCAGACCAAGTTTACTTCTTCCCCATAAATTGTTTCCTCTAAATTTATGATTCTTTTCAGGTTACTTTTATTAGCTAGGCTTTTCTAGTTAAAATATTTTCCCTTTAATGTCCCAATACAGGTACTCATCTTCTCCTTTAATTCTTATTTGATTTAATAATAATTTTGCATTTTTCCATGAATTCTTATTGGTCTTATGTCCAATTCACTTTATTTTTCTTACAAGTTCAATTTTTTCCTTTTTTTGTTTTCATTGTCTTCACCCAAGTTTGTGTCTTGCTCTTCTTTGTCACTATAATAGCTTTTTCTGATCAGGTTCATTTTAATTATTTGATCATTTTCCTACCCTATCTCTTGATTTGGAATTTTATGTTAATTATGGGCTCTGTACCCAGCATGCTGTTGGGGGAGGGACACTGTCTCAAGCTTTAGTCTGTTTTACACTGCTGTTTTCAGAATTAGTACTAGGAGTCTAGAAGGTTTTGGTGCTTCCAAGTTGATATGATCTTAGAAGTGGCATAGTCTTTGTTTTCTTTTTCTACCTTTGGTACTTATCCAGGAAGAGTCTCTGATCCTTTGGGATTGCAATTGATACTGCTTCTTATGGTCCCTCCCTTCAGACTCTGGTCTGATATTGCCCCTCAGGGTTTATAATTTCTCTTGACCAAAAGTGCTCCTTTCTGACTTTGAACTATGATCCAGAAGTAGGTGTATATATATATATATATATATATATATATATATATATATTATATATATATATATACACACACACATACATACATACATACATACAGATAGATAGATAGATAGATAAATAGATGTCAACTAATATCTGTTCCTGTGTCCAGTGCTACCATAAAAATTTAATGTAATCTCTTTCTGACCAATTGCTGGGTGCCCTTACTGCCTATAGCTTGAAAACTCCCCAAGTTGTTACTATTTCTGTTAATACTATCTATCCCCACCATTAGTGTTTCATCCATATGGGCTGTGGGCTAGTTTATACCTGAATGGCACAGATCTCTCTTTCCAATCTCTTATGCTGCCTTGGGATGGAAGAATGTCTCATTATAACCTTTAGTTGATTAGGACCCTCCAGAATTTGATTTGAGATTGTTTTAAAGTAACTTGGAGGGGAATTTTGGGATAGTTCAGTCAAATACTTTATCTAATCTACAATCATAACCCCACCATTTCACTATTTTAATTTTGTTATATTTATATATGTCCTTAATTGGAAACAGAGACTTCAAGCAGATAGGAATACTCATTAACATTGGTATACAAAATAGAAAAAGGATCACGGTTCTAGATTTTTTTCAAATATAAACATTTTTTCACCTGGTTAGGGACAGACCTGTATAAAGAAAGAGTATGATAGTTTTGATTTATTGATTTTGTATAAATTAAAAAAAAAAAAGAATTCATAGAGATTCAGAGCTTTCCTTTGACTTTGATATCTGATACAAGGTTGAGGCATTAGATATTGTCATGATGTATCATGACCACATTGTTCCTAAAATGCCTAATTAATATTGAATGCTATTAAAAGATCAACACATTCATTTTGATCCAAGAATTTCTAAGGAAAAAATAGAGTAATTTTCCATGACTAGATTACCATCTTTTGAGAACAGAAATGAGATTCCTGATATTGTCTTTGGATAATGATCTGAGACAGATTAAATTTTCATTATCTCTTATTTTCAGTTGAATGCCTCAGATAAGATAACTTCACTCTCTGATTTGACTCAGGACTTACTTTTGCTCTTGACTTAACTCATAGTGAACATGTATGAATCAAGTATTATTTGTTCCCCATCCACCTGGGAGGTCATGAATGAAGGATTAGCTGGAAATAGTGTAATATTTAATAGTACTTTCTTAAAACCACATCACTATTTACTAAAATTTAAGAAGCACAGATTCCTATAGTGCTTATTGTCTATTAATTCTAAAAAAAAAATCAATAGTACAAAGTTCTATTTTAAAGACCCTTCTTCATCAAGATGTTTACCATGCATACATGAAAATTTTAGAAGAATCATTAACAGCAGAATTATCTTTGTCCTTAAAACAAAAGTAATCAAAATAAAATGAAACATGAAACCAGAAAATGCATACTTGACACCAATACAAAGGAGAACTTGTGTCAAAGAATTTGATTTAATTATTTACATATGGAGGTAAAAGTGATTTAAAATGTCTATTCTTCATATTCTGGCAAGCAAGTAAACAGACTTCCTATCAAGATTGAAGTTTAATATCTCTCTCTCTCTCTCTCTCATATATATATGAAATACATGTAATATATCTCTTACATATTACAAATAAACAATGCATTATATCCAAGATTTTTTTAATGGAAAAATGGCTGATATGCATTTAAGAAAATATGATGCTTTAGGGTCTCCAGAAATTTCTTTGAAACAAAGGTTCATTTTAAAATTACTAATAGTCTATTGATATTATTATATTGATATAAATTATAGAATTATAAACTATCAATAACCACAAATTAATATCACCCAAGAAAAAAGAGATAGGTACAAGATGGGCATGAGCAGCTTGTGAAAAAAAAAATCTAAAGTACAGGAACACAAGCAAAGTGAAATTGTACTGTGTGCAAATTAATAGCAATGTTGTGAGATGCATCAGCTGTGAATGACATGGTTCTTCTAAGTCATACAATGATCCACAATAGGTCTGAAGGTATGATGAAAAATGCTATTCATATCCAGAGAAAGAATTGATTGTCTGAATATAGATTTAAGTAAACTCTTTTTATTTTTTGCTTCATTTTTCTTGAGGGTTTTTAAAAAAAAAAATTGTTGGGGTCAGGGGGAGAGTTTTTTTTTTTTTTCCCAACATACCTTTTATGGAATTGTTTTGAATAACTTCACATATGCCTTTTGAAAAAGGGATGAAAGTGGGAAGGAAGGTAGAGAATCTGGACCTCAAAGTTTTAAAAACAAATGAAGATACCCTGGTTTTGAGGAGTTCACAATGTATCAAGGGAGATAAGATATATAAGCTCAAATTGAGTGGTCCTTGAGGTTCCAGAAGAAATTATTTCAGTTTAATTTATCCAACATTTATCACTTATAGTGAAACATTCCAATCTGAACTGGAGGTTGAGGTTAAAGAGATAATAAGAAAATACCCAGAGTAAGAACAGAATCTGAGTTCATGAAGCTCACAAACTAATGAGAAGAGAATGACAAATTTATTTTAAATTTTTTGTTGTGTTTTACTTTTTTTTTTCCAATTACACATAATGATTATTTTTAACATTCATTTTAAAATAAAAATTTTTCCCTCCTTCATTTCCCTCCTACTTCTCTAAGTCAGTAAGCAATTGAGATATATAAAACATATTTCCATATTAATCATGTTGTGAAAGAAAAAAAATTGCAAAAAAAGTTTAAAAAAGGAAAACAATTATGAAAAAACTAAAGAAAACAAAAACAGTATGCCTCCAGCTGCAAAGAGATTCGATTATTTTATTGAACATGGATAGCATTTTTCATCATGACTCTTTTAAAAATGTCTTCAATTATTGTATTACTGAGAAGATCTAAGTCAATTATAGTTGATGATGTATAGTATTATTGCTAATATGTACAAGGCTCTCCTGGTTCTGCTGCTTTCACTTTGAATCAATTCATGTAAGACTTTCCAGGTTTTTTCTGAAGTTTGCTTGCTCATTATTTCTTATGGAACAATGGCATTCTATTACATTCATATATTCCAGCTAAATGAAGTATTTCACAAGTATTTCACAGTTAATACTTAATGAAGTATTTCACAATTGCTGTACATCCCCTCAATTTCCAATTCATTACAACCACAAAAGGTTATAAAGATTTTTTGTGTGCTTGTAGGTACTTTCCTACAAGTACCTACTTTTTAATGATCTCTTTGGGATATAGACCTAATAGTTTTAGTGGTGCAAAGAGTATACACACTTTGATTACCCTTGGGCACATAGTTTCTAATTGTCCTCTGGAATGGTTGAATCAGTTTCACAACACCAACAATGCAGTTTTTTTCTGTATTCCTCTCCAATATTTATCATTTTTCTTTTCTGTTACATTGGTCAACTTGATAAGTGTAACGTGATACATCAGAGTTGTTTTAATTTGTATTTCTCTATTTAATAGTGATTTAAACTATTTAAAAAATATAGCTGTGGATAGTTTTGATTTCTTCATCTGAAAACTACTTTTTCATAACATTTGATCAATTATCAACTGGAGAATGACATATGAATGACATGTTTCTAAAATATTTTTCTGCAAGAGAAAATGTGATAAATATAATCTCAAAACTATGGTCAATAAGATTTGATTTAGTTTTGGGGAAGATTTTAGAATATATTATTATAGAGATGATTGATGAGCATCTAAGGAAAAATAGTGAATATGAGGAACCTGAATACCTTAATCAAGAACCTGTTCTGATTTTTTTTTAAATTCGTCTTAAAATAATAGATCAATGTTCTGCTACTGGGAAAGGAAAAGGGGAACAGTCATTTAGTGAGCATCTATTATGTTTCACGCCCTGTGATAAGTTTTAAAATATGATCTTATCTAATACTTATCTCCTGTAAAATATAATATATCTATATTATAATTCATATTGAGATTATAATTGTCATTTTTTTCTGATAAAGAAACTGAAATAAACAGTGGTCAAGTGACTGCCCAGAGTTACAGAGTTAATAAGTATTTGAAGCCAGTATTGAGTTCAGGTCTTCTGGATTCTAAATACAGGGCTCTGTCCACCATGCCTACTAGATATATTTTCCTTTTATGCATACAAAGAAATTATAGTAGTACATGTATTTTGATAGAAATGATTGGCTAACAAGTAGTAAGTAAACTTAGGTGGGTGAGAAATAAAATTAAAATGTTTTGTATATTGCTAATTTGAAGTTAGAGTTTCTAAGGATTAGTGCTGATAAAGCAACAGATTAAAGCAAGTCAGTAGCTAATAGAAAGCTAAAGAAGAAAAATGATATCCTGACTGACTGCATCATTACTCAAAAAAGACTGATTTTCTAAAAAGTTTTAGTTCATTATAAGATTAACATTATTCAACCAGTAATATTAGTCAATTTTAATATAGGATCTAAAAAGCTATTCTGAAAGTGGAGTACATTAAAGGATACATGACTTCCTTTATATAAGAGATAGCAATCTCATTCTACTCTATCCCATTCAGATCACTTTTGGAGTACTATTAGCACCACAGTTAGATACCATCCATTGAGAATAAAAATAGAGTGAAGATTCAAAGGAGAGTACCCTAAATAGTGGAGGTACTCAATCCTATTCCATATGAGTATTGAATTAAAGAACAGGGAACACTTAACCTGGAGAAATGAATTAAGGAAACATCATACTTATGTTTGAGTAACCTTATGTTATTCCCAAGAAAGTAGTACTAAAAGCAACTAATGGAATTTGCAATTGTATACTTCCATTTTTTCCCGGCTATATTCATTTTAATTATGCAAAAGTTGTTAATTTCATATAATTAATATTTAAGAGTTGTAACTGGTCTATCCTTTGGTTGAGAATTTATCTGCAGTCTATAAATATGAAAAGTATATGATCTTTTTAAAAAACTTTTATATTCTGATATTGGATATTTTTGAGATTTATCATTTTTATTAAGGAATGTGGAATAAGATATTTATTTATGCCTAATTTCTTTTGGAATAATTTCTGGTTTTCCAAGTTTTCTTATCAAATAGAGAATTCCTTCCTAAATATATACATAATAATGGATCAAATATTTACATTTTAGTCACTTTTTTGAATAGTTTCAAATTGCTTATTAGCATTATTATATCAATTCACAGCTTAACCAATAATGCATCACTCTATCTTTCACACTCCACCCATCCTTTTTTCCTTTTGTCTTGTCAATATGTTGGATGATATTAAATCTCAGATTGTTTTCAATTTTATTTCTCTAATGATTGATGATTTGGAGTATTCTTACATATGACAGTAGATCATACTATTTCTCTTGAGAATTATTTTGTTCTATTTCTTAGTCATTTGTCTATTGAGAAACGGAATAATTTTTTGAAACTTTTATTTTTAATTTCATAAGCATATATGGTCAAAAATCTCTCTAACAAAAACTGTTAACTGTGGTTATCTCCAACATTTACTCATAGGAAAAAAAAAAAGTATTCAGGATTTAGTCCACAGGCAATGAACTATGTTTTCTCTATGTATATATCTGTTGGTGTGGTGACTAAAAATGTCTTTTGTATTGAAATTTAAAAATAAAAAGGAGAGTTACTTCAATATTTTTCTAATGAACTGATTTCTCAAAATTTCTAGTTCAAAGTGGCTACTTTATTTAGATTTAGATTTAGACATTTGAGTAGGATTGCTCTTCAAAAAACCCACTTATCCTATAGTTCTTTGTGAGGGTATCATTATCTTCTTCAACAAGGAGCATCCTTTTGAATGACTGAGAGTCAATAAGCATGATGCTGAGTGTAATTTATATCTGAAAGGTCTCTGTAGAAAACATTTTGAAGGAAGAAAGTGAGAAAAGATCTATTTAATTAACTTAATTACTAAAATTTGAATCTCTAAAATTTAAAACTTTCTATAAGATTGGTTCCTTTTCCCAAAAACCCAAACTTTTATTAACTTACTAATCCTTAAATATATTTACTACTGCAATATCAAATGATTTTACACAATCATTTTTATGTATTTCTGAAAATAGTGATAGTTTTGTACTCAGTGAAGGGATAAAGCTTGCATTAGATTAGATAGCTTTCTTCTTGCTTGTGACACTATATTTAATTATTTGTGGGTTTTTTTTTTTTAAACAATATGACTGTTCTAAGTCATCAGTAAGAGAATCTATTGCAATAATAGACTGTTTTGAAAAAAAAATAGGTTAAGCATGTGCAATTCTTTAAACATATTTCCACATTTATAATGCAGCACAAAAAAAATCTGATCAGAAAGGGGAAAAAAATGAGAAAGAATTAAAAGCAACCAGGCAACTAACAACAAAAAAAGTGAAAATACTATATTATTCACATACAGTCACCTCTGGATACAGATAGTTCTTTCCCTCACAATTCTATTGAAATTGACCTGAATCACCTAATTACTGAAAAGATACAAGTCATTCTCAGTTGATCTTCACATAATCTTGTTGTTGCTGTGTTCAATGTTCTCTTGGTTCTACTCATTTCATTTTGTTCCTGTAAGTCTCTCCAGTCCTTTCTGTCCTGGTGTTCTTTTCTTATGGAACTTATGGAACCATAATATTTCATTACATTCATATACCATAACTTCTTCAGCCATTCCCTAACTGATGATAATCCACTCAGTTTCCAATTCCTTGTTACTACAGAATGGGCTGCTACAAACTTTTTTGCATATGTGGGTCCTTTTCTCTTTTTTGTAAAGGGCTGAATCTCTGAGCAGATGCACTTGGATAACAGAGCACTTAAGGCTAATTACCAATTGGACAATATTCTATTAGCATTTGCTTGGAAAATGGCCTGTCCCACTATTCTGTGCTGGTTTGATCTGTTGGCCTATAGAGAGATCTGGAGGAAGGGAAAAAGGGTGGAGTAGGGAGATAACTCTGGGCGGTAGAAAAAAGAGGAGATTCTGGTGTCCAAGCTCTCTCCTCTCCCTTTGACAAAGAATAAAGATGAAGGGCTTTTGCTTATCCTGACTCCATCTGATTTTAAAGTACCCAGGGAGCTAACACGGTCATCACACTTTTTTATGATCTTTCTAGCATACAGACCCAGTAGAAACACTACTGGATCAAAGGGAATGTACAATTTGATACCCCTTGGGACATAGTTCCAAACAATGATAGACTTTCAAATGACTTATATGATGTCACAAGTGATGCCCAATTTAAATAAAACTTCAGGACTTAGTCTTTGGTAGATATTTTGCATTTCTGCCATCAAATATACTAACATAAGAGAAAGTTAAAATAATTTTTGTACTCAGGATTTCAAAAGAGATAAATCACATGTTCAAAGTTACATATCTAATAAGATAAGCTAAAAGCAAGGTTTTTTCACTGTGCTATGTCATATTGTAATATATCAGTCACAGAATCACAGATTATTAAAATTTAGTAGTATAATGAAAGTAACACTGGCTCAGAATTCCAAGTAACAGAGATCAAATTAAACCTTTTATGGGAAAGTCAAAGTTAAAGGGACTATAGGAAGTCAGAAGCACTATTACAACATTTATATATCTGTGAATAAGTTCAAGTATTCTAAAAATAGTTTGTAATTCAACAATAAATATTATTAAGCTATTTGTATACTTTCTATTGGTAGTCCTACCACAAAGCATAATCTTGAGGGAAGTCAAAGAACTCTTTACTACCCACCCACTCCTCCCCCCAAAAAAACTTTTACATATGCAAAAATACTCAGATTAGCTTTTAATTTTTTTATTATAATAACTTTTTATTGACAGAACCCATGCCAGGGTAATTTTTTTACAACTCTATCCCTTGCACTCACTTCTGTTCCAATTTTTCCCCTCTCTCCCTCCACCCCTCCCCTAGATGGCAAGCAGTCCTATATATGTTGAATATGATGCAGTATATCCTAGATACAATATATGTGTGCAGAACCAAACAGTTCTCTTGTTGCACAGGGAGAATTGGATTCAGAAGGTAAAAATAACCCGGAAGAAAAACAAAATGCAAACAGTTTACATTCATTTCCATGTCTTTCTTTGGGTGTAGCTGCTTCTGTCCATCATTGATCAATTGAAACTGAATTAGGTCTCTTTTTCAAAGAAATCCACTTCCATCAGAATACATCTTCATACAGTATCGTTGTTGAAGTATATAATGATCTCCTGGTTCTGCTCATTTCACTTAGCATCAGTTCATGTAAGTGTCTCCAAGCCTCACTGTATTCATCCTGCTGGTCATTCTTATAGAACAATAATATTCCATAACATTCATATACCACAATTTACCCAACCATTCTCCAATTGATGGGCATCCATTCAATTTCCAGTTTCTAGCTACTACAAACAGGGCTGCCACAAACATTTTGGTGCATACAGATCCCTTTCCCTTCTTTAGTATCTCCTTGGGGTATAAGCCCAGTACTAGCACTGCTGGGTCAACGGGTATGCAGAGTTTGATAAATTTTGGGGCATAATTCCAGATTGCTCTCCAGAATGGTGGGATTTGTTCACAACTCCTGACTTTCCCTTGGTAGATGGATTCCCAAATATTTATGCATCAGTGTCCCAGTTTTCCTGCATCCCCTCCAATATTCATCATTATTTTTTCCTGTCATCTTAGCCAATCTGACAGGTCTGTAGTGGTATCTCAGAGTTGTCTTAATTTGCATTTCTCTGATCAATAGTGATTTGGAACACTCTTTCTTATGGGTGGAAATAGTTTCAGTTTCATCATTTGAAAATTGTTCATATCCTTTGACCTTTTATCAATAGGAGAATGGCTTGATTTCTTATAAATTAGAGTCAATTCTCTCTATATTTTGGAAATGAGGCCTTTATCAGAACCTTTAACTGTGAAGATGTTTTCTCAGTTTGTTGCTTCCTTTCTAATCTTGTTTGCATTAGTTTTGTTTGTACAAAAGCTTTTTAATTTGATGTAATCAAAATTTTCTATTTTGTGATCAATAATGGTCTCTAGTTCATCTTTGGTCACAAATTTCTTCCTCCTCCACAGGTCTGAGGGATAAACTATTCTATGTTCCTCCAATTTATTTATAATCTTGTTCTTTATGCCTAAATCATGGACTCATTTTGATCTTATCTTGGTATACCGTGTTAAGTGTGGGTCCATGCCTAATTTCTGCCACACTAATTTCCAGTTATCCCAGCAGTTTTTGTCAAATAATGAATTCTTATCCCCAAAATTAGAATCTTTGGGTTTGTCAAACGCTAGATTGCTATAGTTGACTATTTTGTCTTGTGAACCTAACCTGTTCCAATGATCAATTAATCTATTTCTTAGCCAATACCAAATGGTTTTGGTGATTGCTGCTTTATAATATAGTTTTAGATCAGGTACACCTAGGCCACCTTCATTTGATCTATTTTTCATTAATTCCCTTGAGATTCTCGACCTTTTATTATTCCATATGAATTTTGTTGTTATTTTTTCTAGATCATTAAAATATTTTCTTGGAAGTCTGATTGGTATAGCACTAAATAAATAGATTAGTTTAGGGAGTATTGTCATCTTTATTATATTTGCTTGGCCTATCCAAGAGCACTTAATATTTTTCCAATTATTTAAATCTGACTTTATTTGTGTGGAAAGTTTTTGTAATTTTGCTCATATAATTCCTGACTTTCCTTTGGTAGATAGATTCCCAAATATTTTATGCTGTCGACAGTTATTTTGAATGGAATTCCTCTTTGTATCTCTTGCTGTTGGGTTTTGTTGGTGATGTATAAAAATGCTGAGGATTTATGGGGATTTATTTTATAACCTGCAACTTTGCTAAAGTTATGAATTATTTGTAATAGCTTTTTTAGTAGAATCTCTGGGGTTCTCTAAGTATACCATCATATCATCTGCAAAGAGTGATAGTTTGGTTTCCTCATTGCCTACTCTAATTCCTTTAATCTCTTTCTCCACTCTTTTTGCCGAGGCTAGTGTTTCTAATACAATATTGAATAATAATGGTGATAGTGGGCAACCTTGTTTCACTCCAGATCTTACTGGGAAAGGTTCCAATTTTTCCCCATTGCATATGATGCTTACTGATGGTTTTAAATATATGCTCCTGATTATTTTAAGGGAAAAAAGTCCATTTATTCCTATATTCTCAAATGTTTTTATTAGGAATGGATGTTGGATTTTATCAAATGCTTTTTCTGCATCTATTGAGATGATCATATGGTTTTTGTTAGTTTGGTTATTGATATAGTCGATTATGTTAATAGTTTTCCTAATATTGAACCAGCCCTGCAATCCTGGTATAAATTCTACTTGGTCATAGTGTATTATCTTGGGGATGATTTTCTGTAATCTTTTTGCTAATGGTTTATTTAAGATTTTAGCATCAATATTCATTAGGGAGATTGGTCTATAATTTTATTTCTCTGTTTTCAGCCTACCTGGTTTAGGTATCAGTACCATGTCTGTGTCGTAAAAGGAGTTTGGTAGGACTCCTTCAATCCCTATTTTTTCAAATAGTTTATATAGCATTGGAGTTAATTGTTCTTTAAATGTTTGGTAGAATTCACATGTAAATCCATCTGGTCCTGGGGCTTTTTCTTAGGGAGTTGGTTAATAGCTTGTTCTATTTCTTTTTCTAAGATGGGACTGTTTAGGATATTTACTTCTTCCTCTGTTAATCTGGGCAAGAGATATTTTTGAAGATATTCTTCCATTTCATTTAAGTTGTTGGATTTGTTGGCATAAAGTTGGGCAAAGTAATTCTTAATTATTGCCCTAATTTCCTCTTTGTTAGTGGCAAGTTCTCCCTTTTCATTTTTAAGAATAACAATTTGATTTTCCTCTTTCCTTTTTTTAATCAGATTTACTAAGGTTTTGTCGATTTTGTTGGTTTTTTCATAGAACCAACTCTTAGTTTTATTAATTAATGCAATAGTTTTTTTACTTTCAATTTTATTGATCTCTCCTTTTATTTTTAGAATTTCAAGTTTAGTGTTTGACTGGGGTTTTTAATTTGTTCCTTTTCTAGCATTTTTAGTTGCAAGCCCAATTCATTGACCTTCTCTTTCTCTATTTTATGCAAGTAGGCCTCTATCCCCTTATTACCACTCTGGCTGCATCCCACACATTTTGGTATGATGTCTCATATCGTCATTTTCTTGGGTGAAGTTATTAATCATGTCTATGATTTCCTGTTTCACCCAATCATTCTTTAGTATGAAATTATTTAGTTTCCAATTATTTTTTGGTCTACTTTCCCCTGGCTTTTTGTTGAATGTAATTTTTATTGCATTGTGGTCTAAGAATACATTTACTATTTCTGCCTTACTGCATTTGAGTTTGAGGTTTTTATGTCCTAACATATGGCCAATTTTTATATAGTTTCCATGAACTGCTAAGAAGAAAGTGTACTCTTTCTATCTCCATTTATTTTTCTCCAATGAGCTATCATATGTCTTTTCTTGTATTCTATTTACCTTGTTGACTTCTTATTTAGTCATTTGATTTATCTAATTCTGAGAGCGCAGGCTTGTTATCCCACTATTATCGTTTTGCTGTTTATTTCTTTTTGCAGCTCTATTAATTTCTCTTTTAAGAATTTAGATGCTACACCACTTTGTGCATTTATGTTTAATATTGATATCGCTTCATTATGTATGCTACCCCTTCAGTAAGATAGAGTGCCCATTGTTATCTCTTTTAATTAGATCAATTTTGGTTTTTGCTTGATCTGAGATCAGGATGGCTACCCCTGCTTTTCTGACTTCACCTGAAGCATAGTAGATTTTGCTCCAACCTTTTACCTTTACTCTGCATGTATCTCCCTGCTTCAGGTGTGTTTCCTATAAACAACATATTGTAGGATTCTGGCTATTAATCCATTCTGCTAACCACTTCCTCTTTATTGGGGAGTTTACCCCGTTCACATTTATGGTTAAAATTACCAATTCTGTATTACTTGCCCTCTTGTTAACCCCTGTTTATGCTTTTTCTCCCTTCTTTCCCCTTTACCCCCATTCCCAGTATTAAACTTGTGAGCACCACTTGCTTCTCACAGCCCTCCCTTTTTAGTATCCCTTCCCCTGCCTTAGAGTTCCTCCCCCTATCTCACTCCTTTCCCTCACAGTTTCCATATTCCCTTCTGCTTAGTTTATTCCTTCCCTTTTCACTTTTCCCTTCTCACTTTTCAACAAGGTGGGAGAAGTTTCACCATAAATTGAATATGTCTAAATTTTTTCTCGTAAAACCAATTCTGATGGCAGTAAGGTACCCACTATATTCATCCCCCTCCATTCTTTCTCTCCGATATAATAGGTTTCCTTTGCCTCTTCATGAGATGTAGTACCCCCACTTCACTCTTTTTCTGGTACAATGTCTTTTCCACCTCTAGTTTCTAGAACAAGGTATACATGTATTCTATATACATCTTCATAGCAGAAATATAGTTCCCAAGATTTCTTTTTACCTTTTTAGGTTTCTCTTGAGTTCTATATTTGTAGATCAAACTGTTTGTTAAGTTCTGGTTTTTTCATCAAAAATAGGTGAAATTTGCTTATTTAGTTGAATGTCCATCTTCTTCCCTGGAAAAAAGATGCTCATTCTGGCTGGGTAAATTATTATTGGTTGCATACTGAGTTCCTTAGCCTTTTGGAATAACATATTCCTTCCAGTCCCTTCAATCTCTTAATGTGGCTGCAGCTAGATCCTTGGTGATCCTTATTGTGGCTCCTCTATATTGAATTGGGTTTTTTCTAGCCGCTTGGAGTATTTTTTCCTTCATTTGAGGGTTCTGGCATTTGGTCATTATATTTCTTGGTGTTTTGATTTTAGGATCCCTTTCAGTAGGTGATCGATGAATTCTTTCAATGTCTATTTTACCCTCTGTTTCTATGACTTCTGGGCAGTTCTCTTTGTTAATTTCCTGGAAAATAGTGTCCAGGCACTTTTTTTTCATAATATTTTTCTGAGAGTCCAATAATTCTCAGATTGTCTCTCCTAGACCTGTTTTCTAGGTCTGTTGTTTTCCCAAGAAGATATTTCACATTTTTCTCCATTGTTTGATGTTTTTGGTTTTGCTTGACTGATTCTTGTTGTCTCCTTGAGTCATTCAATTCCATTTGCTCAATTCTGATTTTCAATGAAGTATTTTCTTCACTCTATTTTTTTATATCTTTTTCTAATTGTCCAATTGAGTTGTTGTTCTATGGAATTTTTTTTTTTCCATTTTGCCAATTTTATTTTTTGGAGAGATATTTTCTGTTTCCAGTTCGCTAATCCTATTTTTCAAGGATTTGATTTCTTTATCCACTCTGTCTTTAAATGAATGGGATGAGTTCTCCAGACTCTCTTGCCAAGCCTCCCTCTCCTTTTCCCATTTTTTTTCTAGCTCTTTTGTGAGAGCCTTTTAAATTTCTTTTGTGAGATTCATCTGTGCTGAGTACCAGATGATCTCCTCCTTTGGGGATTCACCTGAAGACAGTCTGTTTTTAGTCTCCTCAGGGTTTAGAGTCTGCTCTCTATCTGTATAAAAGCTGTCAAGAGTTAAGGTCCTTTTCATTTTTTTGCTCATTTTGTCAGAGAAGAATCAGAGACAAACTAGCAAAGAAAAAAAGAAAATAACCCCAAATGGAATCTGCTTTTTTGGAGGGAGGGGCTGGGTGGTGTTACCAAGCTTCCTCTACAGACTGAGGGGGGCAGAAGTGAGGCACTAGCAGGACTGTGCTTCACCTGTGCTCTAAGACTCTGAGAGCGTGCTGAGATGCTGTGGTGGAGGGGTGGCCAGGTCCCATGAAATTCCAGCTGTTTGGGGTTGTATTCTTTACCCCTAGTGTTTTTAGCTTCTCTGCTGGGCTACTGACTTACTGCCAGAGCAAAGTATCCAATCCTGTCACAAAGTTCTCCCCACAGAGACAGCTGAGATCACACCCCACCCCCCTCTGGTCTGCTAGGCTGTGAGCTGCCTGCTGGGATCTCGCTGCTGCTGCCCTCAGCCTGCAACCGATCTAAAACCATCCCTGCCCTTGAGCAAAAACAGACCTTTCCTGTCAAATCTCAAGGATGTCTTTTCTTGGTAACTATTTGTTGGGTTTTTTTTTCAGTCAAGCATTAATTCAGAGGCTTGTCATGAAATGAATTCCAAGAGAAAATGTGGAGCTTACACAGCTGTGTGTCTCCTCTCTGCCATCTTGGCCAAAAGTCCAGGTTCTAAAATTTTTGTTGGAAAATCTGAAACAAAGCATCTGTTCATCAATTGGGGAACACATTATGGGGCAAATTACTTTATATGAATTTAATATAGCCTCACACAATTGTATAAAAAGAAAATGGAAGATATGAGAAATGATAAATTATGAATTTATTTCATGTAAGAAAAACATAGACAGAATAAAATATCCACCTAAGACAATAATATAAATCAAAATTTGCACATAATTGCATACATAAGCAATTAAATTAACTATGCTGAACAATATTGAGTTTTTTTTTCATTTTTAGTTTTAAATGTTTTTTTTTTAGTCTTTTATTTTAATGTCACATTTTCTATTTTGCTCTGATTTTTTTTCTTTATCAGGAATGTTTGAAAGTCCCATATTTCATTTAATATTCATGTTAATGAATCCTCAGGATTACTCTCAGTTTTTTGGAGGTATGTCATTGTTGTTTGTAATCTTAGCTCCTTTTGATTTTGGAATACCATATTCCAAGCTCTTTGGTGTAGAAACTGCTAAAACTTGGCTTTTCCTAACTGCAGCTCCAAACTATTTAATTTTTTCCTTTCTGGGTACTTTCCATGTGTTCTCATTCACATGGGAGCCTTGGAATTTAAGGAATTATTTCCTTCAAGTTCTTCTCTTCAGTTGAATTTTTGTGAATTTTGCTATTGGTTCAGTTTTGTTTGTAAAGATGTTATGTTCTTAAATATTTTTGTGTCTCTTTTATAAAGTTGTTGATTCTCTTTTCAGAATTGTTTTGCATTACTCATGCATTTCTCTATTTCATCTTTCTGCCTCTCATATAATTTTCATAATCATATTTGAGCTTGAGGCTTATTCCAATTCACAATTTTCTTTGAGGTTTTGTATGTAATTATTTTTCATGGTCTGAGATTTTGTCTCAATTTTCTCCATCATCACAGTGACTTTTGATTTTCAGATTGTAGTGTTGTTTGATCATTTTTCCAGTGAATTTCCTGATTTTTAACTATTTGTTAAAGTTAAACTCTGTTCCTGTAGTAGAGGAAACACTTTTCCAAGTTCCAGATGTTTTATTTGTCTGTCTTTTAGATCCAGTTCTAAAAATCTTAATATTTTTGGTTTTTATAGGAGAAATATGCTCTCCTGGACTCTTCATTGGTCCATGATTGACCATAAGCAATGTTCTCTGACTTACAACCATAACAAGGCTCTTGGTTCTCTGAAGTAACATGTGCCAGTGTGCTAATGATCCTCTTCTCCACTGAATTGTAGCCCATAATTCTATATAGGCAATGTAATAGGGTATTGCATTCAGTACCAGCAAAACATCCATTTTAATCTACTTTGGACCAATTATACAACCCCCTTATTGACTGTAGACTGAGAATTACTGAAACTGTTCTTACTACTGATGCAGCTTTCTTCAAAGCCTCCTGCTATATTTCCAGGGCATGGCTGGGCTTGCAGTGCACTCCAAGCTCCACCACAATCCACAAGAAGATAATTTTTTTTCTCAACAGAAAAAATGTTTCACCTCCACTTTTAGTTGACTCGACAGCTTCAGAATTTGATTTGAGATATTGTTTTTAAATTGTTGGGAGAGAAATTTGGGAAAGTACTAGTGAGTTCCTGTCATTACTCTGCCATCTTGGCCAAGATATGTAATTTAAAACACTTCTGAATTACTACATCATACCCATCAGAAATGATAACTGAGGGGGTTGAGCCAAGATGGTGGAAAAGACACAGGCATCATTCTAAGCTCCCTTTCTACCCTAACTGCTAATTACCAATTTTAGCCTCAGAAACAGTGTTTGGCTGATAAAATCCATGAATATTGGGAGTACAACAGATTACCAGCTGAAGACAATCTGGAAGACAACCAGAATAGGTTCGTCCTGATCTGCAGGAGCAGGCCAGCATAGGAAGGGAGGCAGAACCAGGGGCTAGCACACTGAGTGGACCGGGTCAGGATGCTCTCTGTAGGAGGAAAATTTGCAAAGAGGACTCTACCACAAGTTGGCTACTCTACTTTAGTTGCAAAATCTACTGCTTTGCAGTTGCAATTTCTCTAGCAGAGAAATTGAAACCAAAAGTAGAGTATACTCCCCAAAACACCAGAATCTAACAGGATCTGGCTACACTCACCAAACACATTTGAAGTGATTTAGGACAGACCACAGCACAGCTGTGCAGCCCCATTCTGCAGTGTGAGGGTTTTTGCCTGGGGCAGTCACATTTCTGATCACAGGGGGGCTCTGCCAAGAGCAGCCATGAATCTGCATGGGGCGAGGGGGAGGGAGAGAGAGGAAGGAGGGAGAGAAGGGGAGAGAAAGGGCTCTGCCTGGGGAAATAGGGCAGAGACTCTTCCCAGGTCAGAGATACTTCCAGTGTGGGACTTTTTTCAGGGCACTTCTGCAGCTCAGCCACTCTTAGCAGCCTGTTTGCAAGATAGCTACTATCCATATATCTATCCCTGCTTTGCAGAAGAAGCTGGTAATCTCCTTGCCCTGAAGGCAGACCCTAAGTGCTTTTAAAAAATAAGTAAAAAAGCCAAGCATACACTAACATCCATATCTTCTATACAGAAAGAGAACCAGATTTCAAACCCGAGGAAACTAACAGCAGACAATCTCCAGACAAAATCTCATAGGGGATGTAATGTTGCCCCCATCATACAAGGCTCTCCTAGAAGAAATTATAAAAGATCTTAAAAGAGAGCTTGAAGAAAAATGGGGAAAGGAAAAAGAAGCTCTACAAGAGAATATGGAAAAGACTTATAATTCACTGAAAGAAAATTTTGATAAAGTGGAAAAAGAAAGCTACTTCTTAAAATGTGAATTGAAAAAGGTAAAAAACTCCCAGCAAGTGCAGAGAAACAGAATTTGTGAATTGGAAAAGGTAAAGAACTCCCAGAAATGTAGGATTTGTGAATGGGAAAAGATAAAAACCTCCAAGAAAATAGGATTTGTGAATTGGAAAACATAAAGAACTCCCACGAAAGTAGGATTTGTGAATTGGAAAAAGAAAATAACTCAGTAAAAAAAAATATATATATATATATATATTGAAATGGATAAAAATTCCATAGAGCAAAACAAGTCATTTAAAAATTCAACTGGACATATACAAAAAGAAGCAAAAAAGTTAATGAAGAAAATAACTAATTAAAATTCAGAACTGAACAAATAGAAATGAATGATTCATTGAGACATTAAGAATCAGTGAACAAAAACCAAAAAAAAAAAAAAAAAATAGGAAAAAATGTTAAATATCTACTTGGAAAAACAACAGAATTAGAAAATAAATCTAGGAGAGATAATCTGAGGATTATTGGACTTCCCAAAAATTATGATGAAAAAAGAGCCTAGATACTATTTTACAGGAAATCATCAAAGAGAACTGCCCAAATGTAATAGAATCAGAAGGTAAAATAGGCATTGAAAGAATTCATCTAACACCTTCTGAAAAAGACCCTAAAATAAAAACTCAAAGGAATATTGTGGCTAAATTGCAGAACTATCAAACTAAGGAAAAAAAATATTACAAGCAGCCAGAAAAAAAAGGTCAAATATTGAGGTGCCACTATAAGGATCACTCAATATGTAGCTTCTTCCACATTAAAAGATCAAAGGGCCTGGAATCAGATATTTCAAAAGGCAAACGA
This sequence comes from Sarcophilus harrisii, assembly GCF_902635505.1. Classification (NCBI taxonomy): domain Eukaryota; kingdom Metazoa; phylum Chordata; class Mammalia; order Dasyuromorphia; family Dasyuridae; genus Sarcophilus; species Sarcophilus harrisii. The sequence continues at coordinate 395,374,505 of NC_045427.1, forward strand.
ACTTGGAATGCAGCCAAGAATAAACTACCCAGCTAAGCTGAGAATTTTCTTCAAAGGAAGAATGTGGACATTTAATGAAACAGATAAATTCCATTTTTTCCTAAGGAAAAAAACCAGCTCTAAACAAACAAATAAAAAAATGATCTCCAACTATAGGACTCAAGAGAAGCAGAAAAAGGTAAAAAAAGAACTCCTGAGAACGGTATTTCTGTTGTGGATATACATAAAGAATACATATATACTTTGATTTTACTGATATAATATAAATAGGGAAGTAGAAATTGAAAGGGGATAATGTCAAAACAAGGGAAAGAGGAGATAAAAAGAGGGAAACTACATGTCATGAAGAGGCAAAGGAAACCTATCATATCTGAGGGTATTTAAAGAGGGGGAGAAACATTGTGTGAATCTTACTCTCATCAAGTTGGCTCAAAGAGAAAATAATTGAAATATTTGGTTTACAGAGAAACTTCTCTCAACTCATTAAAAAGTGGAAGAGATAAAGGGAAAAGAAAAAGAATAATAAGGGAAGGGTACCAGAAAGGGGAAGGGATTCAAAGGGGGTGGGAGGGATCCTAAACAGGGAAAGCTGCGTGATGTGAGTGGTGCCCATAAGTTTAATACTGGAAAAGGGGTGAGGAGGAGTAAGAAAAAGAAAAGCATAATCTGGGGATAATGAGATGGCAGGAAATACAGAATTAGTAATTTTAATTGTAAATGTGAATGAGATGAACTCTCCCATAAAGGGGAAGCGGAAAGCCGACTGGATCAAAAGTCAGAATCCTACAATATGCTGTTTACAGGAAACACATTTAAAGCAGGGAGATACATACAGAGTAAAGGTAAAAGGCTGGAGCAGAATCTATTATGCTTCAGGTGAAGTCAAAAGAGCAGGGATAGCCATCCTTATCTCAGATCAAGCAAAAGCAAAAAATTGATCTAATTAAAAGAGATAAGGAAAGAAACTACATCTTTCTAAAGGGTAACATAGACAATGAAGCAATATCAATACTAAACATATATGCACCAAGTGGTATATTATCTAACTTCCTACAGGAGAAATGAAGAGAGTTGCAAGAAGAAATACACAGCAGAACTATAATAGTGAGAGATCTCAACCTTACACTCTCAGAATTAAATAAATCAAACCATAAAACAAATAAGAAAGAAATTAAAGAGATAAATAGACTATTAGAAAAAAATAGGTATGATAGATCTCTGGAGAAAACTGAATGGTGACAGAAAGGAGTATACTTTATTCTCAGCAACTCATGGAACCTAAACAAAAATTAACCTTAAATTAGGACATAAAGATTCAAAATTAAATGCAGGAAGGCAGAAATAGTAAAAGCTTTCTTTTTAGATTACAATGCAATAAAAACTACATCAACAAAAAGTTAGGGTTAAATAGACCAAAAAGCAATTGGAAATTAAATAATCTCATCTTAAAGGATGATTAGGTGAAGAAGCAAATTATAGACAAAATTAATAATTTCACTAAAGATAATGACAACGATAAGATATCATATGAAAATTTGTGGGATGCAGTGGTAATGAGGGGAAATTTTGTATCTTTAGAGGTTTACTTGAATAAAATAAAGAGAAGATCAATGAATTGGGCTTGCAACTTAAAAAGCTAGAAAAAGATCAAATTAAAAACCCCCAATCAAATACTAAACTTGAAATTCTAAAATTAAAAGGAGAAATTAATAATACTGAAAGTAAAAAAAAATTGAATTAATAAATGAAACTAAGAGTTGATTTTATGAAAACTAACCATAGATAAACCTTTGGTAAATCTTATTAGAAAAAAGAAAGAGGAAAATCAAATTGTTAGTCTTAAAAATGAAAAGGGGGAACTTTCCACCAATGAAGAAGAAATTAGAGCAATAATAAGGAGTTACTTTGCCCAAGTTTATGCTAATAAATTTGACAACCTAAGTGAAATGGGTATCTACCTCCAAAAATATAGGCTTCCCAAATTAACAGAAGAGGAACTAAATTGCTTAGATAGTCCCATTTCAGAAAAATAAATAGAAAGAGCTATTAATTGACTCCCTAAGAAAAAAATCCCTAGGACCAGATGGATTTACATGTGAATTCTACCAAACATTCAAAGAACAATTAGCCCCAATGCTTTATAAACTATTTGAAAAAATAGAGAATGAAGGAGTCCTACCAAATTCCTTTTATGACACAGACATGGTACTGATACCTAAGCCAGGTAGATTGACAACAGAGAAAGAAAATTATAGACCAATCCCCCTAATGAATATTGATGATAAAATCTTAAATAAGATATTATCAAAAAGACTACAGAAAATCTTCCTCAGGATAATGCACCATGATGAAGTAGAATTTCTACCAGGAATGCAGGATTGGTTCAATATTAGGAAAACTAGTAGTGTAATTGGCCATATTAACCAAATTACCAAAAAACATATGATCATTTCAATAGATACAGAAAAGGCATTTGATAAAATTCAACATCCATTCCTATTAAAAACATTTAAGAGTATAGGAATAAATGGACTTGACTTTTACTAAGAATAATCAGTAGCATCCATTTAAAACCAGCAGTAAGCATCATATATAGTGGGGACAAACTGCAACCATTCCCAATAAGATCAGTAGTGAAACAACGTTGCCCACTATCACCATTACTATTCAATATTGTATTAGAAATGCTAGCTTTGACAATAAGAGTTGATGATATATGATGGTATACTTAGAGAACCCCAGAGATTCTACTAAAAAGTTATTAGAAACAATCCACACCTTTAGCAAAGTTGCAGGATACAAAATAAACCCACAAAAGTGATCAGCATTCTTATATATCACTAACAAAACCCAACAGTTAGAGTTACAAAGAGAAATTCCATTTAAAGTAACTACTGATACATTGTTGGTGGAATTATGAACACATCCAGCCATTCTGGAGAGCAATTTGGAACTATGCTCAAAAAGTTATCAAACTGTATATACCCTTTGATCCAGCAGTGTTTCTACTGGATTTATACCCCAAAGAGATACTAAAGAAGGGAAAGGGACCTGTATGTGCCAAAATGTTTGTGGCAGCCCTGTTTGTAGTAGCTAGAAACTGGAAAATGAATGGATGCCTATCAATTGGAGAATGGTTGAGTAAATTGTGGTATATGAATGTTATGGAATATTATTGTTCTGTAAGAAATGACCAGCAGGATGAATACAGAGAAGATTGTTGAGACTTACATGAACTGATGCTAAGTGAAATGAGCAGAACCAGGAGATCAGTATATACCTCAACAACGATACTCTATGAGGATGTATTCTGATGGAAGTGGATTTCTTCGATAAAGAGATCTAACTCAGTTTCAATTGATCAGTGATGGACAGAAGTAGCTATACCCAAAGAAAGAACACTGGGTAATGAATGAAACTGTTGGCATTTTTGTTTTTCTTCCCAGGTTATTTTTACCTTCTGAATCCAATTCTCGCTGTGCAACAAGGGAACTGTTTGATTCTGCACACATACATTGTATCTAGGATATACTGTAATCTATTTAACATGTATAGGACTGCTTACCATCTGGGGAAGAGGGTGGAGGTTGGGAGGGGAAAAATTGGAACAGAAGTGAATGCAAGAGACAATGTTGTAAAAAATTACCCTGGCATGGGTTCTGTCAATAAAAAGTTATTAAAAAATAATAATAATAAATAAATAAATGTGAGCCAGAACAAAAAAAAAAAAAAAAAAAAAAAAAAGAAAAAAAAAAGAAAGTAAATCTGTTATCCTCAAATAACTCAAAAAAAAAAAAAAGAAACTATTTCTAGCCATATGAAAAGATGCTCCAAGTCATTATTAATCAGAGAAATGAAAATTAAAAAACTTTGAGATGCCACTATACATCTCTCATGTTGGCTAGAATAAAAGGGAAAGATAATGTGGAATGTTGGAGAGGATGTGGGAAAACTGGGTCACTGGTACATTTTTGGTGGAATTGTGAATACATCTAACCATTCTGGAGAGCGATTTGGAACTATGCTCAAAAAGTTATCAAACTGTACATACCCTTTGATCCAACAGTGTTACACTACTGGGCTTATATCCCAAGGAAATCTTAAGGAAGGGAAAGGGACCTGCATGTGTAAAAATGTTTGTGGCAGTCCTCTTTGTAGTGGCCCAAAAGTAGAAACTGAGTGGATGCTCATCAATTGGAGAATGGCTGAATAAATTGTGGTATATGAATGTTATGGAATATTATTGTTCTATAAGAAATGACCAGCAGGATGAGTTCAGAAAGGCCTGGAGAGACTTACATGAACTGATGCTGAATGAAATGAGCAGGACCGGGAGATCATTATATACTTCAACAACAATATTATATGATGATCAATTCTGATGGATGGGGTCCTCTTCAACAATAAGATGAACCAAATCAGTTCCAATAGAGCAGTAATGAATTGAACTAGCTACAGCTAGCAAAAGAACTCTGAGAGATGACTATCAACCACTACATAGAATTCTCAATCTCTCTATTTTTGCTAGCCTGCATTTTTTATTTCCTTCATAGCTTAATTTTACATTATTTCAAAGTCAGATTCTTCTTGTGCAGCAAAATAACTGCCTGGATATTATACATATATTGTATTTAGCATACACTTTAACATATTTAACATGTATTGGTTTACTTGCCATCTGGGAGCGGGGGTGGAGGGAAGCAGGGCAAAAATTGGAACAAAAGATTTTTCAGTGGTCAATGGTGAGAAATTATCAATGCTATACATGGTAAATAAAAAGCTATATTAAAAAAGAAATGATAACTGCTTGAGAGGATGAGGGAAACTAGAATAGTAAGAGAAATTGTAAACCAGTATAATCATTCTGCAAAAGAAATTGCAAGCATGATCAAAGAGCTAAAAATGTATATACAGTTTGACACAGCAATAACACTACTAGGTCTGTACTTCAATTATTTCAGAGAAAAAGAAATGGACCTATCTGTACAAAAAATATTTATAACAGATTTTTTAAGTTGGTAAAGAATTGAATAAGAAGTTTATTAACTTTGGAATGTCTGGGCAAGTTGTGTTTTGTGATTGTGATGATGTGATTTTTAAAAGTGATGATAGGAGTTTTCAGAAAAAAACACATAACAAATTAAAACAGGTCTGCATTTATAGGAACTGATGCAAAAAAAAATAAGAAGAATGAAGAAATCAGTAAGCATGGTTACTGCAATGCTGTCATGATGATAAAAAGATTCGACTATTCTGTTTAATACAATAATCCAAGACAATCCTAAAGGATTTATGATGAAGAAATGTAATCCATAGCCAGAGAGAAAAATTATGACCTGTAAGTGCAAATTTAAGTGCAATAGTCACACTTTATTTTCTTTTCTTTTATTTTTTGATTTTTTATTTGTTTTTTGTTTTGTTTTGTTTTGTTTTTTGTTTTTTTTTGGTAAAATGAATGAGATAGAAGTATATGTTGCATGATTTCTCATCTATAATTTAAATATATTTGCTTTTCTTTTCACTGGATAGATAATGGTTGGAAGGAGTGAATTTGGAGCCCAGCATTTCTAAAAGCAAAGTAAATTTCAAAGTGGCACTTTCAAAAATAAATATAATATATATGACACAATGCATATGCATATATATACATACTGAGTTATAGAATATGTGAAGGGGAATACTCCATAACACATAAAAAGGAATGTTGCCATCACACTCTAAAGGGCTTCTAAATTCCAAACAGATACTTTTGTATTTGAACCTAGAGAAAGTAAGGAATTTATTGAACATGAGTTATGCAGTCATGCTTGGAAATGAGGAATAGAACAACAGTTTTATGGAGAATAGACTGGAAAGAATGTTGATTTTTTAAATTTATTTTTGCTCTGAGGATGCCAACTTTAATCATGCATATGTGTGTATGTGTGTGTGTGTATGTGTGTGTGTGTATTTAGTTCATTTCTTCTCTGTCAAAAAGCATGCCATCAAAAAGTCATTTAAAGTCACTTATTAGTCCTCTGGAATAGTGAACAGGAGAACCAATTGGTTATTACATTGATTGACATGAAAGCTGAGAAATTTGAAGCAAGAAGATCCTTTGGGGACTATTGCAGTCAACCAGGTGAAAAATGAGAAAGTCCTGAATGAAAATGGGAGCCATGTAAATGGAAAGAAGAGCATAAATATATGAGATAATTTGGACAACAAACTAACCTTTGTTATTTTGAATCACCAATGGTTCAAACCTTTATTCTTCAAGATGAATTTAGTTCTCTATTCCCCACCATTCTTACCTAATTTTTTTATGAAGTCCTATCAATTGTACCTTCAATATTTCTGACAATCATTGCTTCCTCTTTATTAACAATGCCATTAAGCTAGTATAAACCAGCATGAGAAACTTCCTGGATTCTTGCAATTATTATCACTTTCAAATGATAATCCTTTATGATTTTCCTTTAGAAATAAATCTGCTTCTGTCACTTCTTTGCTAAAAAATATAGTCATCAACTTTCAAACAATCTTTTTTTTTTTCTGTCTCTATGTGTTTGTTCAAATAATATAAAGACTGCCAAATTGGAAGTAATAGAACTTGTGTTCAAATCCCTTCTTTTTCCTATCAAGGACTACAGTGGTCAAGATATTTTAACTCTCTGAAGTTTCTAGTCCTCATCTTATATTGAAGCTCTGGATTCAAAGACTTTTAAAGTCTTTTCCAACTCATTATATGGAACCTTATAAATGTTTTCCTTCTATCATTTTCTTTTATTTGTTATTTGTGAATTTAACCATCAAATGCAAACAAGATTTTTGATACACTTATGCATATATGCATACATACACATATGCATCACAAGGATCTTAATGCATTTTAAGACTTTTATATAAAAGTTGCATATATATATTTTTATTTATTTATCAATTGGGGCATGATTCTTATTTTTCATAAATTTGTCACAATTCTTTCTATGTTTGAGAAAAGGGGCTTTATCAGAGAAACTTGTTTCAAAATTCTTTTCACTATTACTATTGCTAACTGTATTTCTTCCTATTTATCCTTTCTCTCCTTTCACCGTGTCCATCCTCAAGTGTTTTACTATTGACCACTCCCTCCCCCAATATGTTTTTTCTTTTATCATCTCCCATTTTTCTATCCTCTCCCCTTCCTACTTTCCTACTAGGTAAGATAGATTTCTACATCCATATTTAGTGTATATTTATTTCATCTTTAATCTAATTCTGATGAGAAAGTTTCACTTAACTTCCTCCACTTCCCCTCTCTCCCTTTGATAGTAAAGGCCTTTTCTTATCTGTTTTGTGACTTTTAATTTATACCATTATACATGTCCCTTTACCTTTCTCCAAGGACATTCTTTTTGCACTCTTAATTTAATTTTATAGATAGTATCCTTTTATAATCAACTTATATCTGTGCCCTTTTTCTTTTCTTTTTTTTATTATTATTATAACTTTTTATTGACAGAACCCATGCCTGGGTAATTTTTTTTTTTACAACATTATCCCTTGCACTCACTTCTGTTTTGACTTTCCCCCTCCCTCCCTTCACCTCCTTCCCCAGATGGCAAGCAGTCCTATACATGTTAAATATATCTGTGTCCTTTTTTTATATATAATCCTAACTGCCCTAATAATGAAAAAGTTCTTATGAGTTTTAATTATTATCCTCTCATCTAGGAAGTAAACAGATAAAAATTATAAAATTTCTCATCATTTTCCTTTTGTAATTACTCCCTTATGCTTTTCCTGAGTGCTGGAAAGTCAAATTTTCAATTCACCTCTGGTTTATTGTCAAGTGGATGAAAAGTCTACTATTTCATTGAATATCCTAATTTTCCCCTGAAGGATTATATTTACTTTTGTTTGGTAGATGATTCTTGGTTGTAATACCTGTTTCTTTGTTTTCTAGGATATCATATTGCAAACTCTATAAGTAGGAGTAGAGACTCATAAATCCTTTACTATCCTGACTTTGGCTTCATTATCCTTGAATTGCTTAGTTTTGGACTCTTGCAATATTTTTATTCTTTACTTGTGAGTTCTGGAGTTTGGCTATAATCATTTGGCTATAATTTTCATACTGGGATGTCTTTAGAAGTGATTGGTGGATTCTTTACATTTCTATTTTACTCTCTGGTTCTAGATTATCAGGACAGTTTTCTTGAATTATTTTTGAAAGATAATGTTGAGGCTCTTTTTGGTCATAGGTTTCAGGTAGACTAATAATTTTAAAATTATGTCTCCTGGATCTATTTCCCAGGTTAGATGTTTTTTCAATGAGGCATTTCATATTGTTTTTTGGGTTTGTTTGTTTTTTTTTTTTTCCATTGGTTTAGTTTTGTTTGATTGTTTCTTGACATCTCATAAAGTCATCAGCTTCCATTTGCTGAATTCTTATTTTCAAATAATTATTTTCTTCAGTTAGCTTTTGTATCTCCGCTCCTTTTGAGCCAAATTTGCTTTTCATGGCCTTCTTTTTCTTGTTATTTATTTCCTTTTGCATTACTCATTTCTTTTCTCATTTTTCCCGTTACCTCTTTTATTTGATTTCCAAAATTCCTTTTGAGTTCTCCCCTAGCCTGAGACCAATTCTTATTTTCCTCAGAGGCTCTGAATGTAGGGGCTTTGACTTTATTGTCTTTTAAGTGTGCATTTTGATTTTCTTCATTCCATAATATTATGAAATATTATTTCATAATAACTTTCTATGATCAGAAATATTTTCTGTTGTTTGATCATTTCCCCAGCCTATTACTCATCTTTTAACTCTTTGTTAAAATAGACATCTTTTTTTTATAGGATGGAGGGTGCAATGTTCCAGTCTCCAGGGGTTTTGTGCAACTGTTTTCAGTGGTCTTTCTACCAATCTGACTATAAGTACCCTTTTCTGCCGTGGAACTATGAGGAGGTTCTCATTCTACTGTGGCTGTAAATTCTAGTATACTAAAACAATAGAATTCTTCTTTAGTTCTAGTAAAGATACCTCCTGTGGGTTGAGGTCTCTGAAAGTTGCCACTTTCCATTCCTAGTGTTCTGGATTACCAAGGCTCTCGCTCTTGTGAGACAAACTTTTCCTGCCAACTTTCAAGTTGTCTTAGGTGTCTCTGAGAGGTGTGGAAACTGCCAGTACTTCTATTTATTCAGAGGCTACAAGGCCCACTTCTATTTTGCTGGTGTTTGGGCAGCGTCAGAGTTGTTCTTCTGTGGCCTGCACCAGGATTGTGCTAGACTCCCACCATTGGGCAACAGACCTTTTCTGATTGTCTTCCTAGTTGTCTTCAACTAAAAAATTGTTTTGCTTCATGTTTTTTGAGGGTTCTAAAGTCCTGAAATTTGTTTAAAGTAAAGGAATTTGCAAGGATTTTGGGAGTGGGTTCCTACCTTTACTCTCCTATCTTAGCTCTACCTCTCCTGACAACAATAGACCTATATTTTTGTCAGTCCTGATGCCCTAAAAAAATTTTAGTGTAATTATTTAAAGATATTTGGAGGGGTTTGGGGAAAAATTTGGACAATTTTTCTGCCTATAGTCAGATATTTTGGCTCCACCTCCTCCTCATTTTTAATAGCACAACAGTATTCCATGATCATCACATACCACAATTTGCTCAGCCATTTCCCAATTGATGGGTATCTTCTCAATTTTCAATTATTTACCAGCACAAAGAATTGCTATAAATATTTTTTTTGAACAAATCAGACCTTTTCCTTTTTTATGGTCTCTTTGGAATACAGAAATATTAATGGTATTGCTTGTTGATAGGACACACAGAATTTTATAGACTTTTGGTCATAGTTCCAAATTTCTCTACAGAATGGTTAGATCAATTCACAATGCCATTAACAATGCATGACTGTCCCAACTTTTCTACATCTCCTTCAACATCTGTCATTTCTTTTTCTATTTTGGCAGGATATTTTTAATTTGCATTTTAAATAGTGATTTTGGTCATTTTTTAAAATATAACTATATGTAGGTTTGATTTAATCTGAAAACTATATGTTTATGTCCCTTGATCATTTATCAATTGAGAAATGATACATATGCTGTAATGGGCTGAGGTTTGAGCTGATGCACTGAGGTCCCAAGTACATGAGGCTAGATAGTAATTGGGCTATACTCTATTAATATACATGATTGGATAAAGAATGGTCCCTGCCCACTCTCTGTGTAAGTCCTGATGTGTTGTATAGGAAATGACAATTTTGGTGGGTGGAGGCAGAGAGAGAGACAGGAAGAGAAGCTGGGGGAGATTGGGCTGGGTTCGAGACTCTGAGCTGCTGGTTGTGTGGCTGCTGGTCGAGCTAGCTTCTTGACTCAGCTGCACATATTGCTATCACCGATTCTCTTCCACCTCCGATCCTTCTTCACTGAGAATAAAGACTGACGATTTTCCCCTAACCTGAATTCCTGTCTCTTGCTGATCTTAAAATACATGATCTTCACATTTGGCGCCCAACGGTGGGAACCAAGGACTGAAGAAGTTTCCGGTGACCAGGAACTTGGGTGAGTATTGTTAATAGACAAATAAGGAACTTATTTTCTTAAAAACAAACCAGTAATCTTTTTTTTTTTTTTTTTTGGCTAAAATGGGACAAATGCTAGCTAAAGACTCTCCATCCCTGCCCCCAACCCCACCCAAGAATGGTGCTATGGAAAGCATGATTAATGACAGAAATACTTTTCCTTAAACGGGAACAGATAGGAATTTGTGGGGATTTAAAACTGCATCTCCCCCTTGGATGAGAGGAGGAGCGATCTCCAGATAACTGGTCCCAGGTTGGACAAGAATTCCATACATTTCAGAAATATGGTCCCTTTCAATTTCCATAGGCATTTATTTAACAATGTATTTCAGTTAGCACTAAGTCCCTGAAGAAAGAAAAACCCATGGCCTTCCACTCCTCCTCAAATTACCATGATATTAAGGAAGACAAAAGAAGAGATTTGACCATATCCCCAGGGCATGGAGACTTAAGTGAACAAGGGTGTTGCCCCCTCAGGAGGAGGCTTGCCCCACCCGGAGCAAGTATTGCTCTCCCACCTCCACCCTCGGGATGGAGGGAGGAGGGGCGGGGCAGTGGGGACCAATCTTGGGGCTGGGCAATGAGGCCAAAGAAAGATGTAATCTGAACTTCAACCCTTATTTTCCTGTAATTTCCCAGTCTTTAGGTCAAAAGTCAAGATACCCCTTTTAAAGTAGAAATCATTAAAGATCTTTAAAAGGCCGCACAATTATGGGGCTACATCAGCTTTTTAAGATGCTGTTACAAATTTGCTTTCCTTTGACCTGATGACTGAAATCTATGGGGGTATCCAGAACCTGGAAAAATTACATGTGGCTTTCTGAATATAGTAGCTCTGTAGGAAAAAGCCCAAAAAATATCAAAATCTTTATCCGATCACCCATGACCATACGGGTATGGTCCATTCAACGTCACAGAAATTAATTATCCAGTAGCAACATATGAGCAAATTGGCTAATGCATCAAAATGGGTTCATTAAATAAAAATGATAAAGGTGAGGCCTTCCAAAAAATAATGCAAAGCCAGATGAGCCCTTTCTGACTTTTGGGATTTTGAGACTCTATACAAGAACTAATGGGGAAAACCCAAAACAGATTTTTAATAAGGCAACCGGAAAATATGAGGTGTCGAAGGATTTTAAACGGACTGCCCAAGGATGTCCTTTGGGGGTTCATAAACCTTACAGTGGGCACAAATCCTTTATAAATGACCTTCCCAAGATCCCAACATGGTGAAGGTTTAGCAAGGGACTTCTGAGAAAACTCAAGCTTTTTGTGGGTAAAGTGGGCATCAAAGCCAATGTTGGTATGGGCAGTGGAGAAAGCAGGGTGGGAGAACAACCCAGTATCCCATGTCCAAAATGCAACAGAGGCTTTTGGGCCTCAGAATGAACAGGTTCAGGGAAAGGATGGGCCCACCCCAGGGCGGGAAAAAAACCGGGCATAGGCCAAGGCCCCAGAGGTGCCTAGACCCAATACCCCAATAACCAATCAGCCAGGAAATAAAATGGCGAAAAGGATTACAAATCAATCAGGGAAGCAAATTAGGAAAGGGACAAATTAGGAAAATAGAGTTGTAGCAAATGAGACAACTGGATACCCTGGAAGGGTGAAATCTTTCCTCTCCAGCCATGAATCCCTTCCTCCAGGCCGTAAAGCCATTTTACCTCCTGACGCAAAACAGTGTCCATCCACATCTGATGTGGGGCTGGGAAATGTTAGATAATATCCCAGTCCCAATAAGGCAGAAATGTTTGACTTATCACAGGAAATAGTAAAAGTTGTCAACAGCTAATAAAAACCTTGATACCACCCCAGCCATTAATCACAAAAATAGCAATTTCTGGACAGCAGCTTAAAACTGCACCCATTCACAATTTATAAATGGCCTTCCATTGGAAGGAGTGACATGGGCAGATCGGACGGTCATTAGAGTCCAAGGCCCAGTCACTCAAAAAAGCGACACCAATTGGGAGGAGGATCAATAGCAGCGAATTAAATCTGCCCCATGAGATGGAATTTTTGAAGGAAAAAACGGGTTTTACCCATAGTTAAAAATCCCCATAACTGGGGGAAGATGTTTCAGCATGGGGTTAAAAATGATCTTCGGTTTTTAACGGGCTGCTTTGAAGGCCCCAACACTTTACCCGTTCATCAATGGAAAACTGATACACCAATTTGGAAGAGCAGTGGCCCTTAAGTAAAGATAAAATTCAGGCCTTATTAGAAAAGTACGAACAGCTTGACCAAGGACTAAAACCCTGTCCTTGAATTCCCAGTTTTGTTGTGAAAAAAAACGAAAATGGAATTTAAGGTTTGAAAAGTGAATGAACAGATGGAAACAGGGAACCTTATGGACTTCCATCCCTCCTTGCTTGAGAATGGCCCTTTTCATAGATTTTAAGTTGTTTTTTTATCCTTGGATAAGGAGGATATGAAAAGATTTTTTTCATGCCCAGGTTAACCGACCATAAAAGATAAAATGGACAGTTTTAAGGGAATGAAAACACCCTACTATTGTCAAATTATGTTGCTGCTGCCTTGCTCCATAAAAAATTCCCAAAGATTATTACTTCATGGATGACATTTTGGGATGTACCTGAAAAAATTTAGAGGTATTCTACAAAGCCATAAAAACTAAGGAATTCAAAAATAGCACCAAAAAAAATTCAAAGACATGTCCTTTTCAATATTTAGGATTGAAGTTAACCCTAAAGGTCCGTTAAAAACCTCTGAACAGAAAAGCTAAACAATTAATGATTTTCAGAAATTGATGGGAGATATCCTGGTGGACCCAGGTTGGGTTTTGACTACCTATAGTTACAACTTTTAAAGACATTTAAGGGGAAAGGTTTAAATTCACCATGCTTTCAAAAAAGAACTCAAAAGGCGGAAAGTTGAACTGGCTTTATCCAATTGGGGGAAAAGTCACCAAAACCCTTGGATATCGTTTTTGCCTAAAGGGCCCCGGTCCTTCATCAAGGACACAGTGTGATTGGGGTGAACCTCCCGCCCAAAGATCAAAACCCACCCTACCCAGTACTTGTGGCTAATTTTTTAAACCAAAACATACATTTATCTGGGAAAGACCTGATAAGATAACATTTTATCCCAAACACAAATTAATTGTGTTGTGAGACCATCCCAGGTAAATTTTATTGTTTTCACATTTTACATGGGGTCTCCATTAAAATAAAGACTATTACATAATTGGCGATGGACTCTTGAAAAAAAGTTTCTTTTTCTTAGGCCAACAATCTTCACGGATGCATAAACATAATATTTGTCTTGTACTCTCATGATCAACTATAAAAGGTAGTCAGAACTCCTTTTCAATCCCTCACGAATGAATTTGCGATCATTCTAGCCTCTTTTTCCAGGAGACATAAATATAATTCATTCACCCATTCAGTGGGGTGTAAAAGAATTAACAGCCCAAATAAAATTTGCACCTCTGATATAATTCAGCCTTTGAAACTTCAAGAGCAAGTGGAAACATCCTTTAAATCTTATATTACATTCCATTCTCATAGTGGACTTCCAGGTCCCATATTTGATAAAATTCAAACAGATAGCCTTCAACATGTTGGTCAAACCTTTTTCCAGGAGAGGCATCTTTCTAAATATCATCAGGCTGTGGAGCTTTACGTTTTTTTTGGAATAACAGAGGAAGCTAAGAGCATAATAAAAAATTAAGCTTGCCTTCCTTTCCACGTTCCCCTCCCAGGAAGAACCCTCATGGTTTGAGACCCAATGAAACGAAATGGATGGACCCATTATAAATCTTTTGTCTGTCTTTCATCCATGTTGTGGGAACCTTTGGGTTACTTTTGCAATGCCAGCAGCAAAAGACATCAGTGGTCACAACCCCTTACAAGCATTTGCCATTATGGTGTGCCAACTAAAAACGACAATGGTCCTGCTTATACTTGAAACATTTTTAACTTTTGTCCGTTTAATTTCAAACGGCATATTTTAATCCTCAAGGACAAATAGTGGGGGAGAAATGAGATATTAAGACACTACTCCAAAAACAAAAGAAAGGAGCCCGGTAACCCTGAAAAGTTCTAAATCTAGCTCTTTATACATTCCTTCATTTTTGACAAAGATGCTCTGGCCGCTGGGGTTTTTAAACCCACCGGAAGGTCAGTGTCCGTGCAGCAGCTCCACTATCTTTAGAAATTTGGTGGAAGATCCATAAATGGTGAATGGAAAGGACCAGATAGGCTAACTCTTTGGGGAAGGGTTTGCTTGTATCTCTGCAGGTGGAGAAAATCGTGGGTGAACGATATTCCCTTTCCATCGCAGAAGAGGACGACCCGAAACAAGGGAAACCCAAGAAATATCGGGTGGGTGTTGCTGATTGTTCCCTTGAAAAAGGGGGCAATGGGTTTGGCTTGGACACGATTGTTGGATTTAAACCCAAAATCATTATTTCTGGACATGGGACGAAACCTGGGAATCGTTGGTTTCTCTGGAAATATAAACTTTACAACACTTAAAAATCCTGGAATCATTGGTTCCCCAAAAAAACTTTTTCAGGACTTTAAAAACCAGGATCATTGGATTCCCGAATGTTGAAACAATGGACAATAATTGGTTTTGGAGTATCTCGGTGCTGGAAGGTGTATTGTGACTGTTGTTTTACCCACCCGGACTTCTGGATCTTTCCAACCCAAATGTTTTTATTTGGCCCCCTTTGTGTACAATTCGTTAACCACATCACCTGCACTGACTGGGGGGGTCATCCCAAAACCTCTGCGTTTTCTTGTGCTTTGCTCCCTTGATGGGTTTGTTAATAAGACCCTTCGCCCGAAACCCTTAGAAACCCCATTTCCCTTTGGTCTTTCATCTTTCCAGGATGTCAGGAGGTATTCCTTTTTAGGCCCCCCCGAGGGAAGTGGGGAGGTGGTCCCTCCTTTTCGGTGCTTTCCCCTTCCCGGAAGTTAGGGAGGCTGATCACCTCCCTTGGGGCTCTGACCTCCCCTGAGGAGTCGGGGATGGGACCAGGTGTTCTAAAAAAAAGAAAGGGAAATGTAATGGGCTGAGGTTTAGCTGTCACGAGGTCCCAAGCATGAGGCAATGTAATTGGGCCTTTCTTTAATTAACATGATTGGTAAAGAATGGCCCTGCTCCCTTTGAAGTCCTGATTGTTGTATAAAATGGCATTTTGGTGGGTGGGGCAGAGAGAGGGGAGGTAGAAAGCTGGAGGAGATTGGGCGGGTTCGAGACTTGAGCTGCTGGTTGTTGGCCGGGGCAACCTTGACTAGCTGCCACATTTATCGGTTTCTTCCACCTCGATCCTTCCACTAAGAAAAAAGGCCCGCGATTTTCCCCCAACTTTCCCTGTCTGTCTATCTTAAAATCGTCTTCGGTGCTTATAAATTTGATTTATTTATAAAAAAATATTTGAGAAATTAGGTCTTTGTCTGATAAATTTGCCCCTTTATCAGATAAATATTTCCCCTTACTGCTTTCCTTCTATTCTTGACTGTTTTAGTTTATTTGTGCAAAAACATTTTCATGTAAGCAAAATTATTCATTTGATATTCTGTAATGTTCTCTATCTCTTGTTTCATTACCAAGTCTTTCCTAAATTTTACACCTGACATGAAACTATTTCAAAATGTCCTAATTTTTTTATGTTATAACTTTTGAAATTTTAAATAATTTTAATTGATATATCCTGTTTCTTACATTACCACAGTATCCCAAGTATCATTTCACCCATTCTTCTCCTACATGATAGATAATATTTTTAGAAAAGGGAAAAACAATCAGAAGAACTCATGAATACATTGAAAAAGCTTGAATACATGTGCAGTGTATAACACCTACAGACCTCCCTCTCCTAGAAAGAAGTTTAGGTACATTCTAATATATTTTCATTATAGTCCCATTTGATCTTTCTAATTTTTTTAAAATTTGCTTTTAATTTTTTAGTGGGTTATTTTCCTCCCATGTGCTTTGTTATAATTACTAAACATATTGTTTTCTTGGTTCTGCCTTTTTTCACTTTGCATCACTTTATATAGATCATACTATTCTGTATTTATCACATACCATTTCTTATCATACAGTAGTATTTAATTGCTTTTAATTCTTGGCTAGCACAAAAGGTGCTATTATAAATATTTTGGAATACATGGAAGACTGAAACCATTCTGAAGTGTCAACTCAAATTTTGTAAATTGACAAAAATGAAAAAAAAGAAAAGAAAACAACATCAATATTGAAGAGGTTGTATGAAGATATGTACCCTATTGCATTGTGGAGTTGTGAAATAATATAGCTATTTTGGAAAACAATTTGGAATTATGCAAATAAAGGAACCACAATATTCATAATTGGAGAAATGTTGAACTGAAGATTGGGGCTTCTAGGGAAGTTATCAATTAAAAAAAACAAAAAACAACCTTCCATGTACTCCAAACATTCTAACTGAAAATTTAGGTTACTTATTAAGTCATAGAACTAGTATGTGTCAGAGATGAGACTTGTATCTAGGTTTCTTTGACTCTGAGACTGACTCTTTATTCATTATGCCATTTTGCCTAAATTAACTTATGTAGAAGTGACTTAAGAGTAAGTATTTTTCACTTTTGTCCTGAGGATGCACATACATATATTCTTTAGAGGTCAATGTGCAAGTCACCTTCATAATCTTTATTTTATTGGTAAGTCTTGTGTCTACTGTGCTTATAAAAGTATTTAGTTGTATTCCAGAGGAGAAAAAGAGGTAATAGAGGACATTACAATAACAAATAGAGTTAAATTATACAGGAAAAATATCATTTTCTCAGTGCTATTTTCTAGGACATTAGTTTGATTCCTTCCTCCCTACCCCACATTTGATATATGTAGGACTATATTTGTAGAGTTTCTAGGGTGGGGTTGAAAACAATAGAATTGTAGACTTCAGGAATGAAACCACAAGAGATTTTTGAAGTGATCTAGTCCAACTCCAAAGTTAATGCTCTTTCCATTGCACGCAGTTGGTTCTTTAATATAGAAATATGAAAAACAGTACAGTCCCTAAAATCAAAAAAAATACAATTATCATGTGGAATGAAGCCATATCAAAGACTGTCTCATTTAGGACTTTACACATAATGTCTAACAGACAGTACAAACTTAAAATATAAATTGGATGGATGATTGACTTTTGGTAATAAAATATAGAGTCTGAAAGTACATATGAATGCCCTATATTTTGATTTATGTTCTGAAAATTATTAGCAAAATCAGTCAAATTCTGTTTCTCTATTTGAATGGAGTATTGAATACTCTCCAGGTGATTTATTAATATTAAATTCAATAGCAATAATAATATTGAACTAACATTAATACCCATATATCCTTCCATTACCCCTAGTCACTAGCTAATCTGGGTTGAATCAAGATACTTTGAATTTTGAAATGAGATTATAATTATAGTTGTTTTTTTTGTTTTTTTTTAAGAGTCAACAATGCAAGAGAAAAGACTGTATAATCCAGCAGAAGTCTGGCTCTTTGTATCAAAATGTCAGACTGCTTAGATTGCTCAGGAAAATTATTTCTTTAGACACAAATGTAAATGGGCTGCTATATATGCAAACAATTTTCTTGTTCAACTTCTGTAATAATGGGCATGTATAGCATAATGTTAATGGAAAAATATAAATATAATAAGTGTGCAGTGAAGAAAACATAAGTTGTTCCACACTGAAAACTTAATATATCTTTGTCTATGCATAAGTTAAGGGAAAATAAGGAGAAGCTAATTGTTTATCTTTATCAACCTAAATGTTTTGATCTTATTACCTGAATTCCTCTAATTATCTATAACAATAGTTTCTGGTTTTTAACAAGTTATCCTCTGAAATCTATAATACTGTTTATGTCAATAAACAGTTAAAACCCTTTCCCCAAGGGGACCCAATTTACATGTTACCATTTGGGATGTATGAAACATAAAATAATATAACATTTTTTCCTGGTAGGGAAACTTAGAAATTGTGAATTCAATAATTTTGTCCTATAGATGAAACATAATTAGGGGAAATGACTTAAGTTTAATATTGTTGAGAGTCATCAAATGGTTCTTTCCCTGCTATTTGATATCAACCAAAAAGCTGAAAATAATATTCTGTCAAAATCTCCTTGACAGAATCACATACTCTAAGGAAAAAAAAAAAAGAATTAGAATTTCAAAAATAGTATGTTAAATATCCATCCCCCAGTGATTTGATAAATACTCTCAATTGGCAGATTAGGGAAGATTCTGGTAGTGGTCATCATTCATATATACCCTAGTATGATATTTATAGTTAAGAGGAGAGTTACCAGAAGCTATCAGCACTGTGCCTTCCTGGAAGTTAATTCAGTGGAAGATAAAGAAGAACAAGAAATGTTTCTTCTTCCCTAGAAAAAATTACTAAAATTATTGGATGCTATATGGGCAAAGTATGATTAACAACTAGGCCAAGGGAACATTTCAAACAGGTTGTAGCCATTGCTCTATGAATTCATCATACTGAATTTTTGGATCCTTCATTGCAGAAGAGATTCAAATATTCATGTATCAACTGTTCATTAAAATAGAGATGACAACTGGAGACTTCCAAAATCATCAGAGAGATCTAGGCAAAGAACTCTGGCTCCCCTTGTCCTGACACTAACTTATTTAAACATATGCTCTCTTGGGAAATGAATATTTTCTGCCTGAAACAAACAAAAAAAGTAATAATTCTAAGTCTTTATACCAGCAATTCTGTGAAAACAGATTATTATTTATAGTGTGCAATTCCTAGTTCTCATCCAGGCATATCTTTTCAGCCAATTGAATTTACTTCAGAGTCTTATACATTACTAAAAATTCAGACTTTCCAAGTCTGCCATAACTATGATTACAACAAATAACAAAAGTCTAATATTTGTTAATTTAACTTAAGTAACTCCTTAATGATTAAATAAATAGAAAGCCAAATGAGATGGCTATAAGAAAATCTTCCATTATAATTTTATAGCTAGTCTTTTAGAAAAGATGCAACAGATGTTGGCACATAAACTATATTTAGTTTTGTTGTGATCATTTTGATTGTACTCATCATGAATACAACACAGGAATATATCCTCCTATCCTACATTTCATATAGTTTCTTGATACTTAAGATAAAATTTGCCAATATTTTATTTGTCTCCTTATGAAGAAGCTGTACACCACCGTTTCATTTTTCTTCACCCATTTTTGTCATTTACTGCTCAAGTGAAATCTTGAGTCTATATAGATTCACCAAGAGCAGTGAATAATATCCTAATGAAATTGGTATTTACATCCCCCCAAATTTTATTATAAAATGCAACTATATAAATAAACCAATGGTAAACAATTTTTGAATTGCTAGTGACCAATCAAAATCATTTAGACAAATTCCCTGCCTCCAGCATCTTTGTCAACAGATAGATAACTGTCAAGGGCATAATTTAATATCCTTAAAGATAAAATGACTTGCTCAAATTTGATATTGTCACATGTTGCTGTGTTTATTATTCATCTTATTTTATGTCAAGAAAAGATTAAGATGAACCTCAATCTAATCTGGAATAGTTCTGTAATAATAATAAGTAATGTTCCTTGGTAAAAATAAATAAATAAAGATCCTAAATGCACCAAAATATTTATAACATCACTTTTTGTGATAATTAAGAACTAGAAATACAAATACTCATTTATTGAAGAATGGATAAACAAATTATGGTACAGGAATATAATGGTATATTACTATGCTGTAAAAAGTAAAGAATTTGATAACTACAGAGGAACATCCTGAGAAGCAGACTTTAATGAACAGAGATAAAGAGGTCCAAGAAAATGATATAAATAATCATATAAATTGCAATACAAATTAATAGAATTACTACCACGAATACCACCAAAACCCCCCAAAAGATAGTAAAATTAATTTTGTAAAATTATAAATGATAATATTGGCCCCAAAGAATAAATGTTAAAAAAAAAACACTTTGCCCCACTACTTTTCTTGGAAGTGACTGTTAATGCATGTAGAGGATGCCTTATTTTATTAGACTTTTTTTCAATGTATTAGTGTTTTGCTGATTTTTGCAATTCATATAGTTTTTTTTCTTCTAACAAAAATAATAGGAAAATAGGCTGAAACCAGACGAAATGTTAAATTTATCATTGCAAAGCAAATTAATAAAATATGTTAAAATAATATTTACAGAGGAGACATCATGTTATGATAGAAAGTGCACTGGATTTATACTAACAAATTAGGTTCATATTCTAGCTCTAATACTTATTATTGTATGATTTTGAATAAATTGCTAACATGGTTCTAGGGGTAGAAATGAGATGGTGGGGTAAAGCCAGGATACTGTTGACGGTGATCAGAAGAAAAATACTGGGGAAGAGGGAAGGAGGAAAGGAAAGAGAACAGCATAACTTAAGGTAAATAAGATGGCAGGAAATACAGAATTAGTTATTTTAACTGTGAATGTGAATGGAGTGAATTCTCCCATAAAATGGAAGTGGATAGTGGACTGGATAAAAAGCCAGAACCATGCAATATGTTGCTTACAAGAAACACATTTAACGCAGAGTGATACATACAGAGTGAAGGTAAAGGGCTGGAATAGAATCTCTTATGCTGCAAATGAAATTAAAGAAAAAGAATTGGTAGCAATCCTGATCTCAAATCAAGTAAAAGCAAAGATAGAACTAATTAAAAGAGATAAGGAAAGAAACTATATCTTGCTAAAGGGTAACATAGATAATAATACAGTATCAATACTAAACACATATGCACTAAATGGTATAGTATCCAAATTCCTAGAGAAAAAGTTAAGAGAGATGCAAGAAGAAATAAACAGCAAAACTATACTAATCTGGAACTATACTAATCTGGTATCTCAACCTTGCTATCACAGAACTAGATATATCAAACTACAGCTATGATAGATCTTTGGAGAAAACTGAATGGAGTCAGAAATAAGTACACTGTTTTCTCAATAGTTCATGGAACCTATATAAAAATTGATCATGTATTCGAGCATAAAAACCTCAAAATCAAATGCAGAAAGGCAGAAATAGTAAATTCATTTTTTTCAAATCATGATGCAATAAAAATGACATGCAATAAAAGGCCAGGAGAAAATAGACTACAATTAATTGAAAACTAAATAATCTAATCTTAAAGAATGAATGGGTGGGATCAGCTAGATGGCACAGTGAATAGAGCAACAGCCCTGAAGTCAGGAGGACCTGAGTTCAAATCTGGTCTCAGGTACTTACAACTTCCTAGCTGTGTGATTCTGGGCAAGTCATAAACCCAGTTGCCTCAGAAAAAAAAATGAAAAAGAGTGGGTGAAACAACAAATCATAGATACAAATTGATAATTTCATTCAAGAGAATAACAATAATGAGACAGCATACCAAAATTTATGGGATGCAGCCAAATAGTTCTTAGAGGAAATTTTATATCTCTAGATGCTTATTTGAATAAAAAAGAGGAAGAGAAGATTAATGAATTGGACATGTAACTAAAAAAGCAAGGGAAAAAACCTAATTAATTAAAAACCTGATTAAATATCAAATTTGAAATTCTGAAAAATGGGGGAGTTTAATAAAATTGAAAGTAAGAAAATTATTGAATTAATAAACAAAATTAAGAATTGATTTTATTGGGGAAAAAACAAAATAAATACACCTTTAGTTAATTTGATTAGAAAAAGGAAAGAAGAAAATCAAATTGTTATTATCAAAAATGAAAAGGGAGAACTTTACAACAATGAAGAGGAAATTAAAACAATAATTAGGAGTTATTTTGCCCACCTACATGTCAATAACTCTAATAATATAGGTGAAATGGAGGAATATATACAAAAATATAGATTGGCCAGATGAACTCAAAAGGACATAAATTACTTAAATAGTCCCATTTTAGAAAAAAAGAAATAGAACAAGTTATTAATCAACTCCCTAAGAAAAAATTTCCAGAGCCAGATGCATTTACATGTGAATTCTACCAAACATTTAAAGAACAATTAATTCCAATATTATGCAAAATATTAGGAAAGGTAGGAAACAAAGGAGTCCTTGCAAATTCCTTTCAGGACACAGATATGGCAGTGATACCTAAATCAGATGGGTCAAAAAAGAGAAAGAAAATCATAGACCAATTTTCTTAATGAATTTTCGTTTCAAAAATCTTAAATAAAATAGTAGCAAAGAGATTACAGCAAGATAAACCCAGGATAATACATCATGACCAAATATTATTTATACCAGAAATGAAGAAGTTGGTCAATATTAGGAAAATTATTAGTGTAATTTACTATATAAAAAACCAAGGGGGCGGAGCCAAGATGGCGGAGAAGACACACGCGACTTTCTAAGCTCTTCTCTTACCCTCTTTATCAATATTATATCGAGCCTCAAAAATAGTCTTGACTGCTACAATTCGTAAAGATAAGAAGTAGAACAACTCACCAGCTGAAGAAAATCTGCAGTCTTGCCAAAAAAAGGTTGGTTCCAGGGCCAGGGGTGAGATCAGCGCAGACGGGGAGAGAAATTAGGTTCTGAGGAGAGCCTCAAACCGAAAGTGAAAGCACAGATTTCAGCACAAGCAAGCAGCCCCAACCCGCAGTACGGGGCTTTTCCTTGGGGCAGTTGTGATCCTGCACGGCAGGAGGACGTCAGGCCATTAGCGCTCCAATCTGGCGCAGTGGGGAGCTCGGCTTGGGGCCATAGAGCTTTCCAGGGCCGATTTGGTATCAGGCAGAGAAGCTGGCAGAGTCTGGCGGCCTGCGTCCGCGGTCAGCTGCTAATACCACAGTCCCACAAGAGGCTCCGGCCTGGGGCAGTGACACTTTAACCCCTTAGTCTCTAGCCGAGGCAATCAGCAACCCACACAGCCCAACTGGGCACTTCCATAGCTCGGCCAGTGCTGAATCCACTTCCTGTTGGGGGAAGGGAAGACTCTCACTCAGAGCACTCCCATACCTCAGAGGCAGAAATCGGTTTACATCTTTCCCTGCTCTGCAGAGGAAGCTGGTAACCCCCTTGCCTAGGAGACATACCCTAAAGGCTTTAAAACATGAATAAAAAGATGAAAAGAACGATCCACAGCTTCTATGCAGAAAAAGAGCAGGTCAGCAAACCTGAAGAGACCTCAAACAGCAAAAATACATCAGACTGTCCTCCTTTACATGATACTCTCATAGAAGAGACCATTAAAGGTCTCAAAAGAGAGTTAGAAGATAAATGGGGAAAGGAAAGAGAAGCCTTACAAGAGAGCAAACAACTTCCTGAAATACGAATTGAAAAGTTAAAAATTCCCAGGAAGTGCAGGAAACAAAACTGGTGAATTGAAAAAATAAAGAATTCACTAGAAAGTAGGATTTGTGGAATTGAAAAGACAAAGAACTGCAAAGAAAGGAGGATCTGTGAATTGGAAAAAGAAAATAATTCACTAAAAAAAAAAAAAAAAAATTAGTGAAATGGAAAAAAATTACACAGACCAAAACAAAACATTTAAAACTCAATTGGACATATACAGAAAGAAGTAAAAAGCTAATGAAGAAAATAATTTTAAAAATTAGAACTGAACAAATAGATACTAATGATTCATTGAGACAGCAAAAATCAGTCAAGCAAAACAAAAAATGACAAACTGAAAACCATGAATTATCTACTTGCAAAAACGACAGACTTGGAAAATAGATCTAGGAGAGATAATCTGAGGATTATTGACTTTCTGAAAACTATGATGAAAAAAAGAGCCTAGATACTATTTTACAAGAAATCATCAAAGAGAACTGCCTAGATGAAATAGAATCAGAAGGTAAAATAGGCCTTGAAAGAATTCATTGAACACCTTCTGAAAGAGACCCTAAAATAAAAACCCCAAGGAATATTGTAGGCTAAATTTCAGAACTATCAGATTAAGGAAAAATCTTACAAGCAGCAAAAAAACCATTTAAATACTGAGGTGCCACAATAAGGATCACCCAAGATCTGGCTGCTCTATATTAAAGGAAAGAAGGGCCTGGAATATGATATTCCGAAAGGCACAAGAACTTGTGATGCAGTCAAGAATAAACTACCCAGCTAAGCTGAGCATTTTCTTCCAGGGAAGAAGATGGACATTTAATGAAACAAATGAATTCCATTTGTTTCTGAAGAAAAAGCCAGAACTAAACAAAAAATTTGATCTCCAACCATAGAACTCAAGAGGTGCAGAAAAGGTAAAAATAACTCTTGAGAATTGTATTTCTGTTGTGGATATACAAAAAGAATACATGTATAATTTGATTGTACTGATATAACATAAAAAGGGAAGTAGATATGAAAAAGGGATGATGGCAGAATTAGGTGGGAAGGAGGGATAAAAAGAGGGAAACCACATCCCACAAAGAGGCAAAGGAAACTTATCATATCTGAGGGAATTTAGAGAGGGGGAGAAACATTGTGTGAATCTTACTCTCATCAGAGTTGGCTCAAAGAAAAAATAATTGACATTTGTTTTAGAGAAAATCTCTCTCACCTCATTAAAAACGGGGGAGAGGAAAAGGAAAAAAAAGAGTAATAAGGGAAGGAAGGGGAAAAACCTCAAAGTGGGGGAGGGAGGGATTATAAAGAGGGTAAGCATCGTGATACAAGAGGGTTACATAAGTTTAAAAGGGGAAAGAGGGTTGGGGAGGCAAGAATAAGTAAAGCTATAATCTGGGTTATTAGGATGGCAGGAAATACCTGATTTAGTAATTCTAACTGCAATGTGAATGGGATGAACTCCCCATAAAGAGGAGGCAGATAGCAGACTGGATCAAAAGCTCAGAACCCTACAATATGTTGTTTATAAGAAGCACATTTAAAGCAGGGAGATACATATAGAGTAAAGGTAAAAGGCTGGAGCAAAATCTATTATGCTTAGGTGAAGTCAAAAGAGGGTAGCCATCCTTATCTCAGATCAAGCAAGTAAAAATTGATCTAATTAAAAGAGATAAGGAAGGAAACTACATCCTGCTAAAGGGTAGCATAAACAATGAAGCAATATCAATATTAAACATATATGCACCAAGTGGTATGACATCCAACTTCCTAAAGGAGAAGTTAAGAGAGTTACAAGAAGAAATAGACAACAAAACTGTAATAGTAGGAGATCTCAAACTTGCACTCTCAGAATTAGATAAATCAAACCACAAAACAAATAAGGAAGAAATTAAAGAAGTAAATAGAATATTAGAAAAATTAGGTATGTTGGATCTTGGAGAAAATTGAATGGAGATAGAAAGGAATATACTTTCTTCTCAGCAGTTCATGGAACCTATTCAAAAATTGACCATATATTAGGACATAAAGACCTCAAAATTAAATGCAAGAAAGCAGAAATAGTAAATGCTTTTCAGATCACAATGCAATAAAACTACATTCAACAAAAAAGTTAGGGGAAATAGACTCAAAAGTAATTGGAAACTAAACAATCTCATCTTAAAGAATGATTGGGTGAAGCAGCAAATTATAGATACAATTAATAATCTTCACTCAAGATAATGACAATGATGAGACATCATACCAAAATTTGTGGGATGCAGCAAAGTGGTAATAAGAGGGAATTTTATATCCTTAGAGGCTTACTTGAATAAAACAGAGAAAGAAAAGATTAATGAATTGGGCTTGCAACTAAAAAAACTAAAAAAAGACCAAATTAAAAACCCCAATCAAATACTAAATTGGAAATTCTAAAATTAAAAGGAGAAATTAAAAATATTGAAAGTAAAAAACTATTGAACTAATTAATAAAACTAAGAGTTGGTTCTAAGGAAAAGCCAATAAAATAGATAAGCTTTGGTAAATCTGATTAGAAAAAGGAGAGAGGAAATGAAATTAGTAGTCTTAAAATGAAAAGGGAGAACTTTCCACCAATGAAGAGGAAATTAGAGAAATAATAGGAGTTATTTTGCTCAACTTTATGCCAATAAATTTGATAACCTAAATGAAATGGATGACTACCTCCAAAAATATAGACTTCCTTAGACTAACAGAGGAGGAAGTAATTGTTGAATAGTCCCATTTCAGAAAAAGAAATAGAACAGGCAATTAAACAACTCCCTAAGAAAAAATCCCAAGGACCAAATGGATTTACATGTGAATTTTACCAAACATTTAAAGAACAATTGGCCCCAATGCTATAGTAAATTATTTGATACAAATAGGGAAATGAAGGAGTCCTACCAAATTCCTTCTATGACACAGACATGGTACTGATACCTAAACCAGGTAGGCTGAAAATAGAGAAAGAAAATTATAGACCAATCTCCCTAATGAATATTGATGCTAAAATCTTAAATAAGATATTAGCAAAAAGACTACAGAAAATCATCTCCAAGATAATACACTATGATCAAGTAGGATTTATACCAGGAATGCAGGGCTGGTTCAATATTAGGAAAACTATCAATATAATTGGCCATGTTAATAACCAAATTAACAAAAGCCATATGATCATCTCAATAGATGCAGAAAAAGCATTTGATAAAATCCAACATCCATTCCTATTAAAAACACTTGATAGTATAGGAATAAATGGACTTTTCCTTAAAATAATCAGCAGCATCTATTTAAAACCATCAGTAAGCATCATATGTAATGGAGACAAACTGCAACCATTCCTAATAAGATCTGGAGTGAAACAAGGTTGCCCACTATCACCGTTACTATTTAATATTGTACTAGAAACACTAGCTTTAGCAATAAGAGCTGAGAACGAGATTAAAGGAATAAGAATAGGCAATGAGGAAACCAAATTATCACTCTTTGCCGATGACATGATGGTATACTTAGGGAACCCCAGAGATTCTGCTAAAAAGTTATTAGAAATAATCCACAACTTTAGCAAAGTTGCTGGTTATAAAATAAACCCACATAAGTAATCAGCATTCTTGTATATCACTAACAAAATCCAACAGTCAGAGTTACAGGGAGAAATTCCATTTAAAGTAACTACTGATAGTGTAAGGTGTTTGGGAATCTATCTGCCAGGGGGAAATCAGAAACTTTATGAGCAAAATTACAGACCACTTTTCACACAAATTAAGTCTGATCTAACCAATTGGAACAATATTAAATGCTCTTGGATAGGGCGAGCAAATATAATAAAGATGACAATATTACCTAAACTAATCTATTTATTTAGCGCTATACCATTTAGAGTCCAAAAAAACTATTTTAATGACCTAGAAAAAATGACAACAAAGTTCATATGGAAAAACAAAAGGTCAAGAATTTCAAGGGAATTAATGAAAAAAAATCAAATAAAGGTGGCTTAGCTGTACCAGATCTAAAATTATATTATAGAGCAGCAGTTACCAAAACTATTTGGTATTGGCTAAGGAATAGATTAATTGATCAGTGGAATAGATTATGTTCAAGGGATAAAACAGTCAACAGATATAGCAACCTAGTCTTTGACAAACCCAAAGATCCCAGCTTTTGGGATAAGAACTTACTGTTTGATAAAAATTGCTGGGAAAATTGGAAACTAATATGGCAGAAACTAGGCATTGATCCATACTTAACGCTGTACACCAAGATAAGGTCAAAATGGGTTCAAGGACCTAGGCATAAAGAATGAAATTATTAATAAATTAGAGGAACACAGGATAGTTTACCTCCTCAGACCTGTGGAAGGGGAAGGTCGTTATGACCAAAGCAGAACTAGAGATCATTACTGATCACAAAATAGAAAATTTCGATTATACCAAACTGAAAAGTTTTTGTACAAACAAAACTAATGCAGACAAGATTAGCAGGGAAGCAATAAACTGGGAAAATATTTTTACAGTCAAAGGTTCTGATAAAGGCCTCATTTCCAAAATATATAGAGAATTAACTCTAATTTATAAAAAATCAAGCCATTCTCCAATTGAAAAATGGTCAAAGGATATGAACAGACAATTCTCAGATGAAGAAATTGAAACTATTGTGAAAAGATGCTCCAAGTCATTATTAATCAGAGAAATGCAAATTAAGACAACTCTAAGATACCACTACACACCTGTCAGATTGGCTAAGATGACAGGAAAAAATAATGATGATTGTTGGAGGGGATGCGGGAAAACTGGGACATTGATGCATTTTTGGTGGAGTTGTGAACGGATCCAACCATTTTGGAGAGTAGTTTTGAACTATGCTCAAAAAGTTATCAAACTGTGCATACCCTTTGCTCCAGCAGTGTTACTACTGGGATTATATCCCAAAGAGATTATAAAGAAGGGAAAGGGACCTGTATGTGCACAAATGTTTGTGGCAGCCCTTTTTGTAGTGGCTAAAAACTGGAAACTGAATGGATGTCCATCAGTTGGAGAATGGCTGAATAAATTCTGGTATATGAATATTATGGAATATAACTGTTCTGTAAGAAATGACCAACAGGATGATTTCAGAAAGGCCTGGAGAGACTTACACGAACTGATGCTGAGTGAAATGAGCAGGACCAGGAGATCATTATATACTTCAACAACAAAACTATATGATGACCAGTTCTGATGGACCAGGCCATCCTGAGCAACGAGATCAACCAAATCATTTCCAATGGAGCAGTAATGAACTGAACCAGCTATGCCCAGAAAAAGAACTCTGGGAGATGACTAAAAACCATTACATTGAATTTCCAATCCCTATATTTATGCCCACCTGCATTTTTGATTTCCTTCACAAGCTAATTGTACAATATTTCAGATTCTGATTCTTTTTGTACAGCAAAATAACGTGTTGGTCATGTATACTTATTGTGTATCTAATTTATATTTTAATATATTTAACATCTACTGGTCATCCTGCCATCTAGGGGAGGGGATGGGGGGGTAAGAGGTTAAAAATTGGAACAAGAGGTTTGGCAATTGTTAATGCTGTAAAGTTACCCATGCATATATCCTGTAAATAAAAGGCTATTAAATTAAAAAAAAAAAGTGTTTTGTAATTGTATTTATAAAGTTCTTGATTTTGCCTTGATAAATGGACTCCCAAATGTTTTGTATTGTCCACAGTTATTTTAAATGGAATTATGCTTTGTGTCTCTTGCTTCTGGATTTTGTTGGTAATATATAAAAATGCTGATGATTAAAAAAAAATAAAAAAACAAAAAAAATCCAAACTAACGAAAATCATATGATTATCTCAATAGATTCACAAAAGCATTTGACAAAATCCAAAAGCTATTCCTATTAAAAACACCAAACAGCATAAGAATAAATCTATTTTTCCTTAAAATGATTGGTAGCATCTATTTAAAACCATCATCAAGCATCACATGTAATGGGGATAAACTGGAACCATTCCCAATAAGATCAGGGTTACAACAACATAGCCCATTATCACCATTACTATTCAATATTGTATTAGAAATGTTAGCTTTGGCAATTAGGGAAGAAAAGGAGATTGAAGGAATTAAAGTAGGTAATAGGAAACTAAATTATCACTCTTGGGAAATGCAATTGTGGTATAGTTAGAGAACACTAGAAAATCAACTAAAAATGTACTAGAAACAATTCACATCTTTAGCAAATTTGTAGACTAATCCACATAATAAATAAATAAATCCACATAAATCATTAACATTTTTGTATACCAACTAAGTTTAAAAGTAAGAACCAAAAAGAGATACTGCATTTAAAATATCTGTCAATGATATAAAATATTTGGAAGTCTACCTGCCACAACAATGTCAGGTATCTATAAACGCAATTACAAAACACAATTAGTTTCCACAAAAATAAAGTCAGATCTAATCAATTAGAAAAATATCAAGTGCTCACGGGTGGGCCTAGCTATTATACTACAAATGACAATACCATCTAAATTAGTCTACTTATTCCGTGCACTGTCAATCAAACTTGAAAGCAATTACTTTACAGAGTTTAAAAAATAGCAAAGTTCATCTGGAAGAACAAAATGTCAAGAATATCAAGGGAATTAATGGGGAAAATGCAAATGAAGATGGTCTTGTTGTACCAGACCTAAAACTACATTATAAAGCAGCAGTCATCAGCAATATTTGGTACTGGCTAATAAAAAGAGAACTTGGATCAGTGGAACTGTTTAGGATCACAGAACAAAATAGTCAGTCACTACAATAATCTAATGTTTGACAAATACAAAGACCTCAGCTTCAGGGATAAGAAGTTACTATTTTACAAAGACTGCTAGGTAAATTGGAAATTACTATGAAAGAAACCAGAAACTGATCCACACCTAACACCCTCTTTCAAGATATGTTCAAAATGAGTTCATGATTTAGACTTATAGAGTGATGTTAAAAGCAAATTTTCAAATCTGTGGATAAGAAAGGAATTTGTGACTAAAGAAGAACTGGGTTACATTATTGAATATAAAATGGATAATTTTTATTATATTAAGTTAAAACATTTTTGTACAAACTAAACTAATACAGAAAAATATAAGAAAGGAAGCAATAAACTGGGAAACTAATCTTATATTCAAGAATTATGATAAAGACCTCATTTCTAATACATATACAGAACTGACTCAAATTTATATGAATTCAAGACATTTTCCAGTTGATAAATGGTCAAAGGATATGAATAAACTATTTTCAGATGAAGAAATTAAAACCATTTCTAGTTATATTGAAAGGTATTCTAAATCATTATTGATCAGAGAAATGCTAATTAAGACAACTCTAAAGCACCACTACACACCTCCCAGAGTGGCTAAAATGACAGGAAATGATAATGACAAATGTTGGAGGGAATGGGGGGAAACTAATATTAATACATTTTTGGTGAAGTTGATTTAGTTTAGTTTAGTTTAGATGGTGAAATGATTCAGTCATTCTGAAGAGCAATTTGGAATTATGCCCAATGGGCTATCAAATTGTGTATACCCTTTGATCTACACATATTTCTACTGCTCTTATATCCCAAAGAGACAATAAAACATGTGCAAAACTGTGGCAGCTTTTTTATTAGTGGCAAGAACCTGGAAATTGAGTGGATGAATGCAGTACAGGAACAGAGCTTGACTTTAAAAACCATAAAATCAAAAAAGAAAGAAAGAAAGAAAGAAAAGAAGAAAGAAAGAGAGAGAGAGAGAAAGAGAGAAAGAGAAAGAAAGAAAGAAACGAAGGAAGGAAATTAAAGAAAATGATCAAGAATAACAAGCCACTATTGTGAAAAAGAAGATCAAAATACCAAATCAGAAAAAGACAAAATATCCATATGGGTAACTGCAAAATGTGATATGAATTGGTCTCAGTGGCAAAGAGGCTTCATGCAAATGCTCATGATAGATTTTTAATAGTAATTAGAAGAGATAAAAGAAAATTAGGAAAATAAACAAAAGTTATAGAAGAAAAAAATCAACATCTTGGAAAAGGAAGGACAAATATTGACTGAAGAAAATAATTTCTTTAAAAAAGCAATTGGCTAATTGCAAAAAAAAAAATCCATTGAAGAAATTAATTCCTTAAAAAATAAATTGGCCAAATGTTAAAAAATATTCACTGAAAAAATAGCTTAAAAAGTGGAATGAATTAAATCAAAAAAAGATACAAAAGCTAACTGAAAAAAATCATTCAATAAAACATAAAATGGGGGAAATGGAAGCTAATAACTTTATGAAATATCAAGAATCAGTGAAACAAATACTGGGAGTAGTGTCAAGATGGCTGCTTGAGCTCTTATCAGTTTTCCTTGAAAAACATATGATACCAAATCTCTAAACAGAGTCTGGTAGAATAAAACCACTCTCCAATTCAAGATATACTGAAAAAAAAATGAAGAAAGGTCTGTATTACTGGGGTGAAAAGGATATTTAGCTCAGCTCAGCTAGATTTTGGGAAAGTCAGTGAGGGTTTTAATCATAAGAAATCAGCAACTAAGACCCTCAGTTCTGGTTCAGTAGAGGAGCAAATCAGTGGAGCAGCTTCCAGCTCAACCTCAAAAGGCAAACTTTGGTGAACAAGACTGTTTTCTGAAAAGAGAAGGCAAAGCTATCCCCTGCAAACACAAGTGGCTCCTATTCTGAAAGCCAAGAGTTAGAGCTGCACGGGAAGCTTCAGACGATGCCCCCTTTAATCCAGGACCAGAGCTCAACCATAAAAGTAAAAAAAAAAAAAAAAAAAAAAAAAAAAAAAAAAAAAAGAGCGAGAGAGAGAGAGAGAGAGAGAAAATACCAAAAGAAAAGGAAAGAAAATGAGCAAGAAACAGAAAAGAACCCTGACCATAGAAAACTACTATGGTAATAAGGCAGACTAAAACACAAACTCAGATGAAAACAGAATGTCCACAGAGGAAATCTCAAAAAGAGATATGAATTGATCATAAACTCAAAGAGGCTCCTTAACAAGTTCTCATAAATGACTTTAAAAAGGAAATAAGGCAAGCATTCATAAAGGATTTTTAATGGTAAATAGGAGAGGCCTCAGAAAAAAAATGAAAAAGTCAATAAGAGTTAAGCATGAGAGAGTCAACAGCTTGGAAAAGGAAAGAAAAAACTGTCTGAAGAAAACTTCTTAAACAGTAGAATTATCTAATGGAAAAAGATATACAAAAGCTAAGTGAAGAAAATTACATATTAAAAAGTAGAACAGGGCAAATGGAAGCTAACAATTTTGTAAGAAAGCAAGAATCAGTCAAACAACAACAACAACAACAACAACAACAAAAGAATGAAAAATGGAAGAATATGAAATACCTCATTCGAAAAACAGCCAACCTGGAAAATAAATTCACAAGGGACAGTTGAAAAATTATCATCTCATTGTTGAAGAGAGCCATCTGCACCCAGAGAGAGGACTGCAGGAACTGAGTGTGTATCATAATATTGTTATTCTTTTTCTTGGTGTTTGCATTTTGTTTTCTTTCTCATTTTTTTTTCCTTTTTGATCTGATTTTTCTTGTACACATAATATTTGCAGAAATGTTTAGAGAAGAATTGTACATGTTTAACATAGATTACTTGTCATAAAGAGGAGGAGGGGATGGAAAAGAGGGAAAAATTTGAATACATGGTTTTTCAAGGGTGAATATTGAAAATTACCCATGTTTCTGTTATGAAAATTAAAAAAAAGAGAGAGAGAGAATCAATTGACAATCTTAAGATAGAGATTCTATGAGGAAAACCTCAAGTAACATTGTTGTGAAACTCCAAAACTACAATTTCAAGGAAAAAATAGTGCAAGTTGCCACACAAAAACAATTCAAATACCAAGGAGACACAGGATTATCCAGGATCTGACAACTTCTACAATAAAGAATTGGAGGGCCTGTAATACCATATTTTGAAAGACAAAGTACCTAGGTTTGCAATCAAGAATTAACTATTCAGAGAGATTCAGCATTGTCATCCAGAGGAGAAGATGGAACTTCAATGAAGAAAGCTTCAATCATTTCTATTGAAAAAAATCAGAACTAAATAGAAAATTTAATCTACAGTCACAGCACTCAAGAGAAGCACAAAAAAGTGGGGGGAGGATTATATATATATATATAATTTAAAGGTTCAAGTGTTTACATTCCTAGATTTGGAAAATGATATCTGTAAATTTTGAAAATTGTATTTGCCGCTGAGGCATAAAGAGTAGGTATTACATGGACTGAGAATATGATTGTGAATGGACTCTGATGTGATGACATCAAAGAAAAAGACATTAAGGGATGGAGGAAAAGTCTGTATTGGAAAAAAGAGGAAAGGGGGAAATATAATGGGATAATTAATTCACATGAAGAGGTAGAAAAGACCTATTACAATCGAGGGGAAAGAAGGGAAGGGGATGAGCATTGTCTGAAACTTGATGTCTTCAGTTCAGGCTCTAAAAGAGAACAACTTATTCATTCAGTTGTGTATAGAAATTTATCAAATCCTATAAAGATTTAAGAAGAAAAAGAGGCAAAGAAAAGGAAGGGAACAGACAGAAGGGAAAGCAGAAACAAAAGGGAAAAAAGGTAAGAGAAGGAGGGAAGGACTGATAGCAGATAATGTAGTGGGAGGAATGGGTTAAAAAAATTAGTAAGAGAAGGGGGGGGGTGATAGCAGATAAGATAGTGGGTGGGTTGGCTAAAAACACCTCTATAGTCAGAATGGAAAGAGAGAACAAAATTATATAGCAGACAGAAAATAGGATGGAGGGAAAATAGAGCTGGTGATCATAACTGTGAATATGAATGAGTTGAACTCTCCTATAAAATAAAAGCAAATAGCAGAATGGATTAAAAAAAAACAGAATCCTACAATCTGTTATTTACAAGAAAAACATTTGACAAAGAGAGACATACAGAGCAAAGGTAAAAGGCTATAACAGAATTTATTATGCTTCATCTGAAGTAAAAAAAAAAAACAAAAAACAGGGGTAGCAATTCTGATCTCAGATAAAGTTAAAGTAAAAATAGATCTTTTTAAAAGAAATAAGGAAAGAAAATACATATTATAAAGGTTATTGTAAATAATGAAGTAATAATATGATTGTGTATACACCAAGTAATTGAGCAAGCAAATTTCTAGAGAAGATTTTAAGCCAGTTACAGGAAAAAATAGACAGCAAAACTATTCTAGTGGGGTACTTCAACCTTGCCCTCTTTTTCTTGGCAGTACATGGCAGCTACATAAAAAATGAACATGTATTAGGACATAAAATCGTCACAATCAAATGCAGAAAGGCAGAAATAATAAATCCTTCCTTTTCAAACCACAATGAAATAAAAAAAAATTACATTTAATAAAGGGTCAGGAAAAAAGACTAAAAACATTTGGAAATTAAAATGATGTAATTCTAAAGAATGAGTAATTCAAGCAAGAAATGATAAAAACAATCAATAATTTTATTCAAAAGAATGACAATAATGGGACAACATTCCAAAAAAATATAGGATACAAGCAAAGCAGTTCTAAAGAGTAATTTATATCTCTAAATAGTTACATGAATAAAATAGAGAAAAGAGGAGATCAATGAATTTGAGATGCAACTTAAAAAGCTAGAAATAGGATGATTTAAAAATCCCCAATGTAACATAAAATTAGAAATTCTGAAACTCGAAAGAGCAATTAGTAAGAATGAATGTAAGAAACCTATTGAACTAATAAATAAAACTAAATTGGCTTAATGAAAATCACAACAAATCATATAAAGTTGTGTTTAATTTGATTACAATTAGGAAAGGAAAAAAAAACAGCATCAAAAATGAAAAGGAGAACTTACCACCAATGAAGAAGAAATTAAGGCAATAATAAGAGGCTATTTAACCCAAGTGCATGCCAACAAATCTGACAATCTAATTGAAATGGATAAATACTTTATAAATATGAATTGTTTAGATTAACAGAAAAGGATATAAATTACTTTTAATAGCCTTAATTTAGAAAAAAAGAAATTGAACTAGCCATCAATGAACTCTGTAAGAAAAAAAAAAATCTGCAGGGCTAAATGGATTTAAAAGTGAATTCTACCAAACATTTAAAGAACAATTAATTTAAATACTGCATAAAGCATTTGGGAAAAGAGGCAAAGAAGAGTCCTGCTAAATTACTCCTTATATGACATAAAATGGTATTGATATCTAAACAAGGAAAAGTAAATCAAAGAAAATTATAGACCATTTTCCCTAATGAACATAATAAAAATTTAAATAAAATATTAGCAAAGAGATTACAAGAATTTATCAGGAAGATAAAACATTAGGACTACATGGGATTTATATCAGGAATATAGGGCTGGTTCAATAGTGGGAACATTATTGGCATAATTGACCATATAAATAACAAAGCTAACTGAAGTTATATAATTATCTATAGATGCAGAAAAAGCTTTTGACAAAATATACCAACTCCTATTAAAATTACTATAGAACATATGAATATATTGAGTTTTCCTTAAAGTGACAAGCAGCATCTACCTATAACCATCAACAAACATTATTTATAATGGGGAGAAGCTAGATATATTACCTACAAGATCAAGTAGTGAAACACAGATGCCCATTATCAGCATTAGTATTCAATATTGTACTAGAATTGTTGGCTTTAGCAAAAAGAAAATCAAAATAAATTAAAGAAGTTAGAGTAGACAATGAAGAGATAAAACTTTCACTTTTGCAGATGATATGATGCTATAATTAGAGAATTCTAGAGAATAACCCCAAAATATAATTGAAACAATTATAACTTTCAGAAAGTTTGCAGTATATAAAATAAATTCACACAAATCATAAGAATTTTATTAGTTGCTAACAAAGCCCAGCAACAAAAGTTAAAGAGAAATTCCACTTGAAATAACTGTAGACAAAATAAAATATTTGGGTGTATGCCTGCCAAAGCAAAGCCAAGAATTATATGAACATAATTTAAAATTCTTTTCACCAAATAAAGTCATACCTAGACAATTGAAAAAAAATCAGTTGTTCATGAATAGGCCGAGATAATGTAATAAAAATGACAATTCTGCCTAAATTACTCAATTTGTTCAGCATTATACCAATCACACTGCAAAAAATATTTTACACAACTAGAGAAAATCATAACAAAAATTATCTGGAAAAACAAAGTCAAGAACATCAAGGTAATTATAGTAATTATAGAAAAAAAAATAGAAAGGATGATGGTTTAGAAGTACTAGAACTAAAATACTGTTATAAAGCAGCAGTCAACAAATCATACCATACTGGCTAAGAAATAGAGTGGTGGGTCATTGCAATAGTTTAGATACACACAACAAAATAATCCAGACCTATAGTAATCTAGTATTAGACAAACCTACAAATTCCAGTTTCAGGGATAAAAACTCACTATTTGACAAAATTATTTGGAAAACTTGAAAATAATATGTCAGAATCTTGGCATAGATCTCCATGTCACATTGATACCAAAATAAGGTCAAATGGATACATGATTTAAACATAATGGGTGATACTAAAGGCAAATTAGGAGAGCAAGGAGTAGTTTGTAAATCAGATCTTTGGAAAAAGAAGGAATTTATGGCCAATGAAGAACTAGAGAACATTATGTGTAGAGGCCCGGAACTCTGGAGAGGTATACTTGAAACAAGGTGTTAACTCAGTGGAATTGATAAGTTGAAGGCTCTCTAGTTCACATGTATACTTAGCACTTAGTATGTTGATATAATGGTTCTCTAGTTCACACATTTTCAGTATGCTGTAATGATGTAATTGTACTAAGGTATATAAGGGCTGAGAAGGACTGAAAATGAGAGATTTTATCTTTGACCAGCTTCATAATGGCTGCCCTGTCTTCATCACTTCTCCACTAAAACCAAGGACTTGGGCTGATCCTGAGGTCTTCCAGAAAGGTAGCCCAGACATTACAATTATGAAATGCAAAATGGACAACTTTGATTACATTAAATTAAAAAGATTTTGCACAAACACAACCAACACAGCCGATATTAGAAGGGAAATACAATCCTGTGGGGAAAATTATAGCCAATATTTCTGATAAAGGCCTCATGTCTAATATATAAAGAACTGCGTCAACTTTATCAGAAAACAAGTCATTCCCCAACTGATAAATGGTCAAAGGATAGGAACAGACAATTTTCAGATGAAGAAATTAAAGCCTTCTATAGCCATATAAAAAAAAATTCTCTAAATCACTATTGATTAGAGAAATGAAAATTAAAACGACTCTTAGCCCCACCTCTCACTTCTCACATTGGTTAGGTTGACAATAAATATGAGCGATGTCGGAAAACTGGGACACTCATGTACTTAGCAGCAGTGCCACTACTAGATTTGCATTCTAAAGAAATCATAAAAGAGAAAACTACATATGCAAAAATATTCATGGTAGCAAAGAATTGGAAGATCCCCATCAATTGGGGAATGACTGAATAAGTTATGGCATTTGAAATAATGGAATGTCATTGTTCTATAAAAAGGATTAACAGACTGAGTTTTGAAAAGCCTGGAAAGGTTTACATGAACTGATGCTAAGCAAAACAAGCAGAACCAGCAATACATAAGAACAATAGGATTATGCTATGCTCAACTATGATAGACTTGGTTCTCAGCAGTTCAGTGATCCAAGACAATCCCAATAAACTGTGGATGAAAAACACTATCCTCATCCAGAGAGAGAACTATGGAGATGGAAGGTAAATCAACAGATGCTTTGTGGACTTTTTTTTCCTTTTTTTTTCTGTTTTTTTTCCTCATTTTTTCTTTTGTTTTGAACATGTTTCATAAGGGAATATGTAAAAAAAAAAAAATGAATGGGTATGTATAACCAAAAAAAAATACTTAACCTTTCTAGATCTTTATTTTTTCATCTGATTAATTTGCCCATGATTACATAGATAGCTAGTGTTAGTAATATTCAATAATAGAAGATTTAGTCCCAGGCTTTCACAATTTCAAGTCTGATACTTTACCCTCTGTACCATATTATTACATACCAAAAACAATGAGTTTCATCTTCATATATTTTGTTCTACATGTTCCAATGTAGTCAACTTCAATATGACTTAGAAAAACACAAACACAATACATTGTTACCTACTTTTCAAAGCTGTTGTGAAGAAAGTGTTAAAGAACTGCTGTATGATCAGCTTCCTTATCTAAACATTCATATCCTTCATTAATAATTCATTCAAGATAATTTTCTTCTACTCTATTTTTACTTTATGTTTGGCCATCAATTTATTTTCATTTTCTTTGTTGTTGTTGTTGTTGTTATTTTTATCTTAAATTTGTTTTATTAAAACATAATTTAAAAAGGAAAACAAAACAAAACAGAACAGAAAATCAGCATGGGACCAGCAAGAAATCAGGGGGGATTCAAAATATACAATAATAATTTCCTGTTCAAGAAAAAAAAATATCTAATAGTAGAAGAAATTATATTCATGAATATCCATCTTTTCTTCCTTATAAATTACTTTTTTTTATTCTTTTCTGTGTACATTTTTTACTTTATTCTTTTTTTTTCTTTTCATTCTTCCCCAAGCAAGTTATAATTAACTTTATATATACATATATATATATATATATATATATATATATATATATATGAGATTTATACATACACACAGTCATTCTGCCCCTTGCCACATATCCACACATATCTTTTATATCCTACCTTACTCTTTGCTTTAATTCTGCTCCTTAACTTCGTTTGCTATCACTCAATATTCCCCCACCCATGGATCCTTCTCTTCTCTTTTTTCCCAGACCTTGCTTCTCCCTCTGCCCTTCCTTCCCCCTTGTTCCTTGTACATATTGGAAGGTGTTATATCCTTTATGGTCTATGTAGTGTTGCCTATTTAACCTATTCCAGATGTCAGTAGGTTTTCAGAACAACAAACCCTCCTTCCCCCTCTAATAAATCTGTGTCTATTGTTCCTCTGAATTTCATTTGTATAACATGATTAACATATTTATATTAACTCTGTCCCAACCTTTATTTTGAGCTACCCTATTGTTTTACATTTCCAGGTAAAAAAAACATAAACAATTAGTCCAAGTTAAATTCCTTGAAACTAATCTGCTTTTAGTTCTAACATGCTAAATTTTCTATTGTGTTCATTTTTGGATGAAAGAAAATCTGCAAGTTTCCTAAATATCATCTTTTTTTCATTCAATGTTGTCGATAATTTTGCTGGATATGAGATTTCTGTCCACAAACCTAATTCTTTTGATAGTCAGTATGTAAGGTTCTAGAATCTGGGATCTTTTATTGTAGTTGCTGATAAGCTCTATTCAGTTGTACTTTAGCTCCAGTATGTTTGAATTCCTTTTTTTACTTTGGCAATAATATTCCTATGTGGTTTTAAGGAATATTTTCTTTGAGGTGGTGATCAGTGTTTATTTCTACTATGCCCTCCTTTTCTATCACCTCATGACATTTTTCTTTGATTACTTCTTTCATTATTGAGTAATGGCTCTTCTTTTTGTCACAATATTTAGGTAGTTTAATTATTCTTATATTTTCTCTTCTTGACTTGTTGTCCAGATCTGGCGTTTCTCTTATGTTTCACATTGTTTTTGTTTGTTTGTTTGTTTGTTTGTTTGTTTTTTTCATTCTTTACATTGTTTTGTTATTTCTTGTTTTATTTACAACTTCACTGGCTTCCCCTTTCTTAATTCTAATTTTCAAAGAGTTATTTTTGTATTTAAGACTCTTTATCTCCTTCCTGGATAATTTTTTTCGCAATCTTTTTTTTTTTCTTAAATGGATTTTATTTATTTACTTATTTTTAGTTTTTCCTTTGTGGCTCTCATTTGATTATAATTTTTTTTTTTAGTTCCTTTATAAATTCTCTCTAGGAAGGGAGCCATTTAATATTACTCTTTGGAGCAGAAATAGCATTTTTTTTTTCTTTGCTTAAGTATCCTTTGAAGATGAATTCTAATCTTCCCTATTCTCATAATAAGTTTCTGTGGTTGGGTCCTTTCTTCTTTGCCAAGTCTTTTTTTTTTTTTTTTTTTTTTTTTTTTTTTTTTTTTTTTTTTTTTGTTTTTTTTTTTTTTTTTTTTTTTTTTTTTTTTTTTTTTTTTTTTTTTAATGAGACACATTAATGAAAGTACCTCTAATTGTGGGGTGTGTGGATGGTGCCTTTAGCTTTACTTCAGCTCTCCCCTCTCAGTGGAACAAGTGAAGATTTATCAGAGATTTTAGGGTAAAGATTATATCCTAGGTCTAAGTTTCAGGTTGCTAATGCCAAAAAGGAGACATTGTTGTACATTCGTCAACAACTCCATTCTGTGTTCCTGAAGAATTCAGTCCAACCAATGAATTTAAAAGTCAACAGGATAAGGGATGATTTGTGGTTTTTGGCTATATAACCCAGTTTTTGCTTCTGAACTGTCTCAGGCACTACCAGACTGCTTAGTGAGTGTGCTGACCTGCTTCTTGTAAGAACTGAATAAAGACTTACTGTTTATGTCTGGAGATGCCTTTGAGTAGTCAGTTTGAGTAAGAAAGGGTCTAGTAACCCATCCCACACATCTCTGATCTAGAATTGCAAACTTATACTTCCACCTATCCTGCAAGCATCTGCAGCCAGCAGTATCCCTGCCCTAGTACTTCTGCACTGACTGGGTGTCCTGCTTCTTTCTTTCCAAGAACTGTGACTCTGTAGGAGGAGTTGGTCCTGCCATTCCTAATCAGCAGAGCTTCCCTCAGTCTTCCTACACTCAGATCTCTGATTCCTCACACAGGCTGTAAGGTGAAAATTTCTGTGATTTTTGTTGAGTTTCCATCTAACTTCAACTAGTTCCCCACTTGCTGTTTCAGAGGAGCTAACCTGGGTTATTTTCACTTCATACTAGTTAATCCCTGGCTGGGGGTTTTTCTTCAAATCTTCTTGGGTTGTACCAGGAGGACCCTTGTTCTGTCCTGTCTTCTTGATTTTTCATATGGATACATGTGATGTGCCTATGTTCTATGTTCTCCCTGAGGCACAAATTTGTTCTATTTGTGGGGAAAATCTGGAGACATTGAAATTTCCTAACCTACTCTGTCATTTTTTCTAAAAATGCTTCCCAATTTATTTTCTTTTGAGAAGACAATTTTCCATGCTTTCCAGTATGACAATATCCCATAAAGTGAAAATAAATTTAAAATGATTTTTCATAGGAGATATATGGATGAAAATGAATTAAACCCTGAGTTACAAACATGTTTATAAATATATGAATTCCAGAATTAGTACATATATGACATTGACCAATGCATTAACTTTTGTTCTCTATTTCTTCATCAATAAATTAGGTACTTAGATTATATGTTTGTTAAGATGTCTTAGAGGTATAAGACCTTTCCTAGTTATAAGATTATGATTGTGTTCATAATGTTTTTATATAGTAATGATACAAAAAATATCATTATTAAAAGATTAGATTTTTGAGCAAGAATGCACTTTGAAATCCTTGACAGTATTCCATGGTTTTTCAAATGTAATTTAACCTAATTTAAAGTATCTATTCATCATTTATGACTGACAAATTTGGGTAATATGAATTCTTTCCTCCATCACTATGTATTACTACCCATCTTTTATTCCTTGGATCATCAAACCACCCCTTCCCATGTTTTTCTTCCATGACACTTCAATTTACACCCCTTTTCCACTTTTCTCACTATATCCAATTTCTGAAATGTAGTCAATTTTTACTTTCACCATCAAAAAAACTATTTTATTTCATGTCTTAAAGTTTAAGAACAAACTTGTTTGCAATATTCCTAAATGCTAGTGCTGTCCCTCATTGGTGACCTTATTTTTAATTACCTTATATTTATTTTATATATTACTATTACTGCTGCTGCTGCTATTATCACTACTATTATTGATATAATGCTTTAAGATTTGCAAAATGCTTTACAAATGTTGCCTTATTTTATTTCCTGGAAAGTAGGTGCTATTATTGTCCTTATTTTACAGATTAGTAAACTGGAAAGATATATGTAGTAAACTGTTGAATGTCACAGATCCAGTAAGTAGCTGAGGCTAGATCTCAACCCAGATCTTTCTGATTCCATGCATTTAACTGCATGGCTGCACAATTAACCTATAGAGACAACATATTATAGAAGACAGAGGTTTGACTCTGAAGCTACAAAGAATTGTTTGCAAATGTCTGTTTTGGAAATATGCTGTCATTTGACCATGGGGAAATAATTTAACATTCAATGCCTTTTATTATTCTATAAGACTGTGTACTACAGAAAAGTACCTTATCTGTACTATCACACAGGGTTTTTTTCATCCAAGTGTTTGTGTGTCTATAAATAAATACATATCTATGAATATGTACATATATACACATACCTATACACACACCTATTAATCCTCATACCCTATACTTTTTTATTCATCATTATATGCATATATATACATATGCATAAATATAGAGATATATGTCTTTTTTAACTAAATATGTTTGTTTCTCACTTTGTCTCTAGAGTTCTCAGCTACTACTAGCTGCTTAATAAATTTCTCCTAGTTGGATACTTGATTAGTTAATTGATTACTTTTTCAACACTGTTTTTTTTTCCTGTGAGCATGAGTAGATTAATTTATTATGAGTATTTGGAGATATAATTGAGGAACCATCCTCTTCATGGTCAGATTATGGATAGATGATCTTTTTCTAAAATATTATTTTATTTTTATCATTACATCTAAAGATAAGCTCCACATTAATTGTTTGAAGATTTTGAGCTTCAAAAATATTTTTCTCCCTCTCTCCCTCCCTTATCTTCATCCCTCTTAAATCAGCAAGGAACTTGTTTATACAGGAGCAATCACTTGTAACATATTTCTAATTAGTCATGTTGAAAAAAAAAAAAAACAGAGTAAAAGGGGAAAACCACAAGGAAGAAAAAATAACAAAACAAAACAAAAGGTTGAAAATTGTATGCTTCGATATGAATTCAATATGAATAATTCTTTCTTGGGATAAGGATAGCATTTTCCATACCAAGATACTTTGAAATTGTTTTGGATCATTGTATCATTGAGAGGAATTAAGTTTAT
Source organism: Sarcophilus harrisii (assembly GCF_902635505.1). Classification (NCBI taxonomy): domain Eukaryota; kingdom Metazoa; phylum Chordata; class Mammalia; order Dasyuromorphia; family Dasyuridae; genus Sarcophilus; species Sarcophilus harrisii. Next base: position 395,418,557 of record NC_045427.1, read on the forward strand.
TATGACTGATCATTACACAATATTACTGATCTTGTATACAATATTCTCTTGGTTCTACTTACTTAATTTAGCAACAGTTCATGTAAATCTTCCCAAGTTTTTCTGAAATCAGCCCACTCATTGTTTATTGTAGAACAATTTTTTCCATTACATTCATAGACCATAGCCTATTTGTCCATTCCCCAGATGATGAACACCTACTCAATTTTCAATTCCTTGCCACCACAAATAGAGTTGCTGCAAACATTTTCCCACATGTAGGTCTTTTTCTCTCTTTTATTATTTCTTTGGGATAGAGATTTAATAGTGACAATGTTGGATCAGAAGTTATGAAAAATTTTATAGCCCTTTGGGCACAGTTCCAAATTATCTTCCAAAATACTTGGATCATTTCACAACTCCATCAACAAAGAATTAGTGTCCCAGTTTTCCTACATCCTGTCCAACATTTACCATTATCTTTTCCTATCATCTTAGCCAAGCTGATAGGTGTGAGGTCATATTTCAGCGTTGTTTTAATTTGTATTTTTCTAATCAATCATGATTTAGAACTTTTTTTGTATTACTACAGATGATTTTAGTTTCTTCATCTCCAAGTTGTCTGTTCATATCCATTAATGATTTAGCAAATGGGAAATGACTTAAGTTCTTATAAATTTGACTGAGTTCTCTATGTATTTTAGGAATGAATCTTTTATCAGAAACATTGGTTGTAAAAATATTTCCCAGATTCCTGCTTCCTTCTAATCTTAACTACATTGGTTTTGCTTGTAAAAAAAAAAATAATTCATTATATTCAAAATTATCTGCTTTTTGCATTTCATTACATTCTTCATTTCTTGTTTGGTCTTTAATTTACCCCTTATCCAAAGATCTGATAGATGAAATATCCTTTGCTCATCTCATTTGCTTATACTATTACCTTTTGTGTCTAATTATGAACCCATTTCTACCTTATCTTGATATAGATTATATAAGTAATATTTTTTGTTTGGCCTGTGTGCACAACATCCTCCACATCTCTCTCTCTCTCTCTCTCTCTCTCTCTCTCTCTCTGTGTGTGTGTGTGAGTGAGTTCTGAATGTCTCACATGTTCTAGCCTATGGGTGAAATCATTCTCCTAAGGTCTTTGCATGATTTCTTATAAACCAACTGAGATATCATCCATCCATTTGTGTTGACCCAAAGCATTCTGATGATCATTATCTACTATTTTGCATAGAAAAGTAAGGGAACGAATGAGAGATACAAGGATAGCACAAGCATGGAAACTTTACTGCAACTTAAAGTCTTGTCAACCTTTACTCATCTTTCCCTGACACCTTTCCTCCATGCTTCAGGGAAATTTTCCTGAATTCTTTGGCTTACTTCACATCTTGATGAGAATTTCTTAGGGCACTGAATCTGTGATTTAAACATACTACTGCCAGATTAATTTAGGACTATTCTGTTCATGAAGTATATATTTTTTCCTTGAGGTATCAAGTCTTTCAAGGTCATCCATAGAGTAATTGTGACATTTTAACTTGACTTTGCATAAGTAAAAATGAAGAATTTGAATAAAAATATTTATATATTTCAATGTTAACATTTGAATAAATCATAAAGATCATCCCATTTCAGTATTGAAATTGTTGCTTTATGCTAGTATTGTTCTGCTTCATTAGATTAAGAAAGCTAATAGATTCAATTCTCATTCAAGCTGATACTTTTTTTTTATCTTTCAGTTCTATAATTTAGGCAATATATATCTAGATCTAGTTTTTGCTTAATGCTAAAATTAAGTTTCTACTAAAAACAAGCCTACTCAAATGCAACAGTAATCAAATAGTAGATATTGGAAAGGAAGACATTGAATGAAAAATGAATTTTTGACCAGTTTTTATAAATTCTTTCCCTGATTCAGTCATACATATTCAATATTTTCAGTCATACATATTCAATATGTAATGATTTCTATTAATAAGTAGCTTTGTCTTCCAATGTAATTAAATGATAAAACTCTTCCAGAGAATAGTGGTGATAACTGAGTGGCTAAGGCATTTTTCAATATTTTAGCTTAGTGTCGCAAAGTTGATCCTTTTTTTTTTTTTGAATCAGTATTTTTGTCATCAAGAGCAAATTAAGGGGCAGAACATAAAAAAAAAATTCCTGATTTTCTTTTATTTTGAGTTTCCCTTATATATGATGATTTGTTTGTGTTGGTCTTGGTGTTGATGGTGGTAGTGGTGATGGTTATGAGGGATGTGTGTGCTTGTATGTTTGTATAAGAAAAGCAGAAGACACTTCCATTATCAGTGATTTCCATAATAAAACACACATATACATATATACATATAAATACATATATTATATATATGCATGTATGTGTGTTTTACACACACACAGAGTCATTTTTATTTTTTTTAAATCATGCTTAAAAGTTTTGTTTTGTTTTATTACTTAAAAGAGGTGGGAAGAATAGCCCTAGAAGAAAACACTATTTTAACTGGCAAGGTGGCTGTTTAGGTTTTCAAGTAGTTTCAGCCTCAAGAATTCTAAATTATATATAAAACAATCTAACAAACAATCAGTCAGTATTCATTCAATACCTTCCTTGTGGCCTCAGTTTGATTGGAAGTGCAGAGGTAACCAATGCAAGGAAAAAATTCTCTCTCTGTCTGTCTTTCTCTCTGTCTCTGTCTCTGTCTCCCTTCCTCCCTCTCTCTCTCTCTCTCTCTCTCTCTCTCTCACACACACACACACACACACACACAAGCAGATGCACAGAGACATCTACCCCAAAACCTTAATTGGGGAAGATAACAAATACACAACATATATATATATATATATATATATATATATATATATATATATATATACCACAAATATAAAATAAGTAAATATAAATATACATTGTAACATAATAGAAAGTAATTTGGAAAGGAGAAACTAGCAGTTAGTGAATTAAGGAAAACCTACAAGGAAAAAATAATGGTTACGAAGCATTTTTTTTTAAACCATATCTATTACCTTTATTTCCAAATATAGTGGTTGCCTATCCATCCAGAATCATCCCTTGTAATAAAAGGGGAAAAATACAAAGTTTTAATTGAATTTGACTTTCTATGCTTTTTTCCCTAGAAAATGTATTTACTTTTAGTACACATTATTTTATGAATCATATTGGGAGATAAAAATCTAAGAAAAAGTGAAAAACCATGGGAAAGATGAAAATAAAAAAGATGTGAACCTAGCATTTGTTGATTTACATTCAGTCTCTTTAGCTCTTTTTCTGGATGCAGAAGAAATTTCTTGTCAAAAGTCTATTGGGTTGGCTTTGAATCACTGCACCATTGAGTAGAACCAAGTCTTTTACAGTTGATCATCACCCATTTTTGTTGTTATTGTGTACAATATATTACTGATTCTGCTTTTTCACTCAGCATCAGTTCATGTAAATCTTTCCAGACCTTTCTAAAAGCAGCTTTTTCATCATTTTTTAGTATAATAATAATATCCCATTACCTTCATATACCACAATTTGTTCAGCCATTCTCCAATTCATGTGCATCTACTCATTTTCCAATTCTTTGCTTCCAGAAAAAGAGCTTCCACAAACATCTTTGCACATGTGGATCCTTTTCCCTCTTTAAGATTAGCTGCTCTACAAAATAGTTGAATCAATTCACCACTCCACTAACAATGCATTAGTGTCCTAGTTTTTCCACAGTCCCTTGCACATTTATCATTATCTTTTCCTGTCATCTTAGCCAATGCAAGAGATGTGAGATGATACCTCAAAGTTATTTTGATTTGCATTTCTCTAATCAACAGTGATTTAGAACATTATTTCATATAACTACAGATGGCTTTAATTTTGTCACTGAAAATTGTTCATATCCTTTGACTATTTATAAGTGAGGAATGACATATTCTTATACATTTGAAACAATTCTTTACATATTTTAGAAATGAAACCTTTATCAGAAACACTGGCTACATTTTTTTCCAAATTTGTACTTCTCTTTTAATGTTGTTTCTGTTTAATGTGATAAACTTGTCAATTTTACCTCTCATAATATTATCTAGTTCTTCTTGGCCGCAAATTCCTCCATTCTCTACCTTATTTGCTTATGGTATCACTCTTTATGCCCAAATCATGTAGCCATTTTGACCTTATTTTGGTATGGAGTGTGAGATGTAGCTAGGTCTATGCCAAATATCTGATATATTATTTTCCAGTTTTCCCAGAAATTTTTGTCAAATAATGATTTATCATTCCATAAACAGGAGTTTGGGGGTTTATCAAATAGTTAATTATTATATGATTTAATTATTTTATCATGTGTATCTATTCCTCTAATCCACACTCTATTTCTTAGCCAATACCAAATGGTTTTGATAACTGCTGTTTTATAATAAAGTTTTAGGTTTCCTACTGCCAGCCACCATTCAGATTAAGAGACATCTTAAATAAATAGAGGAACTCTTTCAGGTAAATACATTTCAGGCATATGGAACAGTCATTGCAAACACAACAATTTGTTCAAATGATCTTTCATTTGTGAGAAAGGAGTTTAGTTTGTTTTTTTTTGTTTTTTTTTTTTTTTGTGGTATGGAATGTATGGTTCAGTTTTATTACAATTCAATTCAATAGAATTATATTACATTTGAAACTGGAAAGACAAGTTGAGAACAGGTTAATGATTTTAAAAACTAAATAGATGGCTTTATATGCTATCTCTGAGACAAAAGGAAGACATGAAGTTTATTGAGTGGGATGATATTGTGATCAGATGTACACTTAAAGTTTAAGTGAGAGACCTGAGGCAAGGAGACTAAATGGGAGTTTGTTGCAATAACATATATGGAAAGTAAAGAAGGTCTGAATTAAGGTGAGTAGTGAAAACATGATGGATGTAAAATATGAAGCTAGAACAGGCAGGATTTGACAGTTGATTTGATATATGGGGAAAATGCAGTGTGGAATCCAAAATGACCCTGAATTTATGAACCTGAGACAGTGAAGGGGTCCCAAACTCTTCTTTAGAATCAGGTTACTTTGGAAGAGGCAAGGTTTTTTTGGTGAAATAATACCAATTTTGGACATGTTTTGTTGAAAATAACTCTGAATCCCGTTTAAAACACACAATGAGAAACTGGTGATGAGAGACTGAGGCTATCTATTATCTATCCATCCATCCATGTGTATGTAAGTGCCTCACTCTCCATCATATAAATATCTTGATCTATCTGTGAATTATCCATATAAAGATGGTAGTTAAATAAATGGAAATGAAAAAGTTATTGAAAAGAAAGTAAAGAGAAAAGGATGCTTCCAAAGGAAGCATTTTGGGTATAGATTTAATAAATTTGATCTTAGAGATATATTATGGATATTGATCTAGTAAAGAAGACATAGAAGGCATGTAGGAGAAGAACCCAGAGTCATTTTAAAAACACAGAAAAAAAAGGGTATGCAAGAAGAGTAGGTGATTAACTACATGATACTTGCTGGCTCACATTTTGCCTCAGCAATATTTTCATTTTTACTCCTAATAAAAATGATATTCTATTATGATTTAATTAAATGGTTATAAATTGCAAACCACATTTCTCTTGATTGGGGTCATAGAAATTTATAATCTAATTCAGCTACATGATCCTAACTGATTTTGTGACAGCCTATAAACTTATAAGACTTATGAGACAAGTAGTCTCAAAAAGAAATCCAAAGATAATTTAGTGACATGATATATTGCACTTTCATGGCTAGTTGCCTTATTTGGATTTGTATTGAAAGAACTGATGCCTGTGTGAGTATATACACATATACACATATAAATACACACATGTATATATGTGTAGCCACAATGCAATATACATATATATAATACAATATTGTTTACATACATATTTATGTATGTGTTTAAATGGTTTGTTTTAAGGACTTAGCATCATTTCTATGGTAATCTTAATGTGGCAACTATGACAACATGGAAAAAGAATTAGCCCAAGAAATCTGGCCCCTAAATCTGCTTCAAATTGGTTTTATCTTACTCAAACACATATTCTATATAATCTTAATCTGTAAAGTAAGAAACTTTAGACTTCCTTCTATCTCTATCTTTTATGATTGTATAGTTCTGTTGCTATAGGCTATGTTTAGGGACCACAGTATAAAAAGAAACGGAATTGGATAGTAGAAATAATTGTAGATTTGAGACCAGAAAAAACAGAGAATGTAAGGGGTTCCAACATCTGGTCAAAAAAAGAATTACAAGTGATCCCTGTGTGTGGAATATAAACAGGATAAAATGATGTTTAATAACTCTATTGCCTTTATATATTTTAGGGACATAGTTCAAGGGAAAAAGAAAAGTTCAGTCAAGAGGCAGTAGGAACCCCAAGGGACAAATATTTGGCAATTTTGCCTATATTCACTTCTGGTTGATATTTCAAGGACAGGGAGAATTAAGTTGAGACAAGAGAAAGCAAAAATTCTGAGAGGCATTATTTCTTTTAGACACAAGGATCAGAAACCTTGAAAAACAATGTCACTTCTAGTCCTAAATTACCAGGATCCCTGAGGAGTAGTGTTAATTAGAATCAGGGACCCTTCCTTCGTAAGGAATATAGTGCAGACCAAATGACAGTGACCACAATCTCCAGTTGATACCACCTTAAAAGAAGAAACAAAATTCCAAATTCCTCAAAGAAGCTCTGGAAACAGCAGTGCTAAAAAGCTGGAAGTTTGAGATAGTACTTTCCCCCTAGTTCTAAACATAACAGTGCAAAGGAGACAGAAAATTGAGAGAGTGCTCCTTCCCCAGTCATGAGAGCAACAGAGTCCAATTTTAATATAAAATTCAAAGTTAAGAAATGGACTGAAAAAAAATGAGCAAATAGCAAAAGAAAAAAAGAACCTGATGATAAAAATCTGCTATGATGACAAAAAAAGATCAAGACATACATTCAGAAGAAAACAATGGAATATAAAGAACTACAAGAAAAGTTTCAAAGGAGAAAAAGTGAATTGGATGAAAGCTCAAACTGAAATTCTGGAGGAGATGAAACTTATTTTTAACATCAAATCATTTTCTTTTAAAAAATAATTATTTGTTTAATACAAGTACAAAATAGAAAAAGAAAAAAAAAACATTGTCATGTGCACAGAATGCAAGAAAGGATTAAAAATACAAGATAATACATTTCCATTTCAAAGAATCTAAATAAATAAAACATCTTGTGCTCCAAGTTGTCCATCTTTCTTTTGCTACCTCATTGGTTTTCTGTGTTGCACACTTTTTACTTTAACCTATTTCCCCATGAAGTCTATAATTAAACATGGATACATATATATGTGTGTGTGTGTATATGTATATATATATATATATATATATATATATATATATATGATATATAATATATATAGTATGCATGCATTTACTCATACATAGATATCTATAATCATATAAATATATACACATATATATTCACAGACATCTATGTAAGGCTGAATTAGGCTTATTTGTCTTCTGTTTCTCTGAAGGTGGATAGCATGATCCTTTCTAAGTGCAGATTTTTCCATAAGTATATTTTTCTAATTCACCTATTCATTATTTCCTATACCATAGCAATATTCAAACCTTATTCAAAAATAACCTAGTTATTTTAAGTAGTCTAAATCAATATTTATTAATATGGCTGATGCATAGCTCAGTTTTTCTATTTTTCGCTTTTGATTATATTTATTTTACTTATAACTTGCCTGAGATCATGATTACCACCCTGGTTTTTTCTTATAAATTGCACTCATTATTTTTATCATATTTGTATGTAGCTCTTATTTTCTATTGTTATTGATTCCTCTACTTTATTTATACTGTTACTTTGCCTTGCTATTACTTAACCTACCCTTTCTCCTTGAATTCCTCACTCATCCTCTCCCCCTACTATTTCTCTTCTTCTTTATCCCATTCAGATTAAGCTATACATTCTTCTATATGCCTTCATCCTATCATCCCCCTTCTAACCCTTTATAAATATAGAAGATATATATATATATATATATATATATATATATACACATATGTGATCATATGTAAATCTATATATGTATGTGTGTATGTATATATCGTTCCCTCTTTAACCCATTCCTGATGTGAATAGGATTCCAGAATTAACAGCTCTCTTCCCCCATCTAATTCCTTTGTGTGAGTTCTTGCTGTCACATTTCATTCATACAATGTAATTATTATTTTTACCTGTTCTTGTAATGGGCTGAAGTTTGAGTTGATGCACTGAGGTCCCAAGTACGTGAGGCTAAATAGTAATTGGGCTATACTCTATTAATATACATGATTGGATAAAGAATGGTCCCTGCCCACTCTCTGTGCAAGTCCTGATGTGTTGTATAGGAAAGATGATTTTGGTGGGTGGAAGCAGAGAGAGACAGGAAAAGAAGCTGGGAGAGATTGGGCCTGGGTTCAATACTCCTAGCTGCTGGTCGTATAGCTGCTGGTCATGTAGCTGCTGGTCTAGCTAGCTTCTTGACTCAGCTGCACACATTGCTATCGCCGATTCTCTTCCACCTCCGATCCTTCTTCACTGAGAATAAAGATAGACGATTTTTCCCTAGCCTGAACTCCTGACTCCTGCTGATTTAAAATACGCGATCTTCACATTTGGCGCCCAACGGTGGGAACCAAGGACTGAAGAAGTCTCCGGGGACCAGGCACTTGGGTGAGTATTGTTAATAATATGACATTTTAAGGGGAGACAGTGCTTTAAATTCACCACGCCAGCTTACAAAAGAAGCTCAAGAGGCTTTGAGAGAAGTTGAATTGGTTTTATCCAATGTGGTTGAAAGAGTCACTCAAAAACCCTTGGAGATATCAGTTTTTGCCACACAAGAGGCACCCACAGCAGTCCTTCATCAAGGAGACAGTGTGATAGAGTGGGTGAACCTCCCGGCACAACCAGATCAAAGCCTTACACCCTACCCAGTGCTTGTGGCTAGAATTTTATTAAAGGCCACTAAGCGAGCAGTACAATTATCTGGGACAAGACCTGACAAGATATACACCTTTTATACCAATACACAAATTAATGTGTGTTGTGAGACCATCCCAGAGTGGCAAATTTTATTAGCCATGGCTCCAAATTTTTTACATGGGTCTCCATTAAAGATAACTAGACTATTACATAATTGGCGATGGATTCTTGAAGAAAAAGTTTCTAAAGTTCCTCTTAAAGGACCAACTATCTTCACGGATGCATCCAAACATAATATTTGTGCTGTGTACTCTCATGATCTAACTATAAAGAGAGTAGTCAGAACTCCTTTTCAGTCCACTCAGCAGAATGAATTGTACGCGATCATTCTAGCTCTTACTTATTATCCAGGAGACATAAATATAATATCTGATTCGGCCTATTCAGTAGGTGTGGTACAAAGAATTGCCACAGCCCAAATAAAATTTGCAGCCTCTAATATATATCAGCTCTTTAAGAAACTTCAAGAGCAAGTGAGAAAGCATCCAGGTAAGATCTATATATTACATGTCCATTCTCATAGTGGACTTCCAGGTCCCATATTTGATGGCAATTCAAAGGCAGATAGCCTTCTAACTATGTTGGTCAATACCCCTTTGTTCCAAGAAGCTCAGGCATCTCATTCTAAATATCATCAGGCTGCTCGAGCTTTACGTTTACAATTTGGAATAACAAGAGAGGAAGCTAGGAGCATAGTAAAAGCCTGTACGGCTTGCCTTCCTTTCCACGCTCCTACACTGCCTCCAGGGAAGAACCCTCGTGGTTTGAGACCCAATGAAATCTGGCAAATGGATGTGACCCATTATAAATCTTTTGGTCGTCTGTCTTTCATCCATGTTGTGGTAGACACCTTTTCGGGATTCACTTTTGCAATGCCAGCAGCAAAAGAGACAGCCCGAGTGGTCACTGAATTCCTCATACAAGCATTTGCCATTATGGGTGTGCCACAAGCAATAAAAACAGACAATGGTCCTGCTTATACTTCAAAACATTTTGCACACTTTTGTGCACAGTATAAGATTTTACACACCACGGGCATACCTTTTAATCCTCAAGGAAAGGCAATAGTGGAGAGGAGAAACAGAGATATTAAGACGCTCCTTCAAAAACAAAAGAAAGGGGGAGCCACAGGTAACCCTAGAGAACTTCTAAATCTAGCTCTTTATACTATTAACTTCTTGATTTTTGACAAAGATGCACTGGCTCCGGCAGACAGGTTTTATAACTCACTGGAAGGTCAGTGTCCAGTGTGAGCAGCTCCACTATCTTTAGATAATCGCCAGGTGATGTGGAGAGACCCAGAAAGTGGTGAATGGAAAGGACCAGATAGGCTAACTGCTTTGGGGAGAGGGTTTGCTTGTATCTCTACAGGTGGGGAAAGAATCAGATGGGTGCCATCGAGCCATATTCGCCTTGTCCATCGCAGAGAGACGGAGTAGACCCTTGAAACAAAGGAGACAACCCAAGAAATATTGGGTGGTTCTGTTGCTGATTGTGCTCACCAATGAAAGAGCATGGCAGTTATGGCGTTTGACTCATGGACATCAAAGATTGTGGGACTTCAAGACCCTCAGGAATCATTGGATTCTCTGAGACATAGGACTCAAAAATCCTCAGGAATCATTGGATTCTCTGAGACATAGGACTCAAAAATCCTCAGGAATCATTGGATTCTCTGAGAAATGATAAGACTGTTACAGCACTTCAAAATCTGCTGGAATCATTGGATTCCCTAACACATAAAAAGACTTTTGCAGGACTTCAAAAACTCAGGGGGATCATTGGATTCCCTGACATGTGAAGCAATGGACAGTAGATTGGTTTTGGACTATCTCTTGGCTGCTGAAGAAGATGTATGTGTGACTGTTGTTTACATACTCTCATTCTAGGACTTCTGGTGATCTTTTCCAACGCCATGTTGATTTATATTGTTTGCTATGCCGCTACTTGCATGTACAATTCATGTTTGTTACACCACATCGAGCCTGCACTGACTGTGGGGAGAGTCATCCTTAATAGCCTCTGCGTTATTGCTATGTGCTTGTGTAATACCTCCCATGCTGATGGGTTTGTGCATAATAATACCCTTCAGCCCAGAGACCCGCTAGCAACCCTCACTTCCCTTTGGTGCTTTTCATCTCCTTTCCTGAGATGTCAGGGAGGGTGTGATCATCTCCGTTTTAGTGCTTTCACCGCCTTTCCTGAGAAGTCAGGTAGGCTGTGATCACCTCCTTTTCGGTGCTTTCACCTCCTTCCCTGAGAAGTTAGGGAGGCTGTGATCACCTCCCCTTGGGGGCTCTGAACTCCCTGAGGAGTCAGGGATGGCATGACCACCTGTGTTCTAAAATAAAAGAAAGCAGGAGATGTAATGGGCTGAAGTTTGAGTTGATGCACTGAGGTCCCAAGTACATGAGGCTAAATAGTAATTGGGCTATACTCTATTAATATACATGATTGGATAAAGAATGGTCCCTGCCCACTCTCCCTGCAAGTCCTGATGTGTTGTATAGGAAATGACGATTTTGGTAGGTGGAGGCAGAGAGAGACAGGAAGAGAAGCTGGGAGAGATTGGGCCTGGGTTCAATACTCCTAGCTGCTGGTCGTGTAGCTGCTGGTCTAGCTAGCTTCTTGACTCAGCTGCAAACATTGCTATCGCCGATTCTTTTCCACCTCCGATCCTTCTTCACTGAGAATAAAGATAGACGATTTTCCCCTAGCCTGAACTCCTGACTCCTGCTGATTTAAAATATGCGATCTTCACATGTTCCTACACAGTTTTGCTTTGTCCAAATACATCTTACTCAGTTCTATCCCAATTATTTTTTTTGAACTACCCACTTATGAAAGTCACATGCAGTTTATATTTCCACATAAAAAACACAGATATTTTATCCTTATTGAGCCCCTTATAATTTATTGAGCCCCTTAACTTTATATTTCTCTCGGACCTTGTATGTCATATTTTCTATTAAGTTCAGCTCTTTTTGCCATGGAATCCTGAATGTCTGGCAATTAATTGAATATCCTTTTTGTTGTAGTTCAGAATTATGCAATACTTTGCTGGGTATGATATTTTTGGATAAAAATCTAGTTCTTTTGTTCTTTGATATATAATATTCCAAGACCAGTAGGTACTATTTTAGATCTTGTACAATTCTAATTACATAATTCTGCATTGTATTTGTATTGTTTTTCCCCCCTTAATCCTCATAATATTTTTTTTTCCCCTTAAACTGTGGGTTTTGGCTATGATATTCCTGTAGATTTTCCTTGAAGAATCTTTGTCTATTTTTTTTTTTCTATTTCTACTTTCCTCTCCTGTTTTAAGACTCCAGGACAATTTCTTTTGTGTTATTGTATAGAGATTTCTTTTTAATCTTAGCTATAAAAGAGTTTGTTCTTATCAGTGGTTTAATGATCCTAGGGAATCCCAATAAATTTTGCATAGAAAATGCCATCTGCATCCAGAAAAAGAATTATGGAGATTGGAGATAAATCAGCATATGCTATGTTCATTTTTCTTTTTTGTTGTTGTTTTTTTCTCTCTCCCATAGTTTTTCCTTTTTCTTCTGATTTTTCTCTCCCAACATGATTCATAAAGATATATGTACTAAAAAGTTAGTATGCATGTAAAATAAAAAAAATACATTAAAAAAATCTAATTTTCAAGTAGTTCAATTTGGCTTGTTTTCCAAAAGAATTTCTCCTTGTTTTGCTTATTTCAATCAGCATCAGTTCATGTAAGTCTCGCCAGGCCTGTCTGAAATCTTTCTGCTGATCATTTCTTATACAACAATACTATTTTTTAATATTCATATACCATAACTTATTCAACCATTCTCCAAATGATAGGCACCCACTCAGTTTTCAGTTTCTTTTTTTTTTTTAAAATTTAATAGCCTTTAATTTACAGGATATATACATGGGTAACTTTACAGCATTAACAATTGCCAAACCTCTTGTTCCAATTTTTCACCTCTTACCCCCCCCACCCCCTCCCCTAAATGGCAGGATGACCAGTAGATGTTAAATATATTAAAATATAACTTAGATACACAATAAGTATACATGACCAAAACATTATTTTGCTGTACAAAAAGAATCAGACTCTGAATTATTGTACAATTAGCTTGTGAAGGAAATCAAAGATGCAGGTGTGCATAAATATAGGGACTGGGAATTCAATGTAATGGTTTTTAGTCATCTCCCAGAGTTCTTTTTCTGGGCATAGCTAGTTCAGTTCATTACTGCTCCATTAGAAATGATTTGGTTGATCTCGTTGCTGAGGATGGCCTGATCCATCAGAACTGGTCATCATCTAGTATTGTTGTTGAAGTATATAATGATCTCCTGGTCCTGCTCATTTCACTCAGCATCAGTTCGTGTAAGTCTCTCCAGGCCTTTCTGAAATCATCCTGTTGGTCATTTCTTACAGAACAGTAATATTCCATAATTTTCATATACCACAATTTATTCAGCCATTCTCCAACTGATGGACATCCATTCAGTTTCCAGTTTCTAGCCACTACAAAAAGGGCTGCCACAAACATTCGTGCACATACAGGTCCCTTTCCCTTCTTTATAATCTCTTTGGGATATAATCCCAGTAGTAACACTGCTGGATCAAAGGGTATGTACAGTTTGATAACTTTTTGAGCATAGTTCAGTTTTCAGTTTCTTGCTGCCACAAAAAAGGGCAGTCACAAACATTTTTGCATGTGTGGATCCCTTCCCCTCCTTTAAGATGTCTTTGGGATTATAAGCCCAGTAGAAACACTGTTGGATCAAAAGGTATGTACATTTTGATAGCCCTTCCAGCATAGTTCTGAATTACTCTCGAGAATGGTTGGATCACTTCACAACTCTACCAACAATGTATTAGTATCCCAGTTTTCCCACATCCCCTCCAACATTTGTCATCTTTTCCTTTTATCTTAGCCTATCCAAGAGGTGTGTAGTCATATCTCAGAGTTGCCTTAATTTGCATTTCTCTGATCAATACTGGTTTAGACCTGAAAAAGAAATAATTTTTTCTCAGCAATGCAAGAGTAACTTCACAAAAATTGATTAACAGTTAAGGCACACAAACCTCACATTCCTTTTCCTTCTTGGCCCCTATTTTTTTCCTTCCTACTTTTTATCCCCATTCCCTGCTGCTGCTGCCTCTGCTTCTGTCTCTAGGCACTACCTCAGCAAAGCTTGTCCATCTCAATGATTGGTTCTCAGACTTGAAAGTTATTCTCAACAAAGACCTCAAGTTGGAGAGAGACAGAGAGAGAGAGAGAGAGAGAGAGAGAGAGAGAGAGAGAGAGAGAGAAGAGAGAGAGAGAGAGAGAGAGAGAGAGAAAAGAAGGAAAGAGAGAAAGAGGAGAGGGAAAGAAAGAAAGATGGAGGGAGAGAGAGCAAGCAGCTTTTCCCACAGTAAAATCTCATATGTGTATACCTTGTTTCCCTAGTCTGGACAAAGAAGAAAATGGTACTTTCACCCAGGAAGACTTCTAGCAGATTCCAGAGTTTGCCATCAAACTCTTAGATCAGATCATCAGTGTCTTCTTTTCTAAGGTAAAATTCTTTGGATTAATTAAAACTCTGGTTCACTTCAGACTAATCAAAAATAAGAAGAAAAACAAAGATGTGAATTTACCACCACCATTGAACAGTCAGAACAATAAAATGTATTCTGCTTTTCTATTGTATGACTTGGATAAAGATGACAGGAGTTCCAGAGATGAATTGTTACAGATACTATGCATGATGGTTGGAGTGAATATTTCAGAGGAGCAGTTGGGAAGCATCATAGATAGAATGATACTAAAAGCTGACTAGGACAGTGCCACATCCTTTAAGAATTATAGCAAAAGATGAGCACCAAGTTTCTTCATTAATAGATTGGGATTAAATTGTTTCTGATTGTCTTTTATTTAAGAAGCCGAACTTTGCTTTTGCTCCATCTCCCTTCAAAGCCTCCTTTCTCCCTAAGGACTGCTATTGTTGCCTGACAACCCTGCCCTAATAGTGCCAACACAAACCTGCCAGCCTTGGTTTTACAAGCTAAGCACTAGGGTATGAATGGCATATCTGAGTTCTCCTGCTCCCTTTGGTTTCTCCTTCCACAACTCTCCATTTATCAATATTGCCTTTCTTCTGTTTTGCTAGTGTCAGTTATAAATTCATCAGTACAAGAAAGGGAGGGAGGTAATGAATTGGGCTTGCAACTAAAAAAACTAAAAAAAGACCAAATTAAAAACCCCCAATCAAATACTAAATTGGAAATTCTAAAATTAAAAGGAGAAATTAAAAATATTGAAAGTAAAAAAACTATTGAACTAATTAATAAAACTAAGAGTTGGTTCTATGAAAAAGCCAATAAAATAGATAAGCCTTTGGTAAATCTGATTAGAAAAAGGAGGGAGGAAAATGAAATTAGTAGTCTTAAAAATGAAAAGGGAGAACTTTCCACCAATGAAGAGGAAATTAGAGAAATAATAAGGAGTTATTTTGCTCAACTTTATGCCAATAAATTTGATAACCTAAGTGAAATGGATGACTACCTCCAAAAATACAGACTTCCCAGACTAACAGAGGAAGAAGTAAATTGCTTGAATAGTCCCATTTCAGAAAAAGAAATAGAACAGGCAATTAAACAACTCCCTAAGAAAAAATCCCCAGGACCAGATGGATTTACATGTGAATTTTACCAAACATTTAAAGAACAATTGGCCCCAATGCTATATAAATTATTTGATAAAATAGGGAATGAAGGAGTCCTACCAAATTCCTTCTATGACACAGACATGGTACTGATACCTAAACCAGGTAGGCTGAAAACAGAGAAAGAAAATTATAGACCAATCTCCCTAATGAATATTGATGCTAAAATCTTAAATAAGATATTAGCAAAAAGACTACAGAAAATCATCTCCAAGATAATACACTATGATCAAGTAGGATTTATACCAGGAATGCAGGGCTGGTTCAATATTAGGAAAACTATCAATATAATTGGCCATGTTAATAACCAAATTAACAAAAACCATATGATCATCTCAATAGATGCAGAAAAAGCATTTGATAAAATCCAACATCCATTCCTATTAAAAACACTTGAGAGTATAGGAATAAATGGACTTTTCCTTAAAATAATCAGCAGCATCTATTTAAAACCATCAGTAAGCATCATATGTAATGGAGACAAACTGCAACCATTCCCAATAAGATCTGGAGTGAAACAAGGTTGCCCACTATCACCGTTACTATTTAATATTGTATTAGAAACGCTAGCTATAGCAATAAGAGCTGAGAAAGAGATTAAAGGAATAAGAATAGGCAATGAGGAAGCCAAATTATCACTCTTTGCCGATGACATGATGGTATACTTAGAGAACCCCAGAGATTCTGCTAAAAAGTTATTAGAAATAATCCACAACTTTAGCAAAGTTGCTGGTTATAAAATAAACCCACATAAGTCATCAGCATTCTTATATATCACTAACAAAATCCAACAGTCAGAGTTACAAAGAGAAATTCCATTTAAAGTAACTACTGATAATATAAAATATTTAGGAATCTATCTGCCAAGGGAAAATCAGAAACTTTATGAGCAAAATTACAGACCACTTTTCACACAAATTAAGTCTGATCTAACCAATTGGAAAAATATTAAATGCTCTTGGATAGGGCGAGCAAATATAATAAAGATGACAATATTACCTAAACTAATCTATTTATTTAGCGCTATACCAATCAGACTCCCAAAAAACTATTTTAATGACCTAGAAAAAATAACAACAAAGTTCATATGGAAAAACAAAAGGTCAAGAATTTCAAGGGAATTAATGAAAAAAAAATCAAATGATGGTGGCTTAGCTGTACCAGATCTAAAATTATATTATAGAGCAGCAGTTACCAAAACTATTTGGTATTGGCTAAGGAATAGATTAGTTGATCAGTGGAATAGATTAGGTTCAAGGGATAAAACAGTCAACAAATATAGCAACCTAGTCTTTGACAAACCCAAAGATCCCAGCTTTTGGGATAAGAACTTACTGTTTGATAAAAATTGCTGGGAAAATTGGAAACTAATATGGCAGAAACTAGGCATTGATCCATACTTAACGCCGTACACCAAGATAAGGTCAAAATGGGTTCATGACCTAGGCATAAAGAATGAAATTATTAATAAATTAGAGGAACATAGGATAGTTTACCTCTCAGACCTGTGGAAGGGGAAGGTCTTTATGACCAAAGCAGAACTAGAGATCATTACTGATCACAAAATAGAAAATTTCGATTATACCAAACTGAAAAGTTTTTGTACAAACAAAACTAATGCAGACAAGATTAGAAGGGAAGCAATAAACTGGGAAAATATTTTTACAGTCAAAGGTTCTGATAAAGGCCTCATTTCCAAAATATATAGAGAATTAACTCTAATTTATAAAAAATCAAGCCATTCTCCAATTGAAAAATGGTCAAAGGATATGAACAGACAATTCTCAGATGAAGAAATTGAAACTATTTCTAGTCATATGAAAAGATGCTCCAAGTCATTATTAATCAGAGAAATGCAAATTAAGACAACTCTAAGATACCACTACACACCTGTCAGATTGGCTAAGATGACAGGAAAAAATAATGATGATTGTTGGAGGGGATGTGGGAAAACTGGGACATTGATTCATTGTTGGTGGAGTTGTGAACGAATCCAACCATTTTGGAGAGTAGTTTGGAACTATGCTCAAAAAGTTATCAAACTGTGCATACCCTTTGATCCAGCAGTGTTACTACTGGGATTATATCCCAAAGAGATTATAAAGAAGGGAAAGGGACCTGTATGTGCACGAATGTTTGTGGCAGCCCTTTTTGTAGTGGCTAGAAACTGGAAACTGAATGGATGTCCATCAGTTGGAGAATGGCTGAATAAATTGTGGTATATGAAAATTATGGAATATTACTGTTCTGTAAGAAATGACCAACAGGATGATTTCAGAAAGGCCTGGAGAGACTTACACGAACTGATGCTGAGTGAAATGAGCAGGACCAGGAGATCATTATATACTTCAACAACAATACTATATGATGACCAGTTCTGATGGACCAGGCCATCCTCAGCAACGAGATCAACCAAATCATTTCTAATGGAGCAGTAATGAACTGAACTAGCTATGCCCAGAAAAAGAACTCTGGGAGATGACTAAAAACCATTACATTGAATTCCCAATCCCTATATTTATGCCCACCTGCATTTTTGATTTCCTTCACAAGCTAATTGTACAATATTTCAGAGTCTGATTCTTTTTGTACAGCAAAATAACGTTTTGGTCATGTATACTTATTGTGTATCTAATTTATATTTTAATATATTTAACATCTACTGGTCATCCTGCCATCTAGGGGAGGGGGTGGGGGGGTAAGAGGTGAAAAATTGGAACAAGAGGTTTGGCAATTGTTAATGCTGTAAAGTTACCTATGTATATATCCTGTAAATAAAAGGCTATTAAATAAAAAAAAATTAAAAAAAAAAAAAAAAAAAGAAAGGGAGGGAGGGAAGCAAGCACTCCCACACATTTTGCATCCCATAAAAGCCAACAAAGCACCTTTACTGACACATATATGCTCTAGTTAGGGTTTAATACATCTCCTCAACTTTCTTTAAATTCTTCATAAGTACATATATAACTGTACAGCCATATACTGAGCCTTCAGTCTCAATGTTCCTTTTTAACATACCTCACCCTCCTTTGTTCTTCCTTCTTCCAAGTTATGACTACCACATTGCCAAATCTCTCATCTGTCAGGGCTTATAAAATTGGTGAGAGGGCTTGATGGTTTTTAATTATTTTCTACTCAAAAGTGCAAAACATCATCTTTCCAGAGTTTTTGGGAAACTAACCACTTTCCCTTGAAGAAGAGGAACATCCCTAAGCTTCTTATACTTAGTATTATAGTTGAAAGATTTCATGGTGGAAGCATCCTTCCTGAAAATGAGTGGTCAAGATAGAGGTAGCAGTCAAGGTTTCTGTGGGTCCTTGGTTAGGTCACCTCATTTTTTGTCTCTGACCTGCATGATTACTCTTATTAGTACAATATTTATCCTTCAGAAATTGGCCATCCATATGGAAGCACCATTAATTTCTGAGTTGCTATTATCAGGATTGCTTCTATGGCAATATGTATGTGAGATTGTTCATGGATTCTTAGAAGTGGAGACAAGCTTAGCATCTTCTGAGATCCTCAGTATTGACACCCACAGCATTGTTTATACTTCAATATCACTACACTGAAATATCTTAAACTTTGGGTATCTAAATTGATAAACAAGTGTTAAGCAAGTGCCTAACTTACTCCAGAGCAAGAGATTTGAAGATTGTTCTCGGCTTCCTGAAATTTTGTACACAGATTCTCTTTAAAATTGACTTTGCAAATGGTTATGCTGAAATTCATAGCCAGTTCATGATACAGGTCCAAAGATATGAATGATTGTCTCCTGGTTAGCTAATTTTTTAGCTTCACATATATACTGCAGCTGATTTTTTCAGAAATGAGGCATCTGGCATTCATCACACATCCTGAAATGGGTTTGTAGGCTCTTGGAAAAAGTCCGTGCCAAAGCCAGCTTAATTGAGACTTCCCTGAATTAGATTGTCATGTTAACGACTGTATGAGTTGTTTTATTTCTGTAAATGCCCTAAACCATCTTTTTCTTGGCTTCTTGCTTCATTATTTGCATGAGAAAACTGATCAAGATACACTCAGGATTCTTTGGGAAAGTACTTGTCATACCCTTCTTCAGAATGCCAGCTGATAAAGTGGGGTGGTTTAAGGAGGTAGTCACATGGATCAGTGTAGATGCAAATTATCAATGGCTTTCACACAGGGCAATGAAACTAAATTACTGCTTAGATGATGTAATATAGAATTTTTTAAAAGTCCAATGTAATGTAATACAGAAGTATTTTAGTGGCTTTATGACATATTTAAAATTCTTAAGATGTACAAAAATATTTTCTCATTGTATGTATAACAAAATATCTCAATCCATGATTATATTTTGTTATTCCATTAAAATTGGGTTCTTTGATACATCAAAAAGTGCTTGTGGTTAAAAGAAAAACAAAACCAGAGGTGTAGCCAAGATGGCAGAGAAGCTTCTTTTTCCGAGCTCTCCTTGATGTCCCTCAAATTAAAAAGGGAATCAAGCCTCTGAACTGGTTTTGGAGTGACAGAATCCATAAACATTTGGAGTGTAACAAATTTACAGCAGAAGATAATTGTGATTATCTTTAGAAAAGGTCTACTTCAATCATTTATGGAAGGAGGCAGGCTGAGCACAGACAGCAGAGTACAAGTTCTTGGGAGTGCAGGCAATGCAGAGACTCAGGACAGTGTGCCATCCTGCACAGGGGGAATCTACTGGGACAAATCTACAGCAGTGTTGGCTAATTTCTCCTGGTTGCAAGACAGTAGATCAGCAGATTATCTGCAAGAAATGCAACACAAATACAAAAGGCAAATACTGAGCTCCTAACTCCCAGAATATCACAGACTTGGCCACATCCACCTAGCACCAGAAGTTAGTCTGCATTGACACAGCATAGCCACTGTTGCCTTTAGATGAAGTTTGGACAATCTCCCATTTGCCCTAAAAGCAGACCTCAACTTTAAAAAAAAATAATAAACAAAAAAGCAATAAGAACTCTGACAATAGATAATTTTTATGGAGAAATAGAAGAGATTTCAAAACATGAGGATACTAAAAGCAAATTGTCACCAGATGAAGCCCTAAAAGGTAACATGCATTGGTCCCCATTTCACAACCCCCCCCCTTTTGCTGAGGCAATTGAGGGTAGGTCACTTGCCCAGGGTCACACAATTAGAAAGTGTTAAGTGTCTGATTGAACTCAGTCCTCCTGACTTTAGGTCTGGTGCTTCAGAAGACTCTTTTGGAAGAATTCAAAAAGGCTCTTAAAAGTATTAGAAGAAAGATAGGGGAAAGGAAATCAGAACTTTGCAAGAGGCTTTGGAAAAGAAAACATAGAAATTATCTGAAGAAAATTCTTTACAAAAATGATTTAGGGAAATGGAAAAAGCATATAACTCCTTACAAAATAGAGCTAACAAATGTAAAAAAGAAAACAACTCCTTGAAAAACAGAATTTGTGAAATGGAAAAAAAAATCACAGAACAAAACAAGTCATTTAAAAATTCAATTGGCCAAATACAAGAGAAGCTAAACAAAGTAATTAAAGAAAATAATTCACTAAAAATTAGAACTGAACAAGTGGAAATAAATGATTCAATGAGACATCAAAAATCAATCAAACAAAACAAAAAAAAATAAAAAAATAGAAGAAAATGTAAAATACCTCACTTTAAAAGCAACAGAATTGGAAAATAGATCTAGGAGAGACAAATTAAAGATTATTGGACTGGGGCAGAGCCAAGATGGTGGAGAGGACACACTCTTCTTTCTGAGCTCCCTTACTACCCTCAAACTATTTATGAAATTCAGCCTCCAAATTAGTGCTGGACTATCAGAACCCATGAATATCAGGAGTACAACACATTATCAACAGAAGATAATCTCAAAGATAGCCAGAAAAGGTCTGATTTGATTGTGCATGGGCATTGGAGGAGGCCAGACCAAGCGCAGGCACAGATAGACAGGCAGGCAGAACATGGAAGTCAGCATATGCAAAGTAGACCAGGAGTGGGGTGTCGCTGCTGGAGAATCTGTGAGAAAGACTCTACTGAAGTGTTGGCTACTCTGCTCTGGTTACAAGCCAGTAGATTAGCAGAGTAGTTATAAAATTTCCAACATAAACACAGATGGTAAAGAGTGTACCCCAAAGTGCTGGAGTCTCCCGGGGCCTGGCTACACCCATTGAGCACCAGGAGTGACTCAGCTTGATCACAGTATGGCAGCTGATCCCAGTGCAGCTGCTGCCATTCTGCTGCTGCTCCACTATCACTTCCTGCTGCCTGTTCAAGAAACTTGGTAAGCCCTCATTGCCCCAAAAACAGAATCTAGCATTTTTTGTTTTTTAATGAGTAAAAAGGCAAAGCAGGCTCTAACTATAGATAGTTCCTATAGTGAAAGAGAGCAGATTTCAAACCCTGAAAAGACTAAAAGCAGATTGTCTCAAAATGAAGCTCCAAAGGGGGATATGACATGATCCCCCCCACATAAGGCTCTCATAGAAGAAATTAAAAAGAATCTTAAAAGAGAGCTAAAAGAAGAATGGAGAACGGAAAACCTTGCAAGAGAGTCTGGATAAGGCATATCATTCATTAAAATTAGAGTGTACAAAGAAAACAACTCCCTGAAAAACAGAATTTGTGAATTAGAAAAGGTAAATAACTCCCAGGAAAACAGAATTTGTGAATTGGAAGAAGAAAATAACTCTTTTAAAAAAATTGGTGAAATGGGGGGAAAAAATGCCATAGAACAAAACAACACATTTCAAAACTCAATTGGCCAAATAAAAAAAGAAATAAAAATGTAAATGAAGAAAATAATTCATTAAAACTCAGAACTGAACAAATGGAAATGAATGACTCGAGGAGACATCAAGAATCAATCAAGCAAAACCAAAAAAATGGAAAAAATAGGAAAAATGTCAAATATCTATTTGGGAAAACAACAGACCTGGAAAATAAATCTAGGAGAGATAGTCTAAGGATTAGTGCAAGAAGAAATAGATAGCAAAACAATTCTAGTGGGGAATCTCAAACTTGCTCTTTCAGAACCAGATAAATCAAAGCATGAAATAAATAAGAAAGAAGTTAAGAAAGTAAATAGAACTTTAGAAAAGTTAGATATGGTAGATTTTGGAGAAAATTGAATGGAGAAAGAAAGAAATATATGAATAAATGTTTAAATGTTGTTTTCCTTAAAATGATCAATAGCACTTATTTAAAATCATCAGCAAGCATCATATGTAATAGGGACAAACTAGAACCATTCCCAATAAGATCAGAGGTGAAATAACACTGTCCACTATCACCATTACTATTCAAAAATGTATTAGAAATGTTAGTTTTGGTGATAAGGAAAAAAAAGAGATTAAGGATTTAGAGCAAGTAATGAGGAAACCAAATTATCACTCCTTGCATATGATATGATGGTATAGTTAAGAGAACCCTAGAGAATCAACTAAAAAACTACCAGAAAGAATTCTCAACTTTAGCAATGTTGCAGGATGCAAAATAAATACAAATAAATTATCAGCATTTTTATATATTACCAACAAAGTCTAGCAGTAAGAGATACAAAGAGAAGTTCTATTTCAAATCACTGTGGATAATATAAAATATATGGGACTGTTCCTGCCAAGCCAAAGTTAGAAACTTTATGAACACAACTACAAAACACTTGCCACACAAATAAAGTCAGATCTAATCAATTAGAAAAATATCAAGTGCTCAGATAGATCAAGCTAATATAATAAAAATCACAGTGTTATCTAAATTAATCTACTTATTTAATGCCATAGCAATCAAACGTCAAGAAATTATTTTACAAATCTAGAAAAAAAATTAATAACAAGGTTCATATGGAAGAACAAAAGGGCAAGAATTTAAAGGGATTAAAAAAAAACAATGATGGTGGCCTACCTATGCCAGACTTAAAGCTATTTTATAAAGCAGCAGTCATCAAAATTATTTGCTACTGGCAAAGAAATAGAGTAGTAAATCAGTGGAGAAGGTTAAGTTCACAGAACAAAATATTCAATGACTATAATAATCTACTGTTTGACAAACCCAAAGATCCCAGTTTGGAGGATAAAAACTCATTATTTAACAAAATCTGCTAGGAAAATTGTTAACTAATATAGCAGAAACTAGACATTGACCCACACCTTACACCATATACCAAGATAAGGTCAAAATAAGTTCATGATTTAGACATAAAGAGTGATATAATCAAATTAGAAAAATGCAGGAGATCTTATCTCAAATTTGTGGAGAAGAAAGGAATTTGTGATCAAAGAAGAACTGGAGCTTGTTATTGAAAACAAAATAGATACTTTTGATTATATTGTTAAAAAGTTTTTGTACAACAAAACTAATGCAGACAAGATTACAAGGGAAGCAGTTATTTGGGAAAATATTTTTTACTTAAGGGTTCAGAGAAGGTCTCATTTTTTAAACTATATAGAGAATTGACTCAACTTTATAAGAATTAAAGCCATTCTCCTATTGATAAATGGTAACAGGATATGAACAGACAATTTTTAAATGAATAAATTAAAACTATTTCTAGTCACATGAAAAGTTTCTCTAAATCATCATTGATCAGAGAAATGCAAATTAAGACAACTCTGAGGTACCCCTACACATCTCTCAGACTGAGGGGATGTGAGAAAACTGAGAGCAACTGGGAACTATGCTCAAAATGTTATCAAACTGTGCATATCCTTTGAACCATCAGTGTTTCTATTGGGCTTATATCCAAAAGAGATCTTAAAAGAGGGAAAGGGACACATATGTGCAAAAATATTTTTGGCAGCCCTTTTTGTAGTGTCAAGAAACTGGAAACTGAGTGGGTGCCCATTAGTTGCAGAATGGCTGAATTAGTTATGGGGTATGAGTGTTCTGGAATATTATTGTTCTATAAGAAATGATCAGCATGATGATTTCAGAGAAGCCTGGAGAAACTTACATGAACTGATGCTGAGTGACATGAACAGAACCAGGAGATCATTGTACATATCAACAGCAAGATTATACAATGATCAATTCTGATGGCCATGGTTCTTCTCAACAATGAGATGATTCAGGGAATTTCCAATGATCTTGTGATGAAGAGAGACATCTTCACCCAGTAAGAATACTGTGGAAACGAATATTTTCACTTGTTTTGTTGTTGTTTGATTGAATTTTTTATTTCTCATTTTTTTCCTTTTTGAACTGATTTTTCATGTGCAGCAAAATAATTGTATAAATATATATCCTTATATTGGATTTACATATATTTTTGCCATGATTAAGACATATTGAATTACTTACCATCTAGGGTAGAGGTAGAGGGAAGGGAGGGAAAAATTGGAACACAAGGTTTTGCAAGGGTCACTGTTTAAAAATTATCCATGCATATGTTTTGAAAATAAAATCTTCAATAAAAATAATAATATAAAAGCAAAAACAAACAAAAATACCTCACAACTAAATGCAGTAAAACAGAAGTGTTAAATTCATCCTTTTCAGACAATAACAAAATGAAAAATAAATTCATAAAGGGCAAGGAAAATATCAATTAGAATTTTAATTGGAAAATAAATAATCTAATCCTAAAATGAATAAAAATAGAAAAAAAGGTCATAAGGAACATGAGCAAGAGGGGAAAAGTTTTTAAAATTCATTAGATATAGGTAATGTTGTACTTATGAGGGAAATAATATCTATAAATGCTTCCATCAATAAAACAGAGAAAGTACAGATTAACTAATTGGCTCAATAACTTAAAAAAAATAAAATAAGTACAAATAAAATATCTCCAATTAAATGCCAAAATGGAAATTCTGACAATCAAAATGGAGATTAATAAAAATAAAAGTATAAAAAACTTCAACTACTAAATCATTTTTTTTTTAAATAAGAGACAAAACCAATTTAGCAGTATTAAAGGCACACGTGATAAATTCACCAAAATGATGATAAAATTAAGGCAATTATTAGGGGTTATTTGTCTAATTGTTTGTCAACAAAGCTAATAATTTAAGTGAATAGATGAATATTTCCAAAAATTTAAACTGTCTAGATTAACATAAGAGGAAATAGCACAGAATCCTAAAACAATCTGATTTTAGGGGGGAAAAAGTTGAATAAACCACCAATGAGCTCCCTACAGGGAAAAAATTTTAGATCAGATGGATTTGCCAATTATTTAAATAGTAATTAATCTCAATATTATGGAAAGTAGTAGAAAAAATAAGTAAGGAAGTCTTACCAAATTCATTTTGTGATGCAAATTTGGTTCTTATACCTTAAACCAGAGGAATTAAAACATACTTAGCTTCATTGCCTTATTGCATATCAATGCACAATTTTCATCCTAGCAAGTAAATTTTATCAATATATCACAAATTATCTAACATGACCAGATGGAATTTATGCTAGAAATGCAGGGCTAGTTTAATAATATTAGAAAAACTATCAGTATAATTGAACATATCAATAATAAAAACATCAAATATATAACAGATTTATAAAAGTAGACCTTTAGTAAAACAAAACATACATTTTTATTTTAAAACACCAGAAGCATAGGAATCAATACTTTTCACAACAAGATAATCAGCATCTATATAAAACTCTAAAGAGTAAACAACACACATATACATGTATATGTGTATATACACACATGCATACACACATAACAAGAGTAAAGTCTTCCCAATAAAATGTTTAGTGAAGAAAAATACATATCACCACTATTATAAAATATTGTACTAGTAATGTCAGTTATAGCAATGACTAGACAAAATAAATTGAAAGAATGAAAATGGTTAACAAGGAAACAAACTAGCATATTTTGCAGATAATATGATGGTATACTTAAAGCACTGTTGAGAATAAACTAAAAAACTAAGTGCAGCAATTAAAAACCTCAGCAAAATTTCTGGATGTAAAATAAACCCACAGAAATCCTCATCAATTCTTCATACTGTCAATGAAACACAGGAGCAAGAGATAGAAAGAGAAATTTAATTTAAAATAACTGCAAATAACAGAAAACATTTGCAAATCTACCCACCAAGTTAAATCTAGAAATCATATCAACATAATTACATTTTTTTTGAAATATAAAACAGATTTAAACAATTAACAAATATTAATTGCTCATGTGTGAACTGAGCCAATAGGACAAAAATGGCAATTTTACTTAAGTAAATTTATTTATTTATTGTCATGATAATCAAACTACTGAATAATTATTTTGTAGAACTAGAAAAATATTGGAAAATTCATCTGGAAAAAAAAAGATTAAAAAATCAATGAAAAAATGTGAAAGAAGTCCTAGATATTCCAGATTTTAAACTATTTTATAATACAACCTGGTACTGGCTAAGGAAAATAATGTTTGGTCAGTGGAATACATTATGTATGAAAAGCAAAATAGTAAATGACCATAATAATCTAGTTTTTGATAAACCCAAAGATCCAAGTTTTGGGGATAGAAATTCTCCATTTGACAAAAAAAAAAAAAAAAAAAAAAAAAAAAAAAAAAAAAAAAAAAAATGACAAATTGAAAAGCAATTTGGCCAAGGAAGAATGAAAGAAAGAAATAGACCACTATCTCATACTGTATATTAATATGAGGTAAAAATGGATAAATAAATGATTTAGACATAAAAGGTGATCATAAATAAAATAGAGGAGTATGGGGAAATGTAGCTATCAGAGGCATGACTAAAGAAAGATTTTATGAGCAAACAAGACTTAAAGAAAGAATCATGGAAAGTAAAACACATAATTTTAACTACATGAAATATGAAAAAAAAGTAGATTTTGCACAAACAAAATGAATCCAACCAACATTAGAAAAAAAAACAAAACTAAACTAAAAACTGGAAAAAGGCAGGGTGTGGAATTACATCAATTTTCTGTGATAAAGGCTTCATTTCCCAAATATATAGGAAACTAAATAAAATTTATTACAAAAAATCAAAGAAGTCATTCTTTATTTAAGAAATGACTAAGGGATACAAACATGCAATTTTAAAAAGAGAAAGTCAAACCTGCCATATTCATGTGAAAAAGTGTTCAAAATCTCTACTGATTAGAGAAATTTAAATTAAAATGCTTCTTAGGTACAACCTGATACTATCAAATTTTCTAACAAGACAGGAAAGTTGACAAATGCTTGAGAGAATATGGAAAAACTGAAACATCATTGTATCATATAGATGGAGTTGAAAACTAATTTAAACATTTGAATAATAATGTAGAACTCTTTGATTACCATTTTACTGAGCAAAAGTGAATAATAAGTATTTATTAAATTAATAGTAAGGATTTCCTAGTAACAATGTGAAACCTCATGATTAAAGTAATACATTTTGGAGTTGCAGGAGAAACTAAAATTTTCCTTCTCTGGCAGTAAAAAGAAAGTTGGGAAACCTGTTTTTTTTTTTTTTTCTTCCTTACTTCTTCAGAGATTACTTGTTTGATCTTGAGAAGACATTTCACAACTCTTAGTCTCAGTTTTATAATTTGTGAATTAAGGAAAATAAATTTCTTTAGTTCTAAAGTATCTTATTTTTAACAATGTGAATCTTTGTGCAAAACTTTAACATTTTAAAAATACAACAATGTAGATTCATTCATTCGGTATATGTTGAATATAACATTTTAAAAGTTATACAATTTAGTCTTCAAATTTGGCTTATCTCACCATTTTGAAAAATTAGTACTCATAAAAATAATAAAACTATAACATTTTCACAGACCTGAACAACATAGACATTTCCTTTTGATTTGGAAAAGTAAATGATGTCTTTCAAAGCATCAACTTATTATTATTATCCTGCCTTAGTATGAATAAATCCATATTTTTCTATCCTTACTTCTGGTGATTTGTGTGACATCTGTGAAAATAAAAGTCTTTGAAAGAAAATGGGCAAATCTGGGTTACATGTGAGTTGCTGATGAGCTAAAATCTCAGCTACAGAGGAAAAGTGGATAGTGCCCTACTTACACAACTGTTAAATAAAGAGAGTTCTGCTCTTGAATTTTACTTTCTTACCACCAATGGACATCAGATTATTTTTGAGGCTATGAAAATAAAAAAAATGTCATTGCAATATTTCTCCTGGAAAGTATAAGGCCAGTGGAAGCTGTGCATGCATGTTTATATGTATTATATATATAAAGGAGGGAAGAAGTGTGTGACAGTTGACTTTTTCTTGGTTTATACCTTCTTTATCTATTTTACAATCCAATGAATATATAGAATCTTTACCTTGTATACTTGGGGTAAGAAATATATTCTTTCCTTGCAGGAATCTGTGGACAGGTTCATCAATTCTCAACTAGCTGTATTATCTTGGATAAATCACATATTCATTCTTTACCACAGTTTATTTTTATGAGAAATAAGAGATGTTTTATGAGAAAACATTTGCTCTAGATACCTCTAGGTTTGTTCTGAGGATTAAATCATGAAGTGCATTAGCAGTAATTCAGAAAACCAAGAATCATTAAACAAATGCAAAATCCTCTTATCACTATCATCTCAAATTTTTGGATTCAGTTCCACTCAAGTGTCATACTATAATGGAGAGATACTGTTGAGTCCCAAGGAGATAAATATGCAGAATACAGTTTTAACAGATTTTCTTAAACTAGAAAGCTTTCGAGTACAGGTCAAATGACAGCCTAATATCTTAGTTAGACAAGTAGCAAAACAAGTTGAGAACTTAAACAGAAAATCAGCCTCCAAAAGCTAAATTTTTTGACCAGATAAACTGACAAAATTAGCTACAAGACAAGATTTATTTTCAACAATTATTGATGAAACTGATGTCCTATGTATATGTATGTCTTGTAACATAAATACTGTAATAATTGTAATAATTGATGAAATTGATGAAAAATTATTGATGAAAAAATTATCAATTCACTAATGAATGTACATGTTCAAAATATATTTAATATAGTTACCATTATCCTTATATTAATTACTTATGGATTATTTCAAGATGGACTAACAGATTTTATTCTTGCCAGTTTAGGGAGGGGATTTGTTCTTATGACTTTATTTATAATAGATATTTAGTAGCTGCAATAGTTATTTTAGGCCCTTAGCCACATCTTTTTTTTCTCTTAAAAATAATCCTCATTTCTGTTCCAAACAAAGGAGAAAAGACAATTGTTAATGCCCCAAAATGTGAAAAGATATAGTATAATTATGAAGTAACTTCTACTACATTTGCTCATTTCCCTCATAAAAATGACAAAGAAGCTAGAAATCTCTTCTTTAATAAACTCAATACCATATTTTTAAATGTCAAGGAAAAAAAAACTGATAAAGTAAAATTATCTTTTTTGTGTTTCATAATATTTTACTCTTGGTCTAGCAGGCATTTCACAAGTACTTGTTTTATTGTCATGTCAAAATATTGCATTAGAAATCCAACTCATTTCTTTATACTATCCTTAGTCTCTGTGAAGTATAAAGTTACTCCTTACTGTTCGTTATTACTATGTGTTCTACCTACCATACTTCTTAGAATGTATAGGATAATTCCTCTTTCTTAAATACAAGGAAATCTTGATGCACCAAATAATGAATTGAAGTGGGTAATTCTAACATGTAGTGGAAAAGTATTGTAGCTCATTTATGCATTAAAAAAATAGATAGTATAGTTGATACTCATAGACTGTGAATAAAGACTGGATGAGCCTGTCCTTGAACAAGGCTAATTGCCTCTGTGACTTCAAACAAGAAACTTTAGCTCTTGGTATCTCAAATATATTTTCTCATAGCAGAGTAATATGTTCTCAAAATTATTTAGTCTACTTAGATAAAAAGGTGGCATTAGTGCACAATCATAAGTTTATCACTAACTGTATTAAAGATGTAAGTAAATTAAATGATTTTCAGGGATAATTTTACTTAGAATTTATAATTTCATTCATGAATATTATGAAATGACACTAGATGAATAATAAAAATAGACAAAATGTTAAATTATAATATTTTTCTCATGTAGGTTAAAAATCTTGTTAGGCTTTAAAATACAGATTTTCAATATTCAGTTTAAGAGACAAAAAAACACACAGCATATAGAAATATGAATCTATTATTATATGCAATTGGGAAAAAAGTAAACAGTTATAATGGAAAGCATGAGTCTCACTTTGAAGACACAGTAACAATATAAATTCCATGACATGCATATTGAAAACTCCTTACAGTTTCAAATTGAATAGTAAGATATTTCTGAAGTGACCTAATTTTAAATATTCATAGGTACTCTATAACTATAAAATGTACAGTTATATCGCACATCATAAGTATGAAGTGTATCATTGTCTTGCTTTTCAGAGTCTAATGTTCAAGAATAAAATTCTGGCCAGTAATTTGCAAGAGCATATTCTTTAAATGACCAATTTTAGTAGTGTATTTGTCATGAGACAAATGAACAAAATGAAAGACATTTCATTTAGCAGATTAAAATAATTGGAATAATTTAACCTAAAAGAATAACAAAAGATGAACTTCTGATTGTTTTCGAATATAAGCAAGAACTGAAAAGAAATTGTTGAAATTGTTAGCCATCAACCAGCAAAGCAGAAAAACTCAAGCATTATTTTAATAATATGATTCCTTTGAGATAAATATTTTCTATTCAATGTTACCCAGAGCAGAATGACTTTCTATAACACTGGAAATCTTTCGTATTAAAATGAGGAACCATCTCGTTTGAATTAGAATAACATAATCATGCTGGGGGAATTGGGTAAAGATAAATTTCTACTTAATTTATAAATGTAAAATTAAATTTTATTCCAAAAACTTCAAAAGATAGTCAAATAACATCCTTAATGAATGTTTATATATAATGAATAATTATATATATATATATGTATATATATATATATATATATATATAGAGAGAGAGAGAGAGAGAGAGAGAGAGATACACACACACACAATCCTTTTCCTAACATTCTCCTATAAACATACAAGAAGTTAGTTAAAGCTTTAGTCTCTTTAATTTCTTCCAGTGGGGTCTGTCCTGAATATACTACCCCTACTATTCAGCACCACCTAGAGCTCCGGGGGTGGTGGTGCTGAAAGGACAGCTCCCAGTAATGTGGGCTGTCTCAGTCAAAGCTTCAGCAAAGCTTTTTGAAAGCATCACCCATAAATCCTTTTTTAACACTCAGTCATTCACAAAATCTGAGAAAAGACCCACCATCATCTCTGTTTACATGGGAACGTACTTATACTGACTCTCGTGAACACCCACGACCTACCCTAACAATACTGAGCACGTAAGCTAACACGGAATAAGAGGGAGGGAAGAGAAGTCGAGGTAAGGATTGTGGGCGAGGGGAGGGGAGGGGAGGGGAGGAGATAAAAAGAAGGATAGTGAAAGGGACCTTCTCCCAAGATCTTTTTTTTTCTTGTTTTTTTCATCTATCGTTCCCCACCATCACCAACACCACCACTGTTCTCACCACCCCGCACAGACATACGGAGTTTGGGACAAGAGAGGGAAATACGGAAATGGGGGCACTTGTTGTTTTCTTGAGCCTATAAATCATTAGCTCTATTTATTCAACTTAAACACTCAAAATTCACAAAATAGAGACTCAAATATGCGTCCGAGTTTTCTATAGTCACACAGTTGCTTTGCACAGATTAAACAGCCCTAAAGCGCGCTCGCTTACGTCCTTGAAAGCAGTAAAAGACAGTTGAAGAGAGGAGTTTTCTCAGTCCTGTCCCTGTCCCGTTCCATAAGTGTAAGGATGCGGACATTTCTATTGCTGCTGAACTTCAGGCTCATCGCTCCATGTCATATAACACACAGAGAATTGTACATATATAGAGGTGAAAGAGAAAGAGAAAGGGAGTGTGTTTCATTCATTTATAACATTACATTTCCGCATTTCAAAACTCTTGATCATTCATATTTATGCAACTGTTAAATAATTCATCAAAGATAGAATACTAATGCAGAACAGTTTTATTTTAATAGGAAAGCTTTAAAATAATCTGTTAGTAAATTGCAAGTGTCAAATGATTTCAAATGTAATCTCTCAATTTCCCCCATCCCCTCCCCCTCAAAAAAAAAAAAAAAAAAAAAAAAAAAAAAAAGCCTGGTGCAGATTGTAGAAGGATTTGAGTCTGCAGCTAGAGCGAGGGGGATTACGACGAGAGCAGAGCAAGTTAAATTGTGCTGCATATAAAAAAATGGGCGGATTGGTTTCTAGATGGAGCGACTGGTACCACCTTCCTTTCTAAAATAAAATCTCTCTGGCATGAAGTCACTGCCTATTTCACATCCGGTTTACCCTGGGACGTATTACTACTGTCTTGGTAAAGAGAAATCTTTTGTTGTATATCTGCAGACCGAATATTGGGAAGAAATTTGGGTGTGAAATCTTCAACATTGAAGTACGGAAGAGTCCATGATGCCTCAGACTGTATGAGTGAGAGGCAGAAGCAGGGACAACATTCAGCTCCAGTTCCTCAGCCATCC
Organism: Sarcophilus harrisii; assembly: GCF_902635505.1. Lineage (NCBI taxonomy): Eukaryota > Metazoa > Chordata > Mammalia > Dasyuromorphia > Dasyuridae > Sarcophilus > Sarcophilus harrisii. The sequence goes on from NC_045427.1 coordinate 395,451,817, forward strand.
CTTACTCTCACCAGCTCCGATTTCTTGGCGATTTTCTCTAGCAGACTTTCCACCCTTCCTTCCCAACCCGCCCCCCCTCCGCCCCCCGCCCGCATCTTCAGAGATCCAGTGCCTGGAGGGGGCCGGAGGTAAGTGCTGCTCCAGGACAGCGAGCAGACCTTTGAACGTGGGTTTTTCAAGCCTGAGAGATCAGGAAGCTACAGGGGTAAGAGAGAGGGAGAGGGAGAATGCGAAGAGCCCGTTTCCACAGCAGGTAGAAAAGAATGGGGGGGGGATGAAAACCTCAGTAATCGCTGGATCACCCCCTACTTTACCTTCATCTTCTCCACTGGCTTTGGGTAGATTTGAATTTGAAATTTATTCTTGGAAGAGGATGGGGAAAAATAAGAATTTTTTGATCTATTCTGCAAAGGTGGGGATGAGAGGGATGTCGTCCAAAGTTGAAATAATGAGAAGCAAAACATGTTTCAATGTAAGCTTTGGGTAAAGGCACTCTTTTAATCTAGCACCTAAATGCACTAAATGCATCTTTTCCTTCTTTCAGTGATGCTGTTGAAATGCTTTTGCGTTTGGAAGTCTTTCTCATTTTGCATTTGAGAAACTCAAGAATATATATTTTTACAGCCCTTACATTGGTGTGGTGTGGTATGGTGTGGTGTGGTGTGTGTGTGTGTGTGTGTGTGTGTGTGTGTGCATATGTGTGTGTGTGTGTGTGTGTGCGCGCGCGTGTGTTTTGGAAAAGGGGAAGGCACGTAGAGAAGAAAGTAGCCTGGGGTTCTTTTGAAAATTGGCATGTTTGCATTTCTCTTTTCATGTTGCAAGAAACTTTACTTCTTCAACAACTGTAGTACCTTATTGGAATTGTTTTTCTCTTTTAAAAATATTAAAGAAAAGCAATGACTTGGAGCTCAATGCCTAGGTAATCTTTTGGGAGACTTAAAGAAAAACCAAAACAAAATGCATTTTTAAAAGTTAGTTGAGCTCAGTAAGAGAAGCTGTTTTATTTTATTCAAAAGCTTCTGCTTTATCGAAAGGTGCCTTATGTTTGTGCAACTTGAATGAAATTTCTTACTACATAGATTTTAATTGTTTCTTTCCTATTATGTTTAACTCATCTTTGTCAAAGCCAAAAATAAAATCAATCCACATCTATTGATGGCTTAGCATTTCTTATCTCTAGATCATTTTGCTCAAAATACATTATATTTTGTTGCTCATATATCTGATTATAACTGGTTTTTTTTAAACTGATTTAAATAAACCCTGGGAGTATGGAATAAATCAGTGTGGATTTATTTTAAAGAAACATCATATTAAACTGTAGAGTACTCAATTTATTAATTGCTTTAATGTATTGTAATTCATTAATCTTCTCAGCTACTGAGATGCAAATTTCCATTTATATTTCTGGATGTTTTAATTAAAGTGAATTCAAAAATATACAAATCTATTCAATACACAGATATTAAAGTGGCTTTAAAAAACTGTAGTCATGAATATATTTTAAGTTTACATTCCTGAAACCTCCCTACCATTTCTTCTCCTTAAAATCCACAATATCAAAATGCAAAAATTAGTAATAGTTGCATTTCATCTTAAGTTAAATATGCTATACAAAATGATGGCAAAACAATTTCTGTTAGCTTCCATATGAAAATACTCCCTTTAGAAGGAAACACTTCTGAGCAGGTAGCATGGAAAAAATAAAAATAAAAATAGGGATATGAAATGCCAGTATTTGTATGTATGTGTAACCAACACATGGCTGGATTACAAAGTATGTCCTTTAGTCTCTTGGAAGTGTTAGTGTGCATACTGAATAGGAAATCATAAGGGGAAGAATTTCACCATTATTCTTGTGTACAAACAAGTAGGTTTCAAAAGATAAAGAAAAGCATGATCAGGTCTGAGATAAAGATAGATGAAGAATATAAAGGTGAAATACAGCCAGCAAAACTAAACAAAAAAATCATTTCTATTAGCTTCTAAAATAATATACGTTCCAGGATATGAGAAATAGTTTTTAAAAGTTACTACACAATAAATTCTTGGAAACTTAAGATGACCAAGTTTTAAGATTAAAAAAAATAAAAGTAGGAATAGGAAGATTTTATTCATACTGGGAAAGTTGAAAAGTCAGGTCCCAAAAGACAGTTCTCAAGTTGAGAAAGTGACATCAGAAAGTATTTAAATATTTGTGCTTTTCCAAGGAGGGTGAAGGTATAGATTCATTTCTCAATGGAGAATTGAAAAGAGAGAGTAGAAAATGGATGAGGCCATGTTTGTATTGTTCCAATGAGGTGTCATATTACTGTGAGGTCATTTCCTGACTTGAAAGCATTCATCTAAATGGCCTCAGCCTTAGTGGCTACAACCCGACTTTTTCTGAAGGGGATGTTGATATCTACTTATTATACTTTTATGCTAGGAAAAACCAACATGAAGAGGAAACTTGGTCTTTTTGAATATCTTTGGGCCTGGACGCTCCTGAGTGCACTTGCTGGAAAAAGGTGGGGAGACTTTATTTTAAAACTGCATGAATATTTCTATAACCTTTCATTTATTCAGACAGGGAGAAGTAAATTTTGTCTGAATGGAAACACTTCTAAGGAAATTCAGGAAAGTTAATTGGAGTCAAATCCCAGCTAAGTATAAAGAAGAGTAGCCTGAAAGAATAATGCCACTTCTTAGCATGGCATGCTAATTAGATTATACTTAACAGATTTTGACAAAGAATATGGGGATATAGCATTATATTTTAAGACTGAACTTTTCATTTCCAAATAAGATCTGCTTATAACATGCTACTTCCCAATTCATAGAAAAAATATTCCCAAATTCAGATACATATAGTATGTCCTGTCAAATAATATATCTCTATATTGAAATTAGGTGGACATGTGTGCAGACTCACCTTTATCTTCTAAAGTAATAGCTCAGGCTTGAGCTATAGATTTTATTTTTAAAATGGTGATGTATATAATTAAAACTAAACTTTTCCTGGTTAAATATATGTAGAATGATTTATTTTTTTAATTCATTTTTAAGTAAATCTTTAAACATGTTAAGCAAAATATGACCTTTGTATTAATGAGTGAGCAATGTGGGATATAAAATTGGTTGGGAGAGAAACATTAACATATAAAATTATTATCATATCAAAAATAAAACTCCATCACTAACCTAATCTGAATAACATAGACAATATATTTTTGGTAACACTTCATGGACCAATTATTTTCAAAACAATTTTTTATTTAAAAAAACATCAATACCTGATTCACCTATTCACAAAGATAAATTAGTCATAATGCAAAATCCAAAATATTTCTCAAAAGATAATGAAATAAAACATGTTTATTCAAATTATGATTGGAGACAAACAAATTTAGTGTTCCAAATTCATGTACTCCACAGGAATTTATATTAATTTTTTTGTTTGTTTGTTTTACCTTTCTGTCTTGCTACCACTTATGGCAAAGGATGTTTAAATGATGAGTAAAGAATATAGCTTGCAATAAGAAAAACTAATTGAAAGATTTAAATGTAATTCATTGCTTTTTGAAAAAATTATATGGTGTCACTATTGTAATGACCTGTAGATGGAGTTAGTGTACAGTGTTTTATTATATGGTGGTTTAGTATGAAACCAGTCACATACAGTAACTAACATTTCCTTTCAAAAATATATTCAGTATATACCAAATAAATGGTCTTGTTCTTTATCATCATTCCATGTTCTGGATAGTTGTTTCAGTGTTGTAGTAAAATAGAAGTGTTATGTACAAAAGATCAAATTAACAAATTGCATTATTAAAAAAAAAAGCTCTCAATTTCCACTACTTTAACAAAATTGGTCCTCTTTAGTAAAAAGCATTAAAGGAAGCATGATAAAAATTCATTTAATACTTATATCCTACTATGCTGAACAAAGTGTTTTAGAATGAAAATAGTATGTTTTCTTAATCCATGCAAGTTACAGCAATAGAGCTTATATTTGGAAACATCTGTAAAACTATTTAATAAGTACAGTATAGGCAAATAGATGCTATTAATTACGTAAAATTGGCTTGCCTTACTCTATAACTTCATGGTCTTTCCCTCTTCCTTTCTACCCACTATTATTTTTTTTTTTTAATGCACACTCACATATTTCTTATGGTTTAAGGTATACTGTGTTGTACTTTGTGTTTTCTCCATGTGACCTTTGAATAACCTTGGAATGATACATATACAGCATTTGGTTTAGTGACATTGAATATTACAAGAAATTTCATCAGGGGACTGTTTCTGCATTCCTGCCGTCTTCTGCCAAGTAGAGGTCATGGAAATGCAGGACTCATTGAAAAACTGGGTTAGAAAGTTTAAAACAAATATTTAGGGTAGAAAAATACCAAATTTAACAAGATGTTTCTTTTAATTGGGGAAAATTTGGATTGGAAAGAATTTAGTTATAATAATTTTTAACATTTAAAATGTTAAAATTGTTTTATTTTTAGCATGAACTAAGATGATATTGATAACTTGGACCTTCCTCTAATAAACATTGAATTCCTATTTATTCATGCTTTCCTCTTAAATGACATTCTGATAGCATCATTTTGGTCCATCCAAAAAACTTTGAATATCTAGTTTAATTTATTCATTCATTTGTGTCTTCAAACCCAATAAAATCCATAGAAGCTGAGGAAAAGGAACCCTGCCCAATACATTCTTTTAAAGATCATATCAGTTATCAATTAATAACATTATGATGAAAAACTTTGCATTTATCATTATTTAAGCTTTGTTATAATTTTTAAAAATGTGATTCTACTATTTAGTAGCATCACTTCAAATTTACTAGAAGGGGGACCTCACTTCTAAAAATGTAATTTTGAATAACATTTTTCATTATGGAAAATATAATTAAATAATGTTTTAGTTGATTGCTTCAAAAACATGAATGAAATTGACTTCATAGAAAGCAAGGAAGTTGAAGTTCAAAATGCTTTTATTATTAACCTGAGGTTCAATATGTATGTAATCAATAGATTCCAATAATGCTATACAAGTCAAATGCAGTGAAAGGAGAACTGGACGGACTAAAGGGAAGACTTATTTATAGTTTTCTCTGGGCTACTAATTAGACAGAATACCTCAAGGAATTTATTTCCATGTGATTCAGTTTTCCTTATCCATTAATTCTTACTTAAATGATCTCTAAGGTACATTCTTAATCAGTGATATTAATAATCCAAAAAACCCCAAAACAACAACAACAAAACAAAAGCAAACAAACAAACAAAAAAGTAACAACAAAAAAGTAACAACAATAACAACAAAAAACTTCCAATTGGAAAATTGCTCAAATGCCTGGGATGTTACTGAAATGACTAAGGAATCTTTAAATGCATTCTTTCCATTTACATAAAGATAAAAATTACTTTAGCTTTCATGGAAATAGAATTTTTAAAAGCAGTAAATAAAGTAAAAATGAAAATGTGTTTATCCTAAGATTTTACAGGCGATTCATTAAAAAAAAAAAAAAAAACAGATGGTTGATTTGAGGATTGCTTGATTTTGAAGAATGCATGAATATTTCATTGGAAGGAATTTGTATTTGCTATTTTTTTTCCAGCTTTGGACAAACTTCACTACAAGATGAAATTAAAGACAATACCACTGTATTTACAAGAATTTTGGATCGACTCCTAGATGGTTATGATAACCGCCTGAGACCAGGATTGGGAGGTTTGTGATATTATTTAATTATTTTTCCACAAATTATTATTAACCCTTTAATTTAGGTAATGATCACTCTGTAAACTTTAAAATTATAAAAAGTACCACCTAGTGAAAAACTGTTAAAAACTGCTCCATGCTAATTAAATATTTTATCAGAAATTAAGTAATTTGAGATGTACTTGCTAGAACTACACATAAGAATATTTCATGATGATGTGAGAAAGCATAAAACGTTTAAGAATTTTACTTTTATCATACATGGGAAACATTTTTCCCAAGATTTGTCTTCCTTAGTTCAAGGAATAATGTCAAATTTTAATATCATGCTACTTAAGGATCTAATGAAAAGCATTAGTACTTCATCAGGCATTATTATGGCAACACTGAATTTGAGCAACACTTACATAGGTATATTTATTCACAGGTGTGATTTGCAATAGTATATATTGATCTATAACTTAGTATTTCAAAGAATGTTTTCTCAGAGAGAATAGAACAGTGAGATTATTTTCTTTGAAAATATCCTGAATTTTATCTTTTTATTTGCTTTGAAATGTTAGAATAACATTAGGTTTTAATGATAGATGTAGGAAGGGAGAAATTAATTAGTTATGTTTATTACGGTAAAGGTGATGCATTTTAAGTCAGAGCAACTGGGTTCAAATTCTAACCCTGCCACTTTTCACTTGTTTAACCTTGGGCAAGCTAATTATTTTCTCTTAGTATAAGTTTCCTCATTTTAAAATAAATAGGTTGGGCTAGGTCTTTTCTGAAATGTGTTCTAGTTCTAAATCTATGATACTAGTAGGAAGATAATGCACAAATCATGAAGCACTTCACATGATATTTATAATCTTTTCATATTTAAACCAAAGCAAGACACCAAAAGCATAACAGGTTGTTTTACATAAATGAAATGTTTAAAAACAGCAGCATATAGCTCTAATAATGGCTATGAAGCTAAAAAGGTCTTGAGTATACGCATGATGACAATATTTTTGTTATCTTAAAAGAAGCATTACTAAAATTGATGAAGCTAATCATCAAAATATGGTCAACTAATACCTTGATCTAACTCACTAAATTCATAAAGATAATTTAGTAAAGCATAGAGAGTTTAGCTTCTGGGTAAATGGAGTTTTTAATTAAAGATGTGAAATCAGGAATTTTTGAAATATTGATGTGTGTTCAAACAAAAAGAAATCATAATTACATCAGAATTAAAAGGTATGATTCAAATTCTTAGGCCATTCTATGAAAATGACAAGTACCATTATTAAATACTGATGGAAAAATGGCAAATCTCATATGACCCAGTGCTACTTAGTTTCAGATATTTAAGATCTGATTCTGATCTAATCACCTGAAACTTCCTTATTCTTTAAAGAAGGTGAGTCATTTGAGAGTATTATGGGACTATTGTGATGGCTGCCAAGTGCCATTATTATTTCAGAAGGCCTGAGGGGACTACCTTGTCAAAGTCACAAGTCAAGCATATGTCAGAAATCACATTAGTTGTCTTTTCTTGTCAAATTCAAATATTCCTTCTTTGAAAAGGACTTTCCATATTTTGATTAAATTACATTTCTTTTAGATTTCATTTAAGCATCTTTCTTCAATTTGTAGTAGAAATAATTGCCAATTGAAATGTGAATCCACATGTAAAAGAATGACAAAAAAATAGAAAGAGTATATATGGTATGTCAAAGTTTTATCTGCTTTCATGTAAACATTTGGATCAGCTCTAAAATAAATATTCATTAGGTCATTATTAGCACATCTTTCAATATAATCTATTATGAAATGGGATATTATACTGCATGTCAAGGATTGCAAAGTCAAAGTGTAGGTACAAGAAAAAGTATGAGTATGCTACCTTAATTTACAAAGTACTTATCTTTAAACATAATTATATGGAAGCCAATGAAACTCCTTAATCTCCATCTTTATATGTGGCTCAGGCTCAACTCAATTACAGCATTTTTTTCCTCAAAACCTGGAATGTGTGATGAATTGAAAACAATGAAAGCCATTTTGGCCCCTGACATAATTAAAGAAATCCTTTCCAGGATTTTTACATGCATCCTATTTATATCATTTACGAAATTCACATGCATTTCCCACTGAATACTAAGTTTAAAAAATACAGAGTAATTTTTAAAAATAGAGAGAAGTTTTTGTTTTCTAAAATCTTGAAAAATGATAGATTTGGTTAATCTCAACTTGTTTATAACATTATTATATAAACATTATTTTTTGTAAAAAATATGGTATTGCCATAATGTACTGAAAATAACAAAATATAACTTACAAATATTATGATTTTATTTAAATATAATGTCTTCTTAAATTCCTTATTGATTCATTAAATGCATGATTCTATGAAAGAGATCTGATTTAGGTGTGCAAAAATATACAGATTACTTAAGTAATTGATTTACAAGAACATAGGGTATGTGGAGACCCTTCCAAAAAATAACTTCATCATGTCAACCCAAGAGGGACAATATGCTTTTAGCTAAATGGTTTAAATAGTATAAAGAAAATTAAGACAGACTTTTATAGAATGGCAGAAATAGTTTATAACACAGACAAAACATGTAAGCTGGTGTTCTTTTTTCATGGGTAGAATGGGAAATTTAAAATGGTGAAAAGCAAGAACTTGATGAAAAATAACAATAAATTCTGCCTTTCTTGTTAAGCATGACTTCAAAAGCCTCATTTTGGGGAAAGCATTACATTTGGATATTTGTGAGAAAACTAATTAGAAAAAAAGACCAGATTCTTACCCAATTTTCCATCTAAAAATGTCACATGAGGGATTGTTATTAAAATTGACAAATTTGAGTCAAAGAGAAAACTTTAGTAGTGACTAACCTTGTATTTTTTTATGTCCCTCTGATAATATATATTTCAGACAATGTTTACCATAAGTGTCATTTAGGTTTGGTACATATCAGGGCATCAATGTATTCATAGCCAATAGTTCCTAAAAGCTGCGATTTGTGAAAATGTCCAACATCAATAATCTATATTAACACTTCCAATGTCCTTCACTAACACATTTTGCCTCACTGGAAAATTACCACCTTATTGTGCCTTGGAACTAGACTTGACAAGAACCCCAATGACTATCTACTCTGAACCCTTCATTTTGTATGAGTCAACTTAAAGTCTAAGAGTTTAAGTGAAGACCCAGGGAGTAAGTGTCAGATAAAAGTTTGTAGATTAGTCTTACCAACTCCAGAGGCATTATAAAATATTATTTTCCTTGCAATAACCAGAAACCATATAAATCCTTAACCATATTCTGGGGCTAACTTTTTGGTGAAAAACCAATAGATTAGTCTTCATATAGGAGACAATAAAAGTTATCATGTCTATAGCCAAAGTCTTCCTACTTTGGTAGAATTTGCCTAGAGCATATCTGATATTTCTATAGCCGTTGGGAAGCTAGTCAACTGCATACATGGTGAAACTTCATAATGAGAGTCAATGGAAATATATAATTATAATAGTATTTTTAATTTAATAATTTTCTTCTACAATGCATTCTATCACATGTTTATATCTATTTCTAGTGACATAGGTAGGGCAAGTCATTCAATATCATTCATCATGAAATTAATTTCAACATACCCCAAGAAAAAGAATGCTCATCAAATGTAAAAATGACATGGAGTAAAGCTGAAGATAACATAAATAGTAATTAAGACAAATAGAAATTTAGCTAAAATCAGGCAGATGGATAAATACATACATGCATAGATATATACATATACATAAATTATAGATTTTACTTCAAAATGCCCTAATGCTTTTTTATTTGATCTTCATAACCTGTGAAGTGCACAGTGCTATTGTATCTTATTTCTCTGGTGAGAAAACTAAGACAAAGAGGATAAGGGCCTGTCCCAGGGTCATATATCTAGTCAGCTTAAATCAACAACAAACATTAATAAATAACATTGTTTCAGTGAAAGTGATTGCAGAGAGAAAGTATCAAGATTAAAGGATAGAGGGAAAGACTTTTTGCAGAAGGTGAGGCTTTAACTGAGATTTGAAAGAAGTCATGGAATCCCAGAGGCAGACATAAATAAAGAATTATAGACTTGGTGGACAGCCATTAAAAATGACTGGAAACTGGGAAATGAAGTTCCATGTGAAAGAAGGAGTAAGAATAACTATGTCATTGCATCATAGAGCAAGAGGAAAAATGTTTAAGAATGAAAAAAAAATGATTCAAATTCATATTTTCTTCAGTCCACGGCTAATATTATATTCCTTAGGCTATTAGTTTCTCACCAAAATTATATCAACTTTCTCTTCTGTGCCTTATCATCTCTTAGTTAAAACAAGATTCACTCCTTTCCCTCACCACTAATAGTGGTTCCTAGTTAGCTACTCCTAAAAAAAAAAAATGGGGTCTTGACTTTGAAACCATCATTCTGTACATTATACTGTATTTATCTATATGCATGCCATATTATTTGCAATAGATTGTAAATTCCTTGAAGGCAAGTATTGTTTTGTTTTTTGATTTGATAATCCAGTATCAAGCAATCATTATGAATACAGTAGTTAAAAGATTACAGTTTAATTGAATTTGATAATATACTCAAACTACTTTTATAGACATTAGACTCCAGGTTTTCAAAAAGACTTGCTTTTTCAAGATAACATAAGTTGTGTCATAGGCAGGATATGAACCCACATCTCTCCCACCTAAATCTACATATAGCAATGTCACATTCCTAGCACTTGAAAACCTTAAGAGACATATAAATATCAATTATTACTATTTTGAGCAGGATATTCTAGTAAGACTTCAAGAAATTATAAAAAATTGGAATTTGAGTTATTTCTGAACACATCTATTAATACCTATCTTTAGAGATTTTAGAGACTTTCCAAGTCCTGAGAGTGGACATCTTCCCTCAATTTTATACCTTAATTCCATTAAACATTCCATTATGACATATCACCTATTTTGACAGAATTAATGAAATAAGTTTTGCAAAGGTTACGTTTTGTAAAAGCTGAACTTAGAACAATATTGAGAAATATTTTTAGGTGTTATTTTATTCTGACATCATCAGTATTATTCTTAAGGTAGTCTCTCGAAAAATTGTTAATTCTCTTTTTAACTCATATCAAATTTTAAACAAGAATTAGCTACAGAGATTGTAAAAAAATAATCTCTTATTCAAAGAGAAAAAATAAGAACAAAATATTAACTACTTATGACAAGTGACACCATTTGATTTGTAAAGAATTAAATAATTAAAACTTGGAAATAAATTTGAAAATCCAAATTTAAGACCTATTAGTGTATTAATTTTTAATCTATATTTACCTAAGTTATGCTTTACATTGAGAGCTGGGAGTTATTAATAAACTTTTAGCCTACACATAAGATCCATGCCTGAGACTTGTTGAATTTATAGTTTAAAGCACAGTCAATGTAGAAGGAATACATAGAAGGAAGAAGATAATAACAGAAGGGAAAGAATTTAAGAAATAAAAAGAAAAAAGAGAAGGTGGAAAAAGGAAATGAAAGAAGAGAAAAAAAGAATGAAAAGCAAATGAGAAAAAAATAGAGCAAAGAGGATCGAGGAGAGACAAAAATATAAAAGAAAACCAGAAGGCATAAAAGAATTAGGAGAAGAGGAGAGCTCACTGAGATTTTGCAAAAGCACAGAAAGTCTCTATTGGAAGAAACCTTAAAAGCCATTGAATACAAACTATGTCTGATCAAGATGACACACCCAACAAACTATCATACACTCTTTGCCTGAAACTTCTAGTTGGCAGGAAATAAACAACTTTCTAGAGCAACATGATCAAGTATTTGTATTTGGTAGATTTTTCTGTCTGTGAAACATCTATGCTATGCATTACCTATTACTGATTTGTAACTTAAATCAGTTATCTTTTCCCCTCTCTTCATTTATAATAGTACCATAACACTTACTCCAGCAATTTAGAAATCTGACCTTTCTATTACATGGAGGACTGAGTAGGGGTGGAATAGGAAGCTTAATTGCAATTGTTTTATTCATTTGATTTTTTTTTCCTCATTTGGCCAATGGTATTTTTTAAGGAGTTGTTTTCTTCAGATAATTTCTTTTCTTTCCTTTTATAAACTGTTGGCTCTTTCAGGCATACCTCTCATTTCCTTTCTCATTTTTCCTTCTACTTCTCTTATTTGCCTTTCAAAGACTTTTATGAGTACTTCCAAGAAGCCTATGTGAGCTTGAGACCAATTCATATCACTCTTTGAGATTTCTTCTTTCATATTTTATCCTTGTCTCTGTTGGTGGTTTGGTCTTTCCTATCATCATAGTAGCTTTCTATGGTCATTTTTTCCCCTTTTCTTTTGGCATTTCCTTGAAAAAAATTATAATTGATATCTGCTCCTGGAACAGAGGGGACAGTTTTGAGCTTCCTGTACTAGTTTTGAGCCTTGATTTTGAGCACAGGACCCCTTGTATTTGCAAGGGGTAGCATTGCCTACTTTTTTTCATGAAACAGCCTCGTTTCCCAGAATTTGCCTTCTGAGCTGGGATTGGAAGCTGCCCCACTGATTTGTTTCTTTGCTGAACCAGGACAGAGTGTCATAGTTGCTGATTTGCTGTGATTAAAATTCTCTCACTGGTTTTCCCAGTCTGTTTAAACAGGGCTGAATATGCTTTTCACCTCAATGAGAATGACCTTTTTTGAAGTTTTTCCACTCTGTCTTGAGCTGGAGAGTGGTTTCATTCTATCAGATTGTTCAGAAGTTTGATTTCATGTGTTTTTTGAGGGAAACTGGGAGAGCTCAAGCAGCTTCCTGACTTTACGCTGCCATCTTGACTCTACCTTCAAAAGTGTAATTGCAACTGAGGAGTATAAATCTAAAAATCAATAAACAATAAAAGATCCAAGGCAGAATTTCATTTATGTGAATCAAAATCAAAATCAAGATAAACAGAAGCATAAGGCTGAGACAAAATTATTGAGAAGTAAAGTATAAGTGAAATGAAGTGAAATTCTCTATAATTTTTCACACTAATGATTATCAACAATGTAGATACTTCTCCCATTTATCCTATTCTCTATCTCAATCTGCCTCTCTCTCAAAACTCAAACACTCAAAAGTATTTTACTTCTCATTTTTCCCTCCCTGCAAATACCTTCCATTAGCTCCCTCTTTTCCTAATTTCTCTTATCTCCTTCACTTCCTACTTTCATGGTAAGATAGGTTTCTACAATTTAAATTGTATGCATTTTATTCCCTCTTTGAGTCAATTTTGATTAAACTAAGGTTCATATGGTCCCCTCATCATATCTCCTATTTTTCTCTGCACTGTAAAAATCTCTTTCGGCCCTCTTTTTTGTGAGACAATTTTTCCTATTCTACTTCTATTTTTTCTTCTCCCAGTGTATTTTTCTCATCCATTAATTTTATTTTTAAGATAATTATATTATTACATTCAACTCATACCTTTCTTTTTGATATATGTTCCTTGTAACTGCCCTAACAATGAAAAAGTTTTTGGGAGTTAATATATGTCATTTTCTCACATAGAAATGCAAACTGTTTAGTATTATTATTTTTTTAATGATTTTTCTTTCCTGTTCACTTTTTTTGTGCTTCTGCATATTGTATTTGAAGGTCAAATTTTCTATTTAAATATGGTATTTCTATCTTCTATTTCATTAAATATCTATTTCCTTGATGAAGGATTATATCCAGTTTTGCTGAGTAAATGATTGTTTGTTGTAATTCTAAGTCATTTGCTTGCTGAAATATCATATTCTAAGCCCTCAAATATTTTAACACAAAAGCCGTTAAAATTTATGTTATCCTCACTATGGCTCCATGATATTTAAATTGTTCCATTTTGGCTGCTTTCAGCATTTTCTCCTTGATCTAGGAGGTCTGGAATTTGGCTCTAACATTCCTGGGAATGTTAATTTTGGGATTAATTTCAGAAGGTGATCTTTGAATTCTTTTAATTTTTGTTTTAACTTCTGGTTCTAGTGAATCAGGATAGTTTTCTTTGATTATTTCTTGAAAGATGATGTCTATGCTCCTTTTTAATATCATGATTTTCAGATAATGCAATAATTCTTAAATCATTTTTCCTGGATTTATTTCCCAGATCAGTTTTTTAAGGAGATATTTCACATTTTCTTCTATGTTTTCATTCTTTTAATTGTGTTTGATTGTTTCTTGCTGTTTCATAAAGTCATTAACTTACACTTGCCCAGTTCTAACTTTAAGGCATTATTTTCTTCTGTGAGTTTTTGTACCTTGTTTTCTCTTTATACTTGTTTTCTATTTGGTCAATTCTATGTTTTCTTACAATCTTCCTTTTAGTGAATTTTTGCACATCTGTTGTTGTTGGTTTTTTTTTTTTTTTTTGGCCGAGTCTGTTTTCAAGATATTGTTTTCACCAGTATTTTTTGTAACTCCTCTTACAAGTTTTTAACATCCCCCCCCATGATTTTATTGTATCACAATTATTTCTCCTTCCTTTACCTCTCTTAAATAATTTTAAAAAATCATTTTTGAACTCTTCTATGACCCAAAACCAATTCATATTTTTTCTTGGAGAATTTAGATACTGAAATTTTGACTTTGTTGCCTTTCTCTGAGTATGGGTTTAGATCTTCCTTGTCACCCTAGTAATTTTCTGTGGTAAGGACTTTTTTTCTATTGTTTGCTCATTTTCCCAGCTTCTTTTTTGACTTATAGCTAAGAATAATTTCGAAGGTTCACATGTGTGTGAGAGTGGAGTACAGCCCAGCACAGGCCATGCTAGAACAGCCACAGTTCCAGCAATGCAGGAGCAGTCCTAGGGACCCACTGAGCAACTGCAGGTGGTTTCCAGAACTTTCAACTGGATAATAAAGGAATAAAACAACTGGGAAGAAGTAGATCATAGGGTTCTCTTGGCTATCACTGAGGTAGGACTCTATTGCTTTCTTCATATTTAGATCCATAACACATCCTTATTGGCCCTCCCAATGTGAGAAGGAGCACTAGCATACCAGAGATTTCAGTGACAGTGGAGTGTGGACCCTCCTTACAGCTTCAGGGCACAAAAGAGTGCTTGTGATTACTCACAAGCCAGGGGACAGGTTAGGAGTCTGAAATTATTTCACCTTAGCATCAAACTATTGAAACTTGCAAGAGTGTATCCTCCAATCTGGAAGCAGAACCCTATATTAGCAAGAGTTAAATGTCAGGCTGGGAAAATAATCAAATAACAGGAAAAAAAATGATTCTGAGCACAGAAAGTTACAGTGGTGAGAAGGAAGATCAAAAAAACACACTCAGAAGACAATAACAAAGTCAAAATTCCCACATTCAAAATCTCCAAGAAAAAATAGTTCTATTCCATGGAAGAGCTCAAAAGTCATTTTGAAAATCAAGTAAGACGGGTAATGGAAAAATTGGGAAGAGAAATGAGTAATACAAGAAAATCATGTAAAACAAGAAAAGTAAGCAATGTGAAACCCATTATGCATAAAATATATATTTTTTGGAGAGGTTCCTTTGCCTAGAAACATGCAACCAATGTGTATATCAAAAGCAGGACTTTAAAACTAAGTTTTCCTGATTTTGATTTCTCAACCCACTAGATTGTACTACCTAGAAACACACATGCACTCTCACACACACACAGAAAAAACATATGCCTAAAGACTAGATCAATGGGAATATATGCAACAGTGCATCAAAATTCAATTTGACAATCGAACATTGAACAAAAATTAAAGTTTCCAGTTAAATACTGATGATTACTCTTTGAGTCTATCCATTCAATTAATACTTTTTCAATCATACTTTTATTTACCCCATTCACCACAACTTGCCAATAAGAGTAAGCCTTGAGTTTGAATACAGATTAAACAAACTATAATTCCAAGATTCCTTTGACCTATTATGTAAGAATCCCATCAGTAAATGGGATGAATTTAATTTGGTATGAGTTATTTCTGAAAAAGTTGTCTAGTCTCTTTGTGTTTGATACTTTCATGTACCTATATTATTTGAACCAATGGCCTCTTCTTTTGAACATTAAATCGTTGTGGAAGCTAATAAATAATAAAATCTCTGGGATGAATTGTTAATGGAACTTAATTATTTCCCAAATAAACCTTTGGCTATCACAAAGTCCAGATAATATATTCACTCTGATTAATGTAATTAAAGGCAAAGGACAGATCAAATATGCCTATCCCAAGTTGGTTGGTATGTGCAGCTATATAGACAGAGATCAATAAGCCAGCTATGTTCATAAAATGCATAAGTCAATCTTTCTTTTGAAGTTAATGCTGCAAAAATAAAAGCTAACATAGATCACATAAATTCCAGGCCATATGTGTTGCTTCAACCTAATTGCTATTTCTACTGTTAATAATAGTGCTGACTTTCATAGTTAGACATAAAGCAATAATTATTAGTCAAATACTAAGGTGGAGGTTGCATCCATTGCAAGTTATAATAAATATTGGATAACTTTCTTCTTCAATATAAATGAAAGAGCAAAACATTTCAATTATAATAAAAGATTAGTCTACATATACACGGTGTTTTAATGTTTGATTATTCAAGTAGATAATGAAGACATTTTTGGTTCTTTTGAATGAAGAATTCTATTATATGACTTCTTAAGAATTTTTAAAAAGGCCAATATTTTAAAGTTTGTTATGGACCATTAGAAAATGGTTCTTTCAGGACAACTATAAATGTCTATACATTATGTGAAAAATATGATGGATGATCATCTGCACAAACCATAATTCTTATATAATAGAATTAAAAAAAATCTCTTCAAGGTGGTTTTCCATACTGAATCTCTTTTGAAATTATTCTAGTACAGGATACACTTTTTAAAAATTAAGTCTATTGTGATTTCTATAATGTAGCCCAACTACATTCTAGTATGAGACTGAATAGTAAGACCAGGATGATATCTAAGATTGATGCTCTTAGGAATATTGGATAAGAACACAATTCTGCTCTCAAATCCAATCTGATTGAAAGTGGTAAGTAAAAATCTAGTATGACTAAGTAACAATCTCATTTTCTTTCAATTTAAGGGTTTTGTACATAGCATTAAATATTTCTGGAAGTTCATCATATTGAATTGAGTTACACAATTTCACTGAAGAATTTTCTCCAGAAATTTGTCAGATATGATCTAGTAAGAAAAAAACCCACAAATTAAAAATAGCAATTATGTATGTTATATTAGATATTAATATATTCACATTTCTATATTAGTATCATAAATAGTACATATCAAGTACAATGTTATTTTAATCTTAGCATGTGGTTTTCATATCCTATATCAAATATGTAATTATTTTACTAAACAAATTTGAACTATCAAATTGTGATCACTGATAATCAATGCAAGAGTATTTTGTAACCCAATACATACATACATAGGTAGATCATTTTCAAGTACTTCAGTAGTTTTTTTTTTTCTTTCATGTAAACAACACTAATCCACTTTGTCTACTGCTACTGCATTTCTTAGGAAATGTCACTATTTATGTAAAAAAGTGTCACAACACTAAAATAAAGCTCAGCTTATTGGTTGATATATATGTCACCAAAGGCTAATAAAATAAAATCAAGTTGAACTTGAAATGTTTTCTATTAAGCAAACAGTTTGAATGCCATAATATGTTTTTTTAACCAATTTTGAAGACATCAGTAAAAGTTAAGGAAGATTTTCTCAAGGAACAATATGAATTATTTGAACAAAACTGAGAACATAAAAACAGACCATAATAAACTGCAACATTTTATTATAAAGTTCCCAGACATCTAAAATGTGCCTCTAGAGTATTAGTTAAACAGCAGAAGTCTAATATTTCACTATATAAATTTTTCACCAAAAAGAATCTGAAAAATGGAACAGAATACAGTGTAATTGTGATGATTAAGGATAGTATAGGTATGGAACCCAGAGTATGAAGTCAGAGTCAGTTTATCACTTGGTTCATTTTGCAGAAATTTCCCCCCTCATTTTAAATTCTTTGTTACAAGGGATGATCTGTCTAGTTCAATGAGGAGATATATTCAGAAATAAATATGATAAACAGATGGTAGCAATATAAATTGACAAAATAAAAAAATGCATACAGTTAACATTTATTTTGAATATAACATGAAGAAGTGTTTTTTATAATTAGTAAATTATTTTGTCCATTAACAAATAATTGACTAGACAATAATGGAAATCAATGGAGTTATCACCAAGAATCTGTATGCATTTAGCAAAAGATATTACTGTTTCTCAAAGTGGAATATTTTAACTTTCTTTTGTGCTGAAAATATTAACTGTGAAATTTCATGTGTAAGCAGTAAATTATCAACACTACACTGCAGAACAATTTTAGAAATAGCTAATCAAAGGCAATAAATTTCCCATTTGGGTGTGAGCTTGTGGTGGAGAGATCTAATGAGAATTTTTGATAGACACTCACTGTCCCAATTTCCTGCTTCATCAGAGCGTGTAACTGAAGTGAAGACTGATATCTTCGTCACCAGCTTCGGACCTGTCTCAGATCATGATATGGTGAGTGACACTAATTCTACATTTATTGATGTAGTTTATTTTTGAAATTTTCTTTAGATATGGGGGGAAAGAACTTAAAATATTTGGATGAATTTTCAGCAGCTTGATGAATTCATCTATTTTAAAACTTTTTGTCTCCCCAAAATTGCCAAGTTGTATAATTAGTGATTGTTCTTCACAATGACTACATTCAAGAATATTTAAATTCAATAATGTATTACAGAATATATATGTATATTGTATATGTGTATGGCATACTGAAGAATGTCAGCTACTTTATTCTTGAGACTATTATAGGGCTTATTTTCAAATTATAGTGTGGTTCTTGTTGATGGATTGCCAGAAAAGAATGTTATTAACTTTAGTTCTGGTAAAGAAGATGATGTTGATTTAAGGATAATGAGTTCTGATATTCCTAGATTACAGCCTGATATCTGATAATAATCAAAAATGAAATTCTAAAACTTCTTTGGACATAAAGAAAAAGAATATAAGTAGTGAATATTTGATAAAAGAGAGGCAGAAAGAATTACAAGCATTGATATCAAGGAGAAACCAATGCTTCAACTATGACAGAGATCATCCAGAGTAAATTCATGAATGAGAAGAAAATTAAGACATGTATGTGCTTTTTCACAACTCTATTTGTGCTAGTTATATTGTTCTTCATTACAGTAGAAGCTGCAATTATTTATTAAGCAAAGTGCATATTGTCAAAGCATGCCCAAAGGGAATGTGAGACCTCATTTGTGGGATTCTGTTGAAGAGTAAAATTGCTTTTGTATCTATGAGCATAGAACAGGTGTCTTCTCATGGGGCAAGATTTTCTTCTTCAGTCAATAATGAATCTTTGGAATAGTATTGAGGGAAAGAAAGGAAAACTCATATATTGGCAAACTAGCTTAGTTAAATCAGGCCTAGTATTTAATTGGCAACACATTGCCTTCATATCTTAAATTAGAATGTAATTTCAAAATTTTGGTTTGGCACCAAAATTCTTACAATAATGAAGACACAAATAAATCAGTTTCCCATAAAGTCCTTAGAAGCACACAATGAGATTAATTCTTAAGCAGATAACCTATATCTGTGATCTAGTTTCTAAAATGCCTATTTATTGTTACTATCTTAACATACAATGCTTCTTCTAGCCTCAATTTTATCATTGGGAGACAGATAGAAATGCAACAAAATGTTATTGTATTAATCTAATAATCACAACAATAAGTCAAATTAAATTTTTAAAAAGTTTCTATTTAAAGCAGCAAAACCAGTAATGTATATAGAAATGATTCCTAAATGATGCTAAACATCAGAAATAGTGAAGTGCATGTGCTAAGTCAGGGAAGTTTGCTCTGTTTTGTACTTGAAGGACCAGAACATGACCAAGATTCCTCCTATGACAACTGAATAATTAGCAAGGTCTGTGATCTCTTTGCCATATGTGGTGAATATATAGTAAAACACCATCTGAACAGCTAAATTATTTGATCATCTTGAAATGATATCATGAAGAATCTAGCAGACACTCATTTAGTGGTAAGCAACAAATCTTAGAGTAATGGAACTGTTCTAGAAATACAATCAAGACAATGTCACAGCCCAAATGAAACTATATTTAACTAAGAAAAAAACCATCTCCTATATCTTTTCATGAGAAGCTGATTTAAAAAAAATATCATAAAACCAAAGTAGCCTGCTTTCATTTGGGACAAAAAAAATTAGGACAGCTCCTTGAAATTATTTTAAAAGCCACTAAATGATAATCAGGCAGCTAATTCCCAGAGCCCTGGCCTCACACAGAATTGTTCAGAGAATTCAATCAAATGGAGTCATGTATTCCTTAGTGTTTAAAAGATATTATATAGAAGACCCAGATGAGAATAAAAGTTGCATATTGGAATGCTAAAATAATTACAACATTTATTTTGGAACATGAAGGATTTTACTCTATGTCTATAAAGTAAGGTTCTATTCTTCTAGGATACATTACATAGAACAGGATTTCTTGGTGAGAAATTTCATCCAGGTTATGTGGGCTGAAACTGTGAAACTTAATGTGGATTTCTTGGCATTCCTTAATTGTCTGCAGTTCTCTTGCCTACCCTTCCTGTTATCACTGCCTCTCCTCCTCAACACCCCTTTTACTGCCAGCAACCTTCTTTTGCTCTTCTAAACACAATACTCACCATTTTAAAAAACCTGCTATGTATTCTCAAATAAAGGTACTTTATACATATGCACATACATACATACATACATGAAGAAATGGGGGTTAAAATGTGAAAAAATTTGTGAAGTTATTGTCATATAAATATGAAAAGTTGTTTATATAAAGATTGAACAGAAGCCTATAATTACTTCTTTAAGTGCTGCCAAACTACATAACTTGGAACTTCAAATTTCTGAGCCATGAGTTTCCTGTTCTCTAAAATGATGACATGAAATCCATAATTTGGATAGTCTTCTTGTTACTGCATCAAGAGTTCTTGGATAAGCAGTGACCAATACTATGTAGATAACATATTTAAAACTTCTGATGGAGTTTCAAAAGTCAATTTAAGGAGTGTTGTTTATTCATAGATAATGTGAGAGACATTATCTAGAATGTCTAATTGCCACTACTATTACTAAATATTTATTTAAATGTATATGTGTGAAGCAGGATGATATAATGTATAGAAAATTAGACTTCTGATGAAGAAATTCAGAGTTTAACTTCTACCTTTTATACATACTCTCTGTAGAATGCTGAGAAAGTCATTTAACCTCCCTTTATCCCAAACAACATTTTATTTTTTCAGTTTTCTTAAACTTCACTCTCCTATATATACTTTATAATGAGGTGACACTAGACTCCTTACTGATCTCATAGAGGGCTCTCTATATCTTAACTTTTATCATTTTCACTAGTGACTACACAAACCTAAATGTTTTCCCTCATTATCATTCTTTCCCTGGCTTTCTTCAGATCTCAGCTGAAGTTCCACCATCTTTAAGAAGCCTGCCTCAGTCCTCATTAATCTTTGTTCCTTCTCTCTAAGATTCATCTCACTCATATCTAGTTCTGTACCTTAAATATATAAATACATATATATATTTATATATATATATACACACATATCTTGTTTATCCACAGTAAATGTTGTCCCCTAAATTGGATTATGAACTCCCTAAGGGGAAGGGCTGTTTTCCCTTTCTTTGTATATCCACTCCTTTGACCAAGAGAGTGGAACATAGAGTAGACTAACTTACAGAGATGTTTTTTAACTATATTGGTAAATAAAGTTTCTAGAGATCCCCACACTGTTAAAATTACAAATAGTTTTTAAAATACAGCAGGAGAATTCAATCTATTATATATCCTGGGAGTGTTTATTTTCTCAAGTCTTATTTGTTTGTATATATATATATATACATACACATTGGTTTGTACTGAGTTATATTTACTCTTTCTCTTTGACATCTTTCAAATGTGATTGGAAACTATTTTATTTCTAGCTTTCATAATTTTAGGTGATTTGTGCACAGTATTCATACCTATTTCTCTTCTGACTCTGAAGTCCAAGACTTTTACCTTTACATAATTGTTTTTATGTCACAGTGATGGGATACCCATTTCTTTGCCCT
Organism: Sarcophilus harrisii; assembly: GCF_902635505.1. NCBI lineage: Eukaryota > Metazoa > Chordata > Mammalia > Dasyuromorphia > Dasyuridae > Sarcophilus > Sarcophilus harrisii. The sequence continues at coordinate 395,473,761 of NC_045427.1, forward strand.
CTCTGGATAATATAGGCTGAAAATCTATAAGGAAGCACTTTAAAAATAGTCAAAGTCAGGTATTGCTTTGTTTTGTATCTAGAAAAAAAAGAAAAGGAAAACTAATTTGTAGATTTCTTTGTTTGGCTTTCTAATGAGGAAAAAGGCAATTTACTGATAGTAAGATGGCATTTCTTGGGTTGTCTACATTTCATACTGGGAAATTCTAATATTGTGTTCATGAAGAACATTTAATGGCAAGAACTTTAGTTATGAATTCTGTATCACAATAGCAAGTACTGTAAGGAGATATTAACCTTTTAAATTTCAAGAGCTGGTAAGTCCTCTTGATTGTTTGAAGATTAATAGATGTTTGGTTCTAGCTACTGTCAAGTAAAATGCCATGTTTGTTCAAATAAGTATATTACAAAATAGCCTCATATGGTTGAGAATAATAATGAACTTCTCACATTCCTTTTATTACATATACTCTCAGATATTTCACATATCTTTTGTTTACTAAAAAATAAACTGGTGGATAGAAGTTTTCCTTTCATTTCTCAATCCTCTACATTTCCCCCCCTTCCCCAAATATAGGTGCTGCTTAGCTGGAGAATAGTATGCATTTTCTGACTGAGAGTGAGAAGTAATAAAAGTAAAGCTGTAGCAAAGATATTTAGGCTTGGTATAGTGCAATGGCATTCCATATGTCTGCAATGATTTGATTGTTAGTCTATCAAAGGAATGGATACAATAAAAATCTGAAGTTTCCTTCTAAATTTATAATTCCACATTTAGCCCTTATTCTTGTTTTAACATCTATTTCTTCAAAAGAATGACTGAGAGAGAGTCAATGCCACTAAATGTCTAGTATGTTAGATTTTGATTCAGGCTTAAATTCTGCAACTTTAGCTGTATGACTTTAAATACCCTACTTAATCTCTTAAATCTCAGTTTCTTCTTCTGAAAAATGGGTAAATCAAAGAATAAAAGACATATTTCACATATTTTTTCAAAGGTCAAATGAAATTACTTATCTATTGTTTTAATATAACTTAAAATCCTATATGTGATAAAAAATTTTTTATTATTATATTCCTAATTTGCATTTCCTCTTTTTTTGTTGTTCCTCTTACATATTATTCAAACTTCTCTCTTTCTCTTGTAGAGAACTGAACATCATCTCTAAATTAATATATAAAAATAGAAATATTGCAGTGCTAAGATATTAGTTACTATATTTTTGTTTTAACTAACAATTTCTCACTTTTCCCCCAAAATGAATTACTTCTGATACCAGTATGCACAACCAAATCTGCCAGTTAGAATCATAATGATATCAATTATGTTCAACTACCAAAACAGCAAAATTAAAATGAACTTTCTCTGAAAGACTATAATGAAAACTGTTAATTTTTCAGTTTTAATGCTATTTCTAAAAATCTTTAGTTATTTTGCAGTACAAAACATAATCCATCAAACTTAAAAATTATTTTTCAAATTTGTTTAGGAATATACAATAGATGTATTTTTCCGTCAAAGCTGGAAGGATGAGAGACTCAAATTTAAAGGGCCTATGACTGTGCTTAGGTTAAATAACCTAATGGCAAGCAAAATTTGGACTCCTGATACTTTCTTTCACAATGGGAAGAAATCTGTTGCCCACAACATGACCATGCCAAATAAGTTGCTTCGCATTACCGAGGATGGCACCCTGTTATATACCATGAGGTAAGAGCCACCACTGTCCATTAACCATTGATTATATTTCTCCCCATCTCTATTTACCATTGAAACCAACATGTTACAATTAAAAATGTTTTCTATCCTTTGGGTTTTCTCTTTGCCTCAGTATATTTTAGATTTTTGTAATTTCATAAAGGTATGGATTCAGAATTGGTTTATAAGTAAACCTAGAATGAAAATGTTACCTGTAAAAAAGGGGGACCAAAGCAAAAGTAAAAAGGAAATCTAAAGAATAACTTAAATGAAATAGATAACAAGAAGAAATGTAGGACAGTTCAAAGACTTATTTATTGGTTGTTAAAAATGAAGTCTACTTTAACATTTCAAATCCATTTCAGGTATCTCTGAAGACTGTAAATGGATGTAATATATGAGCAGAAAATTCATTACCTCCCTTAATAGGAAACAGATAATTCATATAATCTGTATAGGTTTTTTAAGGGAAAATAAGCCAGTTGGAAATTTTAAATCATAGAGAACTATATTACTTTTGAGAAAGAAATTGTTTCCATTTGCTGATAGTTTGTAAAATGATTTTCTATTTGTGAATTAGTCCCAAACATGGCAAGTAGAGTCATGTAATTTCTCCCTTGGTATAAAAAGGTAATGAAAGCAAATTCTGCACTCATTTGGCATGCTTTTCCATGGAGGTAGAATTATATTTTGCCTTTAGAGTACTGCCAATCCCGGATTTTCATTCACTGACATTCAAAAAATTTGAAAAGCTGCTTTTGATATTGGTCCCAGCTGGCTTGAATTGGTGTGAGTGTATGGGTTCCAATGTTAAAAAACACACAAGGGAAAGAAAGAAATAAGGGAATAATTGGCCATGTGTGGGGAGATTTTGCCAAATATTCTAGGCATGATCTGTTTATGTTCAAAATGCTGGCCTTAAAGCTTTGTGATTGGTTAACCAAATCCAAAGCTAATCTTTTCACTGATCAGCTGTCACTTTGCTGGTTGGGGATTTTTATATCTTTACTATTTTTTTTAAGATTAGTCACTATGAATATATGCAATGTTTCTCATTGTAAAAAATAGCCATGGTCCTTCCATTAGCTAAATTTCTGTCTTTTGCTAATGAATGGCATTTGATTGTTCCAGGACACTATGCATCCTATTGCCATTATAATGTCTTTGGGAGTTTAAAGTAATCTTGAAAACTTAGGAAAAAAAAAAAAAGAAAACTTAGTAACTTCCTTCTTTGGTAGTAAAATAACTTGCTCTTTAACTGAGGTTATGATAACCTCATGGCATTAAACATTCACAATTATTCCCTTCAAATATGTTAATAATCTGTGTCCTTTAAATATGAATGAATAAAACAACTTTTGCAAATAAATATAATTTCACTTAGTAGATTATAAAAAGCCTGAGCATAAATCAAAACATATTGCAGGAAATTTCTTAGGTCATATATTATCTTTTGTTGTTCTAATGAAAACTAAGTTCTAAAAATTGCTTGATACCATCCTTCCACACAAAGATAAAGGATTGAAAGAATAGTCTAGCTTTTGTTTACCTGTTTGTTTTTCTCTGAATTAAGCAATTAACAGACAGATGCAAAGGCTGGCTTCTCTCATTTGTTGAGGTGTCATGATCAGAGCTTCATTCCTTCATACTTCCAATAAACTACAGTATATATTCTTGTTTTTTTTTAATTGATGCATATGTATGTGATTGAGATAGTGGGAATGTTTGAGTGCAGAGGTGGGGCAAAAATGTTATGCCTAATTATTAAAGGTATTGAAAGATATCTCTAAGAAAATTAAAAGAACTTTATTTAATTCTCTTTTCTGCTGCCAACCTACTTGTCTCCCAGTACATGCAACCTGCTACTTGTCTTTTTGAATCAATCAGTGAGAATGGTATCCAAATCTATGTGTAACTATAGACAATGAGGAATTTGAGGTTTTCTTATACAGGAATGTCTGTGGAATTTTTTGTTGTTGTTATATGCATATATGTGTGCATATGTGTGTAGAGGGGAAGTTGGGAGAGGTCTACATCTTTCTGTCTATCTATCTATCCATCTATTTATCTATCTATATCACAGGGTATCATGTTGTGGGAAGAGGTACAAAGATGTCAGTTTAAACTACATATTGTCATATACTAGTTACATGAAATTAAGCAACCTTTCAGTTCTATAAAAATAGATAATGATTTTCATTTGTAAAAGGAGTTTTTACATAAAAGACTCATTTCCACAATAAAATTGTAAATCTAGTGTTTATATATATGTGTGTGCATGTGCATTTATGTATATATATACATTCCAAAACATACACACATATATTTGTGTGTATATATATATATATATCTTCAAAAATATGTTTTTAAATGATATATGCTTATCAATATATCAATCTAATCACACTTCATTGCCTCATCACAGAATGCAGAATGGGAGTACATCTAGGTTTTCTGAACTTATACTAGGTGACATGCAATCTCTAGTCATTTCTTCAATCCTTTGTTCAAATTCCATCTTCCACAGGAGACCTTTCCTAGTTCCTCCAAATATCAGTGCTTTCCCCTTTCTTGTTATCTTCCATTATCCATTTTATCCATTGATATTCAAAGGACACAGATTATTTAATACATTTTAAAAGAATAACTGTAAAAATTATTAAAAAATCATGCTTAATACCATGATATTATCATAACTGCAGTTAAAATAGTAAATTATTACACTACCAATGATGTAGTCACTAAATTTTCAAGATTACTTTCAAACTTCCAAAAATATTATAATGGTAATAGTATGCCTGGTGTCCTGCAGCAATCAGATATCATCCATTAATTAAAAGAGAGGGGGAGAAAGAGAGGGAGAGAGAGAGAGAATGGAAGATAACCTCTCTGTTTGTCTTTGTCTCTCTCTGTCTCTCAATATGTAGATGAATAGAGATAGTTAAATAGATACAGGAATATATATATATATATATATATATATATATCCAGCCCTTTAGGATTATGGTCAATTAGATTGTGAAATAGAATACCAGCCCTGGATTGAGGAAAACCTAAGTTCAAATTTGATTTCAAACACTTACTCTCAGTGTGACCCTGGGAAAATCATTTAATCCTATTTACCTTAGTATTTTTCATCTGTAAAATGGGCTGATAAAAGGAAATGACAAACTACTTCAGTGTCTCTGTTAAAAAAATTCAAAATAGTGTCAAAAAGAGTTAGAAATGACTGAACAACAACATCCCCTGTTATATGGATTAAGTGATTTGCTATGGCTGGAAATAATATATATATAATATTATCTGCATACATATGCAAATATATGCAGTGTTATCATATAATACATGATATCATAATATGTCATGTTACATTATATTATATAATATATGATATAATAGTAAAGCATAATGAAATAGGACATTATACATACTCAGTTATTCATATGCTATCATTTCTATTAGAATATAAATTCCTTGAGCATAGAGATTGTTTTTGGCCTATTTTTATGTCCCCAAAACTTATCATAATGCCCTGGACATAGTCAATGAGTAAAAAATATATATTGACTAGCTAACTGATCATGAAGACAGAAAGACTTAAGTACTGGCCCGGTGATGGGATGCACACTTGTCTACTCTGGGTAGATCTAGCAAAGAAGCTAATTTTTAGAATTCTGGTCACTAAATTATGATGTTTTGATTTTTTTCAGCTATAGCAAATCATAAATTTCATTTAACAGAGAATAGAGGTATTGAGATATTCTTTAGGAAAGGGAATGCCTGCACCAAAGAAAACATTGGTACTTAGTATTGCAAATGGACAATACACTGTTTTTGTTGTTTTTGTTGTTTGTTTGTTTTTTTGGACATTTACTCACATTTGGATTTTGTGTGTACTGAAACTATCTATTTACTGATATTGGGGAGAAGGGGGCTAGTGATGGAGAATCTGATCTGCAGTGCTTTTTCCTCTCATTTCTCAACTGACTAGATTGACTGTACGAGCTGAATGCCCAATGCACCTTGAAGACTTTCCAATGGATGCTCATGCATGCCCATTGAAATTTGGAAGCTGTGAGTTACCTTAATTTTAACTACCTATGTTTTATTAAAACTCTAAGACTCAAATCATATATGTCTGACAGTGAATACAATGATAAAACAGTTTTAAGACCTTCAATATGTGATACTCTATCTATATCAATGATTTATCTATGTTGTTTTGAAAGAGGAAGACATGAGTTAACCAATGGAATAGAAAATGGAATTAATAAGTTGATTAGAAATTTCACTTTACTGGAATATTCAGATATTAAAAAGGAGATGATAGTGAGAAAAATATTTTTTTTTAATTTCAGATTTACCAAAACACCATTTACTCCCAAACTCATATTGATATGATGTTTTATTATTTACTAATAACAAAAAGTTATGTGTAAACATCAATTTGACTTGGTAATATGTAAAAAAGTTCCGATTAAAGGATGACTTAAACCTACAGGGATGATATTTTTTAAGGGAGAGGGAGATTATATTAACTTTGTCCATGAGAAAGTTATGAATCCACTTGCATATACAAAAGAATTTATTTCACTATAAATTTTGAATGATAATCCATATTTAACCAGAGTGCATTATCTTTTGAAGTTCTCTTAGGAATTAACCAAAATCTTATTGCATCTATCATTTCAAAATATAAAATAAGCAAATACATTCATTGTCTCAGAGCTATTGCAAGGAAGTATCACTTCCCAGAGATGTGTACTCTCTTCTCTTCCCATTTTTCCTTCTGAGTTTAGGTTTTTAATATATGATGAGCATATGTGTCTATATGAAAAGTAGATCATGATATCTTTGTCCCTATCTTGTCTATTGGAGGATAAAATGAATGTGGGCACAGTCAATTCTTTAACCATCTTTCATGCTCTCTTACTCTGTAAGTTGGTTTTCCTCAGTAGCTATTATATATGATTCATGGGATGAGGAGGGAAATAAGTAGTATAGGAAGATATCAATACAAAATATGATACAGACTCTCTCTTGGATTCTTTGAACTATCATATTGTAAAAAAGATTTCATGAAGGCATTATCACCATTTTCTAGACAAGACTGCACTCAAATTCACTTACATCAGCCTCAGTTCCTTACAAAACAGTTTAAAGTCAAAACTATGAAATACTATAACCTGCCACTTAATGATCCTCAGGTCAAAATAAAATGTTATTATAGCTCAGTCCTAGAAATGCATATTTCTTGATCCAGTCCAGAAATCTTTGTCTACTGTGAAGCCTCTCAGTCATACCACACGCTGGAGTTTTGTATTGCAATGTTCAAAAAAAAAAAACATAAATCTATTTTGTGGGGGTTAGGGGAACACTCTTTATCATTTGAAATATTTTTCTTAAAAAATTTCTCATTGGCAGAGAAGAGGGGAAATTCTATGTATGTCAGCTTATACCTAGAATAAAGTGTTGACTGCCACATTGTTAGCTGATGAACAACACACATTGCAAATAAGATTGTTGAATATCATCTAGCCATTAAGTCACATGCATATGTACTAGTGTCTTTCCTCAATCACTAAGGTCAATAACTCAAGTTGTCATATATACTTTGAGGATTTTATAGGGAAAAAAGCTGGAGATGCATTAGAATTGGAAGGTGCTTTAAAGAGTTTGAATGAGAACTCTTCCTCATTTTATATTGAGGAAAACTGAGATTTAGAGAGATAATACAACTTGTCCACATCAAAAACAACAACAACAAAAAATGGTGATTAGAAACTGTCTTTTGCTTTTAGCACAGAAAATTTCTGATTATAGTATGCTATTATATACTATACACACAGACACACACACACACACACACACACACATATATGTATATGATGAGAAATGTGCATACTCTCAAAAAGTCAAATGCTTGAAATAACCCCTACAAAAAATAAACAAAATACCTAAGGAAAGGTAATGGCAACTCCTTCTTCTGGATTATATTTTGTATATAGCAGAACAAATGTTTACTCTAGATAAGTGTTCATTTTACTTAGATTCCTGGTTGTCCATTCTTCAGTCCCAAACATATGAGCTGTAGAGCAAAGGAGGCTGTAAAAAATTTAGGCTGCAAACATTATTATAAACAGTACTGCTCAAAATGATTGACAGGAATACCATGCTGCAGTGAATGATGCAATGAAATCATAGTCAAAAGTCCTGACTTTGGACAGGCACATTCACCTTATCATCATATATCTTCATTGAAAGTTTAGACTACATGATTTCTAACTGCTCTTTAAGGTCCAGTATTCTATTATTAATCTACTGGTTTTTCAGATGCCTTGGTGGCCATTTTTTCAGTAACCTAGGAAAAAAGCCTTGCTATTATTTCATGTTTTAGAATTTAGAATGGTCCAAGAGCAAAGAAATTTACTGGATTTTCTTGTTAGGCATAGTTAGGCTATGGCTGCTCAACTGTAATGGATAATGACAGAGCAAATCAACCACTCTTGGACCCACTCACTAGCTTTCAGACTGTCCAGAGGACACTTTTGTGGCCTGTTTTGTGTGTACTAGTTCTGGTTTAAATGGAATGGAGAATTAAATGGAGAGTGGAGAATTCTGGTTAAAATGAAAAGGAGAAGATTTCTTATTAAGACAGTGCCCTGGACATAAAGTGGACTTAATTCAAATCATTCAAGTGAAAACATTTCTTAACCTACTTCCAATAGGAAGCATCTGACCAAAATGTTAGATTGAGTGGAATGTGGATACAATTTACTTGAATACTAGGTAAAATCTGGAATAACAAAAACCACATGTTGACATGCAAAAAAATAAGAAAGTGGGTATTTTCTTTAGCACAATTAATGAAGATATGATTGCCATTGCTAATTTAAGTTTTCTTCTTGTTAAAAGAACAAAAAAGATCAGGTGCATGTGTATCAGGCAAGGAAGAGAATGGGGTGAGGTTTGAACAGTCCTCATAAAATTGCAAGTTTATTTCTCCTTCAGTGAAAAATTGTAGTTGGGTAGGATGAGTGGTGAATTCATTTTAGAATTTTTAGCTTTATTTGGCAAAATTTTGCGCCATAATTAGATGTTTGAAACTTTTCCCCTCATCTGGTTTTCTGGTTGGTTGATTGATTGAATCTCTAAAACATGAATGCTTTTCCACAATAAATCTTTGACTTGGTTTTTCTTTCCAAACAGTTTCAGGAAAACAGGCTTCATCATTTCTTTGTGTAATCCATACTATTTTTTATAACCCAGGGACTAATGAAGACAAAAGATGTAGTCACTTCCTATCTTTGATATTATCTGTGTGATTTTACTCAAGTCACTTAACTTGTTTGTACCTGATTCTTTTCATATGTAAAATGAAAGAATTTGCCAGATATTGCTTTCATTTCTAGAGCTCTGATCCTCGCAACTCTATAACCTTTCCTGTTTTAATTTAAGCCTTAGTTCCTCTTTTCTGGTACATTTAGTACATTGATAACTTAGATATCTAATTACTATTTTCCTTATACATATTCTTCTACTTAATTTATTCCTTCCTTGATTTTCTTTTCCTAGATTGAATAATATCAGTTCATTTAGCTTTTTTTCTGTAGCACCAACATTTCAAGATCAGAAATGAGAATGCATTGCAAAATAATGAATACTAGATATGGAATCAGATGAACTGATTCATATCCTAGTTCAATTCCTTGTTAACTATATGCTATTAGCCAAGTGAGTGGGCCTCACACAATTCACCTATAGGATAAGTTTTATACCAGATTACTTTTAAATTCCTTTTGACCTCTTAATATTTGGTCACATAATTCCTTGAAATTAGTTCAAAGAAAAGAACATAGCTTGCACATGCTGTGATACCTGTAGGAATGTATATTAAGGCATTATGGATACGATTTTTAAAAGACTTTATACATAACTAGCCACAAAAATGTGATTTTTGCTATTCTAATCTGTATTATGGGAGGCTGAGACAGAAAACAATAAGAAGAGATAATCTATCTCTAAGTTAATTGCAGGGTTTATATTAGTTCAGGTTAATTATGGCATTGAGGACTATTATAGCTAATAATACCAACAGATCATTGAGAAGTAATACATTATAATTATAAAGTTGCTGTCAAATTGGATATCATGGTTTTTTTTTTCTGTTCAGTTATACAAATAGATTAGAGACCAGTTCAAGACAAGGAATCATAGCTTCCATTGACCCTGTTCCTACATGTGAAGATGGAAAAAGAAATAATTCCCTTTTGAGCAATTCCAAACTAAAGTGCACTATAGAGTATCTTAATGATCTGCCCAATTTACAAATGGGTAGAAATTAATTTGTTTAGGAGTTTATGTTTATTCTGTATGTATTAGTCTATAGCAAGTGCTTTAATGCTCATCGATTGATTGTTTTAATGTGTATTGACCTTTACAACATCTCTACATTACAGCAGGGAAGATATCATTATCTAAATTTTATAAAATATTCTGAAGAATGAGGTGTTTGGAATACATACTGTAGTAGGAGATTAAAGAGGTGTACACAATGCTGTCTTTCCCACAAATTTGCTTTTTAACCTTTGGAAAAATCAAATCATCTCTGAAAAAAATAAAGGGGAAGGAAGAAAATGGATGATCTAATGATCTATTAATGTCCAATAATAAGATTTAACACTATCAGTAATAAATAGAAAACCATTCATATTAAGAAAAGTTTTGAATAAGAGTTATTTGTCACTGGATAGGGAAATCAACTATTGAAGTGAGGATTACAGTTTCTAGGTACTATATTTGTTTTCTACTTAGAGTCCCACAATTCCATCTATGTGAATCATAAGCTGCTTTGGGGCATGCTGACAGATGGAAGTCTTCCATTTAATGCAGCATATGCTAAATGCCTCATCTAAAAATCAATGACACCAAATTCCCAAATTGTCCATTTGTCATTCTTTTTTTTTTAAGCTTTTTATTGACAAAATATTGTCCCTTGTAAAAACTTCTGTTCCAACCTTTCCCCTCCTTTCTTCTACCCCTTCCCCTAGATGGCAGGCAGTCCCATACATGTTAAATATGTTAAAGTATATATCAAATACAATATATGTGTAAAAAATTTTATACAATTGTCTTACTACATAAGAAAAATCGAATTTAGAAAGCAGGTAAAAATAATCTGGGAAGAAAAACATAAATGCAAACAAACAATAACAGAAAGATTGTACTATTTGTCATTCTTATATATCACACAGACTATTGGCCACTGTACTGATTCATAGAAAACTCTTTTTTAAAAACCTGTAGAATGCAGAAGCAAAACCAAAACAAAGTGAAACGAAAATTGATTGCTGATTGGTGATCCAGAAAGAAAAGAATTGGTATAAAAGAAAAAAAAATGCACTAGTGATGGATAATTAAACCATGTAGATTAGCATTCAATAGCAATATTCACCTCATGATAGTCTGGTCCCTTTAAACATTTCCCCAGAAGAAAAGGAAAACTCTACAGATCATTAAGGGAATATACACCAAGTTTTCAGCTTCTTTTTTCTGTTTGTCTCATATAATTTCATCATGATCAAGGCAAAAAAAAATGTGTGACTTTCAGAGCTGTTTACTAATATCTTAGCAATGGAGACATGCAACATTTTTGAAAACAAAATCCAAATTATATGTACAGAATGGGAAAAAAAACATAGTCTAGGTGTGAATGGTGAGTATTCGAAATCTGTTATTTTGGTAGAACTGATTTACTCACCTCACCGTTCATCATATGATTTTTTTTTTATACAGATTCAACAAAGTAAATATAGGAATCTAGTATTAGACATAAAAGTGAGCCAAGGAAACAATTTCTTTTTAATCTGAGATAGTAAAACTTAATCTAATATTTTTAATGTAAGTGAAAATACTTCATTATATAGATAAAACAATTATATTAATATTATTATTCCTAAAAAAGGAAAAAAATAACATGAAATTTCTTGGCAAATGAATAATCTTTAAGCTTTATTTTCTATGTAAACATATAGTTTACTTACATGTCAGATTGAAGACAGCTTCTAATTTTTAATCTCTTAATAAATATATAGTGATAAATGATATTAAGTAGGTTCTTAAGAGATAATGCAATTAAGTAGAAAAATCATTGCACCAAGAGCCAAGGAGACTTAAGATCTTTTAGAGAAGGTCTAGGTGCTGAATTTTTAGGGTACCTATGGTACTTGTCTTTCAGTAATACAGAAATAGCAGAGCTTAGAACTTAGCAAGTCTAATTTTAAAAATATAAGCTTTAAATGTATTCTGATGGAAGTGGATTTCTTTGACAAAGAGATCTAACTCAGTTTCAATTGATCAATGATGGACAGAAGCAGCTACACCCAAAGAAAGAACACTGGAAATGAATGTAAACTGTTTATATTTTTGTTTTTCTTCCTGGGTTATTTTTACCTTCTGAATCCAATTCTTCCTGTGCAACAAGAGAACTGTTCTGCACACATATATTGTATCTAGGATATACTGTGACGTATTTGACATGTATAGGACTGCTTGTCATCTGGGGGAGGGGGTGGAGGGAGGGAGGGGGAAAGTCAGAACAGAAGTGAGTACAAGGGATAATGTTGTAAAAAATTACCCAGGCATGGGTTCTGTCAATAAAAAGTTATAATTATGAAAAAAAAGAAAAAAATAAGCTCTATTTATGACATCATGCTTGGGTTCAAGTGTCCCCACACTTTCCATTGCCATAGACTCTCTCTCAAATGCTGGCATTTTTTATTTTAGATAGAACTTGTGGTTCTTGTCTTATGTGTAAAAAATTACTAGATCAATCTCTAAATTCTAGTTCTCTCTCACATGTTAGTTTTGTAATTACAAGCAAGTCACAGTATTCCTGAATCCAAGATTCTTCATTTATAAAATGAGAGTAATAATACCTTATCTTTCTAAAGAGTTGGGTTTGACTAGATATTGAATGAATCCCTTCCAGTTCTAACAGTCCTGTGACTTCTGTGACCTCATATGTTTTCCTTCTTTTCCAATTAGATGCTTACACTAGAGCAGAAGTTGTATATGAATGGACCCGAGAACCAGCACGGTCTGTAGTTGTAGCAGAAGATGGCTCTCGCCTAAATCAGTATGATCTCCTTGGACAAACTGTGGACTCTGGAATTGTTCAGTCCAGTACAGGTGAGTAGTTACTCTGAATTTCAGAGTTAATTGACCTAGGAGAAGAAATATTGGAAAGTTAAAATAGAAATTATGTATGCCCAGTCATTAAATTGAAAAATCAATGTTACTTTTAATAAAATGAAAGATAATGTGAAACAGACCCTATAGTCAAAGTCATAACATCATGTTTCTTTAGTTCTGGCACCAATTTGCTGTATGACTTTCATCAAATCTCTCCATTTCTCTGCAACTCTGATTCTTCATCTATACAATTAGGAGATAAAATAGGTTATTTTCATTTTTTTCCTCTACTCCATTCCCTAAAAGGGTTTTGATTACTAACTAACTCCTTACCTCAAATGTTAAAAAAAATAACCTTATTAGAAGAGCTCTTTCTCTTTAACTAAGAAACTTTTGTAACCTAAAGTCTGAACAAAAGAATAGATTTACTATTCACTGTCTCAGAAAAGGTCTGCTTCTGATCTCTAGAGTTGTTAGATATGCATAAAATAGATGGGTTGCCAGTCTTCTGTTGCCTTGTATGTCATATATTAATGATAGTGCTAAAAGTTTGAGATCTGGATCCAATGTTATTAAATAATTAGGGCCCAATTTTTCAAATTTGGGCAATCAGATTTCATGGCAGAATAATTAAATCAGAACTTAATCATTCAGTTATCCATTTAACGGGTCTAAGTGAAATGGGAACACCAGTTCACTACTCAAAAGTCACATTTGGATTACAGCTCTTTGGGAAGTGTACCAAATGGCTGACACCCATGAATCTGGAATCCCACTGCATAAAAAATAGTTCAATTGCTGATAACTTTAAAAGTCTTCAGTAAAGTGCAATCCTTTAAATGGAGTTCTTTTAAAAATCTAATTATCCACACATATCAAGAGACTTATGTTTCCAAATAAAAATTATTTAGCAATAGGATAATTAAAAAATATATAACTTTTTTTAGAATTTTAATATTCAAAGTGGGGCCCACATAATAACTCAAAAAAATAAAACATCTTAATATTTTCTCCTTAATATCAGGTAACCCAAAATCAGTATAATATTTCTTCTATAGCACTACATTAAATTTTAGTATCTAATACAGATATTCATTTGTTTCTCTTTGGAGGAAAAAATAGAGTTAAAAATGTCTTGTTTTATAAGGAGAAAATAATTTATTTGCATTAACAAAGAAATTTCTTAATTCTAGTAAAGCCCAGTCTGGCACATATCTCTTTCTTAATAAATGTTTATGGATGACATAAAGATATAGTTATTTGCACCCATATCACATGACAGAATAGTGAAAAGACCAGTACAATAGGAACCAAAAGAGTTGATTTTTAATCCTCATCTTACCTATATAAAAGTATAGTGAAGCATAGTAGAAAAAAAAAAGAAGTACCTTGGGTGAAATCTTGCTATCTTGCTTTAGTACTCTCTAATGGTATGACCTTAGTCAAATTTCTTCTCTTTCTGAGTCAGTTTCCTCATCTATTAAATGAGATGGGTAAAATTTGATTATCTGTAAAGTCTTCTTGAGGTCTAAATCTATGATACTGTGACTAGCTGTAATATTACTACTTCATCCTGTTCTTCAACATCCATATTTGGGGAGGGAGAGATAGATAATTGTGAAGTTCTCTTTCTGCTTTAATATGCTGTGTTTTGATAGAAATAAATCTTATCCTGGGCATTTTGGGGAAATATAAGATTATGGAAATGGTAATGGACTTGATAAGTCTATTTTATTATTAATATTTTTGAGTAGTAGCTTTGATAATTCAGGGGAATAATTTGAGGAATAGGAGACTGTAGTGTTCTGGTTGGTTTTCTGGAGGGCTCAAAACCAGCCTTTGTTTCAGCAGAGTAATCAACACAAGAATAGCCAGGTGTTAAAGTCCAAATTCTTAATTATCTCCTTCACTAGTTTCCTTGCCTGGGGCCCTAGCTAGCTTTCTTGAGGGCCTCCTGAATGTGTCTTGGTTTCTATGGGGGAGGCAGGAGAATTACTATGACATTCTCTGTCTTGAAGTCTGTCTTAGTCTGGGAGCTTGTGCTCCACCTCCAGCCACTGTCTTCCCCCAGTCTGTTTCTGAATCCTTATGAGTCTGTCTCTGGCTCAGATGGGCCTTGGTCTCAGTGGAGAAATGAAGGAGGACATGCCTGCCACCACGATGGTATGAGATGGAATAAATGAATCTGGCTGAGTTTGTCCCAGCTTATATACTCTATTATAATTACATTATCACAGGTGTGAATCTTGTAGAACTATATTAAGTACTAAGCACATGTACTGAACTAGAAAACTATTAATCACCATGCTAAAATAGATAACCATTGTCTAATCAATTCCACTGAGTTAGCACCTTGTAAGAATCCTTGTTTCAAGTACAGAGTTCTGGCCCATAACAGGAGAAAAGTGGCAGAATGCAATGAGTTTGGGGCTTGGAAAGCAAATCTAATTTATTTAGTAAATTATATGGAAACATTCCAAAGGAATATGAGCTCTCTTCTGCTTTTTCCATTCATTAAAATAGTCTCTGTATGTACAATGTGAAGGAATAAAATGTTTGAGTAAAGTCTTTAATGACACATGTCACACATCATTCTATAGCTTTAAAAATATAAGAGACATAAGAGAACTATCACTTACCTGCTGCCAGAGGGCCAGGAAAGATGACAGATTGTGGTACATAGAGTTAGGATAATAAGGGAAGTGAGAAAGTGAGGATCTTTAGTCACTATAGTGTTTTCCATGAATAGAAAAACATTTCAATTATTTTCTTGAAAGGAGAGACCATCATTTATTTTTTGTTTAATCATTGTTCTTTGAAGATACAAATGTCCTTAGTAGCTCTCATTGGTGACAAATTAGAAGAATAAGAAGCTGACCAATCCATTATGATTTTTGGATCTAATATATATTGATAAAAGTTGGGTTATTCTTTAGAATTAGTAGCCAATAGAACATAGTATGGAATCTAAATATTGGAGATGATCAGTGTATTTCTTAGTTTGGTAAAAAAAAAATCATGTATGATAAATGAATAAATGCAAGCACATAGCATGAGATAAAGCCAGAGTGTCCATACTCACTCCCTTGCCATTGCCCCCCCCAAAAAAATCGCATCCCTAAATAGCCTATAATAGCACGATGAATTTTGAACATATGATTGTTAGTCCATAGCAATTGGACTCATAAACATATACTTTCCCAAATATAATTCCAAGTATAAGCCAAGTAATGTAGCAATTTACCTTTTTCAAAAGCTATTTATCAACTCTAACCACCAAATAGCCATGAACCTGGAAAAAAATGCATCTCTGATTTGAAATAAATATCATAAAATCTATATATTAAAGTTTAAGTCATCGACTTTTAGATGAGTGCACCTCGAGAACACCATATTTTACTGAGATCCAGTGAAATAAAATGATTTTCATAAGATCATGTAGCAAATTAATTGAAGAACTGGGAGCAGAACACAAGGCTACAAAAATATTTTAGTATTCTATTTCCAAATACATCATATTTTATTTCTTCTAAATTTAAAATTTTTCATTCAGAGTTTACTAGAGAAATAGTTGATAATATAACTGGTGAGACACTATATATATATATAATCAGAAAGACCCAAATTTAAATTAAATTTCAGACACTCAGTAAGTGTGTGAATCTGAGCTTGTCACTGAACTTTTGTTGGCCTTGGTTTCCATAATTATGCAACAGTGATGCAAAATAGGGACAATGCAAGCATCATCTGGGATAACACTTATTAAAAAAAAAACCTTAACATAATATGTGACAAATAATATAATACTATATAAAAGCTTATTTGCAAGCTTTCCTCTTCCTTTCTTCCATTCCATCCATACACACTTTTAACAAATTTAGTCTAGAACAGTGTAGAAGTAGGAAATATTTTAGAGTGTAATAAATACAATACATTTCTTAATTGTGAGTCGGGATAAGGGAGAGAACCTAGAACTCAAAAATCTTAAAAGCAAATGTAAAAAAAATGTTTTGAATATAAGTGGGGAAAATATTAAATAAATGAGCAAATTATAAAAGAAAATTTTAAATGTAATTAATACAATACTTGATGATCGTCAAGAAACACTTGATCTGTGTCTAAATTAATCAAATTTGAAAATATTGCTCAGACACTACACTAAGTGCTCATAATGCAAAAAAAAAAAAAAGACACGGAAGTCAGTCTTTGATCTTGAAGAGATAATAATCTAATAGGATAGAAGATAAAGGAGAGACAATAATAAAACAAATACATGCAAATCAAGTATATATAAGAAAAAAGCATAATGTTGACAGGCACTTTAATTGAGGCACTGGAAAATGAATCTTATAGACAATGAGATTGTAACTGGAATTTGGAGGAATTAAGAAAATGTAAAAGGTGATGATGAGGAGAGAAAACATTCTAGACATGGCAAATAGCAAGAGAAATTCCAGGAACTGAAATATGAAGTCCCTTGTTTGTGGAATAACAAGGAGATCACTATTACTGAATCAAAGATTGGTAAGAAATAAGATAGAAGAAAATGAGAAAAGTGTTGGTGAGTGGGTGAGGTGGGTATTACTTGTGATTGAACCTGGAAGTGTTTTAAAGCTACTGGTATTGATTTATGAGATGGAGGATGACATGATTAAATGCATACTTTTGGAATATTATATTGATGTCTCAAAGGAGGATAGGTAGAAGAGAGGAGAATTTTGAGACAATCATATCCATCAACAGGATATTGCAGCAGTCCAAGTGTTAGGTGTTAAGGACCTGAATTCAGGCTATAGTAGTATGATAGTAGAAAGGGGACATATTCAAGATATATTGTAAAGGGCTTGGCAATAGATTAGATATGGAGTATGGCATATAGTGAGGAGTTGAGGATGATACCTATGTCAAACTTGAGGCACTAGAAGGATAATATTGTCCACTATCATAATAGGAAAGTTAGGAAGAAGGGGAAGGTTTAAGAAAAAAAAAACTAAGTTAATTTTTCGAATTTTTAGTTCAAATATGTCTCCTAGACATTTAATTTGAGATGTATGATTGACAGTGGAGTTTGAGATTAGAAATCAGCAAAAAAAGATTAGGGAAATACAGTCTGCTTTCAGGATCATTAGCATAGAGATATTCATTAAATCTTTGGAGATGAATGAAATTACCAAGTGAACTAGCAGGGAGATAAACATATATAGGACTGAAGACAAGATTCTGTGATATATTTACAGTTAGAGAATGTGATCTGAATAAGGATCCAGCAAGGAAAATGAGGAGTGATCACACAGCAAAGAGGAGTAATAACAGAAAGTGGTGATCTGAAAAACCTAAAAAGAAGAGAATAATAAGCAAAAAAAGCAGGAGGATCTAAAGTAGGAAGGTCAAGGAAAGTGAGGATTGAAAAAAGACTACTGGATTTGGCTTTTAAGAGATAATTGGTAACTTTGGAGCGAGCAACTTTAGGGGACTGATCAGGTTGGAAATTAAATTATAAGGGCTTAAGAAATGAAATTGGAAGAACCTGTTGTATGTAAATAGCATTTTCAAAGTATTTATCCCAAAAGAACTGGAACAATATATGTTATTGAAGATGAAATGAATGAAACTTCTCAAATAATCTGGATGGAATTACTAAAACGAGAGGATTTTTGAAAATGGAGGGTGGTGTTTGCAGGCAATAGGGAAGGAATAAATGTGCAGGTAAATGATGGAGTGGAGATGATAAAAGAGCCCTATCTTTTTTGAGGGAACAAAATGGAATGTATCACTTAAGTAACTGCAGATATGTGTCTTGGTAAAAAGTAAAGCCACCAGTCCGTGCCAACAACTCCACTGCAGCTGTCACCAAAGAAGTTGCCTCCTCTCCTCTTTTCCTTTTTTTTTCTGCTTTCCTTTCTTGCTACCCTTTCCATATATCTCCCCTGACTTTGGGGAGGTGCTTTGAGCCTCTGTTTTGCTTCCAGATCTTCCAAAAGAAGCAAGCCATCACTATTAAAACTGGAGGATTTCTATGATCTTGAATACTCTACCTCTTAAGCTGAAATATGAAGGAGAGGCAGCTTGAGTGCATTAAAAGCAGTTCTGAATTTAAACTTGGATGATCTGAGCTCTAATCTGGGCTCTGCTACTTATCTGTGTGACTAAACAAGAATAGATCTTGTCAGGATATCAAGTGAATGCAATAAGATGATAGAGCTCAAGGAGAAATAGCATGTGAGGAAGATCATCTCAATCTTTTCCTCAGAATAGAATGTTTCTCCCTGTATCTAAATGGAGATTGTTGTTTAAATAGACTATTCCAGAGAAAACAGCATGCAGATGTGGAAGTGATTTTAAGTGAAAAGAAAGACTGGAGTTTGAGGGTACCAAAGATCTCTCATTAAATACATTTGTCTTGGAAAACTGTGGTTATATGTTAAAGACCATGCCTAAGTGAAGGGGCAGGTCAATTCTCCATGAACCTCCAAAGCTGTGAATCATGACACTTAAAGGAATTGCAAAGCAGCTTTCTTCAGATCTTTGACAATTTGCAGATTAAAAGTATTGTATCTTCTCCTAACTTGACCTGACTAGTCAAGCTCTTTAATCACAGTGTTTACTTCTGTTCTCAAACCAGATGCACCTTGTCCTTTAGCTTTAACTAATGCCTCTTGTAATGGTGACAAGAGGGGACAAAACTGCTACATAGTTGGTGCTGATGGTATCACTGCCCCTCCCACCCCTCCTCCTCCCTCCACCCACGAAGACAAAATTGAAGGAGGAAGGCCAGGAGATGGGCAAGACCCTAAGGGTGCATGCTTGGGTACAGGCGAACATGAGCTATGAAAGAGAGAAGCACCACAACCCTTAATCTTATGCACTGTCTTTAAGGTACTTAACTCTTTTCCTGGCCAACTGGCCATGCTTTCCACCTGCATTGTCAGAACCATCCCCCTCCTGCTCTTTCTCCTCCCACTTTCTTGTCTGGCCATCCACATTAAAAGCTTTCCTTGTTTTAAAACTTGTGGGATTCTTTAAAGCCAATTGTATTACATTGCACATAAGGAATGTTTCCTTGGGAAATGAATCAGGAATCATAGATTTGTAGTATTTAATTAGCTGCTCTTCCACTATTTTCCATGTCTCTGGCACTAATTTTTCTTCCTTAGAGAGCCAACAAGACGAGCACTCTACTAAATTTAAGATTCTGGTGATCTGCTTCTGAGTTACCAATAAACTTTACTTCTCTATTAACCTAACTACACATGCTTCATACTTCCCTCAGGGTGGGACAGATTATTTTCTTAGTATTTCCCCATTTCAATTGAAAAATAAAAGTGGTTAATTTAGCCCTTACTGCATCTTCCCACTTTTCTATTTTTGTACTTACCCTATTTCCAGGCTAACTGCTCCATTGAACTCACCAATTGCTTCACTCAAGCTGCTGAGTGTAGGGCCTCACATCTAGAGCCTCACGTCTAGTGCCCTATGTTGGGTGCCAAAATGTAGTGTCCTTCTGGACGTCCCTATTCTGGCACCAAAATGTCATGTGTTCTCTGGAGTCCCCAAATTGGGGTGCCAAAATATACCATGCAGATTAGCTCTCTGGAGGATCTTGGGACCAGCCTTGGTCTTGGTGGAGGAGTGAAGGAGGCAGGAGACTCACTAAGATGGTCAAAGATGGAGTCCTTCTTTCAAGTCCTTGCAGCCTTAAATACCATAGTGTGATTACATCATTACAGCACACTAAGCATGTGACAGAGAACCATTATGTCATCACATCATACTGAGCATGTGCTAATTATAGTAGCATTACATTACCACAGCACACTGGCCAAGTGCTAACTATAAGTACCTTGCTATTGATATGTAAATGCATCTCTTTACAATAAGTATCCCTTGCTTCAAGTAGAACCCAGTTGGTCACACCCTCCTTGATTTCTCAGGATGGGTGAGAACACCAAAGGGAAGTGGTCATGCCCTCCCTGACTTTTCAGGAAGGGTGAGAGCACCAAGGGGAGGTAGGGAGCCATACTGGGCATTGTCAGGAGGTTCCTTCTGGCCTGAAGGGTCTTATATCTTACCCAGAGTTCCCCCACTATCTGCAGCCCTTTACAGTTATGTATTAGACCATAAAGAATTTCAAGCCAGGGTAAAGGAATACAAGAATATCCACTATTATTTCATAGCACTGAAAAATAATGAGATAATAGATGTCACTCAGAAAATAAAATGTTCTTGTTTCATGAAGCATAGCTGTGAGTCAAACTCTTAGACAGAAATGAACTGAGAATTGACACCTGAGGAGGTTTTTTTTTTCCACTACTAAATTGGTTCCTTCATGTTCAGAGTTAATATTTGATTATCAGTATTGTGTGTGATATCCAATAGTATTGGATATCCAATAGTATTGGATAAAATCTCAAGACTGTTTAACTCACCAAACTTCCAAGGTTACCTTGGAGGAGAAAATAGAGTCAGTATTCATGCAGGTGAAAGAAAAATGAAGAAACAGTGGTATCAAAAGGCTATTTGAAGAACTTGAAGCACTTATAGGAAAATGGTGAAGGTCTTTCTGATTAAAAACAGGTGCTCACTTTATCAAGGCTGATGTTAAGAATTTATATTTTGGATCCAAAACGTATCTGTGTCACACTTATTCAGAATATCTAGTCACAGTCCTGCTTAAAGTGCTTCCTAGAATGCCATAGGCTGTCTTTTCTGCAAATCTGAATGGCAAATCTAAGTGATGGTTGAGGAAACAATCAAAAGCTACAAGAAGAGATTATAAAAACTTGGAATACTTGCTTATTTACACAAAAAACATGTAAGAGAGCAAAGTACTTCTAATCACCCAGCACTAGATTGCTGTCTTTTACTTCAGTGAAGATGATGGTTATTCCAGTGAGAATGCAATATGTGTGCACACAGCACTCAGCACTCCTTAAAATTTATAATTATATAATTACTTCTAGTATATATAAAGTATATATATATATATATATATATATATATATATATATATATATAGTGCAATCTCTAATGTCAGTAGTCACCTAGAAGGCAAAGTTGGCAAAGAAGACTTCAGCGACTTAGAAAGTGCTCCTGTGGAATAAGATGAAAAATCACAATCATTATAACTGCAACTACAGCAACTTACTCCACAGAACTTACCACCAAACAAAGGTGACATCGAAATCCCAATGGACAACCTACTTCTGAGACAGAGGCTGAACAAGCTAGAAGATATTGCTATGAAAATGCCTTCCCAAAATGAAGAGAAGGGTGTATCCGATGTAGAAAGGGAGAGGAGTCAAGAAGAGTCAGATAAAATGGTGGACAAATATGATCTGGCCACTCAATTCCAAAAAGAATTAGACTGAAAAAGAAAACAATGGCGATCAAAAAAAGGATAATATAGACCTCAGCGAAGAAATACCTACCCCAAAGCCTCCTCACCAATCCAGAGAAAGAGAACTATAAAGGCAAACACAGAAAAAAAAAGAAAAAAATAAAGGTTCTGTTGCACCACCACTTCCTGCTTATGAATGAGAAATAAAGAGACCTGATGATAAATATAATATGTTCACTTCTAAGGAAAAAAATGTGGCTCAAGGACCCCAAAAGATCTTTCCTTAGAAGAGTGAAGAAAACTCTTTGAACAGAAGAAAGCCCTGAAAGATGCTAAGAAGCAGGAGCAGATGCAGAAGCTTGGAACAACTCCTCCCCCTTCCCTATCAGTCTGTGGTGCTCCTCACCACAGCTTTGTTGGTTATACTTCTGATTTTCCTATGCAGATTTATGTGGATTCTAGCAGTCCTAATTTTGGGAAGGTGTTATTATACATTCCTAGCACAGACTATGTGTTCTCCTGCCACCTATGAACACTTACAGACTTTTGGACATTCAGTAAAACCAAGCCTTGCTACTCCTCAACCAGTTCTAGTAGTACAAAATGTATCAACTCAAATTGATGATGGTTTCATCTTCATCATGAAGATGGAGGTTTCAACTTCACAGAACATAGCACAGAATAAAGCCATTGCCCATTAAGAACCTTATGCAGCTATTTGATCAGTATCTACCCCAGATCCTCTACAGGGACAAAGTTATGTTGTTTGGGATTCTAATCAATAGAATATGCCTCTGTAGCAGCCATACTTCTTTTAGCTTACAAGGCTTTTAGCTTATAAGGCTTTATAAAGCTTTATAAGACTTTATATAGACTTTATAAGACTTTATAAGACTTTTAGCTTATAAGGCAATGGACATCAGAGCTGGACATGAGAAAATATTTAGTTATAATCCCTCATTTTACAAAGGAAATGGAAACCCAAATCTTGACTAAAGTCATAGAAATAATGGTAGAGTTAGGAAAACTGTCTCATTTCTCAGACCTGTACTATATAGCCTGTTGTATCTCTTTTGTGATAAAACAATATTACGGCCTCACTGAGAATTGCAAAATCATTTAACTAGAATTTTGATTTAACATTTAATCACCAAAGAAGATAATATTTAAATTTTGACCTCATATATAAAGCACAATATATGCAGTCTCAAACATTTCTGGTGGAAATATTTTTGCTGAATAAGTAAATACCATGAATGTAATACATGCTTACTACATAAACACAATGAACATCTCCCAGACTGATTTTCATACCTTCAGTGCTCTTGATGCTGTTAGAAGCAATATTTCATCCAATTTGATCATAAGTATGGTACCATCTTTGAGACTTTATAAAAAAAAAATAAAGATTTAGAAAAGAAATGTGGAAAAATTATAAAATAAAAGCAATTTGATCATGTTTCCAAGTGAAAAATATTCACCCAATATTTGGATGTGTCTTTACTACTTAAAATGAAGGAATCTGCAAAGTATACAAAAGCTTTATTATCTTTGGAGTTTGAAAAAAGTGATTCATTTAAACTAGCTGTTAGGTTGAGCATATTCACGCTATCCAAAGTGACAATAAAATTAAAAGCACAATACTTAAGATATTGCATAGAATCCCCAAACTGAAAACCTTATACAGGACATAAATTGCAATTCCTTGGTTTTCAGATTTAGAAAGTAGGGCTCAGAGAAGCGAATTAACTTGACAAAGGTGACAAAGCTGATAAGTAGAAGAAAGATTATTTTTTAGGACCTATAAATTTTTAGTTTTCCAAAGTAGTACGATCTGTATTATTGTCCTGGGCTATGTTCTGATCTGTACTAAACCATGAGAACACTTTTCTGCCCTGGAACTGAGAGGAGGATCTCTTAATTAAACATAGCTTTTAGATACTGAATCAAATATCAAAAACTAAAGTATGGGGGAAAAAACTCTTGCCTGCAATTTGTTTTTTATAGTATCATATATTTCTATTTCTACTGTTTTGTAGAGTTAGCTTCTTGAGTGCAATGTTCATCTTATTTTTGTCTTTGTAACCTCATGACAATTATGGACATATGATAAGTGCTTTATAAATGCTTATTTAATTAAACTTCCTTCCATAAAAAATTAAATTTTATCTTTGAATTAATTTTTGTGAACATGATATCAAAAATTATACCTAAAAATCAATTTATATTGTAATGCAAACCAACTGATTTGTCAATTGATAGGAGCCATAGAATCATAAATTTTAAAATTTGAATGGAATCTTGATGATCATTATTATACATCTCTCCCTACACCAGTTCATAATTCATATGGTAGAGTCATTAGAGCCGTAGATTTGGAATTATAGAGTCTAGGTTTGATCTTAACTCAAATATTTTTTTACCTTGTGACTTTCAGCAAATCATTTAGACTTCCTAGGACTCAGTTTCCTCATTTATAAACAAGAGAGCTCTATTAGCCTATAAAATCTTTCTCAGCTCTAAATTCAGCTACATGATGGAATATGTTGATGAACAATTCAAAATTTTTTGGTGTAGGGTTAAATTATGCTATTTGAGAGACTTTAATAACATTTGTTATATCAATCTAATATCTTGATATTAGAAATTTTGTTGTGTTCCATAGAGGTTTTCTTTCAAAATGAACAGGATTTTCCAGAGTGTGCTAGTATTATCAGGATTTGCTCTTGGTGAATCTCAGAAGGAAAAAAAAACATTTTCTGGGGTAAATCATAACTTATGATTTCCTTTTTATTGCTTTCTAGGAGAATATGTTGTTATGACCACCCATTTTCACTTGAAGAGAAAGATCGGCTACTTTGTTATTCAAACATATTTACCCTGTATAATGACAGTTATCCTCTCCCAAGTTTCATTTTGGCTCAACCGAGAATCAGTTCCAGCAAGAACTGTATTTGGTAAGTGAAAAATGAGTATTTCCATTTCAATCACATGTATCTAGAGAAAGGGAGTGAGGCAAGAAAGTAATGTTGTTATCTTGATATCAAAAGTATGTGCAACTATTTAATAAAAAATAGAAAAAAGCTGTAAAAAATAGGAATTTGACAACAGATAGAGATATACAATATTTGTTCACATCACCCAAGCAGTGTTTGCTTTTAAAAATAATTGCAAGGCCCTTTGGAATAACAAGGTCCTTTAATAGAAGTAAATATTGATTTTAATAACAAAATGATTTTAATATGTAATATATAAACATATTTAGAAAAAAATATGCAAAATAACACCTCTATGCTTGAACAAAGAAATCTAATGATTAATAGGGGATTTTTCAGAACATAAAATGCCCACAATATCATATTGTGATTAAAAATACTTCAAGAATTAACATATGAATATTATTGCATTTTACATTGTTGTCAATCTTCAAAACATTTTCATCAGGAATCCTTCCTCTTTGGACAAAAATAGTGGTTACTAGAGAAATGGGGCAAAAAATATTGTGATGGGAGGAACTGGTTGCACAAAGGACAGTCCAACTGTGGATTCAATTGGACTAGGAAAGAAAACAATCTGTCTCCCAGATTGTTCATCCCATATTTGTATAATGTTTAGGAGAAAACTGGGAGAGAACAATGATGATGAGATTCTAGTTGTGTTAACGCTGAAATGGGTAAAGATATAGGACAACATTGTATAGAAAACAATGAGGTTCAGTTTCCATGTAGAAATAATTCTCAATGCTATTTTTTTTTTTTTTTTTTTTTTTTTTTTTTTGCTGAGGCAATTGGGGTTAAGTGACTTGTCTAGGGTCACACAGCTGAGTGTTAAGTGTGTGAGACCAGATTTGACTTCAGGTCCTCCTGACTTCAGGGCTAGTACTCTATCCACTGTGCTACCTAATTGCTCCAGAAGTAATTGTCAAAGCAGAAATGCACCTTACTAGATAATGACATACTGGAGATAACTGTCTAGATATCCTGGCATAGTTATAGTTTTGAACTTGACATAGCTTTATTCTTTAGTTACTCTCAATAACCCTGTAAAGAAAACAGATCAAAGGTTATAAGATTCATTTTATAAATAAAGAAATTAAAGTAAAAATTAGGTCAGTAATGTGATAAGCCCAAGGTCACACAAGTAGTAAGTGACAGAGCAAGTCTTAGGATCCTAAAATTAGAACTGGAAGGCCATTTTTCAGATAAAGAAACCGAGGTCAAGAAAGGCAAAGTGACTTGTTCTGACGTTTTGAATCTATGAACTCACCTTGAATGCCTTAGTGCCAATTTAATTATGATTGCCTCAGATTCCATAAATATATATATATATATATATATATATATATATATATATATATATAAAAAGCCAAAACATTAAATTTTAAATATTCTCATACTATGGGAATTGGAAGTATATTATAATATGCAGAGATCTCTTTTCACATATCATGACTTGTAGAGAAATTATTTTCTTTTAAGGATCCTATCATTCCTAATTCAGTATCCAGTTTCTCCTCATAGTGAAGAATCAGGTCCTTGATAATAATTATAACCTTAATGACCAAAGTAATAGAAGTGGAGTAAAAATTACCTGTTTTAATAATACTTATGAGCTGTATGACCCTCAGACCTCTAAGTATTGTAAAATTCTAGATGCCACTATTGTTTTCTTGGTTAGCTGTTCAAGCTTTTCTTTTAACCCATACTCTTTGTTATCTTCAGAGTTGAAGACAAAGCCATAAAAGATGTATTGAATCAGGACATTTCCATCATTAGTGATTTCAAAAGCCAGAACACCAAGCATATTTGGGGGGGGGGGTGAGTTGTGTGTGCACATGCATGCATGCATGCATGTGACGACCGCACTAGCACCCAGGACACCCCAGAATCAGCTGTAGTCAGGATAAGCAAAAGTCCTTAATCTTTATTCTCATCCCCAGAAGCAGGATTGAACAGGATGGAAGCAGAATCTGTGCAACCACCTTCCCTCGTCTATCTTCGAGAGTGTGTCTCTGGCTAGCTTTACTCCACCCCCTAGTCCCTCCTACAATCCTCTATACACCAATCATTGAGCCGGTACAGATAGTGGAAAGGACCATTTTCCAAGTACATGCCCATACAGTATCGTCCAATTAGAAGTTAGCCTCAAGCGCTCAAGCGCTCGGGCAGTCCCGATCTCAGTGCATAGTTCCAGCCCTCAACACATGCATATGTGTGTGTGTGTGTGTGTGTATTTTATAATTGAAATTGTACAGGCAAGTTTGAGAACAAAAATTGCCTGCAAAGGTAATTCCCCTCCTTGCTTTGGAGAGAATTCCCTTGTTTTGCAGAGTATCTTACAAGTAGCAAGTCTTGGTCACAATGCTTTCCAAAGGCCTTTTCTCTGACTGACTGACATGTCCTTTTGATAATTATAATGACATTGAAAACTTAGGTGTGATCAAGGTTTTCCAAGCTTTAAGATGCATGTTTTTCAAATGTTTTGCCTTTAACAAAATCTCAAATACATTTTTTTTCCTTTATACCTTTAACATTTACCTAGTAACTATGTTTTTGATCTTTTTAGCTTGAACTCAGTATATTATTTTAAACTGGGCCCTGCCTGAAAGATTGTGGACTATGCAATAAAAATCCCTTAAGTTTTGCAACTAAAATTATGTAAACTTATATTTTATAAATTAGTGAATAATTATTAAAATGATTTAAGAACTCTTAAATAAATTTTAAATATAAATGAAAGCAGCCTGTTAATTATATCTACTATGAACTAAAATCAATCAAACTATTATCACGTACATGTATTCTATAAATATGAAATAATCCTTAACTTCAAAAAATTACATTACATTAGGAAAGACAAAATGTTTATCTGTCTTTATGTTTAAATAAGACATTAGTCCTTTATATATAAATGTCTATACAAGCATGCATTCCTTCCATATCCTGCATTCATTTTATATGCATATAAAATGAATGCAGGGTATGTATGGAAGGAAGGGGAACCACTATCTCCTAGGAGATTTAAGAACTTGGTTCATAATCATGATATCTAAATGAAGTATTTTCTTTCATTTTACTTTTAATAGTGTTTTATTTTCCCAAATGTATGCAAAGCTGGTTTTCAACATTCTCCTTTGCAAAATCTATGTCATCTTACTGCAGACTTGGAGCAGGATTAAATCAATATTCATTAAATCAACAATACACCTTCTCCAAAACAGAAAAAAAGGGAAAATACATTCTCATTATATAAATCTGTTTAATTTCCCTTCTCTAACAGATTAATATTCTTAATTCTTTTGCATTTTTTGTGTATGTTTTTTTTTTCCCTCTAGGAGTGACAACTGTCCTTACTATGACCACCCTGAGTATCAGTGCCAGAAATTCTCTTCCCAAAGTGGCCTATGCCACAGCTATGGATTGGTTTATTGCAGTGTGTTATGCCTTTGTATTTTCAGCACTGATTGAATTTGCCACTGTCAATTATTTCACCAAGAGGGGTTATGCTTGGGATGGAAAAAGTGTTGTTCCTGAAAAGGTAAACATCTTTAATGGTTACTATAGAGCATGACTTGGTTTTTTTTTTTTTTTTTTTTTTTTTTTTTTTTTTTTTTTTTTTTTTTTTTTTTTTTTTGTGAGTCTCTGAAAGTTAATCAGAACATAATTCCCTCAGCCATTTAGAATGAAAAGAATTTTTAGCTTCATTGAGGGGGCCATGTCAAAGGGTCAAACCAAGAAGTATTTAAATGCCATATGTGTTACATATGGTGGGCATTGACCAAGTTGATTCATCCATTTAATCAACACCTTAAAATATATTTACTATGCACATACACTGTGCTAAGTGCTAAGGGCTAAAGTAATTTAGTAAGGTAGTAAGGTAAGATAATAAAGTAATCTATTTGGCTCCTAACTTTTAGGACTTTATAGTCTATATATCATTTAGAAATTTTCTTAATATCTATGAATCTCAGTATCTTTACTTGTAAAACATGATATTTATAACATAAGGCTTTAAGATCTCTTTAAATTATGAATCTTAGATCTTGGAATTTCAAAGGTAAGATAAATATGTAATATGGTATATGGCATATTTAAAATGTCATAGAAAAATCAATTGAAGAAACTTAATTGGTCTTTAGCCTGATGAAGGGGAAAAAGAAGGACATGATGGGTGTCATCAAATATTTGAAAAGTAATTTTTCTAAAAAGAATTAGGTTGTTTCCATTGTTTTATTCTCAGGAGGCAGAATCAGAAAGAATGGATCCAAGTTGTAAAGGCAAAATCAGGGTTCATGTCAGTAAAAAAAAATAATAACAATTACAGGTGTTAAAAATAAAATTGTTTCTGAAAGTGGTAAGTTCTTTTACTTCAGAAGCCCCTTTAATTAAACATTATGATCACTTTTATAAGGAGATTCTAACATTATAACATGAATGCATTATATTGTAAGGCCTCTAAAGTAATTTCCAAATCAAACTTCTGGAATTATGCATTATAGGATTCAGTAAAACTAATATTATATAACATGTAAGTGGAAAACTATATAATGTTGGTATGAGTTCAGAGGAAAGAGAAAAATCATTTTTGGCTTGAGAAATGGATAACTGAAAATCAGAGATGGTATCTGGATATAAGTGGCATTGATCCTGATTTTAAGAGAGTTTAATTTCAAGAGAAAGGAATGGGGGATGGAATTATTCCTGGAATTATAGGTATAAGGAAAAGAGAGGAATACTGAGTTTGGAAAAGAGAAACAAAATCCACAGAGTAAACCTTTGCATTAAAGATAGTTTCAATGTTGAATGTTAAAACTTTGTGTAAATTGCCTCAAATTATTAATGAATGAACTAATTCATCACTTATTTGTATACTAAACTGAATCAGGCTAAATTTTTTGTAACATAGAGTTCTAGCCTTTAGATTGCTATTTGGCTTCCATATTAATTTAAAAATTGATTGAATAGGTGACATTTCTAATGTACACAGATAAGTCATTTCTATCAAAACCCAATCTTTTTTTCATAGTATTGTTATAAATTTACAAGTGATTTTCTCCTTTATTTTCTGAGGTAGACTGATTAGTCTAGGATTTGTTTTTAAAACATAAAAGAACTATCTCTGTCAAAGATTGAAATTGTATAAACATAAATTCAATAATATTTGGGGGGAATAAAGGGTTTTTTTTGAATTTTGGATTAAGATGTTAGGATTTTTAGGATTTGGAAAAAAAAACTTTGAGATCTCCAAATGAAAGGTTCCTCCTACAGTATGTTTGACAGATGGTTATCCAGTTCCTGTTTGAACACTTCCATAGGCTTCTTGGCCTAATTCCAGATTGTCTGAGTAAGTTTTGTTAGATGAGGTCTACTTTTAGTTAATATAATCTATCATGTAATTATCTTACATTATCAATTCTCCATGAGTATTTTTATTTATTATTTCAAATGTTCTAAATGAAAATTTAATTTTAGAAAAAAATGATAATCATTGTCTTTAAAAGTATCCCTAAAACATATATTCTTCATTTATTCAATTTTAAATATAGTTATATATTATATTGAAGAGCACATCTTTTAATTGAATATTCATTTGACAATTAATAACAGAAAAAAAATGTTAGAACTAGGACACTGTATTTAACCTGACTGAATCTCCAAATCCTGGTATGTGCAATTTTAAAAAGCAAGGGATGTGGCATTTGTTAAACACTTGTTATGTGCCAGGGTTTGTATTAAGCACATTACAAATATTTTATGTGCTCTTAAAACAACCCTGCAAGGTAGGCTTTGTTATTATGCCCATTTTTAAAAAAAACAATTGAAGGAACCAAGGTAGGATGACTTAAATTGACTTTTCAAAGCTATTAAATGATTGAGGCTATATTTGAATTCAGGTGTTTTGATTTTAGGTCCAATGTTCTATCTACTGTGCCAATTAGTTGCCTCTAAAGAAAAGAGAGGAAACACAGAGTATCCCCACCAAGACTGAGTGTGTGTGTGTGTGTGTGTGTGTGTGTAATATTGAGTAAATATAAGACTTTCTTATTTAAGATGTAATTCCCCCTCCTATAGTTTATTAAACAATGTGATACTAGTTTTTAGTGACAAAACCATTTTCAATAAAGAAACTGAGATTTTCAGATAATTGCCAAATATTTAGCAATATTCTATCTATCTTGTTCTATGGCTAGCATGACAAAACATTAGAAAGAATTTGAATTTGAATTTCATCATGAGAAAATGAAACTGGAGGTAGGTGAGATTCAAATAATTTGTTAAAATATATGAATAGTTTATCTTGTAGAACATGGCAGAAATTTTGGAAACAATGCTGAATTCTTCTTAAACAGACAAATTTAAACAAACCATACAAGTGACAAAGAAATACACAGCTACTTATTTTAGTGTGGATAAAAGAAAATCAAATAAGATTTCATTGCTTCAAATTATTCAGATCATGATGCTTCCATTCCCACTCTTCCTTTGTGCACTATCATAATACATTCATTTCCTCTACAGAATTTCACTCCAATGTACTATGGATTGAACTTTTTCTGTTATCTTTTGGCATTTCATACATACCAGTGGAATACAAAAATTTTATAGTAGTTAAACTCTTGCCACGTGACAAATACATAAACTCTTTCATGCATTTTTTTTTATATCTTTGACACTGTTTCTCCTTTAGAATTATGCATATGTAATGTGGTAAGCATGTTTTGGACCCCATGGCATAAAAATTTCAGTTCTTTAGAGATTGTAGTGATTTTGAAATAAACAAGTCACAATATACTGTTAAAATACTAACAAGAGTCATTATTACTTTGAAAGCTAGAATTAGTATTTAGTCTTTCTTAAGCATGAAACCAGAGTAAAGTCTGGGCAATTTGAACTTGCATTCCTTAAATATTAAGTCAAATCACTGCTTTGCAAGAGTGATTTATGAGTTATTAAGAGTGACTTAGTCTATGTTATTTTTGTAAAAAAAATACTAAAAAGAATGTTTTTCCTCTTTTCTCTAGCCAAAGAAAGTAAAGGATCCTCTGATTAAGAAAAACAATACTTATGCTGCCACAGCAACAAGCTATACTCCTAACATCGCTCGGGGGGATCCTGGGTTAGCCACCATTGCCAAAAGTGCAACAATAGAACCCAAAGAAGTCAAACCTGAAGCAAAACCACCAGAACCCAAGAAAACTTTTAATAGTGTAAGCAAAATTGACCGACTGTCAAGAATAGCTTTCCCATTGCTTTTTGGAATCTTTAATTTAGTCTATTGGGCTACATATTTAAACAGAGAGCCTCAGCTTAAAGCCCCCAACCCACATCAATAGTCACTTTAAATTGTATAGTCTTGTTCAATCTTTCCACACTGGGAATTGCCTTCCGTTCTCAACACAGTAATTCCCATTTACTTCATTGCCTCTGTCTTAAAGAAACTGAAGGTTTCCTTATTTTAAAAATAAATCATAACAGAACAAGAAACCCTGTATGTTAAATCCAAAGCAGTATGGTTAACACACCTGGGAAACTGGATTTTGAGTGAGGAAGTGAAAAAATCCCAACAAGATAGTGGTAAAAGAGAAAAAAGGAGAGAGAAAGAGAGAGAGAAAGAGCACAAAGAGCACAAATGGAGGGAAAATGAAAGGAGTAAAGAAAATTACTCAACAAACTCACCAAATTATAGGTAAATATTATATTACCAAATTCCCTAATAGAAATGCTACATGTCAAAATATTTTTATGCAAAAGATTTAAAAAAAGTTTTTAAAAGTAAAAAAAAAATCTTACTTCCTTATTGCATATACTATATAATGCATTTACTCTTCTGTTCATTGAAATGATGAAAGGATTTGATTTTTGAGTTTTCCAAGTTCTGAGTAATATTACTTATGCTAATTCTATTTTAACATCCCCCAAGCTTATTGTTATAGAGGTAAATACTATTTTAAAATATATGAAAATTTCATATTCTAAGGTGCATTGATGAATGCTTCAAACTGTATTTTTTTGTCATTGTTGTTTTTAGCAAGCAGTCTACATGAGTCATCGTCTGAATAGCAAACTCAATAGAGTAAAAAAAAAAGTCTTCCCTTTTAAAAAGATTAATCCCAATAGAACCCAGGTCCTAAAAGAGGTTGCTTCTTGTCTTGAAAACATTTTAAGAGGGGGCGAAAAAATGTATTTTGCAAGCTCTAGATATGTTGAATGTATTATTTTCTATAACAGTACATTAAAAGCTTTAGATTGAAATTTATGACTAGCAGACAAAAACAAAATAGAGTATTTAATATTTGTAAATAAGTGGCATGAAATTGTACATTTTTTTTTACTTTTTTAAAGTTATGTTCTTAAAATATTGTGCAGGCCTCACCTCTGTTAGATCTTAATATATTGTTATATTCTGTGGAAACATATTTAAAGCCTGCATATAAAAGATTAGGAATCAATAAAAGCATAAAAGACAAAGATATTGGATGGAATTATACAGATGGAGAGAAAGCTGGCAATTTCAAAAATACTTGATGCAGAGTAGTGAGTAAATTGCTCTCTGATCCAGTTATAGAGAAATATTCAAATTTAGGCTACTGTGTGGTAGAGAAAATACTTTTTTTTTTAAAAAGTTCCAGCTAGAAAATCATCTGTATATCACTGCTATATTTGCTGATACATAACTGTTATAATAAGCAATGTAATATATGTAGCATTCAATACAAAAAAATCATACACAAAGAATGTACAGAAAATAGATTTTATTGAATAAACTTATTACATTTCATTTTTACTGTAGCAATATCTTTGTAGGAATACTACGTAAGGGCTTAAAATATACAATGTTCATTTTGCAGGTATACTATTTGTTATTCCCTAGAAAATAATTCTAGTCAGTTTCATTACTGTTGACAAGTTTAGAAATAAACATTTAAGTGGCAGGTATTTTTGAAGTGCTATGTTTGACTGAAAAGAGTTTTGAACATATTTAATTTAGTAATACAGAATTCATGAGACATGTTCTGAATACATTTAAAAAACCACCACATGAAACTTTAGCAGAAATTTTCAGTGACACAGTTGAGTTCCAGTCATAAATGTGGGGCAACATTTGATTAAGTTTTTTCTCTGAAAGCTTCTATTTAATAAAAAGAAAAAAAAATACTAGTATGTGTGTATGTGTATATAGATGTATATCTATACCTATATATGACATATAGGTATATATCTACACATATTACACATACATAAACACATATATATTCACATAAAGGGAATGTTCAACTTACATAAGATTTAGTGCTACTTAAATTTGAGGCACTAATGTGAAGTTGACCCAAGGATGTCTCATGTTCTGCTATCATGTGTAGATATATGTACTAAAAACACAATAAAATATGGCTCGTTAACTTCTCTGTATTTGTTTATCTTGTTTTGTTTTGTTTGGGGTTTTTTGGGTGTTCAACTACTGTGTTAATTTAGAGAGTTTTATGCTCCAAGTTACAGCTAATTATTTTTGGTCTGCATTTTGCACAATAGATATGGATATTAATTAAGTTGTCTGCTTTTTGCTATGCAACGATGGCATTATATGACATCTTTGTTAGTATATGTGGGTAGTATTTTATTGTATGAATTGATTGCACAGTTTATTGAAGACCAGATATTTTATGTAGCTTTTCTACAGTGCTTTGCTAAACCATGTAATTCTAGTAAGTCTTCCTTGAATATAATGGTACACTCTTATAGAGGACAGTTCCTGTTTACTCCTGGGATAATTTTAATGATGACATTGAATGTTTATTGCACCTCAGTGCAGTGATGTGGCAATAAAACCTAAAACTAATAGAGGTTGTTTATGGCAGACGCATGCATTGCTTTACAGAGTTTAGCAAAAGCTCTTTATGTCAGGCTGTAATTCTATTAAAATAATAAAGCTAAAATTATTCAGTAACAAAATGAAATTGTTTACTTTGTTTTCTTTTGTTCTTACTTTCTCCTCTAATGTTAACAAGATACTCTCATTTTCTTTTGTGTTTGGGGGATCCAAAGACAAAAATACTTATCCTCAGGAAGCATACATTCTATTGATTGCTTCCACCTCTTAGCAATTACTAAAATTATTTAAGTACATAAGTCTATAGGATCATAGGACTAAATGTAGAAAGGATGTCTGAAGTTATGTAATCCAAATCCCTTATCCTGGGGATAAGGAATTAAGCAGAATCTAAGAAATTTTCTCAATTAGAACCAAAGTCCTCTACTATAAATGCAGATTGCTTTCTATTGTATTAATGAAAGAAAAAAAGTATAATGAGTTAAAATATTATTTTCTTTTTATAATATTGGTTAAAGTTTTTTTTATTAAATTATAAAAACATTTGAGGGTCTTAGAAATTTTGAATCTGCCTCCAGTCCAAATATTACCTGATCCCTTTTAAAAAATAGTGTTCAACTGATGAGTTTAACCATCATAAGCATTATTCATCTAAAAAATTCTTTTTATATATAAGAAAATTCAACCCAAAATCATTCTAAATATATATTTCTTCTCTCCTCTTCTGTCTCCTCCTCTCCTTTCTTCTCTCCTCTCCTCCCTCAGTCTCCCACCCCACATTCTCATTTGGTACTCATAGCTACCTTGTGAAATAAGGTATTACCCAATATCATCATACTCATTATAAATATGAGAAAATCTAAACCCTGAGAATTAAATAGCCTTTCCATATTTACCACACACTTTAAAACTAGGATTTGAACCTAAGTCATTCTAACTCTAGATGTAATTCTACTCTGCCTCTAAGTAAACAAGTATAATAAAGAGAGTATTTTTTTTTTGGTTTGTCAAAGTAACTTTTGCATGGATTCAAGCATTAATCATTAAGAATAAAACAGAAGAAAGTAAAATGGAATATAAATTAATATAATAGTATAAAATATAATGAAAAATAATATAATTTAGCATAGTAAATGTCATTAATATAATATAGTATCATAGTATAAAACATTAAACTATATTATATCATAATTATCATAACATAGTATAACTTAATGTAGTATAGTTTAAAATAATCAAATATACAAAATATAACATAGCATGGAATAGTATAATATGACATATTATGTGATATGAGATGACATAGAATGGCATGGTTTAGTGTATTGCAAATTAATATAATATGAGATAGAACAACTCTCAATGAAATGCACAATATCATAAAATATTTTTAGAATAGATAGGGTAAGCAGAGTAGGGTAAAACTGAGTAGAGTACAGTAGGGTATTGGAGTGTATTATAATATTATTTATCATAATATAAATTAACATGACAATACCTTGGATTCACATGATATGATAACATAACATGACATTATAAAATATGAAATGGTGGTATTAGATTGAGTCTTATCAGTTTTTTATTTTTGAGAGCATCTTGCTTATTTTTTATATCACACAATATTCCATCAAATTAAACACAACTTGTTCAGGCATTCTTCAATTGATGGACCTCCCTTCAATTTTCAGTTCTTTGACACTACTAAAAGAACTGTTATAAATATTTTATACATATAAGTCCTTTCATAAATAGATAGATATCTAGATAGTTAAATAAATTGATTGATCTTTGGGATACAGACTTAGTACTGATATTGATTAGTCAAGGCATATGCATGGTTTTATAGCTTTTTAAACAAAGTTCCAAATTTCTCTCCAGAATAGTTGAATTAGTATATAACTTCACCAAAGGTAGATTAGTGTTTTCTTTTCCCACATTCCCTCCAACATTGTTCATTTTTCTTTTTTGTAACATTAGCCAATCTCAGAGATATAAGGATTGTTTTCATTTGTATATCTTACCTCAATAGTGATTTAGAGCATTTGTATGAATGAAGAAAGTTTTGATTAATTTGTCTGAAAACTGCCTGTTTCTATCTTTATAAAATTTATTTATTTATTTTTAATGTGCATTGCTTTATGAAGCATGTTGGGAGAGAGAAATCAGAACAAAAGGGAAAAATCATGGGAGAGAAAAAAAAAAAACAGAAAAAAGAAGAGACCATAGCATGTGTTGATTTACATTCAATCTCCATAATTCCTTTTCTTTGGAGGCAGATGGCATTTTCTATCCAAAGTCTATTGGGATTGCCTTGGAACACTAAACCTCTGAAAAGAATCAACTCTTTCAAAGTTGATCATTGCACATTCTTGCTTTTATTGTGTACAATATAATCCTAGTTCTACTTATTTTGCTCAGCATCTATTCACATAAGTCTTTCCAGATCTGGCTACTATATCTTTTATTAATTATCATTTATTTTTCTATATGTTTGAGAAATTAAGGCTATCAGAGAAACCCACTCTAATATTTTTCCACAACACTGATTATCAATGTAGTTCCATCCATTCTATTTGCCTATTTATCCTATAACCTCTCTCCTCTTACCCCATCCATTCTCAAAATTGTTTTGGTACTTTTACCTGCCCCAAATTGCCCTTCTTTCTATCAGCACCTTGGTTTTCCATATATTTCCCTTCCTGCTTTCATGTACAGAAGATAGATATCTACACCCATATGTGTATATATGTATGCTTTTCTGAGCCAATTCTGATGAGAATAAGATTCAAGTACTCCTTGCCCTGCTTCCCCAATTTCCCCCTCCACTGTAAAATCTCTTTCAGGTCTCATTTATGTCAGATAATTTATCTCATTCCACTTCTTCCTTTTCCCAGTGCATTTTTCTTTTTCATCCCTTAATTTTATTTTTTAATGATGATTACATCACATTCAACTCATCTCTTCTTTCTGACTATTAATACTCTTAACTGCCTTAATGACAGCTATTTTAGAAATTATAAACATAATTTCTCCTTGTAGGAAGCTAAATAGTTTAATGTTATCAAATCCCTTATGATTTTTCTTTCTTATTTACCTTTTTGTGCTCTTTTGCATTTTGTGTTTTAAAGTCAAATTTTCTATCAGCCCTGGTCTTTCCATCAAGAATGCTTGAAAGTCCCCTATTTCACTAAATATCTATTGTCATCTTGAAAAATGATACCCAGTTTTTCTGAGTAAATTATTCTTTATGGTAATCCTACCTATTTTTCCTTCTGAAATATCATTTTGACCCCTCACATATTTTAATATAGAAACTGTTAAATCTTGTGCTATCCTGAATGTGGCTCCATGGTAATTATTATTTTTTTTTTCTTTTTTTTGCTTATTGGATTTATTTCCTCCTTGATCTGGGAAGTCTGATGTTGGAATCTTTATAAACTGTTAAGCCATTGGAGTTGATTTGATCTTAGAAAGAGATATTTTGGGCCAGAACTTGAAACAAGGTACTAAGTGGAACTGATAGAAACAATGCTTGTGTTCACACCTTTAGAGAGCTCATAAGTATCTAAGTCCTCAATTGAGTTCACACATTTGGGAGAGTTCAGGGTTTAGAAAGAAACACTGAATTCATACCTCCCTTAGGGCCAGAGAGCACTCTAGGAGATAACCCAGAATACCTCTCCCTCCAGAAGGCGGAGTAAACCTTTGGGAGATCACATATATAGAGGGAGCTCTAGGATTTTTGGGTAGTTACTTGAGTTAGTTTTCTTGAGAGAGTTTTACTTGGAGTCAGAGAGGAGCACTCTGCAAGAAAGCCTACAAGCCCTATCTTCGAGACAAGAGATTGCATTGCATCTTTCAACTTGGTGCTGGCTGGAGGCTAAAGAAAGCAGAAGCAGAAGCCAAGGACAAAGCTGCAAGATCTCTTGGAACCAAGCAGAGAGAGAGGCCTCTGAGCTAACTGGGCTATATTGAAGGACACAATAAAAGTTAAGATCTTTTATCAGCTGGCTGCAATTTTGGAGTAATTATTTATTTCAACTGAGACTAAGGCTGCCTCCAGAAAACCTTCACAGTCTGGAATTTGACCATACCATTCCCTGGACTTTTTATTTTGTGATCTGTTTCAGGAGCTGATCAATGCATTCTTTAATTTTCCCCTATATTTCTAGAATAACAGAACACTTTTGCTTGATAAGTTCTTGAAAGATGATTTCTAAGTGTTTTGTTTTTCCGTTTTTGATCATGGCTTTCAGGGAGTATAATAATTTATGATTATCACTCCTGGATCTACTTTATAGGTCAGTTGTTTTTCAACAGGATATTTCACATAGTCTTCTTCTTCTTTTTTTTTTTTTGACTTAGTTTGGTTGTTTCTAGATTCCTCATAAAGCCATTAGTCCATTTACTCAATTCTATTTTTAAAGATATTTTGTAGTTCCTTTTTCATTTGGCCAATTTTACTTTTTAACTGCTCATTTTCTTGTGTGAATTTTTGTGCCTTTTTCCATTTGACAATTCTTGTTTTCAAGGCATTCTCATCAGCTTTTTGTTTAACTTTTGCTATTTGATCTAGTTTGTTTTATAAGGTGTTGTGGTTTTCTTCAGTATTTCTTGTGCATCCTTTATCAAATTATTGATTCTTTTTTCATGATTTTCCTTGTACATTCTCATCTCTTACCAAGTGTTTGCACTACTTCTCTTAGTTGATTTTCAAAATTCTTTTCCAGTTTCTTCTACGACCTATGATTAATACATATTTTTGTATTATAGGAATTTTTACTTTATTTTTTCTGAATGTGTATTTTGATTTTCCTTATCTGCTTACTAATTTTCTATAGTCAGAATATTCACTCTGTGAAATAGGTGTTATTTATATCCTAGTTTGATGGATAAGTAAATAAGACTGAAAAACCTTCATTGGCTTGCTTCAGGTCTTACAACTAAAATTCCCTTTTTCTCCTCCAAAAAAAAAGAAAATTGCTTGCTAATAATTATATGTAAATCAAAGGCCAAAAATAAAAGTCACAAGAAATCTAAGCAATTATAAATTGCAAGCATATAATAAATGGGGAGAGGGCTAAAAAGAGGAAGAAACATGTCTATCACTAGATTCACTAAGTCAGCTGGGAAATGACTATGTATGAAGGACAGACAAGAAAACTGCTCAAATTGTATATCTACAAATTCTATAAAGGTCAAATAAATGGTAACAGGATTCACCAATACTCCCATAATGGGACTCAACATAATAAATCCAAATAAGTTATACAGAGTTCAAGAGAGAGGAAGTGAATTTGATAAATGGGGATTTAAGGAAGAAATATGCAATTTCACTTGAAAGAAGAACCTTGGTCTCACCTAAAGTTTAGCAAGGTCCTATGAGGCAGTTAATATGAACCAAGCATCAGAGACTATTATTTTAGATAAAGAATAGATTGAGAGGGGTAGCTAGGTGGCAGAGTGGATATAGCACCAGCCCTAAAGGCAGGAGGATCTGAGTTAAAATCTGGTCTCAAACACTTAACACTGCCTAGCTATATGACCCTAGGGGAGTCACTTAACCCCAACTGCCTCAGCAAAAACAAAAACAAACAATCAACAGAAAAAAAAAAAAAGAATAGATTGAGAGCAGAGGTTTCCAACTCATAAATATTAAAGTACTTTATATATACCATTACATAACAAAAGGCAAAGAATAAAAGAAAGTCATTATTCAACAAGTTAGTTGTGAAAGAATGACATGAGAATAAAACTGGCTCTTATCCAGGAAGAAAAAACTACCAAATCAAATGATTTTCCAAAAGGTTTCTATAAGCAGGTTTCTATTGTCTAAGCAATAAGAAGTGATTTGACTAACGAGACAGAAGGAACAAATGAATGAATGAATAACTAAATCAATCAATCAGTATACCGACTGACCAATGAATGAATGGAGAAGGGGAAGAGAAAAGCTCTCATTGTCTAGAATTATTTAAAATGAAGTGATATCAATACCATGTCAAAATGGTTTTTTTTTAATGTCAGTATTCATAGAGACTGGATCAAGAATTGGATCTGTTCTTTTATTTACTACTTTCATAGTAAATATATGATTTTTTCTCAACTTATTATGATGTTTGCTTCCTATAGATGTTTTCCATTAACAGAGGAATAACATGCTTCCTGAAGATTAAGCAGGAAGACTTCAAGTAGAGGCAAATTCACAGAGGATGCTGGAGTCTAATTTTAGTTTCTTAAGGGTAACATTAGTTGCAATAAATTCAAATATCTTTACATTAAAAAAAATAGAAGAAAACAGTGGATCTCCTTTATTAGTGATGTTAATCCTTTATATACCTATTTATTTTCATTGTTGCCAAAGTTTATTACAAAAAGAATTTAAAAATATGCCTGGAACAAAGCAGAAATAACAGATTGCATTATGCTATATGAGAGCCATGAGGCTGTATGTGTTGGCATTAGGCAACAGTCTTGCACAAATTGCTAAGTACACCAGCTTTTAATCAAGAGCTCTAGGTGACTCAGGTGACACTATATTTAGTCACCTTGCTATAATTCAAGAAAAAAAAAAGAATACTTCCTTTCCACATAAGTTAGTTATGTGCCCTTAAAGGCAAGTGAAATAGGCCTCCTCGGGGGCTCTACTGTACTCTTATCAAGTAGGAAAAATAAGCAGAAAACAAAATTAAATCTTCATCTATATCCTAAAGTAGGGAAATATAGGAATATCTATCTTTGAAGGGGAAGAGTACCAAGGACTTTGAGAAGTTGCTGTATTTCAGTTTGTTTGTTTGTTTTTTGCCTTATTTTTTATTTGAAAAAGCAGAATAAGAAAAAAGGAAAACAGAAAAGAAAACAAAGAAAAACAAAAGAGAACATTGTCATGTACTCAGTAGAACATCAGGTAGAATTCAAAATATACAACACATTACCAGATCATGAAAGTGTGTATGTATGTGTATACACATGTATATATATATATATATATATATATATATATATATATATATACAAATACATACATACATACTTTCACACTTTCATGATGTGTGTATTTCATGATATATATATATATATATATATATACATATATATAATATAGTAGTAGAAGAAATTATATTCATGAATGACTGTAATAGGCTGAAGTTCGAGTTGATGCACTAAGGCCCCAAGAACATGAGGCTAAATAGCAATTGGACGATACTCTATTATATTAACATATGCTTGGAGAAAGAATGGCCCTGCTCACTCTCTGTGCAAGTTTTTATATGTTGTGTAGGAAATGATGTAGAGACAATTTTGGTGGGTGGAGAGACTGAGGCAGAGAGACTGCTGGTCAGGTTCGTGTCACGAAGGCTTTCACTTCCTATCATCATTCCCCTTCACCTCAGCAAAGAATAAAGATCAAGAATTTTCCTTTAACCTTAATTCCTGACTCCGGCTGATTTTAAAATATGCGGTCATCACTAATGACCATTTTTTCTTTACTTCCTTGTAAATAATTCTTTGGTTTTCTGCTCCTGCAACTTATTAACTTTGTTCTGTTTTCTCTTTTTAATCCCCCTCCCCCCCTACTCCCAAGTAAACTACATTAAGCTACATAAAAAATGTAGCTCATGCACACTCAGGCACATCCCACATGCATACATGTCTTTCCTATCTTTGCTGCCTCTTTAATTTACGTCTGCTCCATAATTTGCCTTGCTATTACTTAATCTTCCCCCACCCAAGGATCTCTCTTGTTTTCTTCCCTCTTTGCTTCCCTCATCTCTCCCCTTTTATTTCTTTACAGATTTTGAAGGGTGCTATACTCTTCATGGCATATATATAGTGTTGCCTATTGAACCCATTGGAAATGTGAGTAGATTTTCAGAACTATGAGCCCTCTTCCCTGCCTAATGCCTCTCTATCTATGCTTCCTCTGTACCTTATTTGAATAACATAATTGCTATTTTTACCTTAATTCTAACAATCTTTCTTTGAGCAACCCTATTGTTGATATGAATCTTATATACATACATGTATATGTGTGTATATGTAATATATATATATATGCATATATATAATATTATTCTTATTACTCTTTGAAGCAGAAGATTTATTTTCATTAAAGATTTTTTTTCATTAAAGTGTCCTC
Source organism: Sarcophilus harrisii (assembly GCF_902635505.1). Taxonomy (NCBI): domain Eukaryota; kingdom Metazoa; phylum Chordata; class Mammalia; order Dasyuromorphia; family Dasyuridae; genus Sarcophilus; species Sarcophilus harrisii. The sequence goes on from NC_045427.1 coordinate 395,516,960, forward strand.
TTTTGAAGATGAACCCTGGTCTTCCTTGTTCCCTTAATATGTTTCAATGGTGAGGTTTTTTTCCTCATTGCCAATTCATTTTTTAAAAATAAGAGGTGTTTGTATAAGCACTTCAAATCATTGGGAGGGGGGGAACCTCAAACTTCCCTTCAGCTCTCCACTCTGACCAGAAACCCAAACCAAGAGTACTACCCTCCTGCAAGTGCCCATATCCACCAATGTCCCTGCCTGCCCCTTCTGTACTCACCACATGCTGGTTCCTTCTCACTAAGGTCATGTCTCAGCAGCAGAGTGGACCCAGCATTCTCAATCAGCCAAGGTTCACTCAGTATCAAGGCCTCAAACTACAACTCCACAGATAGGGAGTTGAAAGTCTCTATGATTCCTGCTGAAGCTCCAGCTATACCCTGCTAGCCCAACTGTACCCCACTAGATGTTTCTGCTGAGCTAGTCCAGAGGTCTTTACACTTCAGACAGGTTAATCCCCAGTCTGGAGCTTTTCTTCAAATCTTCTCAGGGTGTCAGGAGGACACCAGTTCTGCCCCAAGTCTTCTTGATTTTTCAACCTTCTCAATTAAACTTAAGGCTCAAATCTGTTCTATTTGTGGGGGAAATTGGGAGAACTTGAAATTTATCAACCTACTCCACAATCTTTCAGAATCTTTCCCTTGCTGCATTTTTAAAATGTGGAAATACAAAGGCAAAAATAAAAACCTCAACTATCCATAAAACCACAACAAATTACTGCATTGTGTTTGTTCAGTCATTCCATTCACTTAGTCAATCAATCAAAAAGCAATTATTAAGCATCCCTCAAATACCAGATATTGTGCTAGATACTTGAAATACTCAGAAATCATTTACATGGGTCAGTTCCACATATTGAGGACTGTCTTTAGCTCTCTTAAAAGTGTGTGAGCACCCTATGGCAAAACTTGTCTATCAATTATCTCTTCCTTTTTCCACTTAATCAATCTACCACTTTTAAATCTTTGTAAATCTCTTTGATAATATTCCATTTCCCTTTTGGAGACTTTTTTTTTTTCTTATCAGAATTTTGGGCAATTCTTTATTGATAACAATCTGCTGTCTATTCATGGCCTCTATGCAATTCTCAGTTATCTTTTTGATAATCTGCAGCTTGAGTTCTTCAGAAATAATGGAACACTATAATTCAAAGCAGATGAAATAACAACAAAAAAACCCCCAGAAAATACTGGGCTGTTTTTGTTTGGGGGGGTTGGTTGTGGGGAGGAAAGAAGCACTGAATGAAAAACAGAGTAAAATTGTAAGTGTAATCCATTCCAACTATTCTTCTCATCCTTAGTCCAGTTCTCTATATATTTTCTAAACCTATTTATTTATCCAGCAATCCTTTTCACACATATATTATTGTATTTGCATACAATAATTATCTATGTTTATAAACTGAATATGTACACATATATAGCAACATATATATATGTGTGTGTGTGTGTATATATAGATATATAGATATACATTGAATAATTGGTTCTATAGACTGTCTTTCTAACTGCATATCATAGTTTGGACAAAGGATTTTTTTAGGATTAATTACTTAATTAAACTTCTTATAAATAATTATCTAATGAGTAAAATAAATCTTAGTTCTATGAAATTATAGAACCAAAAATCATGAGATTGGAAGGGACTTTAGAGGTTACCTAATATGAAATCATTATTGTTGCATTGAGGTGCAAAGAATGGTAAGAAACGTGTCAGTTGGAGTTGTTAGATATTGCAGTTAAAGAAACAGAATACTCTGGGTATTGAAAATGGAGTGTTTTTGTTTTTGCACAACCAAAACAAATTTTTGGCTATCCAAGCATTTGAAAAAAATACATAATCATATTAATTTTTTAAATAAATAAAGTATTCACGAAGGTTTCAAGAGAAGAATGGAACACAAATGAAATGCCATATTCACATAATATACACTTAATGGACAAGTAATTGATTTCCTGAATGATATGTAAATTATCACATCATATGTTAGCAGGGCACTGACTCTTAAAGAATAGTAAATGGAGGTTTATTTGCTGATATAATTATAAAAGTAGAACTGTACCAATAATTGGAAAAAAGGTTTAAAAAATGGTGGAGTATAGAAGAGATATTGATGTATAATAATAAAGTATTAATATGAGGAATTCATAAAAGCATAGGGATATATATAATATACATATATTATATATATATATATATATATATATAAATTAATTCAGAGTGAAATTAGCTGAAACAAAAAGACAGTCTGTACACTGACTACATAGTGTAAATAAAGAAATCACTAAAAAGAAGACAAACTCTGAGTAAATGAAAAGCTAACAGTTGTTCTGGGAAAAGTCGATTTTTTGAATCTCCCTCATAACAGCTAAGGCAAGATGTTACCTGCTTTGTCAGATATGACCATTATGAATATTGGGGAAATGGTTATCTTGGGATTGTTTTCCTTTATTATATAGAAGGGTTTCTCTAAATGACTGTGATCTAAGGACAACACTATGGGACATGTTTGTGTGTGTACACATATAAATGTGTGCATTTGTTTATATTTAGTGTTTAGTCAGCAATTAGTATGCACTGACTAAATATTAATTTACTGAATAAATCTCTTTGTGTGTTTTTTTCTTTCTAGAGGCTGTATACATACTTGTGTGTTTTATATACCAATATATGATTTTCATTAAGAATAATCAGTTTGGAGGCAGCTAGGTGGGGCATTGGATAGAGTACCAGCCCTTCATCAGGAGGACCTGAGTTCAAATCTGGTCTCAGATACTTAACACTTCCTAGCTGTGTTACCTGGGCAAGTCAATTAATGCCAATTGTCTCAGCAAGAAAGAAAGAAAGAAAGAAAAAGAAAGAAAGAAAGAAAGAAAGAAAGAAAGAAAGAAAGAAAGAAAGAGAGAGAGAAAAAAAGAAGAATCAGTAGGAACTACAGAATTGGAAGCATTACTTAGGTTTCTTAGGACATTAGGATCATTTCATATGGCCAGTCTTTTGGGGGGCTTCTGCAAAGGTGAAAAAAAAAATCAATAGCAAAAATAGATCCCAACACACATAGTTCTCATTCAAAGTACAATAATGTAGGGGAAAATTAGAAGACTAGATAGGTGAACACCAGTACATAACTAGTACATGGTGTAGGCATTAAATTCATGGGTTGTTGGTTTGTTTTTGTTTTTGTTTTTGACAATTTCTTATAAAGCCAGATTTTGAGATACTCCTGTCCTCATCTCCCTATTATATATATATATTATTTAATAGCCTTTTATTTACAGGATATATACATGGGTAACTTTACAGCATTAACAATTGCCAAACCCCTTGTTCCAATTTTTCACCTCTTACCCCCCCACCCCCTGCCCTAGATGGCAGGATGACTAATAGATGTTAAATATATTAAAATATAAATTAGATACACAATAAGTATACCTGACCAAAACGTTAATTTGCTGTAGAAAAAGAATCAGACTCTGAAATATTGTACAATTAGCTTGTGAAGGAAATCAAATATGCAGGTGTCCATAAATATAGGGATTGGGAATTCAATGTAATGGTTTTTAGTCATCTCCCAGAGTTCTTTTTCTGGGCATAGCTAGTTCAGTTCATTACTGCTCCATTAGAAATGATTTGGTTGATCTCGTTGCTGAGGATGGCCGGATCCATCAGAACTGGTCATCATATAGTATTGTTGTTGAAGTATATAATGATCTCCTTGCCTGCTCATTTCACTCAGCATCAGTCATTAAAGTCTCCTCAGGCCTTTCTGAAATTATCCGTTGGTCATTTCTTACAGAACAAATTCCATAATTTTCATAACCACAATTTATTCAACCATTCCAACTGATGGACATCCATTCAGTTTCCAGTTTTTAGCCACTACAAAAGGCTGCCACAAACATTCTGTGCACATACAGGTCCTTTCCCTTTTTATAATCTCTTTGGGATATAATCCCAGTAGTAACACTGCTGGATCAAAGGACAGTTTGATAACTTTTGAGCATAGTTCCAAATTATTCTCCAAAATGGTTGGATTCGTTCACAACTCCACCAACAATGCAAATGTCCCAGTTTTCCCGCATCCCCTCCAACAATCATCATTATTTTTCCTGTCATCTTAGCCAATCTGACAGGGTGTAGTGGTATCTTAGAGTTGTCTTAATTTGCATTTCTCTGATTAATAATGACTTGGAGCATCTTTTCATATGACTAGAAATAGTTTCAATTTCTTCATCTGAGAATTGTCTGTTCATATCCTTTGGACCATTTTTCAATTGGAGAAGGCTTGATTTTTATAAATTAGAGTTAATTTCTATATATTTTGGAAATGAGGCCTTTATCAGAACCTTGTGTAAAAATATTTTTCCCAGTTTATTGCTTCCTTCTAATCTTTTCTGCATTAGTTTTGTTTGTACAAAACTTTTCAGTTTGGATAATTGAAATTTTCTATTTTTGATCAGTAATGAGCTTAGTTCTTCTTTGGTCATAAAGACCTTCCCTTCCACAGGTCTAGAGGTAAACTATCCTATGTTCCTCTAATTTATTAATAATTTCATTTTTGTCCTAGGTCATGAACCCATTTGACCTTATCTTGGTGTACGGCATTAGTATGGATCAATGCCTAGTTTCTGCCATATTGTTTCCAATTTTCCCAGCAATTTTTATCAAACAGTAAGTTCTTATCCCAAAAGTGGGATCTTTGGTTTGTCAAAGACTAGGTTGCTATATTTGTTGACTGTTTTATCCCTTGAACCTAATCTATTCCACTGATCAACTAATCTATTCCTTAGCCAATCAAATAGTTTTGGTAACTGCTGCTCATAAATAAATTTAGATCTGGTACAAGTAAGCCACCATCATTTGATTTTTTTTTTCATTAATTCCTGAAATTCTTGACCTTTTGTTTTTCCATATGAACTTTGTTGTTATTTTCTAGGTCATTAAAATAGGTTTTTGGAGTCTAATTGGTATAGCGCTAAATAAATAGATTAGTTTAGGTAATATTGTCATCTTTATTATATTTGCTCGCCCTATCCAAGAGCATTTAATATTTTCCAATTGGTTGATCAGACTTAATTTGTGTGAAAGTGGTCTGTATTTGCCTATAAAGTTTCTGATTTTCCCTTGAGATAGATTCCAATATTTTATATTATCAGGTTACTTTAAATGGAATTTCTTGTAACTCTGACTTTGGATTTTTTAGTGATATATAAGAATGCTGATGATTTATGTGGTTTATTTTATAACCAGCAACTTTGCTAAAGTTGTGGATTATTTCAATAACTTTTAGCAGAATCTCTGGGGTTCTAAGATACCATCATGTCTTCGAAAGAGGATAATTTGGCTTCCTCATTGCAATTTTATCCTTTAATCTCTTTCTCAGCTCTTATTACTATAGCTAGCGTTTCTAATACAATATTAAATAGTAACAGTGATAGTGGGCAACCTTGTTTCATTCCAGATCTTATTGGAATTGGTTGCAGTTTTTCCATTACATATGATGCTTACTGATGGTTTTAAATAGATGCGCTGATTATTTAAGAAAGTCCATTTATCCTATACCTCAAGTGTTTTTAATAGGAATGGATGTTGGATTTTATCAAATGCTTTTCTGCATCTATTGAGATGATCATATGGTTTTTGTTAATTTCTATTAACATGGCCAATTTATTGATAGTTTTCCTATATTGAACCAGCCCTCATTCCTGGTATAAATCCTACTTGATCATAGTGTATTATCTTGGAGATGATTTTCTGTAGTCTTTTGCTAATATGTTATTTAAGATTTTAGCATCAATATTCATTAGGAATTGGTCTATATTTCTTTCTCTGTTTTCAGCCTACCTGGTTTAGGTATCAGGACCATGTCTGTGTCATAGAAGGAATTTGGTAGGACTCCTTCATTCTATTTTATCAAATAATTAATAGCATTAGGCCAATTGTTCTTTAAATGTTTGAAAATTCACATGTAAATCCATCTGTCCTGGGGATTTTTCTAGGGAGTTGTTTAATTGCCTGTTCTATTTCTTTTCTGAAATGGGATTATTCACAATTCTCTCCTCTGTTAGTCTGGGAAGTCTGTATTTTGGGTAGTCATCCATTTTCACTAAGTTATCAAATTTATTGGACAAAGTTGAGCAAAATAACTCCTTATTATTTCCAATTTCCTCTTCATTGGTGGAAAGTTCTCCTTTCATTTTAAGACTACTAATTTCATTTTCCTCCCTCCTTTTTTCTAATCAAATTTACCAAAGGCTTATGTATTTTATTGTTTCTAGAACCAACTTTAGTTTTATTAATTAGTTCAATAGTTTTTTTTCCTTTCAATATTTTTAATTTCTCCTTTAATTTTAGAATTTCCAATTTAGTATTTGATTGGGGTTTTTAATTTGGTCTTTTTAGTTTTTTTAGTTGGCTCAATTATTAATCTTTTCTTTCTTCTGTTTTATTCAAGTAAGCCCTAAGGATATAAAATTCTCCTTATTACCGCTTTGCTGCATTCCATAAATTTTGGTTGATGTCTCATCATTGTCATTATCTTGAGGAAATTATTAATTGTATCTATAATTTCCTGCTTCACCCAATCATTCTTTAAGATGGATTGTTTAGTTTCCAATTACTTTTGGTCTATTTCCTAACTTTTTGTTGAATGTAGTTTATTGATCATGATCTGAAAAGAAAGCATTTACTTTTTGCTTTCTTGATTTAATTTGAGGTCTTTATGTCCCTAATATATGGTCAATTTTGTATAGGTTCCATGAACTGCTGAGAAGAAAGTATATTCCCTTCTATCTCCATTCAATTTTCTCCAAAGATCCAACATACCTAATTTTCTTAATATTCTATTTACTTTTTAATTTCTTTCTTGTTTGTTTTGTGGTTTGATTTGTCTAATTCTGGAGTGCAAGGTTGAGATCTCCTACTATTACAGTTTTGTTGTCATTTCTTCTTGCAACTCTCTTAACTTCTCCTTTAGGAAGTTGAGTGCCATACCACTTGGTAATATGTTTAATATTGATATTGCTTCGTTGTTATGTGCCTTTAGCAGGATGTAGTTTCCTTCCTTATCTCTTTTAATTAGATCAATTTTTACTTTTGCTTTGATCTGAGATAAGGATGGCTACCCTTTTTTTGACTTCACCTGAAGCATAATAGATTTTGCTCCAGCTTTTACCTTTACTGTATATGTATCCCTGCTTTAAATGTGTTTTTGTAAACAACATATTGTAGGGTTCTGATTTTTGATCCAGTCTGCTATCTGCCTCCTCTTTATGGGGAGTTCATCCCATTCACATTACGGTTAGAATTACTAAATTGTATTTCCTGATCCTAATAACCCCAGATTGTGCTTTACTTATTGCCTCCCCAACCCTCTTTCCCTTTTTAAACTTATTAAACTCTTGTATCACGATACTTATCCTCTTTATAATTCCCTCCCCCCTTTGAGTCTTTTCCCCTTCCTTCCCTCATTACTCTTTTTTCCCTTTCCTCTCCCCTGTTTTTAATGAGGCAAAGAGAATTTCTCTAAAACAAATGTCAATTATTTTCTTGAGCTAACTCTGATGAGAGTAAGATTACACAATGTTCCTCCCCTCTAAATTCCCTCAGATATGATAAGTTCCTTAGCCTCTTTGTGGGATGTGGTTTCCTTTTTATCCCTCCTTCCCACCTTTTTCTGCCATCATCCCTTCCAATCTACCCTTTTTATGTTATATCAGTAAATCAAATTTACATGTATTCTTTGTATATCCCAACAGAAATACAACTCAAGAGTTATTTTACCTTTTCTGCATCTCTTGGTTCTATGCTTGAGATCAAATTTTTGTTTAGTTCTTGGTTTTTTCTTCAGAACCAATGGAATTCATTTGTTTCATTAAATGTCCATCTTCTTCCCTGAAGAAAATGCTCAGCTAGCTGGGTAGTTTATTCTTGGCTGATCTCAAGTTCTTGTGCCTCGGAATATCATATTCCAGGCCCTTCCTTTCCTTTAATGTAGCAGCCAGATCTTGGGTGATCCTTATTGTGGCACCTCGGTATTTAAATGTTTTTTTTTGCTGCTTGTAAATTTTTCCTTAATCTGATAGTTCTGAAATTTGGCCCAATATTCCTTGGGGTTTTTATTTTAGGTTTCTTTCAGAAGGTGTTCAGAATTCTTTTCAATGCCTATTTTACCTTCTGATTCTATTACATCTGCAGTTCTTTTGATGATTTCTTGTAAAATAGTATTCAGGCTCTTTTTTTCATCATAGTTTTCAGAAAGTCCAATAATCCTCAGATTATCTCCCTAGATCTATTTTCCAAGTCTGTCATTTTGCAAGTAGATAATTCATGGTTTTCCAGTTTGTCATTTTTTTGTTTTGCTTGACTGATTCTTGCTGTCTCAATGAATCATTAGTTTCATTTGTTCAGTTCTAATTTTTAAAGAATTATTTTCTTCATTAGCTTTTTTACTTTTCTATATATGTCCAATTGAGTTTTGAATGTATTGTTTTGGTCTGTGGAATTTTTTCCATTTCACTAATTTTTTTTTTTTAGTGAATTATTTTCTTTTTCCAATTCACAGATCCTACTTTCTTGCGTTCTTTGTCTTTCCAATCACGGATCCTACTTTCTTTTGAGTTCTTTTGTCTTTTCCAATTCACAAACCTACTTCAGTGAATTCTTTATTTTTTCCAATTCACAATTTTACTTTCCTGAGATTTTTTACTTTTTCCAATCTGTATTTAGGAAGTTGTTGCTCTTTGTAAGGCTTCTCTTCCTTTCCCCATTTATCTTCTAACTCTTTTGAGACTTTTTAATGGCTCTTTTATGAGAGCATCATATAAAGGAGGACAGTCTGATGCATTTTTGCTGTTTGAGGTCTCTTCAGGTTTGCTGACCTGCTCTTTTTCTTCATAGAAGCTGTAGATCGTTCTTTTCATCTTTTTATTCATGTTTTAAAGCCTTTAGGGTAGGTCTCCTAGGCAAGGGGGTTACCAGCTTCCTCTGCAGAGCAGGGAAAGATGTAAACCGATTTCTGGCTCCGTTGTATGGGAGTGCTCTGAGTGAGAGTTTTCCCTTCCCCCAACAGGAAGTAGATTCAGCACTGGCCGAGCTATCAAACTGCTTAGTAGGGCTGAGTGGGTTAGCGATTGCCCTCGGCTAGAGACTAAGGGGTGAAAGTGTCACTACCCCAGGCTGGAGCCTCTTGTGGGACTGTGAGTATTAGCAGCTGACCGCAGACTGCAGACCGCAGACCGCAGACGCCCGAACTCTTCCCCAGTGTCTCTGCCCAATGCAAATCGGCCCTGGAAAAGCTCTATGGTCCAAGCCGAGCTCCCCACTGGGCAGATTGGAGGCTAACCCGGGCTGCGCCCTCCTGCTGTGCAGGATCACAACTGCCCCAAGGAAAAGCCCGTACTGCGGGTTGGGGCTGTGCGCTTGTGCTGAGATCTGTGCCTTCACCCTGGGTTTGAGACTCTCCTCGGAACCTAATTTCTCTCCCCCTCTGCGCCGATCTCCCCCCTGGCCCCGGAACCAACCTTTTTTGGCGAGACTGCAGATTTTCTTCGGCCGGTGAGTTGTTCTACTTCTTATCTTTACGAATTGTAGCAGTCAAGACTATTTTTGAGGCTCGATATAATATTGATAAAGAGGGTAAGAGAAGAGCTTAGAAAGTCGCGTGTGTCTTCTCTGCCATCTTGGCTCCGCCCCCTCATCTCCCTATTATAAATGAAAGATCACAACAGAGTTCTTAATATACTTTATAGAATCAAAAAAAAAAAAAAACAATCATCACTTTCTCAGTATATCTAATTTAATGAAAGTTAATTGAAATTCATAGTCTGACACAATCTGATTTAAATGAATTAAATAATTTTGCTTGCTAAGTCAGTCAAAAGGCTGCTCAAAATCCAAGTAAAATACAGCTGGAAAAGGGGAAATAAATGAGGAAAAAAATGAGTATAACATCTAAATTTAAATCAAACAACAACTGAAACTGGAAAAGTGTTACAGTATACTGATCAGAGAAGATATTGGTGAGTTACTAATAAAAATCTACACATCATCTTCTGCACTGCTGCACAGAGAGAAAATGAAAAATTAGAGCCAAAGTTCAAGAGAGTTAGAACTGGAAAATAAACAAAATGTAATCAGTCCATGCATTACTACTTCACAGTCACAGCTCAGCTCTAAAACTCATTTCATTCTAAATAAAGTAAAAACTGCTCTGATACATCTATAATAATTTGACCACAAATGGTATATCTTCACAATAGAAACTGACTCAAGAAAGGAAATTTGATTGTAGTGACATAGTTGACATTGAGTTACACTTTAAATTCACTCTTCACACTTGAGAAAACATCAAACACTAGTGACCCTACAAAAATTCATTAGAAAAGTTAAAATGTAAAAGTGACACATGGAGAACATGACCAGAGTAGCCTTTGACAGATTGATTCTGAGAGGCTAGTTCTGGGATGGCCACACTCTTTTATGCAGACTGCCTTTACTACTTCTTTGTTATGAGGAAATTAGAGAACAGAAATTAGGTTATGAGGAGAAAGGAAACCTCTTTCCCCCTCCTCTCTCTCCAACCATAGGCAAAATGAAAATGCTGAGAAATGTAACAAATGACTACTCGTCATCAAGTAAGAAACAGGAAAAAAAAACTGGTAGAAAATTATTTTATTTGGAAGCAAATTCATATCCTTAAATTCAGTTCAGACACAGTATAAATTTTAAAATAGGGTCTCCATGAGAGGATTAAGATAATTCTGTGTTTTGACAAATTTTAATTATTGTCTGAAAGATAAAATAGATCAAAAAGTTTTGCTGGATCACAGTGATTTCCCCCAAAATTAAGATATTTCTTAAAATGGAAAGAAGCATTCTTCTCTACCGAGTTCCTTAGGCACTAATTATCATTTCTAAGAATCAAAAGCAAACACACTTTAGGTGGAGTTTATGTTTCTAGAAGTGGAATTTATTACTTTATTACAAGTCTGTTCCCTAAAAGAAAAACTGCAAGGCATATTCTTCATTGTAATGATTTATAGTAGGTATGTGGCTTTTGAAGGTCAAACTATTAGCTGATTTCTATGTGCATTGGGTGTATTTTATATAAATTATTATGGGTTAGTGGTTAGTTCGTCATCAATCAAGATTCCATTCCCAGAGAATTTTACTATTATAAAAAAGAGGTATAGGCATTCCCTTGTTTTATTTTTTCAAATTAATTTAGTATTTTATTTTCCCCAGTTATATATAAAAGCAATTTTAGCATTCATTTTTGAAACTTTAAATTCCAAATTCTCTGTCTTCCCCCCTCTCCACACTCCCCACACTCCCAAGAAGTCCAGAAATTTGATATAAGTTGTAGATGTGGAACCATGCAAATTTTTTTCCATAATAGTCATGTTGTGAAAGAAAACATAGAACAAAATTAAATGAAAAAATAAAGTAAAACAAAAAACCTAACAAAAACAAACAAATCTCATGAAAACTGAAGAAAGTAATAAAATATGTTTTATTTTGCATTCAGACATCATCAGTTCTTTCTCTGGGGATGGATAGCATTTTTTTCAATATAAGTTCTTCAAAGTTATCTAAGATTATTGTATTGCTGAGAATAGCTAAGTTTTTTCACAGCTAATCATCTTACAATATCTCTGTTCTTAATGCTGAGTGAAGTATGTAGAACCAAAAGAACATTGTACATAGTAACAGCAAAATTGTATGATGATTGACTGTGATGGATTTGTCTCTTCTAAACAATGCAATGATTCAAGGCACTTCCAATAAACTTGGGATAAAAAATGCAAATAAGATCCAGAGAGAAATTATGAAGCCTGAATGTGTAGTGAAGCACAGTACTTTCAGCGCTTTTTTTGTAGTTTTTTTTTTTCTAGCACAACATGCTAAATATGGAACTATATTCGAAAGGATTACACATATTTATCCTGTATTGGATTGATTATTGTCTTGGGGAGGGGGAAGTGAGAGAGGAAATGAAAATAATTTTAAACAAAAAGTTTTACAAAAATGAATGTTGAAAACCATCTTATATGTATTTGGAAAGATAAAATTTTATTGAAAACAAAATAAACCAAACCATATCATTTCTGTTTTATTGCATTTTACATGAAATGTTTTACATTTCATATTGCATCAGATCATGGAAGCCTTTCCAGATTTTCTGAGAAGATCCTACTCATCATTTCTTAAAGCAAAGTGGTATTCCATTATTATCACATACCACAGTTTGTTCAACAATTCCTTAAATGATGCGCATCAACTCAATTTCTAATTCCTTACCATAAGAAAAGAGCTGATATAAATATCTCTGTACATATTTGGGATTTCCTGTTTGTTTTTCCTTTGACCAGTTTTAGGATACAGACTGTATTTGAGTTTCACCTGCTACATTAAGTCAGGGAGGAGCCCAAACTACATGATAGCCAAAATGATCTCAAAAGCTATATTTGGTCAAAGGGTATACATGGTTTTGTAGTCATTGAGGCATTTTTCTGAATTGTTCTACAGTATGGTTGAATCACTTCACAGTTTCACTGACAATGCATTAATGTCTCATTTGTTCCTACACCCACTCCACCATTTATCATTTTCCTTTTCTATACTTTTAGCCAATCTAATAAGTATGAAGTACCTCAGCATTGTTTTCATTTGTATATCTTTAATCAACAGGGTATTAGATTGTTTTCATATTACTATAAATAGTTTTGATTACTTTGTCTGAAAAATACTCATATCATTTGATCATTAATTAACTGAGAAATGGCTATTATTTTCATAAATTTGAATTGTTTTAGAAATTAGGCCTTTATTAGAGAAACTTCAAAACTTTTTTCATGACAACTTTTATTACCTGTATTTCCCTATTTCCCCCACACCATTTATTTTATTCTCTTTCCTTTCACCCTGTTACTCATCAAAAGGGTTTTTCTTGTGATTACCTCCTCCCATAATCTGTCCCCCTTTCTTTTATTCTGTTCCTGAAAGGTACATTACATTTTTATACTCAATTAAGTGTGTATGTTATTCCCACTTTGTGCCAATTCTGATAAGTATGGTTCTCTTACTTTTTCTTACATACTTCCTGTTCCCCTTCACTGTAAAAGATATTAACTTTTTAATGTCAGATAATTTACCCCTTCTACATCTCCCTTTCCCTTGATACTAGTGTATTTCCTCTCTTACTTCTTAATTTTATTTTTCTAGATATCAGCCCTTCATATTCAATTTGTACCTGTACCTTCTGCCTATTTATACTCTTTCTATGCCTAATAATGAGAGTTCATACAAGTTACAAATATCACTTTCCCATGCAGGAATGTAAACAGTTAAACCTTATTAAGTTCTGTATGATTTCTTTTTACTGTTTACTTTTCTTGAGCCTTATATTTGGAGGTCAAATTTTCTACTCAGCTCTGGTATTTTCTTCAAGAATGTTTTAAAATCCTCTATTTAGTTGCATATTTTTTTTTTGCCATGAAAGATTATATTCATTTTTTATGTGTAGGTGATTCTTGGTTATAATTCTATTTGTTCTGGTCTCTAAAATATAAAATCCCAAGTCCTCTGATTCTTTAATGAAGAAGCTATTAAATCTTCTTTTCTCCTGATTGTAGTTCCAAAATACTTTAATTTTTTTTGATTGCTTGTAATATTTTCTCCTTGATTTGGAGCACTGGAATTTGATTTTAATAATATTGGCAGTTTTCATTTTGGAATTTTTTTTCAGGAAGTGATCTGCTGATTATTTTAATTTTTATTATACTCTTTGACTTCAGAATAACAGGACAGTTTTGTTTGATATTTTCTTTCAAAAAATAATATGTAGGCTCTTTTTAAAAAAAATTTTTATAGCTTTTTATTTACAAGTTATATGCATGGGTAATTTTTCAGCATTGACAATTGCAATACTTTTTGTTCCAATTTTTCCCTTCCTTCCTCTCCCCCAGATGGCAGGTTGATCAATACATGTTAAATATGTTAAAGTATAAATTAATACAATATTAGTGTACATGTCCAAACAGGTATTTTGCTGTACAAAAAGAATCAGACTTTGAAATAGTGTACCATTAGCCTGTTAAAGAAATCAAAAATGTAGGCGAACAAAGGTAGAGGGATTGGGAATTCTATGTGGTGGTTCATAGTCATCTCCCAGAGTTCTTTCACTAGGTATAGCTGGTTCAATTCATTACTTCTCTATTGGAGCTGATTTGGTTCATCTCATTGTTGAAGAGGGCCAGGTTCATCAGAATTGATCATCATATAGTATTATTGTTGAAGTGTATAATGATCTTCTGGTCCTGCTAATTTCACTTAGCTTCAGTTCTTATCTCTTCAGACCTTTCTGAAATCATCCTGTTGGTCATTTCTTATAGAATAATAATATTCCATAATATTCATACACCACAATTTCTTCAGCCATTCTTCAATTGATGGGCATCCACTCAATTTCCAGTTTCTGGGCATGTAGGCTCTATTTTATCTGGCTTTCAGATAGTCAAACAATTTAAAATTTTCTCTTTGGGATCTATTTTTCAGGTCAATTGTCTTTCCAATTAGATATTTCACATTGTCTTCTTTTTTTCATTCTTTGGGGTTTTATTTATTTATTTGCTGACTCAAAAAGTGATTGCGTTTTATTTGCTCAATTCTAATTTTTAAGCAATTATTTTCTTCAGAAGGTTTTTGTACCTCCTTTTACATTTGGACAATTGTACTTTTTAAGGAGTTTTTTTCTTCATTGTTTGTACCTCTATTTACAATAGGTCATTTCTGCTTTTCAAGGCATTTTTCTCCTCATTGGCTTTTCATATCTCTTTTATCATTTGGCCTAATATGTTTTTTTCTTTTTTTAAGTGAAAAGACATATTTATTTTTAGAAGAATTGCACATGTTTAGTCTATATTAGATTACTTGCTGTCTAGGGTAGGGAGGTATGGGGAAGGGAGGGAGACATTTTAGAACACAAGATTTTGCAAGGATGAATGTTGAAAACTATCTTTGCATGTATTTTTAAAAATAAAAAGTTATTGTTACAAAATATATATGTATTTTATCTACATCTATCCATTCATTTAGCTATATCTATGTATCTATCTATGTTTTTTTTTTTAATTCTGAAGTTTCCCCTCAAAAAAATCTTGTATTAGATCATGCTTTCTGGGCAAAATGGGTAGCAAGAAGAGACAGTGAAAAAGATTTCCTTATGGCTGGAATATCTGGTGTATTAAAATAAGACATAAGACTGTTTCATCAATCAGGAAGTTTACAAAATTTTGTTAAATATTTAATATTTTCTAAATGCTATTCTAGGAACTTAGAATAAAAATAAAAGGGAAAAAAAAGACAGTCTCTGCCTTCAAGTAGCTTACATTCTAATGGGGTTTCCAAATTACTGAAAGCATGATGCACTCTGAAAAAAAATGGAGAGGAGATAGTTATAACTTAACATTTACATAACTTCTTTAAAGTTTGCAATGCATTTTATATATATATATATATATATATTATATATATATATATATATATATATATATATATATATATATATATATATATACTGACCCATTTGATTCTCAAAACAACACTGTCATGTATCTCCTTTGTATAGATAAGCAAAATGAGATTGGGAATGTTGTAATGACTAACCAGGATCATCAGAAAGATAGTTAGTTTTTAGGGCTATTTTTGAATTTAGAATTTTTTAATTCCAATTGCAGTTTTTTCTACTGAAATGCCAAGATAAGAGAAAAACAGGGCAGGCAAAATAATGAAATTTTAAGAGCAGTTATTGCTAGCTAGCAACTGAACCCCAACCAAGACTGGAGGGGTCAGTAATGAGTGGCCTCAGGACCATATATTTATAGAAAGAAGAGAGGTCTCATCAAAATGTTTCTTGATACTTTGTCATAATAAAGAAATTTCTATTCTAAACAGGAGGCAAAAAAAAGTTATCACTCTAAGAGGGTCATTCTCAGGCAGCAGCAAGCAGCATTTCTTTAAGTTTATCAGGCTGTCAAGGTCTCAGGACTCTCAGGACAGTACATCTGGGTTGTTAAAAAAATACCATCTACATTAGGGAGTAAAGAACTGGTAGTAAACTTCTAACTGCAAAGATTCCAGATTATGTTTCTCACATCCCATTTGGGGTGCTTTTCCAATTCACTGTTATCCCATCTAGTTCTCACTAGGACCCAGAGACCTCTAGGAAGAAACTTCCAAAGCTGAAATGATTATATATTTACATACAAAGACATCTAGTAATGATATAAATTCTATAGTTCAATAAAGGTACTCAGTTACTCAGCAGAATCATCTCCATCTAAATCACTTATTTTTAGATTTTTATTTTTAAAAGAAAGGCACGGTTTTCATCATTCACCCTTGTAAAACCTTGTGTTACAATTTTTTTTCCATCTCCCTTACCCTATCACCTTTTTAGAAAGCAAGTGATACAATATAGATTAAACATATGCAATTCTTTTATACATATTTCAACAATTATCATGATATACACACACAAAAAAAAAAAAACAGATCACAAAAGGAAAAAAATGAGAAAGAAAAGAAAAAGTAAGCAAACAACAACAAAAAAAGTGAAAACATTATATTGTGATCCACAATTCCCATAGTCCACTCTCTAGTTACAGATGGCTCTCTTCATCACAAGATCAGTCAGACTTCTACCTTTCTCTATAAATAAAATGAAATTAAATCCTCACAAAACCAATTTCTGGAAACCAGACCAAAAGACTTCAATTATTAGTGTCCGGTTCTTAAATGCTTCTATTAAATAAAATATTTTTGACATAACATGATTTACAAATACCAGAGTTATATTAACTTCATTTTCAAAAAATTTAGTCTTTTATATAGCAAAATACAAAATCATTAACAGTGAAAAAAAATTTCAATATACAAAAAATAAAAATTGCATAAGAAACTAGGTACTTATGTTTACATAGAACTTCATATATATGCATAATATAATATATATTTTCACATGTATATTGATGGATGGATATATGAATGATGCATATAAAAATTATAATAATTATTTTTTCCTGAGGCAATTGGAATTAAGTGACTTGCCCGGTTCATATAGCTAGGAAATGTTAAGTGTCTGAGGCCAGATTTGAATTCAGGTCCTCCTGACTGCAGGTCTATCCATTGCTCCATCTAGCTGCCCCAATAATAATAATAATAATAATAATAATAATAATAATAATAATAATTAAATACACAAAAGGAAACAAAATGCAGAGAATATATTTACATTTAAAAAGTTGCACAGATAATAGAGCAGTGGAATTGGGAATCAGAAATTATCCCACAAATCCCAGGATAAAAGTACAAAATGAAATCTAAGGAGAGCTAATAATCCAGTTTGACTAGAACATAAATTTTGTAAAACGGGATACTATGAAATATGTTTGTAAACCCAGGTCATAATTAAAGCACAGATAATCTGAAATATAATGGGGGGGAGGGTGTATTCAGTAAACAATAAGAAGCCAAAGAAATATTTAAGATAGGGAAATAATGTATTCTGATCTATTCATTATGATGATGATTTTGATAGATATGTGAAAGGTTTATAAAGGGAGAACCATAAAAAAGGACACTATTTTACTGTAGCCCAAGTGAAAGAAGCTGAGAGTCTACACTAGTCAAAGTAGAAATGGGCAGTTCATTATAATTAGATGTGGAGAGGCAATGTATAGAAGAGAAGGGAAGTAACTTGTTTACCTATTTCAGGACCTTTAGCCACTTTTGACATGTCATAGTTTCACAGATTTTTTTTAAAGTGTTTCCCACAGAAGACTGATTCAAGTTGTGATGCACCCTTCTTAAAATATGATGCAGAATTAAATAGCATGCAGCACATTTGAACTTTACAACACATGGTACAAAGAAATTTATCTGAATTCTTCACATTAGTAAAAGAAAAGATAATAGTCTTTCAAATTTCTTTCCATGGCAGATGAATAGGAGATACTAATTTTAGTCATTTTCTAGCTCTATAACTTTAAGGCCATCAGTTAATATTGCCCATGTTTGTTTCTTTAATGGTTATATAAATATAAAAACCTTTGCCTTCTTTACAAGTTGTCTCAAGATTCAAATAATATATATGTGGAATTTCTTTGAAAAAAATTAAACAAAGAGAAAAACCAGTGTTTATTATTTACCATATTTTAACTCACACCTATGTGTGTTATTCTTTCTCCATAATTTCTTTCAATGATGGTGGTGTCCTAAATAGAAATAGAGTGCTTTGGTAAAAAATAGCTTTTGGAAATAGATGTGGCTCATGATATTCCACGAAAAATATTGCAAATGCTGATAGCAAGAGTTATGGTGGAAGAAGTCAAAGAACTGTAGAAATCTATTTATAGATATTTATAAGATTATTCCAATTCAGGAAAACACAGATTTCATAATAATATCATAGACCTAAAGCTAAAAAAAGAACTCAGAAGATATGCAGCTAAAATTATTACTTTTCCAAATATGAAGTTAAGCAAAGTATTTATAAAAGGGAAAATATTTATATAAGGTTAATTACATAATTAATTTTATGACTGAGAAATCAAATTTTTCTTATGAAAAACCCATATGTTTAATATTGTTTGATTTCAAGTTGTAGAAGCCTCTAGGTCAAAGTTACTTGTAGAGAGAATAATATATAGCAACTCGCAAAAATCAGACTCAAGGAGTCCATTTTCTCCTTCCTCTATCAATTTTCCCCAAACATAAGAAGATTCTCAATTTGCCATTTTATAAAGAAATACATACAGTGCAAAAATGCCTTCCTGAGTATTTGACAAAAACAGTGATAAGTAAATCCAATCGTAAAGCTCTTCACTTTTCCACTTTGATTCTGTGGTAAAGGCTTGAGAAAACAGATGGAATGATATTCTAAAGGTCAGGTGAAGTAAGTAAATCTATAAATACACAGCTTTTCTATTCAAGCTGGGATTACAGGGGTTACAGGAGAAGAAAAAAAAAACTATTCCCCTACCCTTATGAAAACATATCTAATAAGAATTGTAAATCTTTAGTATTATGATCAGAACACTTCATAGTATTGATAATCTAGCATTATAGTGCTTTATTAATGAACATGAGGCTGTTGACAAAATGCTTAATTTTGGCACAGCAACTACATAAATTACTAGCCTCATTAGAGAGTGATATTAGCATATAATAACCTTAGCCAGAGCAATATACTACCTAAAATAGAGAAAGCCAATATTTTCTACTAGTGCTAAGTATCATAAAGATTTCAACCTGGAGCATGTCATTGTATTTGAGTATCTCATGCAGAGAAATTGTAAGTGATAGAACTGTTTTTATCTCAGTTTGAATTAGAGTTAACTATATATCTAATTATCTTTGATCCAATGACTCATTTAAAGCATAGTTGATATATTCTATGTATTCAAATTATCATATAGGCATTTCAATGTACATAATATTGTCACTCTAAGTTGTTTCAGAAGCTGACATGCTAAATATTAAACCAAGCAAAAATCATAATATCAACAACTACACAATCATCTAACTAACAAATTATACCTTTGGGAACATTATAAACAAGGGCTTGCAAGAGCACCCAATTTACATCACCAGAAATTCAAACAATATAAAAAAATACAATATACACAGTAGAAAAAAAGAATAATACATACAAAAAGAGACTCAATATGCATCTAATTCAATCACATCATTTTATAGAGGAGAAAAATAAGTTTTAGAGGAGAGCTTAGCTGGCTAGTAAAAAGATATATATATATATAGGAGAAAATATATTCAAGATAGGGGATGTAAAAGTGCTTTAATAAAGTTCTAAGTGTACAAATGTCAAGTAGTAATATGAAGACATTAATTTATCATCATAATTTTCTTATATAAAAACATGACATTTAAACTGATATTTATACTGCTGCCCTACTTTTCCAAGCAAAAAAAAAAATGAGAATTGGGAAAATTTTTCCTTTTCATTTTATCTCTATACCACTGTAACAAAGATTTTTTTTCTTAAATCTCTGGTACATATTAATACTTCAGTGAATTTCACTCACAGTTAAAATAACTAATGCTGTATTTTCTGCCATCTTATTACCTTAAGTTATGTTTTCCTCTTTCCTTTCCCCTTTCCTCCTCTCTGGTATTTTGCTTCTGAGCACAATCTCCCACAAACAGCTCTTCCCCTTTAGAGCCCCTCCCCCATTCTTACATCTTTCTCCTATTATTTCTATTTTCCCTTCTATTAGCCTTCCCCTTTCTTTACTCCCTTTCCCCCTCCCATTTTCCTATAAGGTGAGACAACTTTCTCTGTGAAAACAAATATATTGGGGGCAAAGCCAAGATGTGGAGAAGGCACATATGACTTTCTAAACTTATCCCATACCCTCATTACTAATTATTAAAATCAGTCTCAAAAATAGCACTTGACTGGTAAAATTCATGAAGGCTGGAAGTACAACTTAGCAGTTGAAGATAATCTGGAAGATCACCAGAAAAGATTTGTCCTGAGCAGTGGAAGTAGACCGGTACACACTGGGATAGAACAAGAGACTAGATCTGGAGCAGACTGGGGGTAGGGGGTGATCTCTGTGGTTAGAAAATTTATAGAGAGTACTCTACCATAGATTGGGCTGTTCTGTTTTGGTTGCAAAGAAGTAGACCAGCAGAGAAATTAAAGCCAAAAGTAGAGGGTACTCTAAAACATTCCAGAACCTAACAAGATCTGTCTATACCCACCCAAAACCAGAAGTGAATGAACTAGCACCAGCCACAACACAGTTGTGCAGCAGCATTCTGCAGCAAGGACTTTCATGGAGGCAGGCAAAAATCCACCCAGCAGGGGGCAAAGCCCAGAGCAGCCTCTAATCTGCACAGTGGGAGGCTTGGATTAGGGCAATAGAATTTTTGCAGCATGACTGTGCTCCCCAGGCAGAGACACTTCTGGTGCCCTGAGGGATAGGTCAACTGCTAATACTCAAAGCCAGCTTTTGGGGGGGGGGGAAACAATGCACTTTCCTGCTCAGCCTCTAGCCCCAAGGCAGTCACTAATCCTCACAGCAGGGCTCCTTGGGGCACTTCAGCAGCTCGACCCATGGGACCCAAGACTGAGTCACTTCTGGTTTGGAACTTTTCCCAGAGCACTTCTGCAGCCTGGCCACTCATTGCAGCTCATTGGCAGGATAGTTACTGTCCATATATCTATCCCTGCTCTACAGAGGAAGCTGGTAACCTTCTTGCCCTGAAGACAGACCCTACAGGCTTTTAAAAAAATGAGTAAAAAAATCAAAAGGATGATCGATAGCTTCTACACAGAAAGAGAGCAGGTTTTCTACCCTGAGCAGACTAACAGCAGTCTCTAGACAATACCCCAAAGAGGATGTAACATGATCCCCATTACACAAGGCTGTACTGGAAGAAACTACAAAAAAAAATCTTAAAACAGAACTAGAAGAAAAATGGGGAAAGGAAAGAGAACCTATGCAAAAAAGTAACAACTTCCTGAAATGTGAATTGGAAAAGATAAAGAACTCCCAAGAAGTACAGGGAAACAGATTTTGTGAATTGGAAAAGGTAAAGAACTCCCAGGAAAAAAGGATTTGTGAATTAGAAAAGATAAAAGAACGACAAAGAAAGTAGGGTTTGTGAATTGGAAAAGAAAATAATGCAATAAAAATCAAAGAAAATTTGTGAAATGGAAAAAAAAATCCATAGAGCAAAAAAAAACCATTTAAAGATGCAATTGGACATATACAAAAAGAAGTAAAAAAGCTAATCAAAATAATTCATTAAAAAATGGAACTGAAAAAAAATAGAGATGAATAATTCATTGAGACATCAAGAATCAAACAAAACCCCAAAATAAAAAAAAAGGTTAAATATCTACTTGGAAAAACAACAGACTTGGAAAATAGATGTAGGAGAGATAATCTGACTATTATTGGAATTCCCAAAAATTATGATGAAAAAAAGAACCCAGGTACTATTTTACAGGAAATCATCAAAGAGAACTGCCCAGATGAAATAGAATCAGAAGGTAAAATAGGTATTGAAAGAATTCATCGAACACCTTCTGAAAAAGACCCTAAAATAAAAACTCCAAGGAATATTATGGCTAAATTTCAGAACTATCAGACTAAGGGAAAAATATTACAAGCAGCCAGAAAAAAAACACACACAATTCAAATATCAAGGTACCACAATAAGGATCACTCAAGATCTAGCTTCTTCCACATTAAAAGATCAAAGGGCTTGGAATCTGATATTTCAAAAGGCAATAGAACTTGGAATGCAGCCAAGAATAAACTACCCAGCTAAACTGATTATTTTCTTCTGTGGAAGAAGATGGACATTTAATGAAACAGATGAATTTCATTTGTTTCTAAGGAAAAAATCAGAACTAAACAAAAAATTTGACCTCTGACCATAAGACTCAAGAGAAGCAGAAAAAGGGAAAAAGAATTATTGAAATTTCTACTACATATATACAAAAAGAGTACAGGTATAATTTGATTTTACTGATATAACATAAAAAAATGAAGTAAAAATGGAAAGAGGATAATGTCACAAAACGGGAAAGGGGAAGATAAAAAGAGGGAAACTACATCCCATGAAGAGGCAAAAGAAACATCAAATCTGAGGGAATTTAGAGAGGGGGAGGAACATTGTGTGAATCTTACTCTCATCAGAGTTGGCTCAAAGAGAAAATAATTGACATATTTGGATTACAGAAAAACTTCTCTCACCTCATTAAAAAGTGGGACAGGAAAAGGGAAAAGCAAAAGAGTAATAAGATAAAGGTACAAGAAAGGGGAAAGGATTCAAAGAGGGTGGGAGGGATCCTAAAGAGGAGAGCTGCATGACACATGTGGTGCCCATAAGTTTAATACTGGAAAAGGAGGTAAGGGGGGGAGGAGGGGCAAGAAAAAGAAATGTAAGGATAATAAGATGGCAGCAAATACAGAATCAGTAATTTTAACTGTAAAAGTGAATGGGATGAATTCTCCCATAAATAAAATAATAAATAATATTGTAAACAATAAGTTGTTTACAGGAAAAACATTTAACACAGGGAGATGCATACAAAGTAAAGGTAAAAGACTGGAGCAGAATCTATTATGCTTCAGGTAAAGTAAAAAAAAGCAGGGATAGCCATCCTTATCTCAGATCAAGCAAAAGCAAAAAAATTGATCTAATTAAAAGAGATAAGAAAGGAAACTATATCTTGCTAAAGGGTAGCATAGACAATGAAACAATATCAATACTAAATATATATGCATGAAGTGGTATAGCATTTCACATCCTAAAGGAGAAGGTAAGAGAGTTGCAAGAAGAAATAGACAGCAAAGCTATAATAGTGTGAGATCTCAACCTTGCACTCTCAGAATTAGATAAATTAAATCCCAAAACAAATAAGAAAGAAATTAAAGAGGTAAATAGACTATTAGAAAAATTAGGTATGATAGATCTTTGGAGAAAACTGAATGGTGACAGAAAGGAATGTACTTTCTTCTTAGCAGTTCATGCAATCTATACAAAAATTGACCTCAAAATTAAATGCAGGAAGACAGAAATAATAAATGATTTCAGATCACAATGCAATAAAAACTACATTCAACAAAAAGTTAGGTGTAAATAGACCAAAAAGTAATTGGACACTAAATAATCTCATCTTACAGAATGACTGGGGGGACTTCTGGCCAAGATGGCAGAGAGGAGGCACACAGTTGTGTAAGTCCCCATTTTCTCTCAGAATTTGTTTCATGACAAGACTCTGAATTAATGCTTGACTGAAAAAAAAATTCACAAATAGTTACCAAGAGAAGGCATCCTTGAAATTCAACAGGAAAGGTCTGTTTTTGCTCAAGGGTGGGGACAGTTTTAGATTGGGTGCAGGCTGAGGGTAGGCAGCGGCAGGAGAGGACGGGAGGCAGCTCATAGTCGAGCAGACCAGAGTGTGGTGGGGTGTGATCTTAGCTGTCTCTGCGGGGAAAGCTTTGCTACAGGATTGGATACTTTGCCCCAACAGCAAGCCAGTAGCCCAGCAGAGATGCTAAAAACATGAGGGAGAGGGTGGTGAAGAATACAACCCAAAACAGTTGGAGGCTCTCAGGACCTGGCCACTCCTCCCCCACACAGTCTCAGCATACTCTCAGAGTCTCAGAGCGCAGGTGCAGCACAGCCATCGCTGTCCTGCTAGTGCTTCGATGCTGCCCCCCACAGTCTGTAGAGGAAGCTTGGTAACACCACCCAGCCCCTCCCCCCCAAAAAGCAGATTCCACTTTTTTTTTTTCTTTTTATCTTTGCTAGTTTGTCTCTGATTCTTCTCTGACAAAATGAGCAAAAAATTGAAAAGGACCTTAACCACTGACAGCTTCTATGTGGATAGAGAGCAGACTGTAAACCCTGAGGAGACTGAAAACAGACTGTCTCCAGGTGAATCCCCAAAGGAGGAGATCATCTGTTTTCTTAGCACAGATGAATCTCATAGAAGAAATTTAAAAGGCTCTCAAGGAGATCTAGAAGAAAAATGGGAAAAGGAAAGGGAAGCTAGGCAAGAGAGTCTGGAAAAGTCATCCCACTCATTTAAAGACAGAATGGATAAAGAAATCAAATCCTTGAAAAATAGGATTAGTGAACTGGAAACAGAAAACAGCTTTCTAAAAAATAAAATTGGCAAAATGGAAAAAAATCCCATAGAATAAAACAACTGAACTGGACAATTAGAAAAAGAGATAAAAAAAGTGAGTGAAGAAAATACTTCATTGAAAATCAGAATCGAACAAATGGAACTGAATGACTTGAAGAGACACCAAGAACCAGTCAAGCAAAACCAAGAAAATCAAACAATGGAAAAAAATGTTAAATACATACTTGGGAAAACAACAGACCTGGACAATAGATCTAGGAGAGATAATTTGAGAATTATTGGACTCCCAGAAAAGTATGATAAAAAAAAAAGAGCCTGGACACTATTTTCCAGGAAATTATCAAAGAGAAATCATAGCAACAGAGGGTAAAATAGACCTTGAAAGAAGGCATTGATCACCTACTGAAAGGGATCCTAAAATCAAAACACCAAGAAATATAGTGGCCAAATGCCAGAACCCTCAGACGAAGGAAAAAATATTGCAAGTGGCTAGAAAAACTCAATTCAAATATAGAGGAGCCACAATAAGGATTACCCAGGATCTAGAAGCATCCACATTAAAAAATTGAAGGTTCTGGAATATGCTATTCCAAAAGACTAAGGAACTCACTATGCCACCAAAAATAACTTACCCAGCCAGAATGAGCATCTTTTTCTAGTGAAAAAGATGGTCATTCAACAAAATAAGCGAATTTCACCTATTTTTGATGAAAAAAACAGAACTTAACAAAAAGTTTGATCTACAAATATAGAACTCAAGAGAAACCTAAAAAGGTAAAAAGAAATCTTAGGAAGTATATTTCTGCTATAAAGATGTATAAAGAATACATGTATACTTTGTTCTAGAAACTAAAGGTGGAAAGGACATTGTACCAGAAAAAAAGGTAAAGTGGGGGGTACTACATCTCACGAAGAGGCAAAGGAACCCTATTATATCTGAGAGAAAGAATGGAGGGGGATGAATATAGTGGGTACCGTACTGCCATCAGAATTGGTTTTACGAGAAAAAATTTAGACATATTCAATTTATGGTGAAACTTCTCCCACCTTGTCGAAAAGTGAGAAGGGAAAAGTGAAAAGGGAAGGAATAAGCTAAGTGGAAGAGAATATAGAAACTGTGAGGGAAAGGAGTAAGATAGGGAGAGGAACTCTAAAGGGGGGGAGGAATACTAAAAAGGGAAGGCTGTGAGAAGCAAGTGGTGCTCACAAGTTTAATATTGGGAAGGGGGATAAAGAGGAAAGAAGGGAGAAAAGCATAAACAGGGGTTAACAAGATGGCAAGTAATACAAAATTGATAATTTTAACCAAAAATGTGAACGGGGTAAACTTCCCCATAAAAGGAAGCAGTTAGCAGAATGGATTAAAAGCCAGAATCTTACAATATGTTCTTTATAGGAAACACACCTGAAGCAGGGAGATACATGCAGAGTAAAGGTAAAAGGTTGGAGCAAAATCTACAATGCTTAAGTCAAAAAAACAGGAGTAGCCATCTTGATCTCAGATCAAGCAAAAGCAAACATTCTAATTAAAAGAAATAAGAAAGGGCACTATGTCTTGCTAAAGGGTAGCATAGAAATGAAGCATTATCAATATTAAACATATATGCACCAAGTGGTGTAGCATCTAATTTCTTAAAAGAGAAATTAAGAGAGCTGCAAGAAGAAATAGATAGCAAAACTATAATAGTGGGAGATCTCAACCTTGCACTCTCAGAATTAGATAAATCAAACCATAAAATTAATAAGAAAAAAGTCAAAGAGGTACATAGAATCCTAGAAAAGTTAGATATAATAGATCTCTGGAGGAAATGAAATGGAGACAGAAAGGAGTACTCTTTCTTTTCAGCAGTTCATGGAACCTATACAAAAATAGACCATATATTAGGACATAAAAACCTCAAACTAAAATGCAGTAAGGCAGAAATAATAAATTCATCCTTTTCAGACCATGATGCAATAAAAATTACATTCAGCAAAAAGCCAGGGGAAAGTAGATCAAAAAATAATTGGAAACTAAATAATCTAATACTAAAGCATGATTGGGTGAAACAGCAAATCATAGACATAATTAATAACTTCACCCAAGAAAACGACAATAATGAAACATCACACCAAAATGTGTGGGATGCAGCCAAAGCAGTAATAAGGGGAAATTTCATATCTCTAGAGGCCTATTTGCATAAAAGAGAGAAAGAGAAGGTCAATGAATTAGGCTTGTAACTAAAAATGCTAGAAAAGAACAAATTAAAACCCCCCAGTCAAACACTAAACTTGAAATTCTAAAAATGAAAGGAAAGATCAATAAAATTGAAAGTAAAACAAAACAAAACAAAACTATTGGATTAATTAATAAAACTAAGAGTTGGTTATATGAAAAAAACAGTAAAATAGAGAAACCCTTTGTAAAGCTGATTAAAAAAAGGAAAGAGGAAAATCAAATTGTTAGTCTTAAAAATGAAAAGGGAGAATTCGCCACTAACAAAGAGGAAATTAGAGCAATAATTAGGAATTCCTTGGCCCAACTTTATGCCAATAAATTCAACAACTTAAATGAAATGGAAGAATACCTTCAAAAATATAGCTTGCCCAGATTAAAAGAGGAAGAAGTAAATATCCTAAACAGTCCCATATTAGCAAAAGAAATAGAACAAGCTATTAACCAACTCCCTAAGAAAAAATCCCCAGGACCAGATGGATTTACATGTGAATTCTACTAAACATTTAAAGAACAATGAACTCCAATGCTATATAAACTATTTGAAAAGAAAATAGGGATTAAAAGAGTCCTACCAAACTCTTTTTATGACACAGACATGGTACTGATACCTAAACTAGGTAGGCTGAAAACAGAGAAAGAAAATTATAGACCAATCTCCCTAATGAATATTGATGCTAAAATCTTAAATAAAATATTAGCAAAAAGATTACAGAAAATCATCCCCAGGATAATACACTATGACCAAGTAGGTTAATTTATACCAGGAATGCTGGGCTGGTTCAATATTAGGAAAACTATTAGCATAATTGACTATATCAATAACCAAACTAACAAAAAACAGATGATCATCTCAATAGATGCAGAAAAAGCATTTGATAAAATCCAACATCCATTCCTAATAAAAACATTTGAGAGTATAGGAATAAATGGACTTTTTTTTCCTTAAAATAATCAGGAGCATATATTTAAAACCATCAGTAAGCATCATATGCAATGGGGAAAAATTGGAACCTTTCCCAGTAAGATCTGGAGTGAAACAAGGTTTCCCACTATCACCATTATTATTCAATATTGTATTAGAAACACTAGCCTAGGCAAAAAGAGTGGAGAAAGAGATTAAAGGAATCAGAATAGGCAATGAGGAAACCAAACTATCACTCTTTGCAGATGATATGATGGTATACTTAGAGAACCCCAGAGATTCTACTAAAAAGCTATTACAAATAATTCATAACTTTATCAAAGTTGCAGGTTATAAAATAAATCCCCATAAATCCTCAGCATTTTTATACATCACCAACAAAACCCAACAGCAAGAGATACAAAGAGGAATTCCATTCAATATAACTGTTTACAGCATAAAATATTTGGGAATCTATCTACCAAAGGAAAGTCAGGAATTATATGAGCAAATTTACAAAATTTTGTACATATTCTCCACACAAATAAAGTCTGACTTAAATAATTGGAAAAATATTAAGTGCTCTCACAGAGGCCAAGTGAATATAATAAAGATGACAATACTCCCTAAACTAATCTATTTATTTACTGCTATACCAATCAGACTTTCAAGAAAATATTTTAATGATCTGGAAAAAATAACAACAAAATTCATATGGAATAATAAAAGGTTGAGAATCTCAAGGGAATAAATGAAAAAAAAATCAAATGAAGGTCGCCTAGTTGTACCTGACCTAAAATTATATTATAAAGCAGCAGTGACCAAAATTATTTGGTACTGGCTAAGAAAGAAATTAGTTGATCAGTGGAATAGGTTAGGTTCACAAGACAGAATAGTCAACTATAGCAATCTGGTGTTTGACAAACCCAAGATTCTAATTTTTGGGATAAGAATTCATTATTTGACAAAAACTGCTGGGATAACTGGAAATTAGTTTGGCAGAAATTAGGCTTGGACCCACACTTAACATGGTATACCAAGATAAGATCACAATAGGTCCATGATTTAGGCATAAAGAACGAGATTATAATTAAATTTTAAAAAATACAAATAAATAAATCCATAGGATAGTTTACCTCTCAGACTTGAGGAAGAGGAAGAAATTTGTGACCAAAGATGAACTAGAGACCATTATTGATCACAAAATAGAAAATTTTGATTGCATCAAATTAAAAAGCCTTTGTACAAACAAAATGAATGCAAACAAGATTAGAAGGGAAGCAACAAACTGGGAAAACATATTCAAAGTTAAAGGTTCTGATAAAGTACTCATTTCCAAAATATAGAGAGAATTGACTCTAATTTATAAGAAATCAAGCCATTCTCCAATTGATAAATGGTCAAAGGATATGAACAGACAATTTTCAGATGATGAAATTGAAACTATTATCATTCATATTAAAGAGTATTCCAAATCACTGTTGATCAGAGAAATGCAAAAGACAACTCTGAGATACCACTACACCTCTGTCAGATTGGCTCAAATGACAGGAGAAAAGAACGACAAATGTTGGAGGGGATGCAGGAAAATTGGGACACTGATGTATTGTTGGTGGAGTTCTGAATGAATCCAACCATTCTGGAGAGCAATCTGGAATTATGTCCAAAAATTATCAAACTGTGCATACCCTTTGATCCAGCAGTGCTACCACTGGGCTTATACTCCAAAGAGATACTAAAGAAAGGAAAGGGACATGTATGTGCCAAAATGTTTGTGCTAGCCCTGTTTGCAGTGGCTAGAAACTGGAAAATGAATGGATGCCCATAAATTGGAGAATGGTTGGGTAAATTGTGGTATATGAATGTTATGGAATATTATTGTTTTGTAAGAAATGACCAGCAGGATGAATACAGTGAGGCTTGGAGACACTTACATGAACTGATGCTAAGTGAAATAAGCAGAACCAGGAGATCATTATATACTTCAACAACGATACTGTATGAAAATGTATTCTGATTGAAGTGGATTTCTTTGAGAAAGAGACCTAACTCAGTTCAATTGATCAATGATAGACAGAAGCAGCTACAGCCAAAGAAAGAACACTGGGAAATGAATGTATACTGTTTGCATTTTTGTTTTTCTTCCTGGGTTATTTCTACCTTCTGAATCAAATTCTCCCTGTGCAACAAGAGAACTGTTCGGTTCTGGACACATATATTGTATCTAGGATATACTGCTACATATTTAACATATATAAGACTGCTTGCCATTTAGGAGAGGGGGTGGAGGGAGAGAGGGGGAAAATTGGAAAAGATGTGGGTGCAAGGGATAATGTTGTAAAAAATTACCCTGGCTTGTGTTCTGTCAATAAAAAGTTATTATGGTAAATATATATATATATATATATATATATATATATATATGTATACAAAAAAAGAATGATTGCATGAAGCAGGAAATTATAGACACAATTAATAATTTCACCCAAAATAATGACAACTATGAGACATCATACCAAAATTTGTGGGATGCAGGAAAAGCAGTAATAAAGGGAATTTTTATATCTTTAGAAGTTTACTTGAATAAAATAGAGAAAGAGAAGATCAATGAATTGAGCTTGCAATATAAAAAGCTAGAAAAGAACAAAGTAAAAACCCTCAATCAAATACTAAACTTGAAATTCTAAAATTAAAAGGAGAAATTAATAATATTGAAAGTAAAAAAAACTATTGAATTAATAAATAAAACTAAATTGGCTTTATGAACAAAACAATAAAATAGATAAACCTTTGGTATATCTGATTAGAAAAAGGAAAAAAAGGAAAATCTAAATTTTAGTCTTAAAAATGAAAAGGGAGAATTTTCCACCAATAAAGAGGAAATCAGAACAATAAGAAGTTACTTTGACCAAATTTATGCCAATAAATTTGATAACCTAAGTGAAATGGATAACTACCTCCACATATATAGGCTTCCCAGATTAACAGAGGAGGAAGTAAATTGCTTGAATAGTCCCATTTCAGAAAAAGAAATAGAACAAGCTATTAATCAACTCCCTAAGAAAAAATACCCAGGACCAGATGGATGTACATGTGGATTCTGCCAAACATTTAAAGAACAATTTGCTCCAATGCTATATAAATTATTTGATAAAATAAGGAATGAAGGAATCCTACCAAATTCCTTTTATGACACAGACATGGTACTGATACCCAAACCAGGTAGGTTGAAAACAGAGAAAGAAAATTATAGACCAATCTGTCTAATGAATATTGATGCTAATATCTTAAATAAGATATTAGCAAAAAGATTACAGAAAATCATCCCCAGGATAATACACTATGATCAAGTAGGATTTATACCAGGAATGCAAGCCTGGTTTAATATTGGGAAAACTATCAGTATAATTGGCCATATTAATAACCATATTAACAAGTCATATGATCATCTCTATAGATGCAGAAAAGGCATTTGATAAAATCCAACATCCATTCCTAATAAAAAATACTTCAGAATATAGGAATAAATGGACTTTTCCTTAAAATAATCAGTAGCATCTATTTAAAGCCATCAGTAAGCATCATATGTAATGGGGAAAAACTACACCCATTCCCAATAAGATAAGGAGTGAAAGAAGGTTGCCCACTATCACCGTTACTATTCAATATTGTATTAGAAATGCTAGCTTTGGCAATAAGAGTTGAGAAAGAGATTAAAGGAATAAGAATAGGCAATGAGAAAACCAAATTATTACTCTTTGCTAATGATATGATGGTAAACTTAGAGAACCCCAGAGATTTTACTAAAAAGTTATAGAAATAATCCACAATTTTAGCAAAGTTGCAGGATATAAAATAAACCCACATAAATCATCAGCATTATTATGTATCACTAATAAAATCCAACATAGTTACAAAGAGAAATTCCATTCAAAGTAACTACTGATAATACGAAATACTTAGGTATCTATCTGCCAAAGGAAAATCTGAAACTTTATGAGCAAAACTAGAAAACACTTTTTGCACAAATTAAGTCTGATCTAACCAATTGGAAAAATATTAAATGCTCTTGGATAGGGTGAGCATATATAATAAAGATGACAATACTACCTAAAGAATCTATTTATTTAATGCTATATCAATCAGACTCCCAAAAAAACTATTTTAATGACCCAGAAAAAATAACAACAAAGTTCATATGGAAAAACAAAAGGTCAAGAATTTCAAGGGAATTAATGAAAAAAAAAAAATCAAATGAAGTTGGCCTAGCTGTACCAGATCTAAAATTATATTATAAAGCAGCAGTTACCAAAACCATTTGGTATTGGCTAAGAAATAGATTAGTTGATCAGTGGAATAGGTTAGGTTCAAAGGACAAAACAGTCAATAACTAGAGCTATCTAGTGTTTGACAAACCCAGAGACCCCAACTTTTGGGATAAGAACTTACTGTTTGACAAAAATTGCTGGGAAAATTGGAAACTAGTATGGCAGAAACTAGGCATCGACCCACACTTAATATGCTACTGACTATTTTAAGGAAAAGCCCACTTATTCCTATACTTTCAAGTGTTTTTAATAGGAATAGATGTTGGATTTTATTAAATGCTTTTTCTGCATCTATTGAGATGATCACATGGTTTTTGATATGGTCACTTATACTAATAGTTTTCTTAATATTGAACCAGCCCTGCATTCCTGGTATAAGTCCTATTTGGACATGGTATATTATCCTGGGGATGATTTTCTGGAGTTTTTTGGCTAATATTTTATTTAAGATTTTAGCATCAATATCCATTAGGGAGATTGGTCTGTAATTTTCTTTCTCTGTTTTCAGCCCACCTGGTTTAGGTATCAGTACCATATCTGTGTCATAAAAGGAATTTGGTAGGACTCTTTCATTTTCAATTTTTTCAAATAGTTTATATAGCATTGAGGCTAATTGCTCTTTAAATATTTGGTAGAATTCACTTGTAAATCCATCTGATCTTATGGATTTTTTCTTAGGGAGTTGATTAATAATTTGTTCTATTTCTTTTTCTGAAATGGGACTATTTACGCAATTTACTTCCTCCTCTCTTAATCTGGGAAACCTATATTTTTGGAGGTAGTCATTCATTTCACTTAGTTTATCAAATTTATTGGCATAAAGTTGGGCAAAGTAACTCCTTATTATTGCTTTAATTTCCACTTCATTGGTGGAAAGTTCTCCCTTTTCATTTTTAAGAGTAATAATTTGATTTTGTGCTTTACTTTTTCTAATTAGATTAACCAAAGATTTATCTATTTTATTGTTTTTTCTCATGAAACCAACTCTTAGTTTTATTTATTAATTCAATAGTTTTTTTCTTACTTTCAATATTATTAATTTCTCCTTTCAATTTCAGAATTTCAATTTTAGTATTTGATTGGGGTTTTTAATTTGCTCTTTTTCTAGCTTTTTCAATTGCAAGCCCAATTCATTGCTCTTGTCTTCTTATCTTTCTCTATTTTATGCAAGTAAATATCTATAGATATAAAATTTCCCCTTTGACCATTTTGGCTGCATCCTACAAAGTTTGGTATGTTGTCTTATCATTGTCATTCTCTTGGGTGAAATTATTAATTGTGTCTATGATTTGCTGTTTCACTCATTCATTCTTTGGGATGAGATTGTTTAGTTTCCCATTACATTTTGGTCCATTTTCTCCTGACTTCTTATTGAATGTAATTTTTTGTTGCATTGTGATCTGAAAAATTGCATTTATTATTTCTACCTTTCTGCATTTGATTTTGAGGTCTTTATGTCCTAATATATGTTCAATTTTTGTTTCCATGAACTGCTGAAAAGAAAGTGTACTCCTTTCTGTCTCCATTAAATTTTCTCCAAAGATCTTTCGTACCTAACTTTTTAGTATTCTATTTACCTCTTTAACTTCTTTTTAATTTATTTTGTGGTTTGATTTACAGTTTTGCTTTCCATTTCTTCTTGCATCTTTCTTATCTTCTCCTTTACGAATTTCCATGCTCTATCACTTAGTGCATATATATTTAGTATTGATATTGCTTCATTATCTATAGTATCCTTTAGCAAAAATATAGTTTCTTTCCTTTTCTCTTTTAATTAGATCAAATTTTGCTTTTGTTTTATCTGAGATCAACATGCCTATTCCTGCCTTTTTTACTTCACTTGAAGCATAATAGATTCTCCTTCAGTCTTTTACCTTTACTCTGTATGAATTGCTCTGCTTTAAATGTGTTTCTTGTAAGCAACATATTGAAGGATGCTGGCTTTTAATCCATTCTGCTAACAGCTTCCACTTTATGGGGGAGTTTACCCCTTTCACATTTATGGTTAAAATTACTAATTCTGTATTTCCTGTCATCTTATTATGCTGAGATTAAACTTTTCTCTTTCCTTTTCCCCTTTCCCTCCTCCCCAGTATTTAATTTATGAGTACCACTTGCCTCTAGCAGCCCTCCCCCTTAAGAAACCTTCCCCCTTCAGAGTCTCCCCCCTTTTCTTATACCTTCTCCTACTATTTCTGTTTTTCCTTCTATTTAGTCTACCCCTTCCCTTTTAGCTTGCCCCTCCCACTTTTCCATAATGTGAGATGTTTCTCTGTAAACCAAATATGTCTAATATTTCCTCTTTAAGCCAAATCTGACGAGAATAAGATTCATACAATGTTCATCCCTCTTCCTTCTTTCTCTCAAATATAATGTTTCCTTTGCCTCTTTGTGAGATGTAATTTCCCTCATTTTACCTCCACTTTTGCCTCTTTCTTGTACAATCCTCTTTTCACTTCTAGTTCCTTTTTTATAACAATAAAATCAAATTATACATGCACTCTTTCTGTATACAGAAATACAATTCTCAGGAGTTCTTTTTATGCTTGTCTTGAGTCCTATATTTGTAGGTCAAATTTTTTGTTTAGCTCTTCTCTTTTCATCAGAATTAAATGGAATTCAGCTATGCCCAGAGAAAGAACTCTGGGTGATGACTAAAAACCATTACATTGAATTCCCAATCCCTATATTTATGCCCACCTGCATTTTTGATTTTCTTCACAAGCTAATTGTACAATATTTCAGAGTCTGATTTTTTTTTGTACAGCAAAATAACGGTTTGGTCATGTATACTTATTGTGTATCTAATTTATATTTTACTATATTTAACATCTACTGGTCATCCTGCCATCTGGGGGAGAGGGTAGGGGGTAAGAGGTGAAAAATTGGAACAAGAGGTTTGGCAATTGTTAATGCTGTAAAGTTACCCATGCATATAACCTGTAAATAAAAGGCTATTTAAAAAAAGAATTAAATGGAATTCACTTGTTTCATTGAATGCCCATCTTCTTCTCTGGAAGAAAATGTTTGGTTTAGCATAGAAATTTGTTCTTGGCTACATTCCAAGTTCTTTTGCTTTTCAGCATATCAGATTTCAGGCACTTCGATCCTTTAAAGTGGAAGCCGCTAGATTCTGGGCAATCCTTATTGTGGCTCCTCAGTATTTGGTTTTTTTTTCTGGTTGCTTATAATATTTTTTTTCCTTGGTGTGATAGGTTTGAAATTTATCCACGATATTCCTTGAAGTTTTCATTTTGAGGTCTCTTTCAGGAGGTTTGATGAATTCTTTCAATGGATATTTTACCTTCTGATTCTGTGACATCAGGGCAGTTCTTTTTGATGATTTCATGAAAAAATAGTGTCTAGGCTCTTTTTTTTTCATCATGGTTTTCAGGGAGTCCAATAATCCTTAGATTGTCTCTCATAGATCTATTTTCCAGGTCAGTTGTTTTCCCAAGTAGTTATTTTACATTTTTTTTCTAATTTTTTTCATTTTTTTGGCTTCACAGATTCTTGACGTCTCATCAAGTCATTCATTTCTATTTTTTCAATTCTGATTTTTAGTGAATTATTTTCTTTACTTACTTTTTAAATTTATTTTTATATTTGTTTGGTTGAGTTTTTAAATGAGTTGTTTTGCTGTTTTAAATGAGTTGTTGAGTTGTTTAAATGAGCTGTTTGTAAATGAGTTTTTCCATTTCACAAATTCTGTTTTTCTGGGAGTTTTTTACCTTTTCCATTTCACAAATTTTGTTTTTCAGGGAGTTATTTTCTTTTTCCACTTTATCAAATCTATCATTTTATGAGTTATGTGCCTTTTCCAAACTGTCTTGCAAAGTTTTCCTTTCCTTTCCCCATTTTTCTTCTAGCTCTCTTTTGAGATTCTTTTTAGTTTCTTCTAGGAGAGCATTGCATGGTGGAGATAAGGTTATACCATACTTTGGGGCTTCATCTGTAGATAATCTGCTTTTAGTCTCCTGAGGGTTTGAAGTCTGTTTTTCTCTTTCACCCTAGAACCTGTCTTTTGCTTTTTTACTCATTAAAAAAAAAGTTGGTATCTGCTTTTAGGACAAGGGAGGTTTTCCAAGCTTCCTCTACAGGCAACTGCTAAGCAGCAGCAGAGAGGCTGGGGCTGTGTTGGGATCCTAATGACTCACTTCTGGTGCTTGGTGGGCATGGCCAGATACCACGAGACTCCACCATTTCTGGGTTTACTATTTATCTGTTGTGTTTGTGTTAGATCTTTTATAACTTCTCTGCCGATCTACTGGCTTGCAACCAGAGCAGAATAGCCAACACTGTGGTAGAGTCCTCCATGTAGATTCTCCACAACAGGAAATCTGCTGTGCCCCATGAAGACAGGATAGCCCCAGATCTGCATAATGTGTGCTGGTCTCTATGCTCTGTCTCCTCCCTGCACCTGGCCACCACCCAAGCCCCACCAAAACAGACCTTTTCTGGCCCTCTTCAAAATTATCTTCTTCTCATAATTTGCTGCACTCCCAATATTCATGTATTTTGCCAGTCTAGAACTAATTTAGAGGCTGAATTTGGTAATTAGTTGAGGGTCCTGGAAGGAGATCAGAAAGCAGCATGTGTAATCTCTGCCATCTTGGCTCCATTACCATATAGTATCACTCTTTATGTCTAAATAATGAACCCATTTATCTTGGTATATGTGTTATGTGTGGGTCAGAGTCTAGTTTTTTCCATACTACTTTCCAATTATCCCAGCAATTTTTTTTTCAAATAGTGAGTTCTTCTTCCAGAAGCTGGGGTCTTGGGTGTATTTAACTTGATTATTATAGTTATAGACTGTTGTGTCTTATGAAACTAACCTATTCCACTGATCAACTATTTTAGTTCATTGCCAGTACCAAATATTTCTGATGAGTGCTGCTTTATATTATAGTTTTATGTCTGGTACAACCACCTTCATTTGCATTTTTTTTTCATTAAACCCATTGAAATTCTTAACCTTTTGTTCTTCTATATGAACTTTGTTATTTTTTCTTTGTGGAAAGATTCTTGTCAGAGTCCTTCTTAATAGGCTGACATTACACCTAGTAAAAGATCATCTACCTGAGCTTCAGTGTGTTCTTAGAAGGGACTGAGGAATAGTCAGTATGATGTTTACTGATGGACCTCAGAAAAAATTCAGGAGTAGAACACAGGTCTGTTTACAACATTTGTAGATCTGACCAAGGCCTTTGCTACTACTGTCAGTCATGATGGATTTTGAAAAGGTATGTCAAAATTCAATTGCACATAGAAGTTCATCATTGTAGTATAATAATTTCATCATGGCATGTTTTCCTGGGTTCCAGACAATAGACAATGCTGTTGAGCTTTCCCAGTCACCAATGGAGGGAAACTGTGTGTTTGTTCCCATGCTCTTTAGCACAATGTTTTCAATCATGTTGTTAAATGTCTTTAATGACAATTAATATGAAATCAAAACCAGCTGTAGCTCTGTCTCTTCTCATTCTTCTCAGACCACCATGATAGAGTGACATTTTTTGACATCAAGAACAACAAATACACCATTGTGGCACTGCTATAGAGAAACTCATAGAAGCCACTATAGTTAGAGTTATTATACATATTTCCCAGATATGCATATTGCACTGTGCCCTCTTTTCTGAATATATTTTTCAAAAGAGCAAAGAATGTAAAGGGCTATATATATGTAGTATTGTTTTTTATTTACTGTGCTATGATACTAATTTACGGTACATAGTATGCATGACATATTCCATCATAGATTATATTATAACAAAGGAAAAATAACCCAAGAATCTTCAATAAAAAAAATAAACTCTCCATTTCAGCACAGAAATAATTTATTCACAGTGACTTGTATGTAGCAAGTGCTCAATAAGGTTTGTTGAATTCTTTTAATTATTAGGAGATGGAACAGTCATTAAGGGAAAAGAAGAACTATCATGAACAAAAACGAAAATGTATCTTTTCACTGTCAAAAATCTACTTACTGTTACCATTTAATGTTGATATTTGAGAGTTGTATTCAGTCATAATTGTGCTAATCAGCAATTTAATATAATAGTCAAACTAGGAGCACAAAAAAAATCACCCTAAAAGTCATTTATTATTGCTTTTCCATTGTATTTTCTTTCTAAGAGACTGGTTTTTTTCAAGGTGAAATATGCCTTATTATGTCCATTAGTCATTATACAGTAACCAAACCAATCAAGTATCTAAGATTTAAATTCCTAACAGAAAACAAAGATTGTTTCACAGCCTTATTCTTGCTAATTATACTTGCTGAAATGGTCTGGTGTCCAAAATAGAAAGCAGATCCAGACCACTAAGTACTCAGTCATGTCCTATTCCCCTGGATAATTGAATCATATTATTTCTGGAACTCTACCTGTCCCTTTCTTAAAATAAAATAGCAATTCTGCAAAGATCTAAGTGAAAAACATTTCTTTAGGGGCATCCCAATTATATAACTCATCAAATTGCTACTTTTTAAAAGCAACCCCATATTCATCTGACACACAAAAAAGCCACTTAACAATACTTCACAGTCATAGTGACTCTTTATTTATACAAGACTATTTTATTTTGAAGTTGTCTCAAGGTGACAGTCTGCCCAATTGGAAAAAAAAGAAAAAAGAAAAACCAAGGTCTCTGAATGAAACCTGAGGGAAAAAGCCTAATTATCTTCTGGCTATGGGCCTTTGTATTCACTCTGCTCCATTCTTTCATTGGCAATAGCCTGAATTAAAAACTTTCTATTCTGAGTAGGAATTAAGTTTGAGTTTATCACCTTTATTGGGGTAATAAGTATAAGCATGTATGACTTGAAGAGGTGAATTAGGAATGCAAATGGTGTGATTTTATTATAAGCCAAAGATCAAATTTAGCTGGGCAGATTTTCATTGTGTAAATGGAATTTTAGTTTTCTTTGAATAAATATTTGTGACTTTGCAAAAGTATACTTTGCACATTGATTTACCATAAGTTAATTTAGTCAGAGAGGAAAAAGAATTTATAATTACACTAAAATGACATTCAATTATGTGTGCTATCTTCTGTTTGAGAACAATCCTGTACAGAAAAGAATAGCTGTGCAATTTTGTTGATCCTTAGAGATCAGGCTGTATAGTAGGTTTTTCAAAAGAATGTTTATCTTGCTCTTAAACATTTGACCAAATACAAATGGGCATGATGATAATTTTCTACTACTTAATAATTTTAATATTAGAAAATATGCTAACAAATGTCATTTTTTTTCATCAGCTAGCTCCATTAGGAGGAGCTCTTGCAATATTTGGCCAAGATGGGTTTAATTTGGCAAGTTCTTTTAACTAGTCATTTTCACAGTGCTACAAAACACATTGAACTTAAAAAACAGAACTCACACATTTTCAGTTATTCCTCTCTTCATGTAACAGAAACATGGCATGCTTTCTTACACACTGTCAGAGTCTACAAAATACTTTGCCCATGTTGATACATGCTGAGCACCACTCTTTGCAATCATATGCTTCAACAGAGAGTGAGCCAGTTTCTTCCCTTTATGATCAGTCCCTAGCGATGGTGTTAGTTTTTGTTAGTTACAAAGGAAAGAAGGAATGAATGAAGAAAGGAAGGAAGGAAAGAAAAAAGGGAGGGAAGTAGGAAAGGAGGAAGTGAATGGGACCAAGTGAAGATTTCTCAAAAAATCTATGGACTAGTCCTTAGGCCTATGTTAGGATTCTTACAAGGTGCTAGGTACTGGAATTGATAGAGAAAATGATTATGTACTTAGTACTTATTAGAGTTCTACAAGATTCACCCCTTTAAGAGAGCATATATAAGCTAGGAGCCTCAACCAGGACTCACTCTGGGAGATTCAGAAGCCATGATTCAGTTGAGGAGATTCACAAGCCAGAGAAGACAGTCGGGCAGAAAGAAGGAAGACAGAGAAGTGGTGACAGGCTGTCCTATGGAGAACAGTGAAACCAAGATCTGGAAGGCCTCCAAGAGGCTATATCAGCACCTACCAGAGATATGATCTTTTGCTAGATTCTATTCACACCATCACAATTGTGACATAATAAACATTGAATCTCATGAATACAGAAAAGCATGGGAAGATTTCAATATATGGGACGATTTTAATATACTGATGTCAGGTGACAGAAAGTAAACAATATAAAGTAGACCAGTGGGATAAACTGAGTTGAATGCTTCTCCTAACAATTAGCCTCAACCTATACCCTAATTATAACTTGAAACTTTTCAATAACACATTGTGTTACATCTAAAAGTCACAATTGTTTGCTTATCTTAGATAATACATTTCCCTCCTGTTCCCCTTGTCTTTTTTGTCACAATTAGCATTAAGTTCCTAAAATGGTAAAGAGTATGCCATTGGCTAGTGATCTTTGTCTCTGAGTAGATTTTTAGTTAGTTATCTTTGTTGATTTTTAGTCTTTGACTAGATTTCCACATTTTAGAATGTAAACCTGGACTTCCAGGGATTGGGAGACATGGTCAGAAGGGGTGGTGGGGGCTTCTGGGTTAGGGTCTATATAATCCCGTGTTTTGTAGCTTGTGTTTTGCACTCCTACATTAACACTGCTGTTATGGGGAAATGCACTTTCTCATGAGATCAAAATAATCCTTTTTGGTTTTAACTTGAGAAACTCTGATTTTAATTTGGATAAAGGTCACTGTCCTACACATAGATAAGAACAACTACAACAAAATAGACTATGAGTTTTTTAAGAGCAAAGAATGTATTTTGACTTTCTCTGAATCTATTTCTATGATATGAGAATATACCTTTTTTGTATGTGTTTGTGTGTGTTTGTGTGTGTGTGTGGTGTGTGTGTGTGTGTTGTGTGAGAGAGAGAGACAGAGACAGAGACAGAGAGACAGAGACAGAGACAGAAACAGAGAAAGAGACAGAGACAGAGAGATTCATATGGAATATTGCATATTTTCAATTTCATACAAGTATTTGTTGCTTAGTTTTACTACAATGTAATATTTTCTTCTTTTATTATTATTTTTTCTTTCCAATAAAGTTG
Organism: Sarcophilus harrisii; assembly: GCF_902635505.1. Taxonomy (NCBI): domain Eukaryota; kingdom Metazoa; phylum Chordata; class Mammalia; order Dasyuromorphia; family Dasyuridae; genus Sarcophilus; species Sarcophilus harrisii. The sequence goes on from NC_045427.1 coordinate 395,558,175, forward strand.
GGATTTCTAGAGAAGAAATAAGATGCTTGGCCATATATTGAGAGATACATTGTAGATGAAGTAAAAAGGGGATTTAAAAATGGTTGAAGGATAATCCCTATGTAACAGATGAGGAAACTGATCTTAAAGAAGTGTTTGCTAATAATGTACATTGCCTCCAGGATGAAATAAACAATATCCTATTTGGTAATAGGTCTCTTTGGTCCCCTGATCTTTGTGGGGAGCTCAGGTTAGAAAATGCTGAATCTTCTGGCTCTGGCCCACAATCCTCCACCCTTAAATGACCTGTAAATTACTCTCTAGACCACCACCCTCCACGTTTAATTCATCTGGAGATTGTTCTCTAGCTATGGGCAACAGAGACTAAGTAAAATTGAATTCTTGTTTCTCAATGCTCTGCTGCTATTCCAATCAGTAATCCAGTCCACTGAGAAATCTCAGTGTCACAATAAACTCTTTTTTTTTTTTACCAACCTTAACTTGGAGACTGGAAGTGTGAATTCTTTTGCAAAACCTGTGACATGAGTCTGCGGACCCCCAAATGCTGTTAGGATGTCTCATTCTTCAACATTTGGTGGCCCACATGGGGATCCCTGAAATTTTACATCCTTCTTGTTAAGGTAAACCTTTGTTTGCCTCTTTTGCCTCTGTTCTATATCTGGGACAACCCAAGCACATAGAAAGGCTTGGGGCTATTGGGAGCTTTATGCTCAGCAGACTTCCTTGACTGGGTATGCCTAGACTTGAAAATTCCTAAACTTTTTAGTACTTAGTTAAGTACCCTTAACTAGGGGACTTCTGCCATCTATCACCCTCTCTGGGATTCCTGAAGAGGATAGGTGCTATAGAATTCAGAAAGTCAAAGGCTTGTGACAAAAATGGGACAACCCCTCTCTGTGTCTATCCCTAAGGATTCTCTCTTAAAAAAAAAAAAAAAAAAAAAAAAAAAAAAAAAAAAAAAAAAAAAAAAAAAAAAAAAACCAGAGACAAACTTGGTCTGAAAAATCTCAAAACTAAGAAACTTAGTTTCTTTTGCAATACTGCCTGGCCTTATGTATCTCGGGGAACCAGGGAAAATGGCCCACTAATGGTTCAATTAACTATCTAGCAATTTGATTTGTTTTGTTAAAGAAAAGGCAAGTAGACTGTAAGCCTTTATAGCCTTGTCTCGATATCCTAAATTAAGACAGCACTGCAGGATGCTGCTAAAATTTACTAGAGGGAAATCAAAATTATTTACTGATCTTTTAGATAACCCCCTCCTTTCTATTCCTCCAGGGACACAGGATTCCTCCTCTGCACCCCCATGTAGTCCTTATCAGGAGACCTGTGAATCCCTTTTTAAACCAACTCCTTATCAAAGCCAGGACCTTATGTCCAATAATATTTCTTCAATTCAGTCCCCCTTCCTTTTTGAACTAGATCATTAGACTTTCCAGTCCCTAGTCCTCAGTCCCTCTCATACAAGGAGTGGGACCCCTTTTTCTCCTCAGAATCCTGATTCAACCACCCTTTCTAACCTCTGCCCACTGAGAGAACTAGCAGATTCTTAGGGAGAGATACTCAGGGTACAGGTGCTTTTTTCAATGTCAGACCTTTCTCATATCTAGGAAAAACTTTGCCATTACTCTAAGGACCTCTCTAAATATATTGAAGAGTTTAAGGCCATTGTCCTCCAATTTGACCTTTCTTGGGGATATGTCAATGTTAATGGGCCCCAGGTATATGGAGGAACCTGCAGAAGTGAGCCTTGAGCCCTGAAACTTTCCAGACTCAATTGTTAGAAACAGCTTTTAGAGTCTTTAATAATAGGAACCAAATTGCAACAGAGGAAGAAGACTGCAGAGTCAGAGCAAGAAACAAAGAACAGGATCAAATTTTAGCTGCTGCCATATCCAGGAATCATAAGGGTTCATGCTTCAGGTGTAATGGATACAGCCACCAGGATCACAACTGTCCTCAAAGAAAACCCCACCCGACCCTTGTTCCAAGTGCAATCAGGAGGAACACTGGAAGAGAGACTGTCCATGGAAGAGGGGTAGAGCTGCTGCTGAAATAGCCCAGGCAATAAAATTCAAGACAGCCAAGGTGGTTCATAATTTAGAGACAATTTATTTTACTGGCCCGAGGCCAGGACAGACCTCCAGTAGCATTCCTGCATGGTTCCATATGGAACTGAAGTAGGGACAGCCTTATAAGCATTCTCGCTCACCCTTGCTGTCACATGTTGACATTAAACAGGGACTAGACTTTACAGGGGTAAAGATACAATGGCAGATGTTTAACACAGTTTATAGGTCAGGGTTATCCAACAGATACCCCTCGTTGATCAGGCACTTTTGAAGTGCAAAACACCTCCTTTAATCTAGCTGAGCAGACTTTTCTCTGCAAGCCCTAGGCCCTTTAATCTAAAACTGAGGGAGGAGAGGGGAAGCCAGTCCTTTGTCCATTTCACTGCCATTTACCCTATACCTTGCCCTCCAGTGTCCTTAAGACCTAGTGGGACGGGGCCCAGGGTTCAGTCAGGATCTCCCTTGCTCCATCATGACAGCCAAACCCAGGGTAACTTTGGTTATAGTAGGTAAGAACACTGAATTTCTTTTTTGATATAAGAGCCTCTCTGTCTTGCTCTGGCACTCTGGTCTCACTTGCTCCTCCCCCCATACGATAACAGGGATTGAAGGGAAATTTAAGAATTGTTCTGAGACCTTCACTCTACCTTGACAGTTTGATGATCTGTTATATAGACACCTCTTTCTTATTATCCCTTCCTGACCTGCTCCCTTATTGGGGCATGATTTAATGGTGAAATTGGGGACCCAATTTTCCCTTCTCAGACTTCCAGATAACTTTTTTGTGCTTCTCTCAAAGCCCTCCCACATTCCCTTTGAAATCTGGGAGGATATATTCCTCTGTGTGTGACCAAGGAATTCCTGGGCAAGCTACTTATGCTTTCCTAGACTTAATCTTTACTTAGATCCCAGGGACACAAAATGATTTTCTACTCTATAACTTAAAGATGCCTTCTTTTGTATACCTTTGCATAAAAATTTATAATTTCTTTTTGCTTTTAAATGGGCCAGGGGAATATTCCCACCAATTAACTTGGACAGTTTTGCCCCAGGGCTTCTGAGATAGCCTATACATATTCAAATAGGTACTGGCTGAAGATTTAAATGATTTGGAGGAGAGAAAGCAGACAATCTTATTTCTCCCAGAACCTGCCTCAAAGAAACAGCTATGCACTTTTCTGGGCATGGCTGATTTGCACAGAATTTGGATACTTAATTTTGGGATTATTTTTAGGCCCCTCTACGATTCTTTTCAAGGCCCTGACAACTTCCCTTTGACTGGGGCCCCAATCAAACCAAAACTTTTAAGACCCTGAAAGCCAAACTGATCTCTGCCCCTGTCCTGGCCCTACCTAAGAAAAGCCTTTCACTCCTAGGTAGATGAAAGAAGGAGCCAGGCCTTAGGGGCTTAACTCATACTCTTGGACCTGATACCATCCCGGTTGCCTATTTCTCATAGAAACTGGATTCAATATCCTTAGGATGGCTTTTGTATCTTAGAGCAGTGGCTGCTATAGCCCTTCTAATTGAAGAAGGTTCAAAACTCATCCTAGGTCAGCCACTAGAGGTTTTAAACCCCCATCAGGTTCAAAGCATTTTAGAAGCCAAAGGGCACCAATGGCTTACTAGTGAGTGGAAGGCTTACTAGATATCAGGCTCTCTTGCTAGACAACCCTGACTTGAGTCTCCGGGTGTGTCACCCTTTTAAGCCTGCCACTCTGCTCCCTGATAACACTCAGTCTGGTGACAATATTCATAATTGTGAGGAAGCTTTAAATTCTGTCAAATCTAGGCCACATGACTTGAGGGACATTCCTGTTGATATCCCAGATAGTGAATGATTTACAGATGAGTCTGGTTTTCTTAAAAAAAGGGGAAAGAAAGGCAGGTTATTCTGTAGCGACCCTCAATGGCACCCTGGAAACTAAGCCACTCCTTCCTGGGACTTCTGCTCAGAAAGCTGAATTCATTGCCCTAAGTAGAGTTTTGGAACTGGAAAGGGAATGAGAATGAACATCTATACAGACTCCAAATATGCTTTTCATATTTTGCATGGGCCTATATGGAAAGAAATATTTGACAGCAAAAATTCTATTAAATATGCAGGGGAAATTCTACAACTATTGCAAGCTTTCCATGAACCTAGAGAGGTTTTTGTCATATTTTGTAAAGGACACCAGAGGGAGATTCACTTCAGTCCAAAAGGAATAGGTTTAGAGATTCAGCTGCTCTTGCTGCTGCCCATTTGTCCCTGACTCCAATGGCATCTTTAATCCCTGGCTTCCTCATTCTTACAGCCTTTCATATAGTTCACAGAAACAAGCCTTTACAGAAAAAAGGGGATACACCCTTTGTCCTTCTGGTTGATTTCAAAACCCTCAGGTCAACTTTTAATTCCAGAGGCAAGTCAATGAAAATTCTTTTTGGCTTTCACCAAACTACCTACTTGGGAAGAAATGCTCTTCAATCCCTTGTGACAAGCTGGGAGAAACAATTAAACAGGTCTGCCAGGCCTGCTCAGTTTGTGCTCAAGTAAATCCTGAAGGTGCTGTTAAACCTTCCCCTCTCCTGAAGCCTGTTCAGAGAAGGGGCACATATCCAGGGGAAGATTGGCAAATAGATTTTTCACATATGCCTTTTTGAAGAGTTTTCAAGTTGCTTTTGTTCTTTGTTAGACACCTTTACTAATTGGGTAGAAGTTTTTCCCTGCAGGAATAAGAAAGCTGAGGAAGTATCAAAGTGCTTGCTAAAAGAAATCATACCTAGGTTTCAGGATGCCTAGCTCCTTGTAGAGTGACAATGGCATGGCCTTCACTTTTCAAGTAACCCAAAACATGGCCGAGGTACTTAAAATCACTTACCACATCCACTCTGCCTGGTTTCCTCACTTTCTTGGGATGATGGAGAAAATTGATCATACTCTCAAACGAGTCCTTACTAAACTGTTCTTGATTACACAAGAGGATTGGATGAAGAATCACCCACTAGGACTTCTTAGAGTATTAGGACATCTTAGAGTCAACATTGTACCTCAGGAGAGTATTAATTTTAATCCCTTTGAACTTCTGTATGGGAGACCCTTCTTAACCTCTGACATTCTTGTAGACCCAGAACAATATCTGGTCACTCAGTTTGCCACATAGCTTGGTGCAATCCAGAAAGTACTTTCTGAATACACAAATGAACATCTCCCTAAATCTACAGATGCTCATACTCAGACTGCCACATGATCCAAGGGACATGGTATACTTAAAATCTTGGAAGTCTCAAGGTGCTGATCATCTGGGTATAGAACGAAAAGGACCATATAAGGTCATGGTACTTACTCCAATGTCAGTCAAACTAGAAGGGTTGCCCAGCTAGACTCACGTTTCTAGATTTAAAAATACTCCTTCTGTTACTTCTCCCCCAGATATTTCAGAATGTTCCCTGTGAAGTCTTAGAGGACCTGAAGCTACTCTTCCACAGGACCCCTGAAAACATTCTGGAGAAAAAAAGGGTAAAATTGTCTGTGATTCCTCTTTTTCTCACTTTAGTCTTCTTTCTTACTGTTTCTCACTCCAAGAATGAGAACTTTGCTTCTAGCATTTTCTCTCCAGCTGTCTTGGTGTCATTCTGTGACCCTTTCTAGTAGGGTGTTAACTCCTCAGTCTTTCAGGCTAAGGAACTCCGTGGGCAGTGGGGCATTCAAAATTGTTGGGGGTGTCCTCAGCATTCTCAAGGTAGCCCACAGATGGGATCTAATGCATCATTTGCAAAGGTCCCATTACCAAATGTTGTCATCTCTACTCCAGATACCACCCCATTTTTAAACTACTTGTGAGATTTGTTTCCTCCAGGCTCCAAGCAGACAAAAAAGTCTGATGATCATGGACTAACTGATTGGGACACTCAATATCCACTAGATGTTGCTGCTGCCATCTTCAAATCCCGCTTCCCTTCCCAGCTTGAACTCCCATTGAACATAGGGACAATGGGACAATTCTATGCCCCTTGTCAGCTTGAAGTAGCTCTAAAAGATGAGACCTCCATCCCTTTGAATTTGGGGGTAACTGCTTGAGGGGGGAATGATATAATAAAACTCATTGGTCTCCTGACCTTTGTGGGGGGGGTGGGGCTAAGTCAGGAACCCCTGAACCTTCTGGTTCTGGTCCACTACCTCCCATGCTTAATTTACCTGGAGATTACTCTCTAGACAATCACCCTCCACCCTTAATTCATCTGTAAATTACTCTCTAGACCACCACCTTCTACCCTTAATTCATCTGGAGATTGCTTCTTAGGTCTGGGCTGTAGAAAACTAAATAAAATTGAACTCTATTTCTCAATAATTTGATACTATTCCATCCAACTAAGAACTCTCAATGTCACAATAAACCCCTTTTTTGCCAACTTTAATTTGGAGACTAGGACTGTGAATTCTTTGGCAAAACCTGTGACACCAGCCTGGGGACCCCCAAATGCTGTTAGGATGTTTCATCCCTCAACATATCATTAGCATATATGAAATAACTAATTGACTATTTGAATCCATATTCTCTAACTCCAGGTAAGTTGTTATTTTCTTTTCAGACTTTAAACAAAAATATTTCCATATTCTTTTCTCTTCCTTTTCTGTACTCCATTCTATCCTTTTGGTGATGAAAATTTGCATTTTTTTCTGGAGAGTTATCAAATTTGTTTTATCTTTTTTTCAAAAGATTAATGATTATTTTCTGCTATCCATATAGAATGTGAAACAGGTCTCATCAATATATTAGTTCTAACCTTGTCCTTTATAGAGTTGGATGTATTTTGGGTAGAATGAAGGAGAGAGTAGAGAGTATTTTTGTTATTGTTCTCCCCTCAAAAGAATCACTTTTTGAGAGGCATGGTAAAGCCTCCCCTTCAATTAACCAGATGAATGAGACAAAGCTTCAAGCAGGATTTGATTGAGATCCATTGTAGCTGGTTTCTTGGTGTTTAAAGGGAAGGAAATGAAATGATCTGTTAAAGGAATACACCATTAGGAATGCATTTTAAACCAGCAAAGACAGTGGAGGAGTTTATATTAATTTAACTTCTCTCTGGTAAAATAAATTTAAATTGGATTGAATTTCCATTGTCTAAATAATAACCTAATTTCTCCTTTTCCACTGCTTTACTTTGCCTATTAAAAAAGCTCCAGATAATTTGTGAACCTAACATTCATTCCCTAGTAACTTAGAAGTACTGCAAATGGTGTTCATTTCTATTTTAACCATTATATGTTAGATAGTAAAATCTTGCCTCCCTCCATCCCTTCCCCTCTGAATTGGCTACTCCTTTCAATTTCAGTACATTTTTGGTAAGTGGCAACATACTGTGGGGAATTAACTGAATGAAGACATCCTCATGGGAATATAACCTTAAACTATACCCTTCATTGTGACTTGAGACTTTATAACAACAAATAGAACTATAGCTAAAGGTTGAAGGTGTTTATCTCCTGTTTCCCATACTGTCTTATTAATTATTATTCAACTACTTCTTTTAAAGGTGCTGATGCCTTTGAATTCTGTTATCTGAGGATATCTGCTTATACAGCAGTTCCCTAGGGAAATTTAAATTAAGAGTTTATTATTATTGACTTGTATTCTTTTGTTTCTGGATTAGATTTCCTCAACTAGAATATAAGAATAGATTCTCCCAAACAATGGGAGAAAAGGCCAGTTGGAGGTGGGGGCTTCTGTGTTCATGGTGTTCAATTTTGTGTTTTGCAGTTTATGCTTTGCACTCTCCTTTTACTGACAAACACCTTGTGAGTTGGGAGATATCCTTTCTCATGAGAATGTAATGAACCCCTATTTGTTTTTTTTTTTTTAACTCTGAAAATCTCTGATTTGTTTTTTGTGATTAATACTGTCCCACACAATACTATTCAACCACTTTGTCTTATTAGAAATCACCTGCCATAACCAATTAATTATCAAGTTCTATGGTATCTATCACATGTTTTTTTTGCAGTTATCCCCTCCTATCTATTGCTCCCATCACAATGGAATTAAGGCAAGTTATCCTTAATATTTGTCTGGGAATATACTGCTATAACCTACTGACTTCTTTCTACCCCCACATATCCATCCTCCGTCAGTCAATTTAATATGTATTATTTTTTTTTTTTAAGTATAGATGAGCATTCCTGTTATGGGCCAGAACTTGAAACAAGATACTAAATCAGTGGCATTGATAGAGACAATAGTTATCTAAGTTAGCATGGTTCAGTATGATTGATTTAATCCTACAAGGAGATGTTATGGGCTAAAATTTGAAACAAGGTACTAAGTGGAATTGAGGAGACAATGGTTAAATCTAGTTTAGCATTGATTTAATCCTACAACAAATAATGGTTTCCTAATGATATAATGATTGGTGTATAATCAGTGTGGGGCATATAAGCAAGAAGCTCTCAAGGTCAAAAAGGCAAGCACACTAGAAACTCTCAGAGGCTGAGACAGATTCATTCCATCTTCAACCTTTGTAGTGGCTACAGGCTGAAACACAAACCTTTGGATTCAGAGACAGCCAGAGAGATTCAGAAGCCAGAGAAGGCAGGTGGGAACTCAAGCTCTTGGAACCAAGGCCAGACTGAAAGGCTCTCCAGAAAGCTGCACAGCCCCAGGAAGAAGATAATAAAGGATCTGGACTATAAGAAAGCTAACCGGACCACAGGAAAGGAGACAAGACTTGGAAAAAGACAATAAAGGATTTGGACTTTAACACCTGGCTGCATTTGAAGTGATTACTGAACTGAAATGAAGGCTGCCTCCAGACACCCCAAGAAAACCCCAACAAGACAAAATTACATTTTAGGGAAGAATATTACACATTCCTAAATCTTTTCAATTAACAACTGTTGGAATCCTAGTGTCAACTCAACTTGAAACAAGGTGAAAACTCAAGGGTGATGTCAGAATCCTGGTGTTAACTCAATAGAATTGATACAGTGCTTACTGGTTCACACCTTAGAGCGAATCCTTACAAGGTGATAAGTTGCTAATACTGATGGAAACAATCCTTGTGTTCATACCTTTAGAGAGCTCATAAGTATCTAAGTACTCAATGGAGTTCATACATTTGGGAGAGTTCAGGGTTTAGAAAGAAACCTCCTTTAGGGCCAGAGAGCACTCTGGGAGATAACCCAGAATCCCTCTCCCTCTGGAAGGTGGAGTTAACCTGTGGGAGATCACATATATACAGGGAGCTCTTGGAGTTTGGGGAAGTTTCTTGAGAGGGTTTCTGGAGAGAGTTTTTCTGAGAGAGTTACTTGGGAGTATTCCCAGGAGTCGGAGAGGAGCACTCTGCAAGAAAGCCTACAAGCCCTATCTACAAGGCAAGAGAGATTCATCTTATCTTCTACCTTGGTGCTGGCTGGAGTCGGAAGGACAAACCTTTGGATTTAGAGACATTCGGGCGGATCTCTTAGAACCAAGCGGAGAGATAGGCCTCTGTGCTAACCGGGCTATATTGTAGGACACAATAAAAGTTCAGATATTTTATCAGCTGGCTGCAATTTTGGAGTAATTATTTACTTTCAACTGAAACTAAGGCTGCCTCCAGAAAACCTCTCTCCCAGAGAGAAATCTTATATTTTAAAGAAGAAAAAACACCAACAAACAACCCTTAAGTGACTATTTTAATTTAAACTTCTAAGACAACTTTAAGAACCTCTCAAATCTAGCATCTTTTGACTTTTCTATATGTAAGAAATGAATGGTCATTTATTTGATTTCCACAATTTCAAAAAAATAATTTAGAGGAATGAAACTTAAATTAGAAAATTGAAACCCATGAGGACATCAAAGAGTAATCAAGGATGGAGGTTATCTCCACCCAAAGAATGTAAGAATGTAAGCTCTATGGGGCCAGGAACTGGGTTTTGTAATCAACAGTGGTGGCCCAGAGATTTGAAAAGAATCTTTTATTCTTTGCCACTAGCCCACCACTGCAGTTTTCTTTCTTCTAGAATATAAGCTCTACATTGGAGCAGGGATTGGCTGTATAATGAGGGATGGGGATTCAAATCTCATTTAACTTCGGAAATGTTTAATTGCTGGGGATTTGGGGGGAAAATTGCCTTTAGAATAGGAAATAAAATATTGTCTTTGGAATTTCAAAGGTGTGTCTACTAACCTAGGCATCCATTCATAACAAGAATGTAAAATAAATCTTTCCTTTCTTCATCAGTGGAGTTCTTGGTCAGATTTTTTTTTTCTTGTAGAGGGCCACAGATTGTGGGGGAATTCTGGATGAGGTATAAGACCCTTCAGCCCTGAGAGAACCTGCTGACAATGTCTGGTTCAGCTCCCTATCTCCCCTAAGGGCTCTTGGCCTTCTGGAGAAGTCAGGAGGTGGTGGCAACCTGTGTTGTAATTGAAGCAGAGAAGTACCAAGTGTCAAAGAGACATCTACATACAATAGCAAGTTTTTTATGTGGTCCACATGTCCAATATGTAGTTAATGCATGCACATTGTTGCTTTGCTTATGTAAGGGTTCTAGGATATATAAGACTGAGACAATTTGGAATAAATGGACTCCATGTTTGATCATCCATGTGAGTCCTGCTTCATCACTTCTCTTCTAAGTCCAAGGACTCAGGCTCTTCCAAAGAGCTAGTGCAGACACAACAGTTTCTTACACTAGACTTAACTCAAACTATTTCCCTTCTCATAAATTCTAGACTAGTTACTATTTCTCATATTTTTTGTCTATACTTACAGCCTCTGTTCATATATTCAGATCATTATGTTTTTTTTTCTGGAATATTCTACTTCCCTCCTTCCACTTGTCAAACTCCTATCCATTTACAAGAGTATCTGGTTATTCATTTTTACCCTGTCATCAAGAAGTCTGGAAGTTTTCTTTTGAAAGCAAAGCATATTTGTCTTATTTGTTATCTCTGGTGCCTAGAATCATAGATTCTGGTACATTTTAAGCATTTCACAAATGCTTGGTAAATGATTTAAGTAGATAAATGAATAAATGAATTGAATGGGTATTTCCAGCAGACCCTTTTGTGACTTAGCATAGTCCAATCACATGGATTTACTTTGCTTCTTACAGTAATATTTCTTTTCTTTTGCTCATATCTTCTTTCTGGTTCAGAGAAGTCCCTCCACCATTTTTCTTAATTTTACATTTTGAATGACTCATTTAAAATATAAATAAAATAACATAATATAATTAATTTGAGAAATCCCAATTAATGTATTCTAAAATTACTTTGTGTATGGAGGGGAGAGTATGTGTATTAATCAATAAACAAGCATTTATTTAGTGCCTACTCATTTCCCAAGCACTGTGCTAAGTTCTGGAGATTTAAAAAATAAATAAATAATTTTAAAAAAATTATAAGACAATCCTTGCCCTCAAGAAGCTTAGAATTTAATGGAAGAAGACAACATGTAAAAAGAAAATAAAATAAGGTGAATGGGCAGAGAATAATCAGCTCTAGATGAGAAAGTCTTGCAAAATATGAGGGAGATAAGGTCATTGCCAGACCTACTTTCTTAAGTGGATTATCTGAAAAGAGCTTTCCAATGTTTGCCTTCCATCCTTTTTAATCAAATGGTACAGTCCCTGGGTCTGGAGTTGATGAAGAAAAGTGGTTTTGATCAAATCTTGTTGGAAGATTAATTACTATAGAGAAAGAAGAAAGATATTAGCTATTTTATTCAGAACCATAATTTTTTTTCTATTTCAGGCTATAAAATTGTATAGAATACTAAATATTCAGAAAAGTGTGGTATCATTTTCCTTTCAATAGCACTTTTCTGAGCTGAACCAAAGGAATTCTCAATGACAACAGATGTTAGACCTACTCTTGATCTAAAAATGTCTTCTGATAGCCATGTAATCTGCCACTTGATGAAAGACAACGATTTCCCATCTGAAGCAAACACTGTTGTGCTTTAATCCAGTGTGTTGGGAAATCTAGAGATCTGAGATGTTATTTATCCTTTGTTTTGAAAAAAGGACCAATGACATCAAAGGGATAACATCTTATCTTACAAGTAAAATGGATTTAAGTGAAACACAGTTGCACTAAATCATCCTTCCTCCAGTTATTGAACTGCAATTGCAAGATAAAAGTCAAAAATGACTAATAATGATCAGCTATGCAGTGATTGACCTTGACCTTTCTATGTTAAGGTCTTTCTCAGGTCTCAGTTTTCATTAGAGTTCTGAGTGAGTGAAACGTCCTAGAGTATACTTGATAATAGTTAATCAACCAAATAGTGAAGCTAGAGTTCTTTCTTATCTAAACCTTAAACCATAAGCAGAGCCATAACCATGGTATAATAGAGGTTTGCTGATTGTCAGACAAGGTTTAGCATACTAACAATTTCTTCCTGAAGGTATTTACACCTGACAAATTCTTCTTAAAAATATTCCTTCCCTTTCTAACATTTCCCTTAGCAGTAGTTATGGTTAATATTTCTGTGCTCATCCTATATCATTATTCTCCTGCCTGGTCAAATGCCAATATCAACTTCTCCCTCAATGGTGAATTTTGCTTTGGTAGAAGCAATGCTTCTTTCCCTTGGAGGCTGAATTTTAAGAAGGGAGTGCTTATGTAGTTATGTGTAATGCCTCCCATATTGATGGATTTATGTATACCTTGTTTCATACTTGTTTCAAGTGAGCCCCTTCAGAAAACCTGCTAATCTGATTTGATTTTCTATTTCCTTTGGTGTTTTCATCTCCCTTCCTGAGATGTCAGGGAGGGTGTGACCACTTTCTTTTTGGAAGGCGTGATCACCTTCTTTTGGGGGTTCTCACCTCCTTGAGAAGTCAAAAAGGTCATGACCACCTATGTTCTAAATCAAAAGAAAAGGGGAGATGTTGGAATCTTTACAAACTGTTAAGTCATTAGAGTTGATAGAGACAATAATTATCTAATTTAGCATTGTCCAGTATGATTAATCTGATCATGTGAGGAGATATTATAGGCCAGAACTTGAAACAAGGTACTAAGTACAACTGATAGAAACAATACTTGTGTTCACACCTTTAGAGAGCTCATATAAGCAAGAAAGAAGCATTTAAGTACTCATTGAAGTTCACATGTTTGGGAGATTTTAGGGTTTAGTATGAGATATCCGAATTCACACCTCTCTTGAAGCTCTTAGGGCCAGAGAGCATGCTGGGAGATATCCCACAATCCCACTCTTGGAGGAACATAAATAGAGCTTCAGTGAGCCACTCAAGGATCTTACTTTGGAACACTAACTGGGGTCAGAGAGAGGGCTTGTGGATTTCTTCCCAGAGTGCTCCTCTCCGACCCTCAGGAATGTTCCCAAGTAACTCTCTTCTAGCTCTAAGAGCTTCCTCTCTCTATATATATATATATATGATCTCCCAAAGTTTAACTCCTCCTCTGAGAGAATGGGATTATGGGTTATCTCCCAGAGTGCTCTCTGGCCCTAAGAACTTCAAGGGAGGTGTGAATTCAGAGATCTCATAATAAACCCTGAAATCTCCCAAACATGTGAACTCCAATGAGTATTTAAATACTTCTTGCTTATAAGAGCTCTCTAAAGGTGTGAACACAAGAATTATTGTCTATCAGTATTAACAACTTATGACCTAGTAAGGATTCCCTCTAAGATGTGAACCAATAAGCATTGTATCAATTCCATTGAGTTAACACTAGGATTCTGACATCTCCCTTGAGTTTTCACCTTGTTTCAAGTTGAGTTGACACTAGGATTCCAACAGTAGGGAGAGAAGACAAAAAGAAGAGAGGGAGGGAGAAAGGAAGGGAGAGGAAAAAAGGAAGGGAGGGAGGCAGAGAGAGAAGGGGAAGAATGCAGGAAGGGAGGGAGAGACAGAAAGAGGAAGGAAGAAAAAGAGGGAGGGAAAGAGAGGGAGGGAGGGAGGCAAAGAGAAAAGAAGAAAGGGAGGGAGGGGCAGTATTGGGTACCTAGTGAAACAGACTCTAAAACCAACATTATATCCATTTTATGATCTAGTTGCCTCTTATATATTTACTATGATGCATATGTACAAATATATTTATATATGCGTGTGTATAAATACACACACACACACACACACACATATATATATATATATATATATATATATATGGAGGGCAATATGTATAAAAACAAATGGATATGTGTTTTAGATACATACATTAAGATACAAATATCATTTCCCTAGTTATAGCAAGTTTAGATAAAAGATCTCTTGATTCATATCTGTCATTAAACCAAAAGAGGAAACAAGACATTAGGTTCAAAGTAGAGATAATAATCCTGTAACCTACCATCGAGTGTTTTAATTTCCACTTCAAAATTTCTTTTCTTTTAACAAATTCCTTTTCATGTAAGAAAACAACACTGGACTTTGAGTCAGAATATCAGAACTTGAATCTTTTTACTAAACTTATGCACAAGTATGTTATTTTCCCTGATTCTCAGTTTTTTCACCTAGGGGAAAAAAAAACAATATACATCTACCCACTTTGTTAAAAGGTTATTTGAGAAAAAATATTTGTAAATTTTAAAGCTGAAATATAATGTGAATCATCATTTTACCACCCACATATTCTGCTTAATATTTTAAATGACAAAACTGGAATCTGAGTAGAATGTAAGTCAATATTGCTATTATTTTTGTTTATTATAAGAGAGAATTTCAAGAATTGAAGTGGTACAGCACATTGAAAAATAACTGATATCACTGTACTGGCATTGGTCAAACTGATGGACACTTATTTAGTTTTAATTGAGCTACTATAAAATGAACTGCTAAAGGATAAATGTTTTGATAAATATAAAAACTTCATTTTTTTTTTATATATTTTTTTTTAACCTCATTGGGTATATATACCTGACACTTGGATCTCTGGATCAAAGAAAATGGACATTTTAGTCTCTATCTATCTATCTCTCCATCTATATATCTATCTATCTAGTACTATCATACTACCAGATAGTTTTTAAATAGGGTTATCTAATTCATAATTCCCTCCAAAACTGGATTAATGTGTACATTTCATTTAGTAACACATACCACAACATGGAAATTCTATTTTCGTTTTACCATTGCCAATTTGCTCAGTGCATGGTGAAATCTTAGTTAATTCAATTTGCATTCCTCATGTAATTAAATATTTATGGCAATCTTTCATATAATTATTAATATTTTACATTTTTAACATTGGCTTTTAAACTTTCTTATTTAATCACTCTCATGACTTACCAAATTTTTGTTGCAAACTGATATTTATGTTTGAAACATTTGCAGATAGTTCTCTTCTAGATGAATTGCTATTTATTGCAATTCTGGAAGTCTGTTGGAATTGAAGTTCATTCAGTTTAAAAAAAAAAAATTACCCTCTTATTTTCAAAACCATTCTATCCTATACTTTGAAGAGATCCTTGGATTTTCCCATCTCTAGTCTTCCTAGAGTCACTTTTTAATTCTAGTTAAAATGTTAGGGCCTTTTACTTCTTGCCTTTTCTTTATTTTTCTTATTGCTTACTATTAAAAGGCATTCATTTTGAAAGTGGGTTGACTTCCCAACTTATTGAAAAGATTAATCTTACCTGGTATGATAACAAAGTCTTAACTAAACATTCAACTAAAACATTCAAAAAATTAGTTATATTCCTTACTTTTTATGTCAGAGTTATATCCCAGTATGCTGCACCTCCTCAATCCTTAAAATTATATCTTATAATGAACAAAAATAGTAGCATCATTGACTGATAAAATCATCGTATTTGAAAATGTATGCAGCACAAGACAAAATAATCACCAATATCTGTATTTCAGAGTGAACTCTGGCCAGCTGTCTTTTTGATTAAAGATTAGTTATTTAATTTATGCTTATCAGACTTTTAGAACTATTTAATAATAGTTTATTATTTAATACCATTAAATAAATACCATTATTTAATAATATTGTCATTATTGCACATTTCAAAAAAAAAAAAAAGCTGGTTTTTTTGTCATACTTAAATTATCTGAGTCTATCAATTTTTTCCCCTTCACCATACCTCACAAAATAACCATTTTATTTCATTCTTAGACAATAATTTGTTCAACCTTTCCTTATTAATTTTATTTCCCTGAGTAACTTTGATAGGTCTCAGTCTAAAAAGACTAAAAACATTGGAATGGTTATATACAATTTTAAACACCAAAACAATTATTATATTTTTGAAGAGGACCAAAACTCTGGAGAAGTATACTTGAAACAAGGTATTAACTCAGTGGAATTGATGAGATGATGGTTCTCTGGTTCACATATATCCTTAGTACTTAATATGGTAATGTAATGGTTCTGTAGTTCACACATATTCAGTATGCTGTAATGATGTAACTGTACTGAGGTATATAAGGGCTGAGAAGAACTGGAAATGGGACATTCTATTTTTGACCATCCTCCTGGTGGCTCTCCTGTCTCCTGCACACCTCAGCTAAGGTCAAGGCTGGTTCCAAGTTGCTTCAGAAAGCTAGGCCAAACATTACATATTTTATCCTGTAAGTAATAAGTAGCTACTGAAGTTTATTGAACTAGGGAGAGAGATGGTATAATCAGAGCTGCATTTTAGGAAAAATCAATTTGACAGCTAAGTGGAGAATGAACTAAGAAAAAGCAGGGAAATGAATGAACAAATTATTTAAAATAGTTAAAATGTGAGGAGATAAGGGCCTAACCTAGGGTGGTTGAATTGTTGGAGCAGAAAGGTTAAAAGGGTTATGAATAATTCTATGAAAGTAGCAATAAACTTGGCAACAGATTGGATAAGGTGGGAAAAAGGAAAATGAGGAATTAGGATGATACCTAGGTTGTCACCCTAATTTACTGAAATAATGATGATATTCTTAATAGTAATATTAAAATAAGAATGTTTTGAAAAGGGGAGGATTTGGGGGAAAGATAATAAATTCAGTTTGGGGCATATTGAGTTTAAGATGTCTATGGGGTATCTATTAGAGATGTCTCATAGACACTTAGTAATATGAGACTGAAGGTTGGAAAAAATGTTAAAAGTGAGTAGTTCATTTTGTTATCTTTATAGGAAAGATCATTGAAACCATGGAAGCTAATAAGACCACCAAATGATTAGTATAAAGGAACATGCAAAGAGGGATCAGACAAAGCTCACAGCTAAAATACATAGTTTGGATGAATAACCAGCAAAGAGAAGGAGTGATCAGATAGGTATAAAGATTATCAAAGAGAGAAGTGTGTTATGAAAACTTAGAAGAGTATCAAAGAAGGAAGCAATTCATTAATATCATTTCTGAGAGACTAACAAGGATGAGGATTAGATTTAGCATTTAATAGGTTATTACTAATTTTATAGGTAATAGTTTGACTTTAATAATCAGATCAGAAGTTGGATTGTAGAGAGTTAAACAGAGAAAGAAAATAAAGACATATATTGAACAAAGCCTTCTCAATAAGTTTGGCCACAAAAATAACAGTGATATTAGAAGCTTTTTAGCAGAAGTAGATCAAGTGAAATTTTATTTGCTTATTTGTTTGGATTTTATTTGTTTGTTTTTTTTATAAGAGCAACTGAAAATTAAGAGATTAACAGTAAATTTGGAGAAAGCAATTTTTGTTAAATGATACATCAGAAGTCACTCTATTTCCAATAGTTTCTTATCAGAGGAAGAATGCTATGAATATAATGTCATTCATGGGGCCTTTTTTATATCTCTGATTTTTTTGGTGTATATACTTTATACTGGGATCATTGACACAAAGGATATTAATAGGTTAGTTACTTTTCTCATGTAACTGTAACTTGCTTACCAAAGCAGGTGTTAATTTAAAGTTAGTTGGTTAGTTGGTGGTTTTTCATTCTTGAAAAAGACCCAAATGACATCACTATCATTGAATTGAGACACAGTATGTTCAATTGTGGCTGATCAGGCTAATCACAGATCAGACACAAATAGTTCAATAAAAAGTGCATGAAGTGCTATATACTCTACTAAGTTTTATTCATACAAAAAGAGACAAAATATAGCTCCTGCATCTCATTACCTAATGAGTGTGGGGAGAAAACAAATATACATAAACAATATACATACAAAAGTGTATATATATATATATATATATATATATATATTTGTATATGTTAGGGACATTCCTTTTGAGAATTGCCATGTACGTCATATCAACTGGTAGGATGGATCCAGGAGGTAAAAAGGGGCTTGGCCTCTGAGGCAGGAGGCTGTGTCTTATAGATGTTTCCTTGAAATGGTGAGGGGTGTGTCCTCTTGCTAGATCTTTTCTTACCATGCAGCACTAACTCCAGGTGTCTCTCTTCTGTGGCTCCACCTACACAGTGCTGAGTGGGTTAGGCACAGGGCAATCCCAGAGGAGAGTAGATATAAATAACCATCTTTGAGTCCATAGGTAAAAAAGGATGCCAAAAGAAGTAGAGAGAGGCAGAGATATCCAGAGACTCAGAGAAATAGAAAGAGAGATGCAGAGACATACATACATTTGCTCTTGCTTCCTGCTAATCCCTGCTGAGGTTACCAATAAAGAAGGGCAGTCTCACACCTTAACATTGGCTTGTCTCCATGTTTATCTGGGGAAGATTGGTATGAATGGCCCTGGCAATCAGCAACCTTGATGGGAGGTTACATACATATATACACATACTCACATATATTTATGTACACAGAATAAATTACATATAATTGAGAGGAGAAGATGAGAATTAGCGATAGGAAAAACTTCCTTAAAAATAATATTTTAATTGGGAACAGAAACCAGGGACATCAGTATATGGAGATAAAGAGAGTGAGTATTCCATACATGAAGGACAACTAGATTTTGAAAAAGCCAAGAGCTGAGAGACAGATCATTATTATGGAGTACCTAGGAGATAAATATCACTGGATCAAAGATTACATGACAAAGAGAAAGGCATAACAAGATTAGAAAGATAGGAGGATGCTAGGCTATAAAGTCCTTTTGAATGTGAAAGCATTTTCTATTAGATCCTGAAGATAATTGGAAGTTATTGATTGTGCTTGGGTGGGTGAGGACTCAACATGACCATACTTGGATTTAAGGAAAATCACTTTAGTATCTTTGTTTTGAATATGTATTTTTTAATTCCCCTGATAATGATAAAAAGTTCTAAAAACATTACATGTATCATTCATCTAATTTCTTTTCTTTTTTTGGGTTTTTTTTTTAAATAACTTTTTATTGACAGAACCGATGCAAGGGTAATGTTTTACAATATTATCTATTACACTCACTTCTGTTCCAATTTTTCCCCTCCCTCCCTCCAACCCCTCCCCGAGATGGCAAGCAGTTTTATACATGTTAAATAGGTTACAGTATATCTTAGATACAATATATATATGTGCAGAACCAAACAATTCTCTTGTTGCACAGGGAGAATTGGATTCAGAAAGTATAAATAACCCGGGAAGAAAAACAAAAATGCAAGCAATTTACATTCAATTCCCAGTGTTCTTTCTTTGGGTGTAGCTGCTTCTGTCAATCCTTGATCAATTGATTCTGAGTTAGACCTTCTCTTTGTTGAAGAAATCCACTTCCATCAGAATACATGCTCATAGAGTATTGTTGTTGAGTTATATAATGATCTGTTGGTTCTGCTCATTTCACTTTGCATCAGTTCATGTAAGTCTTGCCAATCCTCTCTGTATTCATCCTGCTGGTCATTTCTTACAAAACAATAGTATTCCATAACATTCATATACCACAATTTACTCAACAATTCTCCAATTGATGGGCATCCATTTATTTTCCAATTTCTAGCCACTACAAATAGGGCTGCCACAAACATTTTGGCACATACAGGTCCCTTTCCCTTCTTTAGTATCTCTTTGGGGGTATAAGCCCAGTAGAAACACTGCTGGATCAAAGGGTATGTACAGTTTGATAACTTTTTGAGCATAGTTTCAAATTGCTCTCCAGAATGGCTAGATGTATTCACAATTCTACCAACAGTGTATCAGTTTCCCTGTTTTCCCACATCCCCTCCAACATTCCGCATTATCTTTCCCTGCATTCTAGCCAATCTGACAAGTGTGTAGTGGTATCTCAGAGTTGTCTTAATTTGTATTTCTCTGATTAATAATGATTTGGAGCATATTTTCATATGGCTAGAAATAGTTTTAATTTCTTCATCTGACAATTGTCTGTTCATATCCTTTGACCATTTATCAATTGGAGAATGACTTGATTTCTTATAGAGTCAATTCTCTATATATTTTGTAAATGAGGCCTTTATCAGAACCTTTGACTGTAAAAATATTTTCCCAGTTTATTGTTTCCCTTCTAATCTTGCCTGCATTAGTTTTGTTTGTATAAAAACTTTTCAATTTGATATAATCAAAATTTTCTATTTTGTAGTCAATAGTGATCTCTAGTTCTTCTTTGGTCATAAATTCCTTCCTCTTCCACAGGTCTGAGTGTTAAACTATCCTATGCACTTCCAATTTATTTATAACCTCATTCTTTATGCCTAGGTCATGAACCCATTTTGACCTTCTCTTGGTGTACAGTGCTAAGTGTGAGTCCATGCCTAGTTTCTGCCATACTAATTTCCAATTTTCCCAGCAATTTTTGTCAAATGATGCATTCTTATCCCAAAAATTGGGGTCTTTGGGTTTGTCAAACTCTAGATTATTAAAGTTATTGGCTGTTTTGTCCTTTGAACCTAACCTATTCCATTGATCAGCTAGTCTATTTCTTAGCCAATACCAGATGGTTTTAGTAACTGCTGCTTTATAATATAATTTTAGATCAGGTACAGCTGGGCCACCTTCATTTGATTTTTTTTTTTAATCAATTCCCTTGAAATTCTTGACCTTTTGTTTTTCCATATGAACTTTGTTATTTTTTTTCTAGGTCATCAAAATAATTTTTTGGGAGTCTAATTGGTATAGCGCTAAATAAATAGATTAGTTTAGGTAGTATTGTCATCTTTATTATATTTGCTCGCCCAATCCAAGAACATTTAATATTGTTCCAGTTGGTTAGATCAGACTTAATTTGTCTGGGAAGTATTTTGTAGTTTTGCTCATAAAATTTCTGATTTTCCCTTGGCACATAGATTCCTAAATATTTTATACAATCAGTAGTTACTTTAAATGGAATTTCTCTTTGTAACTCTAACTGTTGGGTTTTGTTAGTGATATATAAGAATGTTGATGACTTATGTGGGTTTATTTTGTATCCTGTAACTTTGCTAAAGGTGTGGATTGTTTCTAATAACTTTTTAGTAGAATCTCTGGGATTCTCTAACTATACCATCATATTGTTGGCAAAGAGTGATAATTTGGTTTCCTCATTGCCTATTCTTATTCCTTTAATCTCTTTCTCAACTCTTATTGACAAAGCTAGCATTTCTAATACAATATTGAATAGTAATGGTGATAGTGGCCAACCTTGTTTCACTCCTGATCATATTGGGAAAGGTTGCAGTTGTCCCCATTATATATGATGCTTACTGCTGGTTTAAAATAGATGCTACTGATTATTTTAAGGAAAACTCCAGTTATTCCTACACTCTCAACTGTTTTTAATAGGAATGGATGTTGGATTTTATCAAATGTTTTTTCTGCATCTATCGAGATGATCATATAGCTTTTGTTAATATGGTTATTAATATGGCCAATTATATCGATAGTTTTCCTAATATTGAACCAGCCCTGCATTCCTCGTATAAATCTTACTTGATTGTGGTGTATTATCTTGGGGATGATTTTCTGTAGTCTTTTTGCTAATATCTTATTTAAGATTTTAGCATCAATATTCATTAGGTCATAGTATGACGAATTCATACTATAGATTGGTGTATAATTTTCTTTCTCTGTTTTCAACCTTCCTGGTTTAGGTGTCAGTACCATATCTGTGTCATAAAAGGAATTTTGTAGGGCTCCTTCATTCCTTATTTTTTCAAATAGTTTATAAAGCATTGAGGCTAATTGTTCTTTGAATGTTTGGTAGAATTCACATGTAAATCCATCTGGTCCTGGGGTTTTTTTTTTAGGGAGTTGATTAACAGCTTGTTCTATTTCTTTTTCTGAAATGGGATTATTTAAGCAATTTATTTCCTCCTCTGATAATCTGGAAAGCCTATATTTTTGGAGATAGCCATCCATTTCACTTAGGTTATCAAATTTATTGGCATAAAGTTGGGCAAAGTAACCCCTTATTATTTCTTTAATTTCCTCTTCATTGGTGGAAAGTTCTCCCTTTTCATTTTTAAGACTACTAATTTGATTTTCCTCTCTCCTTTTTCTAATCAGATTTAACAAAGGTTTATCAATTTTTATTGATGTTTTTCTAAAATCAACTCTTAGTTTTACTAATTAGTTCAATAGTTTTTATTTTTTACTTTCAATATTAATTTCTCCTTTTAATTTTAGAATTTCAAGTTTAGTAATTGATTAGGGCTTTTTAATTTGGTCTTTTTCTAGCTTTTTAAGTTGCAAGCCTAATTCATTGATCTTCTCTTTCTCTATTTTATTCAAGTAAGCCTGTAAGGATATAAAGTTTCCCCTTATGACTGTTTCGGCTGCATCCCACAAATTTTTGTATGATGTCTCACCGTTGTCATTATCTTGAGTGAAATTATTAATAAGTCTATAATTTGCTGTTTCACCCAATCATTCTTTAAGATGAGATTATTTAGTTTCCAATTACTTTTTGGTCTATTTACACCTAACTTTTTGTTGAATGTAGTTTTTATTGTATTGTGATCTGAAAAGAAAGCATTTACTATTTCTGCCTTCCTGCATTTAATTTTGAGGTCCTTATGTCCTAATATATGGTCAATTCTTCTCGCAACTCTCTTAACTTCTCCTTTAGGAAGTTAGATGTTATACCACTTGGTGCATATATGTTTAATACTGATATTGCTTCATTGTTAACTCTTTTAATTAGTTCAATTTTTGCTTTTGCTTGATCTGAGATAAGGATGGCTACCCCTGCTTTTTTGACTTCACCTGAAGCATAATAGATTCTGCTCCAGTCTTTTACCTTTACTCTGTATGTATCTCCCTGTTTTAAATATGTTCCCTGTAAACAACATATTGTAGGGTTCTGACTTTTGATCCAGTCTGCTATCTGCTTCCTCTTTATGGGGGAGTTCATCCCATTCACATTTATGGTTAAAATTACTAATTCTGTATTTCCTGCCATCCTAATATCCCCAGATTATGCTTTTCTTTTTCTTGCCCTCCTTCCCCCCTTCCCTAGTATTAAACTTATTGGTCCCACTTGTGTCACACAGCTCTTTAGTATCCCTCTCTCCTCCTTTTGAATCCCTTCCCCTTTCTTGTACCCTTCCCTTTTTACTCTTTTTCCTTTTCCCTTTTCCTCTCCCACTTTTAATGAGGTGAGAGAAGATTCTCTGTAAAACTAATATGTCAATTATTTCCTCTTTGAGCCAACTCTGATGAGAGTAGGATTCACACAATGTTCCTCCCCCTCTCTAAGTTCCCTCAGATAACTCTCCTTTTCCCTTTTTCTGACACTATCCCCTTTCCATTTATACTTCCCTTTTTTATGTTATTTCAGTAAAATCAAATTATACATGTGGTTTTTATGTATATCCACAACAGAAATACAGTTCTCAAGGGTTCCTTTTACCTTTTTCTACTTCTCTTGAGTCCTGTTGTTGGAGATCAAATTTTTTTTTTAAGTCTGTTTTTTTTTTTTTTTTTTCCCTTAGAAACAGATGGAATTCCTCTGTTTCATTAAATGTCCATCTTCTTCCATGGAAAAAAAAATGCTCAGCTTAGCTGGATAGTTTATTCTTGCCTGCATTCCAAGTTCTTTTGCCTTTTGGAATATCAGATTCCAGGCCCTTCGATCCTTTAATGTTGAGGCAGCCAGATCTTGTGTGACCCTTATTGTGGCACCTCGGTATTTGAACTGTTTTTTCTTGGCTGCTTGTAAAATTTTTTTCTTTAGTCTGAAAATTTTGATGTTTGGCCACAATATTCCTCAGAGTCTTTATTTTAGGGTCTTTTTCAGAAGGTGTTTGATGGATTCTTTCAGTGCCTATTGTATCTTCTGGTTTTATTACTTCTGGGCATTTCTCTTTGATGATTTCCTGTAAAATAGTATCTAGGCTCTTTTTCTCATCATAATTTTTGGGTAGTCCAATGATCCTCAGGTTATCTCTCCTAGATGTATTTTCAACATCTGTTGTTTTTCCAAGTAAATATTTGACATTTTTTTCTAATCTTTCATTTTTTTTTTTTTTTTTTTTTTTGGTTTTGCTTGACTGATTCTTCCTGTCTCAATGAATCAGTCATTTTTATTTGTTCAGTTCTGATTTTTAGTGAGTTATTTTCTTCATTAGCTTTTTTTTTACTTCTTTTTGTATATGTCCAATTGAGTTTTTAAATGAGTTCTTTTGCTCTATGGAATTTTTTTTCCATTTCACTTTTTTTTAGTGAGTTATTTTTTTTCCAACTCACAAATTCTGTTTCCCTGCACTTCTTGGAAGTTTTTTTACCTTTTCTAATTCACATTTCAGGAAGTTGTTTTCTTTTTCCACTTTATCAAATTTTTCTTTTAGTGAGTTATATGGCTTTTCTGTCCTCTCTTGTATAGCTTCTCTTTCCTTTCCCCATTTTTCTTCTAGTTCTCTTTTAAGGTTTTTAATAGTCTCTTCTAGGAGAGCCTTTTGTAATGGGGACCACCAATTGTCTGGAGACTGTCTGCTATTAGTCTCTTCAGGGTTGAAAAGCTGCTCTCTTTCTGTATAGAAACTATCAATCATCCTTTTGATTTTTTTTACTCATTTTTTAAAGCCTGTAGGGTCTGCCTTCAGGGCCAGGAGGTTACCAGCTTCCTCTGCAGAGCAGTGAAAGGTGTATGGATGGGTAGCTGTCCTGCTAGCTGGCTACAAAAAGCAGTGAGGTACTGGAGTGCTTTGGGAAAGAGTTCCCCACCTGGAAATAGCTCAGGCCTGAGGGCCAAGCTAGGAAAGTGCCCTGCAAAAAGCCCCCGCTGTGTGATATAACAACTGCCAGGGCTAGACGCTGAGCAGTGAGAGTTTCACTACCCCAAGTCAAAGCCCTCCCTGGGGTTGTGGGTATTAGCAGTTGAGCAGTGAATGGATTTGCAGGGACTGGAATTGTCTCTTTCTTGGAAAACACAGTCTGCTGGGGAAGTTCTATTTTCCCAGGCCAAGCCCCCCACTGTGCTGATTAGAGGCTGCCCAGGCTGTGACCCCCCTGCCGTGTATATTTATAACTGCCCCCAGCAAAAGCCCCGAACTTCAGGATGTGGCTGCAGGGATGTGTTTCAGTCTGCCTGAGTCACTTCTGGGTTTGAGTAGTTACAGCCAGATCTTGTTAGGTTCTGGCGGTTTTTAGAGTATCCTCTGTTTTAGGCATTAATTTCTCTGCCAGTTTACTGCTTTGTAATCAAGGCAGTGCAGTTAGCCTATAGCAGAGTCGTCTCTATAATTTCTCTAGCCACCAAGATCACCCCCGCCCCTGGTCTGCTCAGAATGCTAGTCTCTCATTGCCTGTGCTAGTCTGTTCCTGGCCTCTCAGGACAAACCTTGTCTGGCGATCTTCCAGACTTTCAACTGGTAAGTTGTAGTGCTTCTGATCTTCATGAACTTAAGCAGTGAAAAGCTATTTTTGAGGCTGAATTAAATAGTTGGTTATGAAGGGAATGAGAGGAGTTTAGAAAGTTGTGTGTGCCTTCTCTGCCATCTTGGCTCCACTCACTTTAGTATCTTGTTGTTGTTGTTGGTTGCTAATCTTGAAGAAATAAATCTTAAATCTTGAAGAAGACCATGATATCAGGGAGTTGATGCCATGGCATGCAAGTCAGTGAATTTAATTGAGAAAGAGTTGGGCAAGGTCACCTATCTCACTTTCTCCTCCAGGGTCTTCTGGATCCAGTGGCAAGATATAGATCAAGAAAACTGTATATGCCTAAATGGAGGATAGATAAGAATGTAAAGAGAATTGAAGCAGACAATTCCACCAGTTTAATAGTCCAGGCATGAGGTGATGGAGGCCTGCACCAGAATGGAGACAGTGTCAAAGGAGAAAATGAAGTATATTTTGAGCACTGTTGCAAAACTGAAACCGATTGGACTAGGAAAAAGATTAGATATGGAAGATAGGGAAGTAATGAGGAATTGAGGTTTTAACTAGGGAAATGGAAACATAATAACTATCTTATTCTATCTGTCAAATTCTAGAGTAATAGAATATTAGACATTAAAAGGATTTTAAGGGATTATCTGTTCCAACTTGTTAAATTTATAGGTGAGCAAACTAAAATGCAGACAGAGTCATTTTGTTCAAAGTTATGTTGCTTCTTAGTAGCAGAATCTAAGACTCTTGACTCTAAATTCAGTACTCTGGCTGCAATAGTCTTTTTCATTTTGGACTCATTTGGACTGGAAAAGAGGTTAAGGAATTTGCTACTTTACAATTCTTTCATTCACTTTTAGCAAGTTTATAATGTATATTTTCTGATGATAAAGTCTTTAATATAGTTTGTGTGATGGAAGACCTATAAATAATCATGTTGTTGATTATTAATTGATAAGCTTCATTTAAAAAATTCTAATTGATGCAGTTAGAAAATAAATAATTCATGCAATCTGAGTTAATGTGATTGTCATTTCTCACATGACAAATTATGTTAAATGTGTACTGACTAGGTGTTATTTTTCTGTTACACTTAATACTTCTCTTTTTTTTTTGACAATCAGGACTCATTTTATGATTCATTTTTTTTTTTTTACTGCTGCTACTTCTATTAATTAGATTAATCTTTCACAAAGATCATTCTAATGAAAGATCTTGTCTTGCACATTGTGTGAAAATGACAAATTTCTCATTTCTATAAGCAGAGCTGTCCTGTAATTAAACTTTACACATATGTAATATCAGCAAAATATCTAATTATTACTAAGGACAAACTACCAAGATTCTTTGTGAGACTATATTTGAATATAATTGAACACAAATATCTAGGTGGGTCTTGTTAATTCTATCTTATTAGTTCTTTCTCTATCTCTAAATGCCTCTAAATCTTGCCCTCATTTTCTCTTGCTTAAAATACTGCAAAAGCATACAAACTACTTTTTCTCACTCCAGTCATCTCTGCTTTTCTGCTACCTGCTTCCAGATGCATAATTTGAAGGTATAGTGCTGGCTATGTCAGCTTCTCCTCATGTTCAAATATTTTAGTAGTTCCCTATTGTAGTCAAAAAAAAAAATACAACTTTTTACTTTGATATTCAAACTCTAATCTGAACTTGTCCTTATTTGGAATCCCAGTTTTACTCATCTTCCTTTGAAGAGAACATGGTAAGCATAATCCCACACAATTTTGATGGAATCATGATGAAATAAAATCACAATCCATTCCTCTTGAAGACCTTGAAAGCCTGAATTGATGCATCGCTTTGAATTAGCATCGAGGAAGAGAAACATTCTTGGTTTATAGGGATACATTTTTTATGTAATTTTATTTTGAAGCAGCATATAGAAAAAATTGGATCCAGGCAAACTCACAACTTCCCAGAATTCATCAACAAAAACTGAAGCAGGACTTCCTGCTAACAATGCAAAACAAAATCTTAATGTAAATGAGAGGAAGGAGCTGTCTTTAAATCAGTCCTCAGAATTGCCATTGTAGTTTCAAGTAGAAGAGCTGACAACTAAACTTTTGATCCAAGTTGAAGAGAATGAATGAAGCTTTGAAAACTGCCATGAAAAACATCTAGGAAGTAATGGAGGAAGACTTCATCCTATACCATGAGACCATGAGCCAAATGAAACAGATCTTCCTATAGGTCCCATGACAACAAAAATTACAAAACAAACAAAATACTAAGTTACCCTTTCAGGAACTTCTCAAATGTCACATCCATGAACATTTCCCTGACCTGATTTGGATTCCTGATTCTACCGCCTTCACCACCAAAGCTATAAATGATCTCTTCTTCAGATTTCCCCAAAGAAATCTGTTCCATTCTCTTTTCTACTATTACTACTTTCTAGTTTATGCCATATTTTTTTGAATGTATGTTGTATTACTCCACATCATCAGCAAAATGAAAGCTTCTAGGGTTCAGGGACTATTTCATTTTTATCTATTCTTATATCACTTGCTCAGATTCCATAGAGATCCATTACCAGAATAGGCCTTTAATAAATTTTTACTATTTTGTTTAATTTTTAATGAATATCATCCACTTAACACTTCCTAGCTGCTTGAACCTGGCAAGCCACTTAATTCCAATTGCCTGGAGCAAAAACAAAACAAAAAAAATGAATATAATCTTATGATATATACATGAATACATTAAGTATTTTTTTTTTTTTTTTGGCTTGGAAGATGGTCACAGAGAAAAAAAAAAAAAGCTTTATTTTTCATGGCCATGATTCAGAAATATTTTAATTTCATTTTCTTTGACCTATCTCTCTGATTGCCCTAGTTGACATCTCTATAGAGAACACAGTATACCCCATAGTCATCCATATTATTTCTCCAGGTGAGAAATTGAAATTATACTTAATGACTACTTTTTTTTTTTTTTTTTTTTTTTTTTGTAAGTACAAAAGCTGGATGTATTTGCATTTAGGGCAATAGAATTACACTGATGATCCAGACACTAGGTTGTGTCTGGAAGTGTCAGGAAAGAACTGCTAATTGCTAACATTTTAAAAAAGCTTAATCTCCAACTTCTTCATTTCCACTGGGTTATCAGTAGGAAAGTGCAAAAGACAGAGCAAATTTAGACCAATTTCCATCCCAAGAAAAACCATATCTTTTAGAGATTTTGGATCTTTGTAATCATTTATTCAATTGATATAATGCACAACGAACAGATACAGTTCAAGAGAAGAAAATTCCTTATCTAATCAATTCCAGGGTACTAGAAACATACTTTTTAAAAAACACTTTTGGCAGAAAGAAAATAAGTAAAGCATCCATTTTTGGTCAGTAGAGTCAATATTGGGCATCAGTGTTAAAGATCCAAGTTCAAATCTTGCCTCAGATACCCACTGTTGTGTCATCCTGGACAAAGTTAGTTAATCATTTTTCTGACAGTTTTCATATTTGAAAGCAATAAGATTGGGTTTGATGGTATCCTTTAAAATATTTCAAATGGTAAATTTAGCATATAAACTACATATATATGTAATTTACATTTATTTTGTTACATATTTCCCAATTATTTATTTTTATACACCTATACATACATATATGTATAAGTCTGGAACTCGGAAAATCTGTACTTGAATCCAGAACAGCAGAGTATTTAAAGCTAAGTACCTGTACTCAATGTGAGATAATGGTTCTATAAACATATACTTACATGATATGGTAATGTGATGGCTTTTCTCACAATTGGTGCCTCCTGAATGTGGTGTGATGAGGTAAGTGTAGGGAAGGATTGGAGGGCAGAGGGAGAGAGTCAGAGTTTCTCTGCCACAGCACGTTCAGCAGGGAAGACTTCTGGCTCCAGATGTCGGACTCCAGGATCAATCTTTGACAAGCCATGTGGCAGCAGCTTGCCTGCCTCTTTCATTTCTCCTCCTAAAGACTAGGGACTTTGATTGACCCTTACTCTCATTGATCCTGAGTTTCTCCAGAGACCTAGTCCAGACATTACACACACACACACACACACACACACACACAACAGACACATATATTCTTTATTCTGCATTCAGAGTTCATCAATTCTCTCTGTGGTGGAATATAGCTTTTTTTTTCATCATAAATCACTTAGAACAGCATTAGATCATTGCCTTGATCACAATAGCTAAGTCGTGATTTTTCATTCTTACAATATTGCTGTTATTATGTACAGTGATTCTCCCTGCCCTGCCCCCCCCCCAATTTTGCTCACTTTACTTTGTATGAGTTTATATATGTCTATCTTAATTTTTCTGAAACCATTATATTTTCATTTCATCTTAATTTCATTTCTTTCATTTGAAACAATTTATGTTTTCCATAACAATCATATTGTGACAATGTGTTTAGGCATTCCTCAGTTAATGTTTATCCATTTGATATTCAATTCCTGCTCCCACAAAAATAGTTGCTATAAATATATTTCTTAATAAATGTCATTTTTTTCTTTACTCCCTTGGGAATACGGCTCTAGTGGTGGAATTACTAGGTCAAGAGTCATTCACAAATTAATAGTTCTTGCCTCTATCTCCAAATTTTTTCTCCAATATATTAGAACTAGTTCAAAATTCCACCAATAGAGTATTAGTGTTAAAAATTCTCCAAAATTCTTTTATTATTGCCATTATCTTTTTCATTTTCTGTCACAATTGCCAAGATGTTAGGTGTGAAGTGGTACTTAAGAATTTTTTTTAAATTTCATTTATCTAATCAATAATTTTTAGAGTGTTTTATATGACTATTGATAGCTTTGATTTCATCTCCTGAAAACTGCTTTTTCATATCTTCTATCAACTGCACTTGCTGTAAAATTTCCCCTCATTTTCCAGTTTTCCTTCTAATTTTAAGCTATATTTATTTTCTTTTTAAAAAGTCTTTTTATTTTCATGTAATCAATACATATATATGTATATATGTGTATATATACATACATATATATATATATATATATATATATGAGTTTCTGTGATCCTTCTATATCTTGTTTGGTCATAATCTCTTTCCTTACCCACAGAGCTGACAGGTACTATTTCCTATGTTTCCCTAATTTATTTATGACCCATTCCATCTAAATAATTTACCTATATTTTATTTTATCTTGGTATAGGTGTGAGATATTGGTTTATATCAGTTTCTACCAATTTTTTCCCACTTTTTCTGGGAATCTTGTGAAATGCTGAGTTTGTACTCTTATGCTTACTATGCTTATTTACTACTATGGATTGTGTACCCAAACTATTCCTCTGATCCACCACTCTGGTTTTTTTTTTTTTAACCATTATCTAATTGTTTTAATGATTACTCCTTTGTAAAATAATTTGAAAGCTAAAGTTGATATGCTGTCTCCTTTCACATAGAAGGTAAATTTGGTAAGATTGTCATTATAAAAGTGTGTTTACACATATATATTTAGTATATGTATGTGTGTGTGTATATGTGTATAATGGCTTGATCTACTCATGAGTGAAGAATATTTCTCCAATTGGTTAGATCTGTGTTTATTTCTGAGAAAAGTGTCTTGTAACTGTTCTCATATAGTCAATAAACTTGTCTTGGCAAATACCCAGCTATTTTTATTGTCCAAAGTTATTTTAAATGGAACTTATCTTTCTATCTCTTTTTTTCTGGGTGTTGCCATATTATATAGAAATGGTGCAAATCTATGTGGGTTTATTTTATATTCTGCTATTTCAGTGAAGTTTATAATTATTCCAATTTATAGTTGATTCTCTAAGTATATCATTATTTCATCTGCATAGAGTAATAGTTTTATTTTCTAATTACTATTTTCCCCCTTCATTTAGGTATTCTATTTCTTCTTCTGTTAATCTAGGAAGTTTATACTTTTGCAAATATTTATCCATTATTCTCAGAATGTCAGTTTTACTGGAATTTAATTAAAGAAAATAACTAACAATTACTTTAATTTTTTCTTTGATTTTCAAGATTTACATTTTGGTATTTAATTGAGGATTTTTACTTTCTTTTTTCTAGTTTTTTTTTTCTCTAGTTGCATGTCTAATTCATTGATTTACCTTTTTTAAATTATCATATACCTAATCAGAGATATAAGATTTCCTCCAAGTATTCCAATTCATCCTACAAATTTTTCGACGTTGTCGTATTTTCATCATTCTCTTTAATGGAATTATTGATTTATCCTATCATTTTCTATCTTTTTTTCACCTATTCATTCTTTAGGACTAGGTGACTTAGTTTCTAATTAATTTTCAGTTTTTTTCATGTTGTTTTATTGGATATAATTTTATTACATTACAGTTTTAAAATAGCTTATCTAATATTTCCTTTTTTTCTGTGTTGTAAAACTTTTAAGCTTATTAAAGACAGTATGCTTATTAAATGGCCAGTTTTGTAAAGCTGCCACAGTTGAGAAAAAGGTTTACACATTTCTATCCTCAGTCAGCTTTCTCCGAAGGTCTATGACATCTTTCTTTTTCTAAGATTTTCTATTCATTTCTTTGACTTCTTCCTTATTTATTTACAGTTATATATAGCTAGCTCTGAGAGGGGAAAATTGACATCCACAATTTATATAATTTTAGTCTCTTTATTTTCTATTATAATTCATTTAGCTTTTCCTTGAAGAATTTGGATATATTTAGTATTGAAAAATTTAATTATCTATAATGTCTTTTAGCAAGATGTTATTTTCCAGCTTATTTCTTTTAATTATCTATTTTTTTTCATTTGCTTTATCTAACGTCATGATTGCTTCCCATCACTTTTTTACTTCAACTGAAGCAAAATAGATTCTGAACTAGCCCCTTATTTTAACACAATGTCTCTTTGATTTTAGTGTATTTCTTGTAAATAATGTATTATTTTATTCTGGTTTCTGTTTCCATTTTGTGGGTGAGTTGCTTCCATTCAATACTAATCACTCTTATGACTACCATACTTTGTATTTTGCTGCATCCTATTTTCTTCTCTTTACCCTTCTCTTTATCTTGAAGATATTCTAAAGTCTGTTTTGTCTCTGTCCATTGTCTCTTTCATCTGCTTTCTCTTTTCTCAGTCCATAATTCTTTTCCCCTTTCCCTACTACACCCTGTTGTGAAAGATAAATTTATATTATCAATCAAATATATGTATATATGTGGGTGTATATTCATATGTGTAGATACACACACACATACACAGATTTTTTTTTCTTTGAACTAGCTTTGAATAAATCACCAATAAATGGGTGAAGCCTGATTCAAAGGCATAAGAGTTTTAAATGCAGTTCATTGATTAGGAAGCCGATTGAAGAGAGGGATGGGTTAATCAATTCCCAAGGATTGCTTTGTTGAGTTTCTAGAAAACTAAATATTATTATAGAGAAATAGGAAAACCCTGGTACTATGTAATGAATTTAACTTGTTTTCATAATAGATTTAACTCGTGTGAAGATAATCCATATCAACACAAAGCTGTAGGTTCTATCACTTTTTCACTCAGTCAGTAAACATTTATTTTGTCAAATACCTACAATGTGCCAGACATTGTGCCAGGTGCTGAAGAAAAAAGGAAAGGGAAAAACAAGCAGTCCCTGTTCCTCAATAGTTTACAATCGAATAGGAGAGACAATAAATACTGTGTACAAGATTATATTATATACAAGATTAATAGGAAATAATTAAAGGGAAGATACTAGAATTCAGAGGGAATGGGAAAAGTTTCCTATAGAATATGAGATTTTAGCTTGGTCTGGAAGGAAGAAAGAAAGGTAGGTTGTTAGAATATTCTTATTTAGAGAGAAATATACTGAGATTGTTAGAATACAAATACGTATATTGAGGATAAGGGAGATGAAGTGATTTGCCAATCACATAATATAGTAGAAAGCAATGGAATTGGGATTTCAAACTAGGTCATCCTGTTCTAAGTTTGGATGTCCTCTTGTTACTTGCAAGATAGTATAATGTAGTTTTAAATTTAAAAAGAAATTTTAAAATTGAACTGGAAATGGAAGTGTATTATGACAATAATAACAAATTATTTTTTTCCCAGTATGGGGCTTTCAATACTAATAATAGCAAAGAACACTGGAAAATAATTGGGGAATAATTGCATCAGGAGACAATATTGTATCTTTTCAGAGTTGTTTTTAATTCACCTAGTGACTATTAAGTTATATAGGTAGCATGAAAATAATTTTCTTTATTTAAAAGATGAAGAAATAAACTCAGAGAGATTATAGAGTTTTTCCTGGTCATATGACTAACAAGTGAAAATAGCTAGCATTCTGACTCATATTTGAGTTGCTTTTTCATTATATATTTCAGCCTCTATTGTTTATAGATTTAATGTAATCTTTCTCTTTAGGGTCATTAAAAATAGACTTCTCTGTTTGGAAAACCTCAAGCTGGTATTTACTAATAAATACCTCAATTTATTCATTACATAGATTTTCAAAAGCCATACTATTTCTTAATATTTAAACTCATGACATAGATATAAGTGCAAAAGAGAAAGCAATCCTCTATGTAGTTCTTTGGATTTTTACAATTATGGGAATGGAGCAACAGAAATGAATACTACATATGGAAGTTCTCATACCGTCAATAATGATGTAACAGAACTCTATATATGTAAATGTGTATATATTCACAAAGTGGTCAGAGATATGTTACTAGAATAAATATTCATAAGGAATACTCACAGTGATCTTCTTGCTATAAATAAAACTAGAACACATCAAGAAGTAGCCCCTAAATAGAAAGAACTTCACCGATTTTCTAAACTATTCTCTAACTCTGAATGTTTTCATCAAATTCATTTTAGTATTAAAATTTTTAATGTTATTGTCAATAGCTAATGTTTATTATTTTTGGAACTTTAACATTTGTTTGTGATTTAAACTTTAAGTTATACATAAGCATTTTTGTAAGATTCACATGCAAAGCTAATAAACATTTATAGCTATTTTCAATTTCCATTCTGTAATCACAAAATATTTGTCATGTCTAAATTTGTAAAATTTTATTTAGATCTTCAAAGTGTTTAATCATTTTATTCAGATGTGATCTCGTCTCAAAAGGACATATTGTAGCATCTTATGTTTGCTGTTTTAGTTTCTGTGTTTTTCTAGTTTGATTACTTTTATTTTATGTATTTTGATTCTGTATTACTTGATCTCTATATGCATGCACAGTCATGTGTGTAGAGATAGAAAGAGATATAAATATCAACACACACATAATATTGGTATACATGTGGTTATATAGTATTTGTATTGTTTCACTGAACATATGGTTGTTTGAAACATAATATGTTTTTTTTATATCTTTATTATTTCCAAATCCTTAAGTTAATCTCCAGATCTTCTGTTTTAATTCTTAATCTTTATAGTTCAAACATTTTTCTTTTAAGTAACATTTTTTGGGTTCCTTTCTATTTTATGGGTGAATTCATCATATTCACATACATAATTATGACTGGCTGTTTAATGGCTTTTTTAGCCCATTAAATATGCTATACTACAAAACAATGACATTATTATAGTGCTCCTTCTCTTTTTCTCAATTCCTTTATATAGAAAAACAGAAGACATAAGAAAGAAAGACATTTAAATAAAAAATATCAAGTAATCTTTACCATTGTATGATTTTAATATTCTGTAGTTTTTTTTTTCCTTCAACCAGTCAAGATACTGATGATTGTCTTCCCCTTTCTTTACTTTGACTCCTTTCTTATATAATTGTACTTCCACAGCTGAAGTTTATTTTGTGATTTTCTCTTCCCTATATGTACACTTTTCTCCACTCTCCTATTCCCTCTTATTTCAGTAACATTTTAAATCAATCTCTACCCTAAAACTATTTCAACAATTCTCATGTCTTATTATATCTTATGCTAAATTCTCTATTTACTTTTAATTGGTGCATATGTTCGATTCTTCAAAAACAATGGTGTTCATGATTTGCAGACATACTCATAAATAAGAGAAATAGGTAGTAATGTAAAAAAAGTGGAGTAATCAGCTATTCAACATATTATTCTAATGAAATAAAAATATGTATATTTTTAATGTCTTTATTGAATTAGCACATTATGAACAAGCAGGAAAATATGGAGATCCTTTCCAATTGCATTGAATCTCTCTTCCATTTAGATTCTGCATAGTATATCCTTCACAACACTGAAGGAAATCTGAGGATTTATGTCCAAATTTGATGTTTCCTCATGTAATAACTGAGTTCACCTCTCTGAAGATTTTCAAACAAAGGTTGAATGACTTCTTATGCATTATACTGTAGAGAAAATAACTTTCATATATGGGTTAAACTAGATGGTCCTTGAAATTCCTCCCATCTCTGAGATACGGGTGTCTTGTATGTATGTATTTTGGTCATATTTTTGATGAAGATAGGGCATGAAAAATCAGCTTGGATATGAAAAGGAAACAGGGATATATAGCAGATAATTTTACTTTACATTAATTATCATAAGATATTGTTCAACTATCAAGTGATTTTGTACTGTGTTGATATGCATATGGGAGACACTTTAAAGGATTTTAATATTAAACATTTATCATTGATGGCCATGTTTACTTCACCAAATTATTATTACTTTTTGTAACCAACAATCAAGAGATGAAGTGTTATCTTCCATTTTCCATTTCTCAGTCTGTTCTATGCTTACAAAAATGTGTGTGTTGTAAAAAGTCATCTGGTAACTTTGGTTTGTTTCATTCTTATGTGCTCATCAAACATAAACAAAGCAAACAGAATACTTGAATCCCAGTAGCAAGTACATTAAAGACCATGTAGTATACTCCACATATTGTAAAACAAATTCATTCATAATATAGTCAAAGAAGGGACCTCTTTATTTTGTTTTTATTAGAAACCCACTTCTTCCCAATGTATTTCCTCCCACTTTGAAAAAAGATCCATATGTTAGGGAGACATTTTTGACAATAAACATAATTACACCTATTTAAAAATATTTATGGATTGATACAAGTTCTAATCTCTGGGACTAAGGAGAACAACAATGCTTTCTCTATCTTCTGACTATCATTATAGACTATTAAATATTCTCATGCTAAACATTCCTGCTTCCTTCAATAAAACTTGAATGATTCCAAGTCTTTCCATCATCCTGTATTCATTTTACTATATTGTGAATATTTTATTCAAATGTAGCATCTAAGTATTAACTCTTAGTCTGTGTTTGGCACCACTAATGGCACCACCAGTACTCTAATCTTGAGTATTTTGCTTGTCTTAATGCTTGTCTTAATTTTGTATTAGCTTTCTTTGTTGTCATAATACATACACTCTTGATTCACGGTAAAATACATTAAAACCCTTAGCTTTTTAAAAAAGACAGACTGCTTTCTGGCGATTCTTCCCCTTTCTTGTGAAACCGGTATTTTAAAAATTCCAAAATAATGACTTACATTTATATCTAAATAGAGGCAAGTTTCTCTCCCTCAGCACATACTTTCATTATTTATTTATTTTTACTGTGGCCATTGGGATTAAGTGATGTGCCCAGGGTTACATGGCTAGAAAGTATTAAGTGTCTGAGGCCAAATTTGAATTCAGGTCCTCCTGACTTCAGGGCTCATGTTCTATCCACTGCACCATCCAGCATAGTTTTGCTACAGATGATGATTTCCTAGTTCTGCTCATTTCACTTAGCATAAGTTCATGTAAACCTCTCCAGATCTCTCTGAAATCATTCTGTTGGTCGTTTCTTTCAGAACAATAATATTACATAAGATTCATATACTATAATATATTCAGCCATTCTACAATTGATGGGGATCCATTCAGTTTCCAGTTTCTAGCCTCTACAAAAAGGGCTGCCACAAACATTTTTGCATATGTGGAAACCTTTCCCTCCTTTAAGATCTTTTTGGGATATAAGCCCAGTAGAAACACTGCTAGTTCAAAGGATATGCACAGGTTGATAACTTTTTGAGCATAGTTTCAAATTATTCTCCAGAATAATTCTCCAGAATGGTTGGATCCAAGCACAGTTATACCAACAATGTATCAATTTTTCCACATCCTCTTCAACATTCATCATTGTCTTTTCCTGTCATCTTAGCCAATAGGTGAGGTGTGTAGTGGTATCTCACAGTTGTCTTAATTTGCATTTATCTGATCAATAGAGACTTGGAGCACCTTTTCATATGACTAAAAATAATTTTAATGTCTTCATTTTAAAATTGTGTGTTCATATCCTTTGACCATTTGTCAATTGGAGAATGGCTTGAATTCTTATAAATTTAAGTTAATTCTCTACATATTTTAGAAATGAATCATTTATCATAACCTTTGAATGAAAATGATCGCTCAATTTATTGCTTCCCTTCAAATCTTATCCACATTAGTTTTGTTTGTACAAAAACTTTTTAATTTAATATAATCAAAATTATCTATTTTGTGATCAATAATGATCTTCAGTTCTTCTTTAGTCACAAATTCCTTCCTCCACAGATCTGAGAGGTAGATTATCCTATGCTCTTCTAATTTGTTTATAATATCATTTTTTTATGTTTAGATCATGAACCCATTTTGACCTTATCTTGGTACATGGTGTTAAGTGTGGACCAATGTCTAGTTTCTGCCAAATTAGTTTCCAATTTTCCCAGCAGTTTTTGTCAAATAGTGAATTCTTATCCCAAAAGCTGGGTCTTTGAGTTTGTCAAACATTAGTTTACTATAGTCATTGACTATTTTGTCTTTTGAATCTAACCTATTCCACTGATCAACTAGTCTATTTCTTAGCCAATACCAAATGGTTTTGATGACTGCTGCTTTATAATGTAGTTTCAGATCTGGTAATGTTAGGCCAACTTCATTTGCTTTTTATTTCCTTATTAATTCCCTTGAAATTATTGACCATCTTTTCTTCCAGATGAATTTCATTGTTATTTTTTAAGTCAATAAAATATTTTCTTGGGAATTTGATCGGTACAGCACTAAATAAAGAGATTAGCTCCAGTGGTATTGTCATCTTTATAGTCATTTCCCCTAATGCATAATGGAGGGAATTCAAGTGACAAAGAAGCAACAAAAATAGTTGGAGGTGGTTTTCATGTAATTGAGTCTGCTCTGCTATGCTGGACTTGGTCACCTTAACAAGTGTAAACAAGCATAGATGTCCTCTTAGTTTCCTATGATTAATCAAGTGAATTTACAATATGTGGTTCACATCTCTGAGGCTTAATATCAAAATTTATAATTACTAACCCTATGTAATTATATCAAACGGATTAATGTTTGATTGGAATAAAATAATAGTTCAATTAATTATCTGTTTCAAAGTCTTGCAGGAACTGATACAAAGTATTGATGCAAAGTAAAGTAAACAGAAGAACATTGTTCATAATAATGGCAATATTGTGTGATGATCATCTGTGAATGATTTAGTTCTTCTCAGCAATACAATGATCCAACACACTTCCATAGGACTCAGTAGAAAATGCTCCTCCAAAGCATACACCTCCAGAGAAAGTACTATAGAGCCTGAATATAGATTAAAGCATATTATTTTATTTAATTTTATTTTTTTACTTTTTAATCTTTTTATTTTGGTCTTTCACATCATGACTAGTGTGGAAATATGTTGTATGTACTTATACATATGCAACTTATACTAATTTTCTTAGCATTTTAGGGAGAAGGGAGTGTTGTGAGAAAAATGTGAAACAACTTTTAAAAAAATACATAATAAGATCATCTTTATATGTGGAGGAAAAAAGAGTATTTAAAAAAAAACAAGAATATTGACAATATCATCTGGGGAAAAAAGTCATTTCTGCTTCTCCTATTCTAAAAGTCTTTACAACTTTCTATTTCAAGTGGGTCAATTAAGAGACAGCAACTTCCTGAAACTTTTTCCTTTAATCAAAATCTTCACATGATAACCTGCTGTTTCTCCTCAGTTACTTTAATCAAGAAGAATAATGAATCAGAATCATTGTGAATAAGAAAAAACTAGGTCTATAGAGAAGGCAGAGAATTTAAAATCTCCAGTCTGCATGGTCTGCTAATTGGGAATGGGGGTGGAGGTGGACATCTGCCCAGCCTGGTTTCTAAATTAATCCCTATTGGCTTAGTATATTTAGGGAAGGCCACCAGCCAGAGAATAGAAAGACTGGCTGGTATAGCCATAGTTCCCTGATTTACATTCAGTACCAGCACTCTAATGGATTAAATATATTCCACCCCCACCCCTTATGCTGCTGTTCCTAGGAAGAACATCTCCTCTCCAGGTTCTCTGACACATTATTCTCTAGGGGAAAAAAGAAAAAAGAAAAAACAAATATAAAAACCAAAACATCAACAAAACATCCTTTCTATAATCTTCCCTTCTGCTTTTTCTGTTCTATTTTTTAACCTTTACTGAGATGAAAAAGTAGATAAAAAGAATGAGTGAGCTTCTAGGAACTGATTAGAAAAAGACTGGAAAGATTGAAAATTGTTTATAATTAGATGTAATGATACTAGCATCACTTGGCAAATTGGTTATTTAAACCTGGCCTATGATTTCTGAATTATTTTCTGCTCCTTCATGCGGCCTTTTCATTTGCCCTCTCTAGTTCAGGTACCTGATCACCTCTTTTTTCTATTTTTCTCTCTCATCCCTTCTTTCTCCCTCTTCTTAAGAAAAGCCTACCCTTAGGTAAAGATTAATTCAAAATGACTTTTAAATGGTTGATAAGGCTTGGTACCTTACCACTTGCAGGGATAAAACATGGAACAAAGACTTCTGTAGCTTAAAGAAATCACCAAATTTGAGAGGTTGTAATCCAAGTAAGGCTGGGAGAGAGAAAAAAGCTTTGATGACCAGAATATTGTATGAGGCTTTTAAAGTAGACATAACATAGTCTGATTACTACTGGGAGATTCAAGCAGCTTTTCTTTTCTCTCTCTCTTTTTTTTAAATCTCTTATAATTTTTTTTTTTTTATTGACAAGAATGAAATTAGCATTATTCTTTTGTTATTGTTTCTTATTTTTATGTATGTGTATATAAGATTTTCCAGTTACATGTAAAACTTTTTTATATTTATTTTGAAACTTTGAGTTCCAGATTCTTTCGCTTCCTCCCTCTCTACCCCACCACTATTAAGATCCATGTGAAGTTATACAAAACTGTTCTATAAAAGTTATTACAAAAGAAATTACATATTATCACCTTCCCCCCAGAAAAAATCCACAGAAAAAAATTAAATAAGTATATTTCATACTTATTTAATTTTTTTTCTGAAGATAGACACCCCCATAGTCTGATTATTAGTTAAATTTCTAAATTGCTTTTCTTCTCTGTCCTTTTTTTTTTTTGTTTTTATTGACATGATCTGTACTTGAAAATAAAAAAAAAAATTCTATTCAGCTCTGATTGTTTTTTATCATGAATGCTTGAAATTCCTCTTTTTAATTAAATGTCCACCTTTCCCCAAAAAGGATTATATATTTTTGGTGAGGAGATGATTTTTGGTTGTAATCCTAGATTCTTTGCCCAAATATAATAGTCCAACCCTTCTGTTACTTTTATGTAGAACCTGCTAAATCTTATGTTATCTTAACTATAGCTCCACTGTAGAATGTTCTTTTCTAAAATATAAAGTTCTCTGAGAGCAGGTTTCTTGGGGGCTTCTGGAGGCAGTCTTCTTTTCAATTCATAATAATAATCACCTCAAATGCAGCCAATTGTTAAAGTCTAAATCCTTTATTGTTTCCTTTTAAGTCTTATCTCCTTCCTTGGGCCCAGTTAGCTTTTTTAGAGTCCTATCTCTCTCCTTGGTTCCTGCTGCTAGTCCTTTGCCTCTGCTAGCTTCATTCTCTCCTCCTCCAAATGTCTCCAGGCAGCATAAAGGTAGAAGTTGGAATGAATCTGACTCTACCTCCAAGAGTGAGCTTGTGGGTTAGTGGGCTTCCTGAAGTGCATCCTGGTTGAGGGCCCTGGCTTATATGCTCCCTTAAAGGTGTGAACTCTAATAAGTACTAAGTACATGTAGAGAACTGTTAAGCACCCTGCTAAACAACTATTATCTCTATCAATTCCACTGACTTAGCATCTTGTAAGACTTCTAACACCACTATATTTGAATTATCTCTTTCTGGATGTTTGCAATTTATTCTCCTTGACCTGAGAATTTCAGAATTTGGCTGTGATATTCCTTGTACTTTTCATCTTGGTATCTCTTTCAGAAGGTGATTGGTGGATTTTTTTTTTCAATTTTTATTTTACCAGCTGATTCTAGAATATCAGGACAATTTTTCTTGATAAATTCTTGAAAGATAATGCCCAGGCTCCTTTTTTATCATAGTTTTCAGGTAGACCAGTAATTTTTAAATTGTCTTTCCCGGATCCATTTTCCAGCTCAGTTGTTTATCCAATGAGATATTCCATATTGTTTTCTTTTTTTAAAAAAAATTAACATTGTTTCTTGATTTCTCACAAAATCATTAACTTTCATTTGTTTAATTCTGAGTTTTAAGAAATTATTTTTCCTCAATGAATTTTCGTACCTCCTTTCCCATCTCACCAAATTTGCTTTTTAAGGCATTCTTCTCATTAGCTTTTAGTATTTCCTTTTGAATCACACTCATTTCTCTTCCCATTTGTCTTCTAGTTCTCTTATTTAATTTTCAAAATCTCAATTCTTATTTTTCTTGGATGCTTTGGAAGTAGGAAATTTGACTTTGTTATCTTACTCTGAATGGGTGTTTTTATCTTCCTTGTTACCAGAATAACTTTCAATGGTCAGAAACTCTTTTTTGTTTGTTTGTTTTCTGCTCATTTTCCTAACCTCTTATTCTGCTTTTAACTTTGCTCAAGTAGGGCTATGTTTCCAAGGTGGAGAGTGTAATGTAACAAACTTCAGGGGTTTTGTGCAGCTGTTTTCAGAGATCCTTCTAGGGACCTGATCACAAGCATTCTTTTCTGCTTTGGGTCTGTCAGGGGAGTCCCTTCTCCTTAGTAGCTGTAAGTTACATTGTGATAAAGCAACAGAGTTCTTCTTTAGTGCTAGTAAAGTGTCCTCCTGATCAGCTATTTGTCATCCTTGCCTTCTATGGGCTGAGACCTCCAGATGCTACCTTCACCTTTGCTGACAACTCTGTTGCCACTGCCAATTTTTTCCTAAGGCCCTCTCATCCTATTGAGACAAACTTTTCTTGCCCACCTTCTAAATTATCTTTGGTGTCTTTGTGATGAGAGATCTGAAAACCACCGATGCTCCTTCTGATTCAGAGGTTCCAAGTCCCACTCCTGCTTTTCAAGCACCCAGATTGGGACTGAGGCTATGCTGGTATAATCTGCACTGGTTCTGCACTGGATTTTCACCTAGGTGCAACAGACTTTTATTGCTGACCTTCCAATTCATCTTTTCATGGAAAATTGATCCACTCTTTTTGTGGATTCTGATGCTTACAATTTGTTTAGAATCATTATTTGAAGAAGTTTGAAGGGGAGTTTAGGGAGAGAACCAGCAAATTCCTGCCTTTACTCCACCATCTTGACTCTACAAATAGCTTTCCAATGTATAGTTAGACAGGACAATTTTCTTTCTTTCAAAGAAGATGATTAGATATACCAGGTTCTTGCACTCAAATTTAAAAAAAAAATAAAAAAGCTTAGCATTATGACATCAATTGGGTAGAAAGAGGAATTTCAGAAATTCCCTCATTTAAAGCCAAGAAGTATAAAGAGAAACCACTTAATAAATCAACAAATATTTATTCTGCTTAGTATTTGTCAGATATTGTGTTATGTTCCAGGAATAGCAAGAAAAGCAAAAATCACAGACTCTGTGTCAGACTCTGACTTCCAGGAGTTTACTTTCTTTTTATAATATTTTTATAGCTTTTTTATTTATAAGATATGTGCATGGGGAATTTTTCAGCATTGACAATTGCAATACTTTTTGTTCCAATTTTTCCCCTCCTTTCCCACCCTCTCCCCCAGATGGCAGATAGAACAATACATGTTAAATATGTTAAATTATATGTTAAATACAATATATGTATATATGTCCATACAGTTATTTTGATGCACAAATAGAACCAGACTTTGAAATAGTGTACAATTAACCTGTGAAGGAAATCAAAAATGTAGGCAGACAAACATAGAGAGATGGGAAATTCTATGTAGTGGTTCATACTTATTTCCCAGAGTTCTTTTGCTTTGTATAGCTGGTTCAATCCATTACTGCTCTATTGGAACTGATTTGATTCATCTCATTGTTGAAGAAAGCCATGTGCATCAGAATTGATCATCATATATTTTATTGTTGAAATATATAATGATCTCCTTGTCTTGCTCATTTCACTCAGCGTCAGTTCATGTAAGTCTCTCCAGGCCTTTTTGAAATCATCCTGCTGGCCATTTCTTACAGAACAATAATGTTCTGTAACATTCATATATCACAATTTATTTAGCCATTCTCCAATTGATGGGCATCCACTCAGTTTCCAGTTTCTAGCCACTACAAAGAAGGCTTTCACAAACATTCTTGCACATGCAGGTCCCTTTTCCTTCTTTAAGATCCAAGAGTTTACTTTCTAATGAAGGAGACAACATATAAATAAATATAAATGTAAGGTAATAAGATGATAATTTTAATATCAATAATAATTAGCATTTATAAGACATTTATTATATACCATGCATTGTGCTATTTTTCTTTTCTTTCTGCAAATTTTATTGATCTTTACAACAACCCTTGGAGATGAACACTATTTTTATCAGATTTAATGGTTTACTAAAGTAAACAGATGTTAAAGGACCTGTCCACTGACACATAGCTAATGAACATTTTAGGGAGAATTCGATTTAATGAATTACTGACTTCAGCTTAGTGCTCTATCCACTGTGCCTAATCTCATTGATATGTGTGTGTGTGTGTGTGTGTGTGTGTGTGTGTGTATGTGTGTGTGTGTGTGTGTCTGTGTGTGTATG
Organism: Sarcophilus harrisii; assembly: GCF_902635505.1. NCBI lineage: Eukaryota > Metazoa > Chordata > Mammalia > Dasyuromorphia > Dasyuridae > Sarcophilus > Sarcophilus harrisii. The sequence continues at coordinate 395,602,869 of NC_045427.1, forward strand.
ATGTGTTGGGATGAGGAAAAGAGATGGAGTGAAGTCATGAAATGACATGGGGAATGAGAGAGAGTTTAGGATGACATCTAAGTTACAAACCAGTGGGAATGGGAAGATGATTTTAACTTCAACAGTAATAAGGAAATTAGGGATAAGATTAAGAGGGCATTTAATGAATTTAAGGTGTCTATGGCAAAGAGATTTCCAATAAGCTGTTAGAAATGTGAGATGAAGCAAAAAAAAAATGGTTTGTACTCCCTTATCATGGAGATGATTATTGAATCCATGGGGAGATGATGAGATTTCTCAAGTGAAGTAGTACAGAGAGAAAAGAGAAGAAGATCTAGGATAGAATTCTATCCTCAAGATTAGTGACTATGACTTTTGTGTAGATCTAGCTAAGGAGTTTGAGAAGGAGCAGATAGGAAATAGGAAAAAAGAACACAAGGAAGTAGTATAATAAAAACCTTGAAAAAACAGAATATCCAAGAAAAGAGGGTGATCCACATTGACAAAAACTACAGGGTTGTTAAGAAAGATAATGATTTAGAAAAATGTAGTAAATTTAGCAATCAAGATATTTAGTAGCTTTGGTTAGAAGCTATACTATATAAGGTTAAGAGCAGTGAGTAAAAGTGAAACAGAAGCATCTTTTGTACACAGTCTTCATGAGGACTTTAGCCACAAAAGGCAGGAGAGGATTAGTGAGGATGTATTGAGTGAGTTTTTTTGAAAATAAGGCAAGTGGGAGGCAAAGCCAAAATGATGGCAAAAGGCAGGAACTTGCTTAACCTCTCCTCCAAATTGCTCCAAATTCCTTTAAATAATGACTAAATAAATTTTAGAGGATCAGAACACCCAAAAAGATGTAACATTTTCCAGTCAAAAACAATTTAGAAGCTCAACAGAAAAGGTCTGTGATAGAAAGGTGAGAATCGAGCCTGCATTCCCAATGTAGGAAGTGCCTTCACATCCCTGGACTCAGCCCCACCCTGGGACAGGGCTCTACATCTGAATCAGTGGAATGGCTTCCAGATCTCTTAGCCCAGAGACACCAAAGAGAACTTGGAAAGTTAGCAGAAAAGGTCTGTGGACCCATAATGGAAGCCCAGTGTGTGATCCAAATGCAATCCTCAGCCCTGCCCTGGACCCTACTGTTAGTGAGGCAAGACCTCTGAATCAGTAGTTGTGCTATAGGTTTCTAGACCTCTCAACCTGGTGACATAAAGGAGGACTCAGAAGTTCAATGGAGAGGGTCTGTGACAGTAGGGTAGGAGGCTCTGGTGTGCAGTCCCAGTACTTCCTGGTTCAGCAGAGCCCCAGTCCCCCATCAGCACACTTGATTTTACAACTACAATGGGACAAGGAAACACCTAACAGCTCCAGGGCAGAAAAAGAATCTGTGTGGTCAGATTCCTAGAAGGATTTCTGGAAACAGCTGTACAAAATCCTTAAAGCTTGGAATAGTGCATCTTCTATCCTGAAAACAGAGCTCTACTTTAACAAAGAATTAAAAGCAGAATAATATGTTAGGAAAATGAACAGAAAAGAAAGACAAGTTTCTGACCACTGAAAGTTATGGTGACAAGGAAGATTAAAACACACTCAGATGATAAAGTCAAAGTTCCTACATCCAAAGCCTCGAAATAAAAAATAAGAATCGGGCTCAGTCTTGGCAGAGTTTGTAGTGTTCTTTGTTTGGTTTTCTGGAGGTCTTGGAAGCAGCCTTAAGTTTCAGTAGAGTAATCACCACAAGAATAGTCAGGTGTTAAAGTCCAAAATTCTTTATTGTCTCCTTGGCCTGGTGCTCAGCTAACTTTCGCTTGGCCTTCAGAGGGACTTGGTGTCAGTGGAGAAAATGCAGGAGGATAGGTCACCATGGTGATGAAAATGAAGTGAGTCTAAGTCAAAGGGTGTGTACTTCAGTCTCCAGTCACCAGATGGAATGAATCTGTCTCTGCTTCCCTTGGCTGAATTCATCTCAGTTTTATGCTCTACACTGAGTAGAAACCAAAGATAAGGTCACTAGGAAACCATTATTTGTTGTAAGATTAAATCAATTATACTGAATTTAGAGAACTATTAATCACCATGCTAAACTAGATAACCACTGTATCATTCAATTCCACTGACTTAACACCTTGTAAGAATACTTGTTTCAAGTTCAGAGTTCTGGCCCATAACAGAGCTCAACAGGTACTTTGAAAATAAGTAAGAGAAAGAGAAGAACAATTAGGGAAAGAATTGAGAGAGGTAACAAAAGGAAAAACAAAAAGCTAATGAGTAGAAGAATGCCTTAAGAAGGCAAAATTGGTCAATTGGGAAAGGAGGTACAGAAGCTCACTGAGAAAAATAATTCCTTGAAAAATAGAATTGAGCAAATGGAAGTTAATGACTTTCTGAGTAATATATCATTGGAAAAACAACTGACCTGGAAATTAGTTCCAGGAGAGAGAATTTAAAAATTATTATTCTAACAGAAAGTCATGTTAAAAAAAAAAGAGTCTGGACCTCATCTTTAAGAAATTATCAAGGAAAATTGTCCTGATCTAGAACTAGAGGGTAAAATATAAATTGAAGAATCCATTTATCACCTCCTGAAAGAGATCCCCAAATAAAAACTCCTAGGAATATTATAGCCAAATTCTAGAACTCTCAAGTCAAAGAGCAAATATTGCAAGTATCCAGAAAGAAACAATTCAGGAATAGTGAAACCACAGTCAGGATAACACAAGATTTAGCAGCTTATACATTAAAGAACTGGAAGTCTTGGAATATGTTATTCTGGAGAGCAAAAGAGCTAAGACTGCAACCAAGAATCACTTATCCATAAAAACTGAGTATAATCCTTCAGAAAAAAAGGTGGTCATTCAATGAAACAGATGGTTTTCAAGCATTCATGATGAAAAAACCATTGCTGTATGGAAAATTTTATTTTCAAATACAAAATTTTTTGAAAAAGTATAAGTAGATAATCAGGAAAGTGATATCATAAGAGACTTAATAAAGTTAATCTGTTTACATTTCTAGATGGGAGTATACTTGTAACTCATTAGAACATTCTCTTTATTATAGCAGTTAGAGTATGTTTAGACAGAGGGTACAGGTGTGAGTTTAATATGAAGGGATACTCTATTTTTTTAAATGATGAAATTCAGAGGTGAGAAGATATTGAGAGGTAGGGAAAGGGAAAAGTGGAATAGTCTCTCTTCTCTCACTCTTTTTCTTGAGGGTTTTATTTTCATTAGAATGATAGATTCATTTAAGAATCAAAAATGGTTTGATTCTTAATACTTCCTTGACCTTTATAGAAATGTTTTGAATAACTTGACAGGTGGTTTCTTAATTGTTAGTGGGGATAAGTGAAACAACCTAGAACTCAGAAATCTTAAAAACAAATGTAAAAAAAAATTTTTTTTAATATAACTGGGAAAATATTAAATAAATAAATATTCCTTAAAAAATCTTTTTTTTTTTCAAAAAAGAGAACTAGGAAGACATAGACATGTTTGTAGGCAGTAATAAAACTGTCAATAGAGAGGTAAAACTGAAAATAAGTGACAGAAGGAGAACAGTAGAGAGGACAAACTGCTGGAGTAGATACTAGCAGGAAATGACTTGTAAATGTGGAGAGGTTTGGCAAAGAGAATGGCTATCTCATTACATGAGAAAGCATAAAGAAGAAACAATCACAGAAGGCACTTACTTTACTTAAATAAGTAAAGTAAGATGATATGAAAGGAGGCAGCATTTGGTAAAATGAAACAGACATGGTGAAAGGGAATGATCACTGAACCAAAATTGAAAATGTGGTTTCTTCTTCCACAACAATCACTCATTTACAATACCCTATGTAAGCTACTCCTCTAGTGCAGGCCCTCATTAGTTCCAACCTGGAAAATTAAGACATCCTTTTAATTGGTGTTCTTGACTCAAGTATCTACCAATCCTAATCAATCTTCCATTCAGCTATCAAAATTATTTCCCTAAAGTTCTGATATGACTATGCCATCTCCCTAGTTAATAAAATCCCTTACATCTTTGTCTTTGTTATTTCCAGCTTTAAATATAAAATCATACATTTGTAATTTAAAACTCTTAACAACCATATTCCTTCCTCTCTTTTTTAATTGTCTTTCTTGCTTTCTCTCAGGCTTGATACACTAGCTCCAACACTTCAGCATTTTCAGTTGGTGCCTTATTTTTACCCTCACCTTCAAGTCACAGCTAAAAATCCTATCTTCCTCAGTAAGCCTTTCTTAATTGCTTTTAATTCCAGTTTCTTCTTTCTATTGACTATCTCCATCTTACTCTATATGAAGTATATTGCTCCATAGTTATTTGTATCTTCTCTCCCACTGAAGTGTGAGCTCCTTCAAAGCAGGACCTGTTTTTGTCTTTCTTTATATCTACAACACTCAGAATAGTGATTTAGTAAGTACTTTAGAGGTGTTTAATAACAAAGTTATTGGCTGATATCACCTGGTTTCAAACTCTGTATTCTAAACAAAATGTCAAGGAAGAGAAACTATTTCATAGTAATAGAGGATGCTAGGTTTAGAGGTTAAAAATACTTTAATATATCACCCTTATTTTACAGATGAAGAAAGTATGCATACAGAGTTTACATGACCTGCCAAAAGTCATTTGACCAGAAAGGTGATAGAGTACAAATAATAATGCAGAGGTCTGAGCCCCCAAATCTATGCCTATTCAGATAACTCCACCCCTCAGTGGGCCATCTGGTAGTGCAAAAAATTAAATGGAGGAAGAGGCTAAATGAAAGGACAGAGATTTGAATGTGCAGAAGTTGGGGGTAGGGCCTGGGAGATTTTTCAAGCCATTTTAAAATTCTGTTTTCATTTTCAGAGTCTTTGCTTTTCTCAGGGAGCTGGAATAAATTTTCAAAGGGGGCTAATTATTCTTTCTCTGGGAAAAAAAAACCTTAATTGCTTCACAGTTTAATTGAATGAGGATAGATTAGTTTCCGCTGAAGGTTTATTTTTCCTTTTTCAAAAACTGAGATTTGCTTAAAATGAGGAACTAAGGAACAGAGAGAATCGGCTCCTTGGACTTCATCTGAAGGTTGCCTAATATGCAAATACATAACTGGATCTCTCCAGGGAGAATTGAGAGCAGTGTGGGCTTGCTTAGTTCAACTTTACTTTGGAAAGTTTTATGGCCTTCATATATTAACTCTTCATTTCAACGATTAGAAGAATAAATGCAACACGGGTTGGTGTAATGTTTATGGGCCTAAATGAGGAGATACAAATTCATTTAAATTTATTTGAGGAACTTAGACAAGTTATTTTTGGTCATTATTAGTCTTGGTTATCCTTAAGGTAAGGACAATGGTGACTGTCAATAGACAGAATAATATCTCTAGCATCAAAAGAAATCAAGTTAGATATAACTTCTGATGCTTAACACCTGTGTGACCTTGGGAAAGCCATATGTTAATCAGATTGGGTTTAATCTGTAAGATGAGAAGGTGGGACTTATTGGTGTCTGAGGCTCATTCCAGTTTCAGAGATATGATGCCATGATACTTGGTGGCTTTCGATTTAATATTGTATTTTCCATAATTTCTAACATTCATTTTTTAAATTGAGTTCAATATTCTCTCCATCCCTCTCCAACTCCATTTTAGAAGTTAAGAAAATTGATATAGGTTTTATATATATATATATATATATATATACACACACATATATGTAATCATGAAAAATATATTTGCATATTAGTCATGTTATAACACAAAATATAGATCAAAATAAAATCCCAAGGAAAAAAAAAAACATTTCAATCTATATTTAGCTTTAAACAGTTCTTTCTCTGGGAATGAATAGCACTTTTCATAAGATCTTCAGAGCTATCTTGGATCTCTATGATTTGCAATTACATCATTCACAGCTGATCATCTTAGAATATTGCTATTACTGTGTACAATGTTCTTATGGTTTTACTCATTTCACTTTTCATCAGTACATGCGTTTCTCCAGGAATTCTTAAAGCATTTAAATCATCATTTCTTGTAACACAATAGTATTTCATCACAATTATATATCATAAATTGTTTAGCCACTCTCCAATTGATGGGCATCCTCTCAATTTCCAATCCTTTGCCACTGTAAGGTGATAAATATACTTAGACATAGTTGCAAATTGTTCTACATTATGGTTAAATCTGTTCACAAAACCGTTAATAGTGAATTAGTTTTTTAGTTTCCCCATATCCCCTCCAATATTTATCATTCTCCTTTTATGACCTATTAATCAATATATTAGGTAGGTGGCATTTCATTACCATTGTTTTAACACGCATTTCTCTAATCAGTAGTGATTTAGAGCACTTTTTCATATGGTTAAAATAGTTTTGATTACTTAATCTGAAAAGTATTCATATTTTCGATCAGTTGTCATTTGGGAAAGGACTCTTATTCATATAAAGTTGACACATTTTTCTATTTATTTCAGAGACAAGACTTGTCAGAGACAGTTGATTATTATTTTTTTTTTGCCATTATGATTGCTATTTCTATCCAACCTATTTCCCTCCTATTTATTGCCTTCTCTCTCTCTACTTTCATGGTATGGTTCCTCAAAAATGGTTTAATAATTACTACTTCTTTCCCCAATCCACCTTCCTTTTTATGAGCATACCTCTTCTCTTATTTCCTTATCTTCCTATTTTCATGTAGGATAAGACAGATTTTTACATCCAATTAATTGTGTATGATATTTCCTCTTTCAGCTAATTTTTATGAGAGTATGGTACAAGCCTTCCCTGCTACCACCCCCAACTTCTCCTCCATTTTAACAGCTTTTTCTTGCCTCGATTATGTGAGATTTTCTCCCCCTTACATACTTGACTTTTTATTTCTACTACTTCATTCCTCTTACTCCTTAAATTTGTCTCATAGTTATCATCCCTTCATTATTTAGTTTAAACCTGTACTCTCTCCCTCTTCCTCTCTTTCTCTCTTTCTGTCTCTCCCTCTCCCTTTATACACATATATATGCATATATGTATGTATGTATGTATGTATATACAAACACACACACACACACACACACACACACACACACTCCTTGTAAGTATTCTAATAATGAGAAAGTTCTTATGAATTACAAAAATCATCTTTCCATGTAGAGATACAAACATTTTAAACTTATTAAATCCCTCATGATTTCCCTTTCCTGTTTACCTTTTTTTGTTGTTTGCTTTGCTTGAATTTTATATTTGAAAATCAGATTTTCCATTCAGCTCTGGTCTATTCATCAAGAATGTTTGAAAGTTTTCTATGACATTATTCCTCTTTACCCTGAAGGAGTATACTTAACTTTGCTGAGTAGGCGATTCTTGATTATAATTCTAGCTTCTTTGTCCTCCAGAATATCATATTTCAAGCCCTCCAGTTCTTTAAGGTAAAAATTCTTTTAATTTTGTGTTTTCCTGACTGGCTAAATTGTTTCTCTAGCTGCTTGTAATATTTTCTCCTTGATCTGTGAGCTTTGAAATTTGTCTGTGCTATAACTGGGAGTTTTCATTTTGAGATACTTTTCAGGAGATGATCAGCGGATTCATGCAATTGCTTTTTTTATCCTCTAAGATTCAGATACATCAGCAAAAATTTCCTTTATCATTTCTTGAAAGATGGCATATAAACTTTATCTTTTTATTGTAGCTTTAAGGTAATCCAAAAATATTTAAATGATCTTTCTTGGATTTATTTTTTTAGGTCAGTTGTTTTATGAATGAGATATTTCACATTATCGTATTTTTTATTCATTCTTTTGATTTTGATTTATTGTTTCTTGTGGTCTCATAGAGTCATTAGCTTCCACTTGCTCAATTCTAATTTTTAAGTAATTATTTTCTTCAGTAAATTTTTCTACTTCTTTTTTCATTTGTCCAATTTTTTTTGTACTTCTTTCACTATTTGGTATCTATATCTATATTCATATTCATCTATTTATATATGTATCTATAAGGTGTTATTTTCTACAATACTTGTGTGTATGTGTCCTTTACCAAATTGATGACTTTTTTTCATGATCATCTCCCATTTCTCTTCCTATTTTTTCCTCCTACCTCTTTTTTCATCTTCAAAGTGTTTTTTGATCTTTTTCACAGACTGAGAGCAATTCATAGTTTTCTTAAATGCTTTGGATGGAGGGATTTTGACATTTTGGTGTTCTCGGTACGTGTTAAACTTTCCATGGTCAACATTTTTTTCTCTTGTTTACTCATATCCCCAGTCTACTTCTGACTTTTAAATTTTGCAAAAGTAAGACTCTGTTTTCTTTTTTTTTTTTATTTAATAGCCTTTTATTTACAGGATATATGCATGGGTAACTTTAAAGCATTAACAATTGCCAAACCTCTTGTTCCAATTTTTCACCTCTTACCCCCCCACCCCCTCCCCTAGATGTCAGGATGACCAGTAGATGTTAAATATATTAAAATATAAATTAGATACACAATAAGTATACATGACCAAAACGTTATTTTGCTGTACAAAAAGAATCAGACTCTGAAATATTGTACAATTAGCTTGTGAAGGAAATCAAAAATGCAGGTGTGCATAAATATAGGGATTGGGAATTCAATGTAATGGTTTTTAGTCATCTCCCAGAGTTCTTTTTCTGGGCATAGCTAGTTCAGTTCATTACTGCTCCATTAGAAATGATTTGGTTGATCTCGTTGCTGAGGATGGCCTGGTCCATCAGAACTGGTCATCATATAGTATTGTTGTTGAAGTATATAATGATCTCCTGGTCCTGCTCATTTCACTCAGCATCAGTTCGTGTAAGTCTCTCCAGGCCTTTCTGAAATTATCCTGTTGGTCATTTCTTACAGAACAGTAATATTCCATAATATTCATATACCACAATATATTCAACCATTCTCCAACTGATGGACATCCATTCAGTTTCCAGTTTTTAGCCACTACAAAAAGGGCTGCCACAAACATTCGTGCACATACAGGTCCCTTTCCCTTCTTTATAATCTCTTTGGGATATAATCCCAGTAGTAACACTGCTGGATCAAAGGGTATGCACAGTTTGATAACTTTTTGAGCATAGTTCCAAACTACTCTCCAAAATGGTTGGATTCGTTCACAACTCCACCAACAATGCATCAATGTCCCAGTTTTCCTGCATCCCCTCCAACAATCATCATTATTTTTTCCTGTCATTTTAGCCAATCTGACAGGTGTGTAGTGGTATCTTAGAGTTAGTAAGACTCTGTTTTCAAAGTGGAAGGCTCATTATCCCAAACTTCAGGCATTTTGTGCACCTGTTTTCAGAGATACTTCTAGGGACAAGTACATGTTTAGTTCTTACAAGGTGATTTAATCTACGAAGAGATGTGTTTATTCCTCTCTTGGTTTGTTCTCTGATCTGGGAGCAACTACAAACATTATTTTCTGCTTTGCAATTATGAAGAGAGTTCCCACTCCACTGTGGCCACAAGGTCTGATGTGCTTGTGTTCCTATTTGCCCTGGGACTGCTACCAAAAACTGCAGCCCAAGTATGGACAAAACATAGTTCTTGCTCCTAGTGCCAGCAAAGAGACCCCTGAAATCTCCTTCTGACCAGAGGAGGAGGAGGAGAAGGAAGAAGAGGAAAAAGAGGAGGAAGAGAACATTGATAATGATGATGATGATGGTAGTGGTGATAAATGAAGTCAGTAGCACTTGAGGGATGAATAGGGTGGTTTCTAGTAAGAAATCTCCTGCACAATGAGCCTCTTGAGGTAAGTCTTGAAAAAAATCTGGAAAGCCAAGAAGTATAAGTAAAGAAGCAGAATCCCCAAAGCTTAGGGTCAATAAATACAAAAGCTTATTGCACAGACCCAGACAAGTGTAATAGACTCTTAACAGGTCTTCATGGCTGTACTTTTTCCATTTCAATCTTTTGTTAGAGTGTATTGAGTACTCAGCAGAATTAGTCCATCTGGTGTGAAGGCTTGCTGACACTCTTTCCAGGATGCTCACCCACCTTTAGTGTCTGCCTAATTTATCTCATTCTTACCTGTGACTCCAAGAAGTTATAGCATGAACACTGGTGACACCCCAGTAAACAGTTTCTGCAGGTGGTAAAAACTATCTCAGGGGAAACTACTAGGCCTGAAACCCTTTGGTGAATTAGGAAGATTTCTAGCCCAAGCTATGAACTCTTTCTGTAGTGAAATGAGTGGATGAGAACCAATATTCCAACCAATGGTCCAACACCAATAAAGATGGGGAAAGCAGGTTTCGTGGAGTACTTTGATCAGATATTGAAGACTTCAAGGACAGTCAGTGCATCCAATTGTCAGTCATTTTCACCTGCTACTGGACTTTATTGACTCAGTGGAGCTGATAGTTCTGTACAATTTTTACTCACTTAAATCCAATCCACTTTCAAGTTAGAATGTTAACCTCTGATGTCATTGGTCTTTTTGAAAATGAAGGACAAACAACATATTATTAACAAAAATATTTTATCCTATATCAATCTAACCATTTCATTCCTTTGCCCAAAAATCTTTAGGGACTTCTCCTTATTAAATTTTAAACTGCTTTACCTTACATTTGAGACACTATATTATCTGATATTATTATAACTTTAAAATGTTATGTTATAATTCTTTCTCTTTGTTTTATAAATTATTCAAACTGGATGATTTTTTGCTCCTTTTCACACTTCTTGTACTTAAATGTCATTATTTCTTTAAACTTTTCTTCCTGTCATTGCCTGTACATGAAATGTCCTCTGTACCAATTCATGTGTTAAATTCTTTTGTATTTATTAAACTACAATTTAAATTACATCTTGAAAAACTTTTCTTTTTTATTTTTTATTAAAGCTTTTTGTGTTCAAAACATATGCATGAATAATCTTGTGTTCCAATGTTTTCTCTTTCTCCCTACCCTTTCTTTAGATGGCAAATAATTCAATGTCTTCTATACATATTACCATAATTATCATGCTGAACAAGAAATATCAGATCAAAAAGGGAAAAAAATGAGAAATCAAACAAACAACAAAAAAGTGAAAATACTATGTTGTGGTTCTGTAGTCTTTTTGCTAATATTTTATTTAAGATTTTAGCATCAATATTCATTAGGGAGATTGGTCTATAATTTTCTTTCTCTGTTTTCAACCTACCTGGTTTAGGTATCAGTATCATGTTTGTGTCATAACAGAAATTTGGTAGGACTCCTTCATTCCCTATTTTTTTCAAATAGTTTGTATAGCACTGGGGTTAATTGTTCTTTAAACGTTGGTAGAATTCACATGTAAATCCATCTGGTCCTGGGGATTTTTTCTTAGAGAGTTGGTTAATAGCTTGATTTATTTCTTTTTCTGAAATGGGACTACTTAAGTAATTTACTTCCTCATCTGTTAATCTGGGAAGCCTATATTTTTGGAGATTGTCATCCATTTCACTTAGGTTATCAAATTTATTGGCATAAAGTTGGGCAAAGTAACTCCTTATTATTGCTCTAATTTCCTCTTCATTGGTGGAAAGTTCTCTCTTTTCATTTTAAGACTAACAATTTGATTTTCCTCTTTCCTTTTTCTAATGAGATTTACCAAAGATTTATCTATTTTATTGTTTTTCTTCATAAATCCAACTCAGTTTTATTTATTAGTTCAATAGTTTTTTTAAACATTCAATATTATTAATTTCTCCTTTTATTTTCAGAATTGCTAGTTTAGTATTTGATTGGGGTTTTTTAATTTGCTCTTTTTCTAGCTTTTTAAGTTGCAAGCTCAATTTATTGATCTTCTCTATTTTATTCAACTAAGCCTCTAAAGTTATAAAATTTCCCCTTATTACTGCTTTGGCTACATCCCACAAAGTTTGGTATGTTATCTCATCGTTGTCATTTTCTTGGGTGAAATTATTGATTGTGTTTATAATTTGTTGTTTCACCTAATCATTCTTTAAGATGAGATTGTTTAGTTTCCAATTACTTTTTGATCTATTTACTCCTAGTTTTTTGTTGAATGCAGTTTTTATTGCATCATGATCTGAAAAGAATGCATTTACTATTTCTGTCTTCTTGCATTTAATTTTGAGGTTTTTATGTCCTAATATATGGTCAATTTCTGTATAGGTTCCATGAACCGCTGAGAAGAATGTATACTCCTTTCTGTATCCATTCAGTTTTCTCCAAAATTTTGTCATACCTAATTTTTCTAATATTCTATTTACTTCTTTAATTTCTTTCTTATTTGTTTTGTGGTTTGATTTATCTAATTCTGAGAGTGCAAGGTTGAAATATCCTACTATTATAGTTTTGCTATCTATTTCTTCTTGCAACTCTCTTAACTTCTTTAGAAGTTAGATGCTATACCACTTGGTGCATATATGTTTAGTATTGATATTGCTTCATTGTCTATGCTACCTTTTAGTAAGATATAGTTTCCTTCCTTATCACTTTTAATTAGATCAATTTTTACTTTTGCTTGGTCTGAGATAAGGATGGCTACCCCTGTTTTGTTGACTTCACCTGAAGCATGATAAATTCTGCTCCAGCCTTTTACCTTTACTCTGTATGTATTTCCCCACTTTAAATGTGTTTCCTGTAAAGAACATATTGTAGAGTTCTAGCTTTTGATCCAGTCTGCCATCTGCCTCCGCTTTATGGAAAAGTTCATCCCATTCACATTTATGGTAAAAATTATCAATTCTGCATTTCTTGTCATCCTATTATACCCAGATTATGCTTTTCTTTTTCTTACGCCGCCTTCCCCCTTCCCCAGTATTAAACTTATGGGTACCACTTGCCTCACACAGCTCTGCCTGTTTAGAATCCCTCCTACCCTTTTCTGAATCCTTTCCCCTTTCTTGTACTTCCTCCCCCACTTTTTAATGAGGTGAGAGAAGTTTCTCTGTAAACAAAATATGTCAATTATTTTCTCTTTGAGTCAATTCTGATGAGAGTAAGATTCATACAATATTCCCCCCCCCTCTAAATTCCCTCAGATATGATAGGCTTCTTTTGCCTCTTTATGGGATGTAATTTCCTCATTTTATCTCCCCTTTTCCCTTTTTTTCTGATACTATCCCCTTTCCATTTCTATTTCCCTTTTTAAAATGTTATATCAGTATTATACATGTATTCTTTATGTATATCCATAACAGAAATACAGTTCTCAAGAGTTCTTTTTACCTTTTTCTGCTTCTCTTGAGAACTACATTTGGAACTCAAATTTTTTTTTGTTTAGTTCTGGTTTTTTCCTTAGAAACGAATGGAATCCATCTGTTCATTAAACGTCCATCTTCTTCCCTGGAAGAAAATGCTCAGCTTAGCTGGGTTGTTTATTCTTGGCTGCATTCCAAGTTCTTTTGCCTTTCGAAATATCAGATTTCAGACCCTTTGATCTTTTAATGTGGAAGCAGCTAGATCTTGAGTGATCCCTATTGTGGCTCCTTGGTATTTGACTTTTTTTCCCCCTGGCTGCTTGTAATATTTTTCCTTAGTCTGATAATTCTGAAATTTAGCCACAATATTCCTTGGAGTTTTTATTTTAGGGTCTTTTCCAGAAGGTGTTTGATAAATTCTTTCAATGCATATTTTAACTTCTGATTCTATTGTATCTGGGCAGTTCTCTTGATGATTTCCTGTAAAATAGTAAAATAGGCTCTTTTTTTTCATTATAATTTTCAGGAAGGCCAATAATCCTCAGATTATCTCTCTAGATCTATTTTCCAGGTCTGTTGTTTTCCAAGTAGGTATTTTAACATTTTTTTTCTATCTTTTTTCTTTTCTTTTTTTTTTTTTTTTTCGTTTTGCTTGACTGATTCTTGATGTCTCAAAGAATCATTCATTGGTATGTGTTAAGTTCTGATTTTTAATGAGTTATTTTCTTCATTAGCTTTTTTTTTACTTCTTTTTGTATATGTCCAATTGAGTTTTTAAATAAGTTGTTTTGCTCTATGGAATTTTTTTTTTCCATTTCACTATTTTTTTTTTACTAAATTATTTTATTTTTCCAATTCACAAATCCTACTTTCTTGGGAGTTCTTTATCTTTTCCAATTCACAAATCCTACTTTCCTGGGAGTTCTTTACCTTTTCCAATTCACATTTCAGGAAGTTGTTTTCTTTTTCCACTTTATCAAGTTTTGCTTCAAGTGAGTTATAAGTCTTTTCTCTACTCTCTTGCATAGTTTTTCTTTCCTCTCCCCATTTTTCTTCTAGCTCTCTCTTTTTTTAATAGCTTTTTATTTACAAGTTCCTATGTGGACAATTGCCAAACCTTTTGTTCCAATTTTTCCCCTCCTTCTTCCCACCCCCTCCCCTAGATGGCAGGATGACCAGTAGATGTTAAATATATTAACATATAAACTAGATACACAATAAGTATACATGACCAAATCATTATTTTGCTGTACAAAAAGAATCAGACTCTGAAATATTGTTCAATTAGCCTGTGAAGGAAATCCAAAATGCAGGCAGGCAAAAATATAGGGTTTGGGAAATAAATGTAATGGTTCTTAGTTATCTCCCAGAGTTCTTTCGCTGGGCACAGCTGGTTCAGTTCATTACTGCTCCATTGGAACTTATTTGATTCATCTCATTGCTGAGGATGGCCAGGTCCATCAGAATTGATGCTCATATAGTATTGTTGTTGAAGTATATAATGATATCCTGGCCCTGCTCGTTTCACTCAGCATAAGTTTGTGTAAGTCTCTCCAGGCCTTTCTGAAATCCTGCTAGTCATTTCTTTCTGAACAATAATATTCCATAATATTCATATACCACAATTTATTCAGCCATTCTCCAATTGATGTGCATCTACTCAGTTTCCATTTTCTGGCCACTACAAAGAGGGCTGCCACAAACATTCATGCACATACAGATCCCTTTCCCTTCTTTATGATCTCTTTGGGATATAAGCCCAGTAGTAACACTGCTGGATCAAAGGTTATGCACAGTTTGATATTTTTTTGAGCATAGTTCCAAATTGCTCTCCAGAATGGTTGGATGTATTCACAATTCCACCAATAATGTATTAGTTTCCCTGTTTTCCCATATCTCCGCCAACATTCTGCATTATCTTTTCCCTATTTTTTTTTCTAGCTCTCTTTTAAGATCCTTTTAAATTTCTTCTAGGATAGTCTTGTGTGGGGATCAATTTGTACCACTTTTTGGATCTTCATCTGGAGACAATTTGCTTTTAGTCTCCTCAGAGTTTGAAATTTGTTATTCCCTTTCACCATAAAAGTTTTCTGTGGTTAAAATTCTTTGCCTTTTTACTCATTTCTTTTTAAAAAGTTGGGGTCTGCTTTTAAGGCAAGGAAGGTTTTCCAAGGTTTCTCTACAAGCAGCAGCAAAGTGGCAGAAGCTGTGTTGAGCCTATGCTGACTTACTCCTGGTGCTGGGTGGGCATGGCCAGGTCTGTGAGACTGGCGTTTCAGGGTTCACTATTTACATTTTGTGTTTGTGTTGAATCTCTTATAACTTCTCTACTGATCTATTGGCTTGCAGGCAGGGCAAACTACCCAACATTAGTATAGAATCCCCCTTCCCCCATATTCTCCCTGGTGTAGAGTCTGTCCCACCTGGAGGAGTCTGCACCCCATCCCCTTCCAGGCTGTATAGAGTGTGTTGGTATCTGTGCTCAGACTGCTTGTGCCTGGCCACCTTCCTCAGTGCCCAACCAAAATGGATCTTTTCTGACAATCTTTCAAATTATCTTCTGCGGGTAATTTGTTGCACTCCCAATATTCGTGGATTTTGCCAGTCCAGAATTAATTCAGAGTCTGAATTTGGTGATTAGCTGAGGGTTATGGGAGAAGTTGAGAAAGAAGCATGTGTCCTCTCTGCTGTCTTGGCTCCAGCCCTTGAAAGTCAGTGTCTTAAGAGAGATGGTTGAGTCACTCAGTTTAAGTGACTTTCCCAAATTCCTACAGCTAGTATGTATTAGAGAGAGAACATGATGCTAGATCTTCTTTATCTTGGGAAACTCTCTTTTCTACTTACTGCATCATTCTGTGTATCCAACACTTTTCATGTCAATATTCTCATATTATATGTTTCATTTTGGAGTTATCTAGAAGTGAAGATGTTATCTGTTGTGTTTGTCTTTTACAAAACAAAAACAAAAACAAAAACAAAAAAACTTAGATGCCATGTGCTACTGCAGTATAAAGTTAGTTCTTTTCAGTTGCCCCCTCTGGGTTTAAATAAGGATACACACAAAATATCAGCATTTGTTTGCATATTCATAACTGAAAAGAATAATCTAGAAAGGCTTCAGTTGAAAGATGGGGGCAAAACAATTGCAATGTTATTTTCCAGAAGAATTATCTGATTCTATAAATAAGTCACCAACCATCTGGCACTTGGAAAGCAAAAAAAAAAAAAAATTCTCATGAAACTCTGGGGAAATGCCAGATGTTAAATATATATATATATATATATATATATATATATATATATATATATATATATATATGTATATATATCAAAACCTATAATCGTTACAATGCATTGAGTAAGTATAATATACAACCTCTAACTGTGATTCACTGAATCCTCTTTTAGCCATTATCTAAGATCATAGATAGTCATGTATTCTAATTCTCTGATGAAACCAGATGCTTTCCCTTTTTGGTCAAGCTCTACAGTTCTAGTGCTGAACATATTTAATGCTAGATTCTTCTGTGGAAGGAATTATAAAATAATGTTTTATTTGTGGCAAGATCTACCAAGGCTTCCCACACCTCCTTGTTATAACATAACATATGATTACAACAAAACTTTTAGTTCTGCTATGATTGTGGGACACTTATGACAATAAAACGTTTAACCCAAGTGGAGTTTGGGTCTCTCTTACTTAGTGATTGTTTGAAGACCAGGAGAGGCACTGTATAAAGCCAAAAGTGGTTGCATAAAAGGTGCTGTATCTTTTTTGCATGTTGTTGCTATATTAAGATTAAATAACACTCCTTTAGTTAATTGTAAAATGACCTATGAGTACCCCATTTTCCCCCCAAATTGAATTTGAACAGGAAGTTAGTGTCAGGCTCACTTAAACAGAGCATAAACAAACTTCATCTCAGTGGATTTATAATTGCCTGGGTTTTCAACTTTTGCATAGTCCTGACCATAGTTATCTTCTGAATCCTCTACCCTTATTAGAATTCTCTTTGTGGACCCCAGGCCTATTCCTGACCATGATTTTCAGTAGCATTTTGGAAAGAGGAATTTTTTTTTTATTTAATAGCCTTTTATTTACAGGATATATGCATGGGTAACTTTACAGGATTAACAATTGCCAAACCTCTTGTTCCAATTTTTCACCTCTTACCCCCCCCACCCCCTCCCCTAGATGGCAGGATGACCAGTAGATGTTAAATATATTAAAATATAACTTAGATACACAATAAGTATACATGACCAAAACATTATTTTGCTGTACAAAAAGAATCAGACTCTGAATTATTCTACAATTAGCTTGTGAAGGAAATCAAAAATGCAGGTGTGCATAAATATAGGGATTGGGAATTCAATGTAATGGTTTTTAGTCATCTCCCAGAGTTCTTTTTCTGGGCATAGCTAGTTCAGTTCATTACTGCTCCATTAGAAATGATTTGGTTGATCTCGTTGCTGAGGATGGCCTGATCCATCAGAACTGGTCATCATCTAGTATTGTTGTTGAAGTATATAATGATCTCCTGGTCCTGCTCATTTCACTCAGCATCAGTTCGTGTAAGTCTTGGAAAGAGGAATTTGAAGTTGAATGAAGACTTGAAGAAAAGAATGGAGCATTGAGAACAGTAAGAATGTTACTTAACTAATTCAGATTTCTGGTGATTTTCATTCAAAATAGATTTGTAGATCTTTCTTGGATAACTTGTCCATTTATGATCACAACTACATGCTGACTTTTTGTCTGTCACCAGGCTCTCTGGCTTCTGTTCCTGTTTGTATTTGAAAACTGTTAAGTGATTATTCTTTGAATTCTGGCCCTGGCTACCTAAATAATTAGCACTTTCCTTAATTTTGTTCTCTCTAGTACCTTAAATCCAAAGAAAATGATTGCCATAGGGAGCAGAAACTGAGTGCAGCCTTCAAGTTAGCCAAAAGTTCTAAAAAGTAGAGCTGAGGAATGGAATGCTTGTCAGACACAGGACAATGTGCAAAGTATTGGAGGTAACATATATAATAGTAAGTTGGAAGAAATACAAGTATGTATTTTTCAGTGTAAAGAAGAAGATGTAAAGAGGAGCCATGTAAAATAATTCCAGAAAGTCTTCTTCCCTCAGTCCCTTTCCCACTACTACAAAATCATTTTAGGCCAATATCACCAGAAATCTGAATTAGTTCAATAACTTTCTTATTATTCTCAGCACTTCCATTCTCTCAATTCTTTACCAAACTTCAAATTCCTCTTTCCAAAATGCTACTTCCTTTTGTTACTCTCTATTTTTTCAACTTTAGTCATACCATTTTCTGATGTTAGGAGAAATTTTTCAATGACCAAATAATCAAGGTGATTCTCACAGTCCAAGTCCCTAGTTTTTTTCTCATTGTTCCCCATTTTAGTATTCCATTCTGACTTGCACATTTATTGAACTATCCCCCCATCCCAAACATATTATGCTCATTTCAACATGCAAAGGTAGATTCAGGAAAAAAGTTATTTATCTGAGAGTACATGAAAGAATTCAGGCTATATTCAGTAAGGAATACAAAAATGAACAAAACAGTGGCTCTGGACTTCAGGAGTCTACAATGCCATCAGGTAGGTAAGAGAAACATTAAGAAAAAAATCAAATATCAAAGGGAGCAGAAAAACTGTAGGAACAATGGATAAGGCCTTTTTTGTAAATATAGCTAATATTCTAACAGTTACAGCTATTCCTAATAAGAGTTTCCAAACAGGAAAGAATTGACTCAGAAGCAAAGAAGTTCTGGCAGGATCTGGGTGTTCATTTATCACTATTAACTTAAAATAGATTTTTATTTTTAGTAAAATGCTTATTTTCTAATAAGACTTTTGCAATTACTTTTAGCTCCAAGGATCTATGCTATAACGATTTAAATAGTGTTGATAACATGACAGAGAATATAAGTAATTGTCAATGAATTGATTAGATAATAAGACCATAGAAGTTCATAGGACTAAGAGAAAATTTTCCTTAGTACTACTGCCTACATTGCTCCAATAAACCCTCACAGAGTCATTCTATGCCCACTTAATACATTGCTTTCTCTTTCTTTTTTTTATCTAAACTCATTCTGTCCTTCAACATTAATTATATTTATAATAGTTATAATTTACATAGCACCATGAATAAATTGACTTTTCCTTAAAATGATCAGTAGCATCTATTTAAAACCATCAGCAAGCATCATATGTAATGGAGACAAGCTAGAACCATTCCCAATAAGATCAGGAGTGAAACAAGGCTGCCCACTATTCAATATTGTTAACTTTGGCATAAGAGAAGAAAAAAAGATTAAAGGAATTAAAGTAGGTTATAAGGAAACCAATTTATCACTCTTTGCAGATTATATGATGGTATTCCAAGAGAACCTTAGAAAATCAACTAAAAAACTACTAGAAACAATTGACAACTTTAGCAAAGTTGCAGGATACAAGATAAAGCCACATAAATCAGCAGCATTTTATATATTACCAGCTAAGTCCAGAAGCAAGAGATACAAAAAGAAATTCCATTTAAAATAACCATCAATAGTACAAAATATTTGGGAAACTATCTGCCAAGGGAAAGTCAGGAACTATATGAGCAAAACTACAAAATACTTTCCATACAAATAAAGTGAGATCTAAACAATGGAAAAATATCCAATGCTCTTGAATAGGTTGGGCTTATATAATAAAGAAGACAATACTACCAAAACTAATCTATTTATTTAGTGCTACACCTATCAAACCATTGTTTCTATTGAGCCTATAACTCAAAGAGATCTTAAAGGAAGAAAAGGGATCCACATGTGCAAAAATGTTTGTGGCAAAAATCATAGTGGCAAGAAACTGGAACCTGAATGGATGCTCATCAATTGGAGAATATATTAATAAATTATGGTATATGGATGTTATGGAATATTATCGTTTTATAAGAAACAACCAATAGTATGATTTTAGAAAGGCTTGAAGACACATACATGAACTGATGTTAAGTGAAATCAGCATAACCAGGAGATGATTGTACACAGCAACTTCAGTATTAAACAACAATAAATTTTGATGAACTTGACTCTTTCTAACAATACAATGATTGATGGCAGTTCCAATGATCTTGTGATGAAGACAGCCATCTGCACCCAGAGAGAGGACTGTCAAAACTGAATGTGGATCACAACATAACATTCTCACTCTTTTTGTTGTTGTTCCCTTGCATTTTGTTTTCTTACTCATTTACTTTTTTATCTGGTTTCTCTTGTGCAGCAAGAGAATTATATAAAAATGTATATACATACTGCATTTAACATATATTTTGACATGTTTAACATATATTGAATTGCTTACCATCTAGGGCAGTGGTTCTCAAACTTTTGTTTTCAGTATCTTTATCCTATTAAAAATTATTGAGGGTATCTCCAAAGCATTTTTTGTTTATCTGGATTATATTTATAGACATTTACCATATTGAAAATAAAAACTATTGTTGAATTTGTAGACCTTCTAAAAGGGTTTCAGAGATCCCCATGATTCTCTAGACTATACTTTGAGAACCACTGATATAGGGGAAGGGGTGGGGGGAAGAAGAAAATCTGAAACACAAGGCTATGCAAGGGTCAATGTTGTCAAACTATTTGTGCATGTGTTTTGAAAATAAAATGCTTTGTAAAAAACTTACATAATATCTACAATGTGACAAGCATTATGATGTTTTATAAATAATCCCACAAATCTAAAAGGTAGGTGCTAATATTATTATTTCCATTTTAGAGAAGAGAAAACAAAGCAAACAAAAGTACCTGACTTGCACAGTGACCATGTGATAGTAAATGTCCAATGCCAAATTTGAATTTAAGTTTTTCTGACTCCAGGCTTAATGCTTTATCCTCTGTACTACTTATATCAAATTCCAGATTGTTTTATTTATTTCCATTATGTCTTATATCTGTAAATAGTATAAAAAGTCTTCATACTAAATAATTCAGCAAGCATTAAATAAATGTGACTGTGACAGGTGCTGGGGGAAATGTAAACAAGATGGCAGACTAGATATTTCTCCACCTCTCAAGTGTTTCTGAAAGAGAAATTATTCATCAAAAATAAAGCAGCTTAAGTTCTGTCTATGATCTTAGACATCCAGAGCCCAAAACCTTTTTAAAAAGATGCATAGATGTCCCAGAAGAATATAACAAAAAACTTTAATAGCACAATAAAAGAAATGAGAGAATTTCCCAGAACTTCTGGACATAGAAAGTGTAATATCAGTGGAAAGAATTCACAGATCATCTCTAAGAGAAAAACAACAACCAACAATCAATCAAAACAAAGCTGAAAACACTAAAACACATGATGGTTAAATTGAATACTACACTTCATAAAAACAAGTATTATAATTAATAAGTAATAAAAAGATACTCAAGTAAAATTAGCTTAAAAGCAAATAAAACAAGACTTCTGCACTAATCAGCAAACATAGAAAGAAATGTAATAATTTGTTCTAAAAAGCAATAGAGCTCAGGTTTCCTGAATTTAATCATATATGAAAAATGAGCCTTTAATTAAAAACAAAACTTGTTTAAAACATTTTGATAATAAAAATCATAACTGAAGAAATAATGTATTTATCAAATATTCTAAAAGAATCAAAAAGAGTTAGTAACTGCAGCAGCCAGGGATAGCAATAGAAACAGAGTTACCTTACAGAGACCAGTAAAAAACTCATTTCTAAATGTACAAAAAGGGAGGGGGGGTAGAAGTTTAATAGAGGTCTGAGTAAAAAGAAAGTCTTAATGCATTATGGACACAACCTGATCACACCCTATCTAGATGGTTTTTGTAGGATTACATTACAATATGGAAAGATGCATTAAAAGTGAGGAGGGGAGCAGAGAAAAAAAGAATATGTGATATGTCACAGTCAAATGACAGAGATGACCTTTATCATCTCAGAAGAAGAAAAGCCTACAGGGAAGTTAAGTGCCATAGATAGGGAAAGGATTGGAAGGAAAAAAAATGAGGAGAAAGGTCTTATTTTGACCATAAGAGGGACTTTAATTGATGAATGCTTTTATGGGATAGCTAATTTGATTAAAACAGAATGAGTAGAACATTAAATCAATAAAAGAACTTAATGAAAAGTTGAAATTACAGCAAGACTAGAGAAAAGAATACTCAAAATATGCATATAGTTATTGCTAACAAAAATAAGGATGCTAAAGAAAGAGGAACTTTCAGAAGACTAGATGTGGAAATTTAAACCAAGGAAAAATGAAACCCAGAAAGAAAGCTATTGGTCAATATCTTTAATATCGAAGAAACACAATTATTTAAATTAATTTACATACTAAGAATAGCTAGCATTTATATAACGTGATAAAGTTTTCAGAATTCTTTGTAACCATAATCTCACTTTATTTTTATAGAAACCCTAAGAGGTAGGTCATATTATCATTATTTCACAGTAAAGGGAATGAGATAGGCAGAGTTTAAACATGTCCATGTAAATTTCATAATTAATAAGTATGCAATGCTAGATTTGAACTCAGTTCTCCCTGACTTTAGGATCAGCACTTTCAGCATTGTACTGACTCCTTCTTCAGTGGGATTAGAACTCCCTTGCGCTTTACCATAAGGAAATTCAATGGCCTATAACAAGCGCAAGACTTGGAAAACTTTGTCAAAGATACACACAATAGCAAATTGAAATGTAGTTTCATGATGAATAATTAAAGATTTTTTCCTCAGTTTATTTTAATTTTCTTTTTTATTACAGCTTTTTATATACAAAACATATACATGGGTAATTTTTCAACACTGACTCTTACAAAAGCTTCTGTTTCAGCTTTTCCCCTCCTTCCTTCCACCCCTCCCCTAGATGGCAGGTTATATGTTAAATATGTTAAAGTATATGTTAAATACAATATATGTATACATATTTATACAGCTATCTTGCTTCACAAGAAAGATTGAATTTGGAAAGAAGGTAAAAATAACCTGAGAAGGAAAAACTAACATGAAAGCAAACAATAACAGAAAAAGTGGAAATTTCCCAGTGTTCTTTCTGTGGGTGTAGCTGGTTCTGTTCATTACAGATCAATTGGAATTGATTTGGATCTTCTCATTGTTGAAGAGAGCCACGTCCATCAGAACTGATCATCATATAGTATTGTTGTTGAAGTATATAATGATCTCATGATTCTACTCATTTTGCTTAGAATAAGTTCATGCATATCTCTCCAAGGCTTTCTATATTCATGCTACTGGTCATTTCTTATAGAAAAATAATATTCCATAACATTCATATACCACAATTTATTCAGCCATTTTCCAATTGGTGGGTATCCCTTCAATTTCCAGTTTCTAGCCACTACACAAAGGGCTATCACAAACATTTTTGCACATATGGGTCCCTTTCCCTTCTTTAATTTCTCTTTGGGGTGTAAGGCCAGTAGTAGCACTGCTGGATCAAAAGGTGTGCAGAGTTTGATAACTTTATAATTATAGTTCCAAATTGCTCTGCAGAATGGTTGGATCTGTTCATAACTTCACCAACAATGCATCAGTGTCCCAGTTTTCCCACATCCCCTCCAACATTTGTCATTATCTTTTTCTATCATCTTAGCCAATCTGACAGGTGTGTAGTGGTATCTCAGAGTTGTCTTAATTTGCATTTCTCTGCTCAATAATTATTTGGAATCCCTTTTCATATGACTGGAAATCATTTCAATTTCTTAATCTGAAAATTGTTCATATACTTTGACCATTTATCAATTGGAGACTGGCTTGATTTCTTATAAATTAGAGTCAATTCTCTTTATATTTTGGAGATGAGGCCTTTATCAGAATCTTTAGCTGTAAAAATGTTTTCCCAGTTTATCGCTTCCCTTTTAATCCTGTCTGTATTAGTTTTATTTGTACAAAAGCTTTTTAACTTAATATAATCAAAATTTTCTATTTTGTGATCAATAATGACCTCTAGTTCTTCTTTGGTCACAAATTCTTTCATCTGAAAGTTCTGAGTTCTGAGAGATAAACTATCTATATAACTAAAGAATTTAAGTCAAATCTTATGACTTGAATACCAAGTGCTCTAGAACTAAGTTTTCTACAGAAGACATATTGATTTAAGTTTAAAAAGTAAAATGTTTTAAGGATTGTTCATCATCATCTATTTTTTTTAAATCTTGTTTCAAGAGATAAACCATATTGTACAATTGGGTATTTATTTTCCCATTAGCAAGTTCATATATGTAAAATAGAAAAAAAGTTTTATCACCTTCCTTTTTTGTGAAAGACATAGTTTTTTTTGGGGGGGGATAATATTGTCATTTTAAATAAATATAAAATACCCAAAACTAAAAAGGTTTGTGCTAGAAGTACAAAAATTTGTTCAAACATGTCATTTCTGTGAATTCATGTAGTGTTTGGAATAGAAATCTGGAAGAGAAAACATTTTCAATAAGTTATAATTATTGTACATTATTTGCATTATTATACATATTTGCCAGCATATAGCTATTTGGTTTTTTTTTATTAAAGCCTTTTATTTTCAAAATATATGCATAGATAAATTTCAACATTCACTCTTGCAAAATATTGTGTTTCAGATTTTTTTTCTTTCTCTTCCCCCTACCCTTTCCCCTAGATGGCAAGCAATCCAATATATGTTAAACACATGGAATTCTTTACATATTTCCACAATTATCATGTTGCAAAAGAAAAAACAGATCAAAAAGGGGAAAAGAGTGGGGAAAAAACCCAAAATGCTAGCATAAAGCAAAAAAAAAAGTGAAAATACTATGTTGCAATCCATACTCAAACCCCAAATTCCTCTCTGTAGGAAAGGATGGCTCTTTCTTCACAAGATCATTGTAACTGGCCTGAATCACATCACTGTTGAACCACATTTGTCAGACTTGATCATTGTACAATCTTGTTATTATGCATGGTATTCTATTGGTTGTATTTACTTCACCTTGCAACAATTCAAGGAAGTCTCTTCAGGCCTCTCTGAAATTATCTTGCTGATTATTTCTTATAGAAAAATAATATTACATAATATTCATTAATGTACCATAACTTATTCAGCCATTCTTTAACTGATGGGCATCCACTCAGTTTCCAGTTTCTTACCACTGGAAAAAGGACTGCTACAAACATATTTGCACATATGGGTTTCTTTTCCCTTTTTTTATGATTTCTTAGGGATACAGACCCAGGAGAGACACCCAGGATCAAAGGGTATGTACAATTTTATAGTTCTTTGGCCATAATTCCAAATTGCTCTCCAGAATGGTTGGATCAGTTCACAACTCTATCAACAATGTATTAGTGCCCCAGTTCTCCTACCTCCCCTCAAATATTCATTGTTATCTTTTTCTGTCATTTTAGTCAATCTGAGAGGTATATACTTCTCTGTGCCACAGAGTTGTTTTTATTTGCATTTCTATGATCAACAGTGATTTAGAGTATTTTTCCCATGACTAGAAATGGTTTTGCTTCATCTGGAATTGTTTGTTCAGATCCTTTGACCATTTATCAAATGAATAATGGCTTGTATTCTTATAAATTTGTGTCAATTCTGCATATTTCGAAATGAGACTTTTAGGATATGAACAGACAATTTTCAGATGAAGAAATTGAAACTATTTCTAGTCATATGAAAAGACGCTCCAAGTCATTATTAATCAGAGAAAAGCAAATTAAGAGAACTCTGAGATACCACTACACACCTGTCAGATTGACTAGAATGACAGTGAAAGATAATGCGGGCTATTGGAGGGGGGGTGTGGGAAAACAGGGACACTAATACACTGTTGGTAGAATTGTGAATATATCTAGCCATTCTGGAGAGCAATTTGGAACTATGCTCAAAAAGTTATCAAACTGTACATACCCTTTGATCCAGCAATGTTACTACTGGGCTTATACCCCAAAGAGATACTAAAGAAGGGAAAGGGACCTGTATGTG
The DNA here is from genome assembly GCF_902635505.1 of Sarcophilus harrisii. NCBI lineage: Eukaryota > Metazoa > Chordata > Mammalia > Dasyuromorphia > Dasyuridae > Sarcophilus > Sarcophilus harrisii. The sequence goes on from NC_045427.1 coordinate 395,628,997, forward strand.
TCAAAATGTTTGTGGCAGTCCTGTTTGTAGTGGATAGAAACTCGAAAATGAATGGATGCACATCAATTGGAGAATGGTTGAGTAAATTGTGGTATATGAATGTTATAGAATATTATTGTTTTGTAAGAAATGACCAGCAGGATGAATACAGAGAGGCTTGGAGAGACTTACATGAACTGATGCTAAGTGAAATGAGCAGAACCAGGAGATTATTATATACTTCAACAACAATACTGTATGAGGATGTATTCTGATGGAAGTGGATTTCTTCGACAAAGAGATCTAACTCAGTTTCAATTGATCAATGATGATCAGAAGCAGCTACACCCAAAGAAAGAACACTGGGAAATGAATGTAAACTGTTTGCATTTTTGTTTTTCTTCCTGGGTTACTTTTACCTTCTGAATCCAATTCTTCCTGTGCAACAAGAGAACTGTTCAATTCTGCACACATATATTCTATCTAGGATATACTGTGACATATTTAACATGTATAAGACTGCTTGCCATCTAAGGGAGGGGGTGGAGGGAGGGAGGGGAAAAGTCAGAACAGAAGTGAGTGCAAGGGATAATGTTGTAAAAAATTACCCAGGCATGGGTTCTGTCAATAAAAAGTTATAATTCTGAAAAGAAAAAGAAAAAAAAAGAAATCTGAAACATACTTTCTCTGGTCTGATTCCTCCTGCAAACTCTCTGCCATGTGGAAGTCGCACCGCCACCTGAGACTGTCTGCCCTGGGGCCCTGCTCTGTCTATTCTGGCATTTGTGGTCAGTTATTTGTGCTTTGCTGCCTCTCTCCTGTTTCTTATTGAAACAGAACTTTTCTGATCTGTTTCCTCCTGCAATTTATCTGTCTTGGGAGAATGAGCTATCTGTGCTGGCATTTGTACTGGTTGACCTGGCTGCCTCCCTCCCATTTCCAATTGAAACAGACCTTTTTTGGCAATCTTTGATATTATCTTATGCTGATAATTTATTGCACTCCCAATATTTTTGGGTTCCGTCCATCCAGAGCTAATTCAGCAGCTGGATTTCATAGTTATTGTGGGGGTTGTAAAGAAGGTCAGAGAGAAATGTGTGTCATCTCAGTCATTTTGGCTCTGCCTACCCCCTCACCTCATAATATTTTTCTGATAAGTTTGCGGACTCCCTTACTTTCTCAGCCTGAAAGCTCTAGAAGCTACTGTTGCTTTCATTTTTGTGGTCATCACCAAGACCTATTATTGGTTCTGGCTCACCATGCACTGGACACCTTTTCCCTGATGTCAGACATCTTAAAGTTTCTTTGGTGGAAAAAAAAAAAATGTTTATTCCTGATCTTTGATTGGCTCTACGACTCTCCAAAATTTGTTTTAAAAAGTTATTTTAAAATTGTTTTAAGTGGTATGTTGTGAATTAGGTCATTTGCTTCTTCTAATCACTACTTTGGCTCTATCTCTGTGAAATTATTTTATTGTTTTATTTCTATCAAGATTCTTTGTCAAACCATTTAATTATTATTTCAGGTCAACTTCTTTTTTTAATAATAGATTTTTATTTACAAGTTATATGCATGGGTAATTTTACAGCATTGACAATTGCCAAACCTTTTGTTCCAATTTTTCCCCTCCTTCTTCCCACCTCCTCCCCTAGATGGCAGGATGACCAATATGTGTTAAATATGTTAAAGTATATATTAAATACAAAATAAGTTTGCACATGTCCAAACCGTTATTTTGCTGTACAAAAATAATTGGACTATGAAATAGTGTACAACTACCCTGTGAAGGAAATAAAAAATGCAGGCAGGCAAAAATATAGGGATTGGGAATTCTATGTAATGGTTCTTAGTCATCTCCCAGAATTCTTTCGCTGGGTATAGCTGGTTCAGTTCATTACTGCTCCATTGGAACTGATTTGGCTCATCTCATTGCTGAAGATGGCCAGATCCATCAGAATTGATCATCACATAGTATTGTTGTTAAAGTATATAATGATCTCCTGATCCTGCTCATTTCACTCAACATCAGTTCATGTAAGTCTCTCCAGGCCTTTCTGAAATCATCCTGGTTGGTCATTTCTTATTAAACAATAATATTCCATAATGTACATATATAAGGTCAACGTCTACCATAAATGCTGCCACATCATCTATTTGAGAACATACCCACAGTCATCTATTGCAGGAACGGCTGAAAAAGAAAATAATATTTTAAAATTGTTAATCACCTTTCTCCCTTTGGAAGATTAAGTACTTTACATCATTTTCTAAACTAAGTGTAGCAGGTGTGGTTCCCTTTTTGCAGATGGGGAAATCAAATAAGGAGAGTTTAAGTGCCTATAAAGGTTGTGAAATGAATCAGTCCTGGGGCTACGACGAGAACTCAGTCCTTCAATTTATCCATTACATGTAAAGCTATTCTAATCTGTTCTCTCATCTCTTGCAAGAATCCCCTTTGCTTGATCTATCAATAGATACATGCTCCCTTTGAGAAATTCATCATTTCATTCTCTTAATTATTCATTCTACAAGAATTTGTTAAACACCTGCTACCTGGCAGGTGTTCTGTTACTTATTGTGACAGTTATTGAACCAAGGCCTTGAGTGGTTTGTTGTTGTTGTTGTTTTTAGAAACAATACAATCTAGAAAGAAATTTCTAAGTTCCTAAAAATCTGTGAAGGGATATTTCTTATTAAAATGTATAATGTTTTGTTTCCTTTAGTATTTTCAGTTCCACAAATGCAGGTTATCCCAATTGTAATTTAGAAAGATCTATTATTACTGTAATATATTTAACATGTATAGGACTGCTTGCCATCTGGGGGAGGGGGTGGAGGGAGGGAGGGAAAAAGTCGGAACAGAAGTGAGTGCAAGGGATAATGTTGTAAAGAAATTTTTTTCAAAATAAAAACAATTAAAAAAGAAATATTTATTTTTGAGTTAATGTGGCTGAAAATTCATCATCCTTCAGCCAAATTTATGAGGAATTCCTTTTTGTTTTTTGTAAATTTTAAAGCTTTTTATTTTCAAAACATATGCCCAGATAACTTGACAACATTGACCCTTGCATAGCCTTGTGTTTTGGATTTTCTCCTCCTTTCCTCCACATACTTCCCTAGATAGTAAGCAATCCAATATATGTAAATATGTTAAAGACAATATGTATAAACAGATTTATACAATTTTCTTGCTGCACAAGAAAAATCACATCAAAAAAAAAGAAAATAAATCAATACAAAAACAAAATGCAAGTGAACAACAACAAAAAGAGTGAGAAAGTTATGTTGTGATCTATATTCAGTAACCACAATCTTCCCTCTGGGTCTAGATGGCTCTCTTTGTCACAAGATAATTGGAAGTGGCATCAGTCATTTCATTGTTGGAAAGAGTCATGTTCATCAGAATTGATCATCCTATAATATTGTTGTTGCTATGTACAATGATCTCCTGAGTGTGCTCATTTCACTTACCATCAGTTAATGTAACTCTCTCCAGGCCTCTCTAAAATCATCCTCCTAATCATTTCTTATAGAACGATAATATTTCATAACATTTATAACTTATTAAGCCATTCTCCAACAGATGGTCATCCACTCAATTTCCAATTTCTTGCCACTACAAAAAAGGCTGTCACAAACATTTGTACAAGTGGATCCTTTCCCTTCCTTTAAGATTTCTTTGGGATCTAGACCCAATAGAAAAACTGCTGGATCAAAGTGTATGCATTGTTTGATAACTTTTTTGAATATAGTTTTGCTCTCTGGAATGGCTAGAGTCGTTCACAAATCCAACAACAATGTATTACTGTCCCGATTTTCCCACATCCCCTCCAACATTTATCATTACCTTTTCCTATCATCTTAGCCAATCTAAGATGTGTGTAGTGGTGTCTCAGAGTTGTCTTAGTTTGCATTTCTCTGATCAATATTGTTTTAGAGGACCTTCTTATATGATTAGAAATGGTTTTAATTTCTTCATCTGAAAATTTCTTCATCTGTTCATATCCTTTGACCATTTATCATTTGGACAATGGCTTCAATTCTTATAAATTTGAGTTAATTCTCTATGTATTTTAGAAATGAAACCTTTATCAGTACCCTTAAATGTTTCCCAATTTATTGTTTCCCTTCTAAACGTGTTTGCAATAATTTTGTTTTTTATAAAAGCTTTTTAACTTAATATAATCAAAAGTATCTACCTGGTGTTCAATTATAAGTTCCATTTTTTTCTTTGGATACATATTCCTTCCTTCACCACTTATCTGGGAAGTAAACTGTCCTATGTTCCTCTAATTTGCTTATAATATCATTCTTTATGTCTAAATCATGCATACATTTAGCTTTTATCTTGGTATGTGTTTTTAGGTGTGGGTCGAACCCTAATTTCTTACATACCAGTTTCCAATTTTCCCAGAAGTTTTTGTCAAATAGTGAGTTCTTATCCCCAAAACTAGGGTCTTTGGGTTTGTCAAACACTAGATTGCTATAGCTATTGCCTATTGTGTCCTGTGATCCTTATCTAGTCTACTGATTGACTACTCTGTTTCTTGGACAGTACCAAATGGTTTTAGTGACTACTGCTTTATAATATAGTTTTAGGTCTGGCATGGCTAGGACACATTTATTTGCATTTTTTCATTGATTCTCTTGAAATTCTTTACCTTTAGTTCTTCCAGATAAACTTTATTATTATTTTTTTTCTAGATATATAAAATAATTTCTTGGGAGTTTGATTGGTATGGCACTAAATAAGTAGATTAATTTAGATAGTGTTGTCATTTTTATTATATTCACCCAGCCTACCCATGAGAACTTTATATTTTTTCCAACTGATTTGATCTGAGTTCATTTGTGTGGAAAGTGTTTTGTAATTGTGTTCATATGGTTCCTGACTTTCCTTTGGCAGGTAGATTCCCAAATATTTTTAGTTTGAACAGTTAGTTTGACTGAAATTTAATTTTGTATCTTTTGCTAGTGGATTTTGTTGGTAATATATAAAAATACTATCAATTTAAGTGGATTTATTTTGTATCCTGTAACTTTGCTAAAGTTGTAAATTGTCTCTAGTAGTTTTTTAGTTGCTTCTCTACGGTTCTCTAATTATACCATCATATCATCTACAAAGAGTGATAATTTGGTTTCCTTATGATTCCTTTAATTCCTTTAATCTCATTTTCTCTTATTCCTAAAGCCAACATTTATAATATGATATGGAATAGTAATAGTGATAATGGGCAACCTTGTTTTACTCCTGATTTTATTGAATATGGTTCTGTTTTGTCCCCGTTACATATGATGCTTGTTTGTAATGTTCTGGTTAGCTTTCTGGAAGTCTTGGGACCCGCCTTCATTTTAGCAGAATAATCACCAGGACAATAGTCAGGGATAAATGCTAAGTCTTTATTATCTCCTTCACAGTCTTTCTCCTTCACCTGGAGGCCCTGCTAGCTTTCTGGAGTTGAGTCTTGGTTTCAGTGCAGGAGACAGGAGATTCACCACAAAGGTCTCTATCTTGAAGTCTGTCTCCTCTCCTGGATTTCTTAGCTTTTATATACTTTAGTATAAGTACATTATAAGAGGTGTCAATCTTGTAGAATAGGTATCAAGTTTTAGAACTATATTAAGTACTAGAGAATCATAATCTTAATTCTATTGAGTTTACACCTTTTTTAAGGATTAAATCAGTCATACTGAACTAGAGAACTCACATGCTAAACTAGATAGCCATTATATTATCAATTCCACTTAATTAACACCTTGTTTTAAGTATACATCTCCAGAGTTCTGACCTTTACATATGCTGATGGTTAAAAATAGATGCTACTGATCATTTTAAGGAAAAGTCAATTTATTCCTATATTCTCTATTGTTTTTTAATAGAAATGGATGTTGGATTTTATCAAATGTTTTTTCTGCATCTATTGAAATAATGATTTTTGTTAGTTTGGTGATTGATATGGTCAATTATGCTAATAGTTTTCCTAATATTGAACCAGCCCTGCATTCCTAGTATAAATCCTACTTGGTAATATTATATTATCTTGGGGATGACTTTCTGTAATCTCTTTGTTAAAATGTTATTTAAGATTTTTGCATCAATATTAATTAAGGAAATTGGTCTATAATTTTCTTTCTCTGTTTTCACTGTAGCTGGTTTATATATCAGCGCCATATCTGTGTCATAAAAAAAAATTTGTAGGATTCCTTCTTTCCTTATTTTTTCAGATAGTTTATATAGTATTGGAATTAATTTTTCTTTAAATTTTTGGTAGAATTCACAGGTAAATCCATCTGCTCCTGGATATTTTTTTCTTAGGGAGTTGATTGATAATAAATTTGATAACCTAAGTGAAATGGATGACTACCTCCACATATATAGGCTTCCCAGATTATCAGAGGAGGAAATAACTTGCTCCCACACTCCCATTTCAGAAAAAGATATAGAACAAGCTATTAATCAACTCCCTAAAAAAATCCCCAGGACCAGATGGATTTACATGTGAATGCTACCAAACATTCAAAGAAAAATTAGTCCCAATGCTTTATAAACTATTTGAAAAAAATATGGAATGAAGGAGTCCTACCAAATTCCTTTTATGACACAGACATGGTACTGATACCTAAACCAGGTAGAGAAAGAAAATTATAGACCAATCTCCCTAATGAATATTGATGCTAAAATCTTAAATAAAATATTAGCAAAAAGACTACAGAAAATCATCCCCAGGATAATATACCATGATCAAGTAGGATTTATACCAGGAATGCAGGGATGGTTCAATATTAGGAAAACTATCAGTATAATTGGCCATATTAATAACCAAATTAACAAAAACCATATGATCATCTCAATAGATAAAGAAAAAGCATTTGATAAAATCCAACATTCATTCCTATTAAAAAACACTTGAGAGTATAGGATTAAATGGAGTTTTCCTTAAAATAATCAGTAGTATCTATTTAAAACCAGCAGTAAGCATCATATGTAATGGGGACAAACTGGAACCATCCCCAATAAGATCAGGAGTGAAACAAGGCTGCCCACTATCACCATTACTATTTAATATTGTATTAGAAATGCTAGCTTTAGCAATAAGAGCTGAGAAAGAGATTAAAGGAATAAGAATAGGCAATGATGAAACCAAATTATCACTCTTTGCTGATGATATGATGGTATACTTAGAGAACCCCAGAGATTCTACTAAAAATTATTAGAAATAATCCACAACTTCAGCAAAGTTGCTGGTTATAAAATAAATCCACATAAGTCATCAGCATTCTTATATATCACTAACAAAATCCAACAGTCAGAGTTACAAAGAGAAATTCCATTTAAAGTAACTACTGATAGTGTAAAATATTTAGGAATCTATCTGCCAAGGGAAAATTTTATGAACAAAACTACAAAACACTTTCCACACAAATTAAGTCTGATCTAACCAACTGGAAAAATATTAAATGATCTTGGATTGGGTGAGCAAATGCAATAAAGATGACAATATTACCTAAACTAATCTATTTATTTAGCGCTATACCAATCAGATTTCCCAAAAACTATTTTGATGATCTAGAAAAAATAACAACAAAATTCATATGGAAAAACAAAACGTCAAGAATTTCAAGGGAATTAATGAAAAAAAATCAAATGAATGTCGCCTAGCTGTACCAGATCTAAAATTATATTATAAAGCAGCAGTTACTAAAACCATCTGGTATTTGCTAAGAAATAGACTAGTTGATCCATGGAATAGGGTAGGTTCAAAGGACAAAACAGCCAATAACTAATTATCGAGTGTTTGACAAATCTAAAGACCCCAGTTTTGGGGATAAGAATGCATTATTTGATAAAAATTTCTGGGAAAATTGGTAATTAGTATGACAGAAACTAGGCATTGACCCATATGTAACACCATACACCAAGATAAGGTCAAAATGGGTTCATGATCTAGGCATAAAGAATGAGATTATAAATAAATTGTAAGAGCATAGGATAGTTTACCTCTCAGACCTGGGGAAGAGGAAGGAATTTATTACCAAAGAAGAACTAGAGATCACTATTGACTACAAAATAGAAAATTTTGATTATATCAAATTGAAAAGTTTTTGTACAAACAAAACTAATGCAGGCAAGATTAGAAGGGAAACAGTAAACTAGGAAAACATTTTTACAGTCAAAGTTTCTGATAAAGGACTCATTTTCAAAATATACAGAGAATTGACTCTAATTTATAAGAAATCAAGCCATTCTCCAATTGATAAATGGTCAAAGGATATGAACAGACAATTTTCAGATGATGAAATTGAAACTATTACCACTCATATGAAAGAGTGTTCCAAATCACTATTGATCAGAGAAATGCAAATTAAGACAACTCTGAGATACCACTATACACCTGTCAGATTGGCTAGAATGACAGGGAAAGATAATGTGGAATGTTGGAGGGGATGTGGGAAAACAGGGAAACTGATACACTGTTGGAGGAATTGTGAACACATCCAGCCATTCTAGAGAGCAATTTGGAACTATGCTCAAAAAGTTATCAAACTGTGCATACCCTTTGATCCAGCAGTGTTCCTACTGGGCTTATAACCCAAAGTGATACTAAAGAAGGGAAAAGGACCTGTATGTGCCAAAATGTTTGTGGCAGCCCTGTTTGTAGTGGCTAGAAGCTGGAAAATGAATGGATGCCCATCAATTGGAGAATGGTTGAATAAATTGTGGTATATGAATGTTATAGAATATTATTGTTCTTCAAGAAACAACCATCAGGATGAATACAGAGAAGATTGGCAAGACTTACATGAACTGATGCTTTGTGAAATGAGCAGAACCAGGAGATCATTATATACCTCAACAACTATATTGTATGAGGATGTATTCTGATGGAAGTGAATTTCTTCGACAAAGAGAAGATCTAACTTAGTTTCAATTGATCAAGAATGGACAGAAGCAGCTACACCCAAACAAAGAACACTAGGAAATGAATGTAAACTGCTTGCATTTTTCTTCTTCTTCCCGGGTTATTTATACCTTCTAAATCCAATTCTCTTTGAGCAATGAGAGAACTGTTCGGTTCTGCACACATATATTGTATCCAAGATCTACTGTAACCTATTTAACATGTATAGGACTGCTTGCCATCTGGGGGAGGGGGTGGAGGGAGGGAGGGAAAAAATCAGAACAGAAGTGAGTTCAAGGGATAATGCTGTAAAAAATTACCCTGGCATGGGTTCTGTCAATAAAAAGTTATTTAAAAAAATTCACAGGTAAATTCATCTGTTCCTGGATATTTTTTTCTTAGGGAGAAAAAATTATTTTTCTTTGTTATATATATATATATATATATATATAATTTTTTCTAAAATGGGACTATTTAAATAATTTATTTTCTCTTCTGTTAACCTGGGCAATCAATATTTTTGTAGATATTCCTCCATTTCAATTAGATAATCAAATTTGTCGACATATAGTTGGACATAATAACTCCTAATTATTGCTCTAATTTGCTCTTCGGTGGTGGAAAGTTATCCTTTTTCATTTTTGAGACTACAATTTGATTTTCTTCTTTCCTTTTTCTAATCAAATTAGCTAACTGCTGGTCTATTTTGTTGGTTTTTTCATAAAACCAACTCTTTGTTTTCTTATTTTCAATTTTATTAATCTTACATTTTATTTTCAGAATTTCAAATTTGCTATTTAATTGAGGGTTTTTTAAATTTGTTCTTTTTCTAGCTTTTTTTTTTAGTTGTAACCCCCAATTCATTGATCTTCTATTTCTCTATTTTATGCAAGTAAGCATCCAGAGATATGAAATTTCCCCTTATAATGGTTTTGGAAACATACCAAAAATTTTGGCATATTGTCTCATTTTTGTCATTTTCTTGGGTGAACTTGTTGATTATGTCTATGATTTATTGTTTCTCCCATTCATTCTTTTGGATTAGATTATTAAATTTTTAATTAATTTTTTTCTATTTTCTCCTGGCCTTATATTGCATGTGATTTTTATTGCATCATGATCTGAAAGAAATGCATTTGCTATTTCTGCCTTTCTGCACTTTATTGTGAAATTGTGTGCCCTAATATATGGTCAATTTTTGTATAAATTCCATGAACCACTGAGAAAAAAGTAAACTCCTTTCTATCTCCATTGAATTTTCTCCAAGGATCTATCATACCTAAATTTTCTAATATTTTTTAACCTCCTTAACTACTTCCTTATTTATTTTGTGGTTGATTTATCTAGTTCTGACAGACCAAGATTAAGGTGTCCTAGTACAGTTTTGTTGTCTGTTTCTTCTTACATCTCTCTTAACTTCTCCTTTAGGAATCTGAATGCAATACAACTTGGTGTATATATGTTTAATATTTATATTGCTTCATTACATATGGTACACTTTAATGAAATAGAGCTTCCTTCCTTATCTCTTTTAATTAGATCTATCTTTACTTTTACTTGATCTGAGATCAGGATTGCTACCCCAGCTTTTTGTTTGTTTGTTTGTTTTGTTTTTATGTTTTACTTCACCTGAAGCATAATAGATTTTGCTCCAGTCCTTTACTTTCATTTTGTATGTATCAGTATGCTTTACATGTGTTTCTTGTAAACAGCATTTTGTAGGATTCTGGCTTTTAATCTAGTCTTCTATTCACTTTCATTTTATGGTAGAGTTCATCCCATTCATATTCACAGTTAAAATAACAAATTCTGTATTTCTTGTCATTTTATTTACCCTGTTAATGCTTTTTTCTTTCCTTCCCCCCTTCTTCCCTCCATAGTATTTTGCTTTTGATGACAACCTTCCTCAAAAAGCCATCTCATGTTAGAGCCTCTTCCCCCTTTTCACACCTTTCCCTTTTTTTTTCTTTCCCACTTCCCTATAAGGTGACACAAGTTTCTCTGCGAAACCAAATATGTCTGATATTCTCTCTTTGAGCCAAGTCTAATGAGAGTAAGATTCACATAACGCTCATTCTTTTCTCTTCTTTCCCTCAATTATAATAGCTCTTCTTTGCCTTTTTGTGAGATGTAATTTTACTTACTTTACCTCTTTTTTCCAACTGGAAAAACAGTTTGATACCCTTTCCACCTCTAGTTTTTTTTTAATACTATCATAATAAGATCAAATTATACCTATACTCTTTAAGCTTACCCATAACAGAGATATAGTTCTTTTCTTTCTACCTTTTTATGTTTCTCTTGCTTTCTGTGTTTGGAGATCAATATATATATATATTAATTCAGTTCTGGTCTTTTTTATAAGAAATAGGTGAGATTCACCTCTATCTTTGAATGTCCATCTTCTTTCCTGAAGGATAATATTCATTTTAGCTGGATAGTTTATTCTTGCCTGTAATCCAAGTTCCTTTGCCTTTTGGAATATCTGATTTCAATCCTTTTGATCCTTTAAGGTGGAAGTTGCTATTTCCTAGATAATCCTTATTGTGGTTTCTCAGTATTTAAATTGTTTCTTTCTGGCTGCTTACAATATGTTTTTTCCTTGGTGCTATAGTTCTGAAATTTAGCCATAATGCTCCTTGGAGTTTCCATTTTGGGGTTTCCTTCAGGAGGTGATTGGTGGATCCTTTCAATGTCTTTTTTTACCTTCTGAATATAGGACATCAAGTCAGTTTTCCTTTATGATTTCCTGTAAGATAATGTCTAGGTACTTTTTTTTTTTTCAGCATGGCTTTTAGGGAGTCCAGTAGTCTTTAGCTTGTCTTTCCTGGATCTATTTTCCAGGTCACTTGTTTTTCCTAGGAGGTATTTCATATTTTCTTCTATTGTTTCATTTTTTTGTTTGTTTGCTTTTGTTTGATTCTTGAAGTCTTATTGAGTCATTCACTTTCAGCTGTTCAATTCAAAGTTTTAGTGTATTATTTTCTTCATTTACCTTTTTAAGTTCCTTTTGTATTTGGCCAGTTGTATTGTTTTGTTCATTGCATTTTTTCCCATTTTACAAATTTTGTTTTTCAATTAATCGGTATCTTTTTCATATCTATTTTATAGGGCATTATATACTTTTTCCATTTCTTCTTTCAAAGATCCCATTTCCTTTCCCATTTTTCTTCTAACTCTCTCTCTTAAGATCCTTTATTCAATCTTTCAGGAATATCTTGTGAAATGGAGACAACCTCATATCTCCCTTTGGGGCTTCATCTGGAGCAGATTTGTCTTTGGGAACCTCAGGATTTGAGGTCTATTCTATTTATCCATAAAAGCTGTTTATGGTGAGAGTTCTTTTTGATTTTTTTGTTCATTATTTTTAATGCTTGAAGTCTGCTCTTAATGGAAAGGAGGAATAGCTGATTTAGTTGGCCCTGGGGCAGTTCTGCTGATTGACTTCCAGTGCTGGGCAATTGCTGTGTTTCTTCTGGGACTCAATGGTTTACAATTCACCTTTTGTAGCAAATTGGCCCAATTACCAGGTTGCAACCAGGACAGAGAAGACTAAGAGGTTCACAGAAGATTCCCAGATGTATGGAAGTTGCAATGCTCTGATTCCCCACCTCAGCTTTTTGTCTCAGTCTCCCTCTATTGTGTTTTGGGCTTGGCAGACTGTCCCCCCTGCCCATTTGAAAGAGACCTGTTCTGAAGTTCTTCCAAGATATCTTCTTCTTGATATGCGTTGTACTCCATTTGTGGGTTCTTTGACTCCAAAATCAGTTTACTGCTGTTGGTTTGAGAGAAGGTCAGAGGAAGTCACAGAAAATCATGTCTGCTCTCTATCTTGACTCTCTGAAGCCAAGGAATCTCTTAAAATTTAGTTAGATTTGCCATCCTAACATGACAAATCCATGGCTAATTGTCTGAGGTCCCATTAGCTTGGTACAACCTTAAAAATTTTATGCTTCTTTTGAATAATATTGAATAGAATTGAATAGTATTCCAAAAATTAGGATCATTTTCATTCCATAATGATTGATTTAAATCATTTTACTTAAATATTTTATAACAGCCTTAAAGTAATTCTGTATTCTTTATATATATCTGTTTGATCTTTTAATTAGCTCAAATAAATTTTCCTTGCTTTTAATATTTCTTCTTCATCTTGTAGATTTTTCTTCCATTCCCCTACCATACCTGATTTAAACCATAAAAAATTATTCTGGGCTCTGGAGTTTTTAAAAATAATTACCCAGAAGTCACTAGATGATTTCACTTTACTTTGATCTATTTAGTGAGTGACTACTTTCTAATTAGGCCAGAGAGTTTTTGCTTTAAATATAGAATGGCTCCTCACTTGAGTTACTCTGCAAAATAACATGTGGTTCATATCCTACTGGGTTGTTTTTAGCTTCTTATTCCAAAAGGAGGGTTAGGAGGTGTGAGAAGTCTCACAAAAGTTATGAATGGAATATATTTGAGAAATTTTAGACTCATCTAGAAATTAGTTTTTCTTGTGCAAAGTAAAATATTATAATACAAAAATTAATCATCAATAACTTGAATTATATGGTGTTTTATATTTTAAAAATTGCCCTTTATTTTTTTCCCAACACTCCTATGAAATGAGTACAGAGATACCATCACTGTTTTGCAACTGAAAAAAAAATTGAGATAGCAACTTAACACAAAATATAATGTTTTACAATGGACTTTAAAAAAAAAAATGATCCTGGAGTCAATAAATCTTGGTTCCAGTCCTGTCCCTGAAACTTCATTTGAATAACTATGGAAAACATATCTAACCTCTCAATGACTTCTCTAAAGCTATGTGATAGCTAAGGTGCCATTTGACATTTGTAGAGATAGTTTCCTGAGAGTTATCTGTGCCAGTGAATCATAGATCTGACCCAGGGGGAAACTGAAAATTACACTGCTATTTCCATATTCTTTTAATTTTATAAATTGACTGGTACATTTACTACCTGATGAATTTATGATTGGAGAAGGAATCAGAATTATAGGGCTGGAAAGAGCCATACAGATTTTATAATAGGATTCTACATTAAACAAAATAAACAATGTCGCTGACTATTTTTATTGTAAAGGACTTTAGAGATCATTTAAAATAAATGACTCCTTCCTTCAATAGAAGTGTTGATAGGGATAAATTGAGACCAGGAGGTAACAGTAGATAGAGTTTGGGGCTAAAACTAAGGAGCTCATAATTAGCTAGTTTGAGAAGCATTAGAATTTATAAACTTCTTTGAGGAAAGGAACATTTTATTGAATTGCTTTCATATATATATATATATATATATATATAATATATGTATACACACACGCATATATATATATGTATATATATGTATATATATATATATATATACATATATATATATACATATATATATACACATATATATGTGTATATATATATATGTATGTACCTGAAACATAGAGTAGATAGCATTTAATAGATGTTTCCAATTTGTTTGATCAATGGATTGAACTAGGAATCAAAAGTCTTGGTCACTTGACCAAAGTCTAGTACACTTGCTTATTTTAATTTTGAAAAAGGTAAATTTAATTTTAATAGTAAAGTGATAATCATTAATCTGATCTTGTTTACAATTTTCATGTGATGTATTCTTCCAAAGACCAGAGGACATTAAAAGGAGCTTTTGAGGCTTTCCAAGCTTTCCAAGGTTTTGGAAAGATCTCTTGGATATCAGCACCCCATAATATCCCTTTCCAGATAACCAACATAGGCTGGCTTTTTGGATTATGACTGTTTTTCTGACAACATGAACTAAATTCTTTCTATTTTTGGAATCCAGTATATAATGTTCAAGATTTAAAATTAGTAGAGATTTTTTGTTTGTTTGTTTTTGTTTTTGAATATGTCCTATCCCCCTCAATCCCATCCTTCTCTCAAGTTTCAATGTAATTCTTCCCAGAACTTCCACTATGACTACTGAAAGGCTTTTCCCATCAACAACAAACTTCTCTTGATCTTTAAGGAACTCATTCTGCCATCTGCCACCTCTTAATGAAATATCTTTCCCCTGATGGCACAGTCTGTATTTTACAATACTAGATGTAACTTCTTGCAGTCTCTTCTGCTCACTGACTGATATGGGGAAAACTTATTTCCACTGCCAGTTCAAGGTTCTTCCCCTTCTACCATCATTCAGCATCCTCTCTTCCTTTGACATTCATGTTATTCATATCTATCTTCAAAATAAAGATCTGATAGATTTTGCCAATAGGCCCTTTTCCTTCCCCAGTGACTTTGACACCTGTTTCACAATTTTTCTACCCTATGCATTTTTTGTCTTTATGCTAGAGACTTTAACAAATGTATTGAATCTCCTAATCACTCATTTCCTCAATATCCTCACTATTCCTCCACCCCGCCCTTATCTTCACCCAAAGATCATCATATCTTGATTTTGCCATCATCAACAATATGCCATCAAGAATTCTGAAATTTCCTTAATTGATCATAATCTATTTGTTTTTCATCTTTCCCTTTGCCAAACCTATTTTTCATTTGTGCTATAACTTACAATCCTTTGACCCATCCATTCTTTTTCAGATCATTTCCCCAACAGTAGCCACTTTTTCCTATTGTCTCCATATTGACTCTTTGAAGAACCAGTTCATCTTTACACTGTACTTTTCTCCTGAATTTCCAGGCTCCTTTTTATATTACTGATTTTGCTCAACCAAGTCTCAGCATTGGATCACTCTCAATATACATGGTTGTTATTCCTACATATGTACAGATCAAAGGGAAAGACTAAATGAAAGAATCAGAAATACTGAAAATCAATTATTTATTATTTTATATATCCAAAAACATGTTATTTAATAAAGAAATGATCATTTGCTAAGAACTTTAGCCAATATTAGAAAGAAATCTTATGAAAATTAGTCTGAGAAAAAGATATTATACCTAATTTCACACAAAAAAAATCAAAGTAATAATGTGTGATTTATTTCTATATTCCACAACCACAAAAATAGTTATTTCTTTGATCTTGACACTACTCATAAATATACTACCTACATGTTCAAGATTTCCAAAATCTCCTTTTCTAAGCATAATATATGGACTTTCTTGTTCTCTCTCTGCCTTTCCTTAACAGATACCACTCTTTGTCTTCTCTGAGTCTTCCATTTACTTGACTGCTCAGTTCCCACCCAAGGCAATTTCCTTGCATTAGCCACTCCCTCCTTCCCTGCTCTTACCATCATCTGGACCCCTTTATGAAGCAATTCAATTCTACACTGTACTCTTCTCTTGAGTGTCTAACAATTTATTACTTCCTTAACTGGACCCTACTAAGTTTTAGCCTTTGATTTTCTTACATTCTACTGTCTTTTCTCTTATGCTCTTTCATGTGAATGAAAGTGGAGAAAAGCATGTAACCATTCCTGTTGGGTCCTTCAACTGGGCCCTTAATATTAGTATTTAATTCTAGTATAACTCACTTATAAAATCACTGCCTAACTCTCCTCAGCAGCTTTCCAAAGCTTTTAATTCCACTTTCAACTTCCCACAGCTAACACCCCTTTCATTGTTTCAGCTCACATTTTATAGAAAAAAATGACTCAATTTGCTTTGTGATCCCTCTTCTCACCTCTTCCTCACATTATATCACACATGTGCCTTCTGCTGCTATTTTCTCCTTCAATCCTGTCACATATAAAGAA
Organism: Sarcophilus harrisii; assembly: GCF_902635505.1. Classification (NCBI taxonomy): domain Eukaryota; kingdom Metazoa; phylum Chordata; class Mammalia; order Dasyuromorphia; family Dasyuridae; genus Sarcophilus; species Sarcophilus harrisii. Next base: position 395,645,586 of record NC_045427.1, read on the forward strand.
CTGGCCTTACTCAATATCTAGGTTAGTCCCTCCACTTACTCAGGAAATCTCATTATTTTCCTGTCTCCATAAGTAAATTGGCTTTTAAGTCACCCCTAGTCTATTATTTATTTGCAATCTCTCCCTTTTTCCTGAATTCTTTCCTCTTTCTTACAAATATACCTTTTCCCCTTTTATTCTTAAAAAAACTCTCATTTGTTCTTGTCTCTATGAATTATTATCCTATAATCTCTTTTGCCCTTTGTATATAAACTCTGAAAAGATCATCTGCAATAATTGTCTCCACAGTCTTTCCTCTCAATTAATTCCTTATATTTGTTTCCAGCCTCATAATTCCACAGAAACTGTTCTCTTTAAAATGACCAATGAGCTCTTAATTTCTAAATCCAGTGGCTCTTTTTCAGTCTTCATATTCCTTCAGCATTTTGTATTGTTGATCATGCTCTCTCCTTTAATGATTCTTAATTCTCTAGGTTTTTTTTTTGGGGGGGGTAGCCAAAGGGGAAGTGGAAACACCACCATATCCTGGTTCTTCTCCTACTTACTGTATGCTCCTTTTCAGTCTCTTTTACTGGATCCTCATTCATCATTCAGGTCATGCCTTTTAACTATAGGTCTCTTCAGGGTTCTGTCTTGAGCTTTCTTCTCTTCTCTCTCTATACAATTTCATTTCATGGTTGCATCAGCATTCATGAATTTAATTAGCATCATTATGTCAATAATTATTAAATCTAATTATCCTACCCTAATTTCTACCTGTCTGTCAGACATCTCAAACTGTAAGTCCAACAAACATTTTAAATTCAACACATCAAAAATCTAACTCATTTCCCCTCTAAAATTATCCTACCCTTTGAATTGATTATCATGGTATAGGACAACATTGTCTTTTAAGTCTTTCTGGCTTGCCACCTAGGTGTCATTCTCTATTCCTCACAACCTCATACTCATATTCAATATGTTGGCAAAGTCTACTAATTCTATCTTTGCAACATCTCTTAAATTTACCTCTTGTTCTCCTCTGATAATGCCACCTTTCTTTTGCAATCCCTCATTATTTCATACTTGGAATATTAGAATACTCTGCTAATGCGAATGCCTGCCTCAAGTCTCTCTCTACTCAAATTCATCCTCCATTCACCCACCAATTATTTTCTGAATGCTCAGGTCTAGTTGTGTCATCTCCCTATTCAACAAAAATGCAATAGCTCCCTATTACGTCTAGTATCAAAAGATAACCCTGTTTGGTTTTCAAAGTCTTTTGTAGCTTAATTTTTCTAACTTTGCAGTCATTTTACATTTTACTCTGCACCTTGTGCTTTTTGATCTGATGATAATGACAATTTCATGAACAAATATTCCCTTTTTAATATTTGGTCACTTTCTCTGCCTGTACATCATGTCTGGAATACTCTCCTACTTATTTCCACTTACTCTCTTTCAGTTTCCTTTAAGACATAACAAAAATACAATTTTGGAAACCCTTCCTAACCTCTTGATTTCAGTGACTTCTCTGTCTTATTTTCTATTTATTTTGAATATAGCTTATTTGTACACATGTTTTTGTCTGCTTTCTGTCTCTTTAGTGAGCTCCTTGTGGACAAGGATTTTCTTCATACCCTCCCTACTTAGCACAGGGTCTGGAACATATTACTTACTTAGTTAATACTTAAAGACTGACTGACTTATTAGAGTATGTTATGAAAAAAAAATACTGGAGCTGTAATTTTTCAATAGGTAAGGACAGGAAATGAATTCTTTAAAACGTTAGCATAGAGGCAGTTAAGAAAAAAATGAACAATTCTGATTACATAAATTTGAAAATATTTTTTCCAAAGAAAATTTATCCACTTATGGATAAAAAAAAAGGAAAGGGACAAAACTTTTGTATTAAATTTCTCAGACAAATGTTTGGCATTCAAGTTATTTAAATAACTAATACTAATATATCATTTCAAACATCATTCTATAATAGATAGTTCTAAAAAGATGACAAACTTTTCTCAAAAGTATTGTAAATTATTAACAACTATGTGAAAAACAGCTATGTGGCATAGTTGATAGGATAGTTGGCCTGCAATAAGGAAGACTTGATTTCAAACCCAGCCTTGGACACTTACAACCATATCACCCTGGTAAAATCACTTAGTCCTGTTTGGTTCAGTTGTCCCATCTATAAAATTAATTGGAAAAGGATATCTTAAATCACTCCAATATCTTTGCCAAGAAAACAGCAAATAGTGTTATAGAGACATGGTTGAAAAGACTAAACAAGAGACTCTGAAGTTTTACCCATTTGTATTACCTTATAGATAAAAATTAGCAAACATGTTGATATGGGGACAATTAGTATGGGAAGACTTGTTGAAAGGCTTACTAATGCATTAGTGGTGCAGTTGTAAATTTGTACAATCTTTGAAAAAGCAAATAATCTTGGAAGTAAGGTGGATAACATATCAATACTCTCAGGGCCAGTTATCCTTGTTGATAGACATATAGCCACTAGGAAGTCAGAAAAAAAAAAAAGGTTTCACACAGACCAAAATGTTTATAGACATGTGAAATGAAGCAGAAAGGACTAAAAAACAGAGCAGATGTACATGGATTGGGGACAAGCTGAACAAAATACACATGAGTGAATGCAGTGGAATATTTCTCTGTTGTGAAAAAAATAAATATAGACACTATGAAATTCCCTGCTGTAGTGTTTTTGGTCATGTTTTATCCCTAACCTGCTTATGTTGATAAGTAGTGATAAGGGTTCATTCCATCTGAATAGTCAATGATTTTATATAGAAAAATTGAAATTATGGACATGATCCAGTATTGATCACCAACCTGAAAGTAGAACCAGTTCCTATCTGCATCTCCAGAAAAGTAAAGATTGACTTGGAGATCAAGACCAATGTGTCTCTCACTTTCTCCTATGAAAATAGCAATAATTTTGAAGAAATAAATAATTTCTTGATTCTGATTGAAAATCCACTGTATTAAAAAGATTGGAATCTGGGGGTGAAGTGAAGATGGTGGAGTAAAGCCAAAAAGCTGCTCCAGCTCTCCCACTTTCCCTCAAAAATCACATGAAACCACTCTCCAGACTCCACCAGAATCTAATGAAATGAAACCACTCTGCAGAATAAGATAAACGTCAAGAAAGGTCAATCTCACTCAGGTGAAAAAGATATTCAAATTAATTCTGATGGCACTCTGGGAAAGTTGGTGAGAGGGTCATAATCACAGCAAATCAGCAACTAAAAAAGTTCAGTCCTATTTCAATAGAGGAGCAGATCAGTGGAGCAACCTCCAGTCCCAGTTCAGAAGGCAAACCGTGGGAAACCAAGCTAGTTCCTAAAAAGAGCTGGCAAAGCTACCTCCTGAAAACACATGGGACCCCATGCTGCATAGAAAATTTGATACAGTGCCCCTTTCTCCCAGGAACAGAGTTCAACCATTAAAGTAAAAAAAAAAAAAAAAAAAAAAAAAAGATAAAATATAAAAAAGAGAAAGAAAAGAAAATGAGCAAGAAATGGAAAACAAACCTGACTATTGAAAGCTACTATGGTGACAGAGAAAATTCAAAACACCAACTCAGACAAGGGCAACTGTCCACAGAGGAAATCTCAGAGTAATATGAGTTGGTCTCGATCTCAAAACAGACTTCTTGAAAGAGTTCATAAAATATTTTAAAAGGAAAATAAGAAAAGTAGGAGAAAAAATGAGAAAATAAATGAGAAGTATGTATCATAAGCTTGGAAAAGGAAGGGAAAAAAGACTAAAGAAAACAACTCCTTAAAAAATCAACTGGAGAAAACAACACCTTCAAACATAAAATTAACCAAATGGAAAAAGAGATACAAAAGCTAAATGTAGAAAATCACACATTAAAAACTAGAAAAAGGCAAATTGAAGCTAATAGTTCTATGATAGAGCAAGAATCAGTCAAATAAACTAAAAAGAATGAAAAAATGGAAGAAAATGTAAAATACCTCATTGGAAAAACAGATGACCTGGAAAATAGAATCAGAAGACAATTTAAAAATTACTGGCCTAATCATGACCAAGCCAAACAAAACAAAATAAAGCAAAACAAAACAAAACAAAACAAAACAAAAGCCTGAACAGTCTTTCCCAAGAGATCATTAAAGAAAACTGCCCCAATATTCTAAAAACAGAGGGGAAATTGCTCATTGAACAAATGCATTAATCACCTTCAGAAAAATATCAACAGGAAAACCCTTAGGACCATTGTTGCTAAACTCCAGAACTACAATCTCAAGGAAAAAATACTGCAAGTTGACAATCAAAAACAATTCAAATATCAAGGAAAAACAATCAGGATTACCCAGGATCTGGCAGTTTCTAAGAGTGGAGGGCCTGGAATACCATATTCTGGAAAGCAAAGAACCTAGGGTTATAATGAAGAATTAACTACCTAGTGAAACTCAGCATCACTGCTCTGGGGGGCAATGGATCTTCAATAAAGTAAGAGACTTTTAATCAGCTCTATTGAAAAAACAGAATTAAACAAAAAAATTAATCTACAAACACAGAATTCAAGAATACTATAAAAATATAAATAAGGGGGGAAATATATATATATATATATATATATATATGTAACTTAAAGGTTAAAATGTTTACATCCCTATATGAGAAAACAATAACTGTAACTTTTGAGAACTATATCCATTACTGGGGTAGACAGAGTGTGGCTTCACATGGACTGAGGGTGTAATTTGTGAATAGTCTTTGATATGATGATATCAAAGAAAAAGACATTAAGGGGTGGGAAAAGGTCTGTACTGGAAAAAAAAGAAAGGGGAGTTTAAAGAGAAAATTAAATTAATGAAAAGGCACTAAAGACCTATTACAACCTAGGGAAACAATAGAAGGGAATGAACATTGTATGAAGCTTAATTTCATCAATTTTGGTTCTAAGATGGAATAATAAACATTCAGTTGGGCATAGAAATTCATCAAATTCTATAAAGAAATAAGAGGAGAAAGAGGAAAGAAAAGGGAAGGCAAGCTAGAAGGGAAGGCAGAAACACAAGAGAAAAAACTAAGAGAAGGGAAAGGAGTGATAGAAGAAAAGGTAATAAATGAGATGGGTTAAAAATCACTACTAAGAGAAGGGGAGATGATTGATAAGAGATAAGGTATGATGAGTAGAAGAACACTATTAAGGACAGGGTGGAAAAAGAGGGAAAAAAGTATATACTGGTAGAAATTAGGATGAAGAGAAATACAGAGCTGGTAATCATTAACTATGAATGTGAATGAGATGAACTCTCATAAAATGGAAGTGAATTGCAGAGTGGATTAAAAAACAGAATCCTATAATATGTTATTTAATAAGAAACACATTTGACACAGAGAGAAACATGCAGAGTAAAAGTAAAAGACAGGAAGACAATTAATAGGCTTTGGCTAAAGTAAAAAAAAAATAAAAAAAGCAGGGATAACAATTCTAATCACATAAAGCAAAAATAAAAATAGAACTTATTAAAAGAGATAAGGAAAAAAATATGTATTGATAAAGACTCTCTACTTTTTAGTATCTTGTCCAGGTTTATCATAGCTTTCCTTCCAAGAAACAAGCATCTTTTAATTTTATGGTTGCAGTTGCTAGCTGAGTGATCTTTGAGCTCAAAAGTATGCTTGAATTTCTTCTCTCTTTATTTATTTCCTGGGAACTGATTGGCAATTGCCTATATCTTTTTATTATTATTATTATTATAACTTTTTATTGACAGTACATATGCATGGGTAATTTTTTACAACATTATCCCTTGCACTCACTTCTGTTCCAATTTTTCCCTTCCCTTCCTCCACCCCCTCTCCTAGATGGCAGGTAGTCTTATACATATTAAATATTTTATAATACATCCTAGATACAATATATGTGTGCAGAATTGAACAGCTCTCTTGTTGCACAAGAAGAATTGGATTCAGAAGGTAAAAATAACCTGGGAAGAAAAACAAAAATGCAATCAGTTCACATTCATTTCCCAGTCTTCCTTCTCTGGGTGTAGCTGTCTGTCCATCATTGATCAATTGGAACTGAATTAGATCTTCTCTTTGTCGAAGATATCCACTTCCTTCAGAATACATCCCCATACAATATTGTTGTTGAAATGTATAATGATCTTCTGGTTCTGCTCATTTCACTCAGCATCAGTTCATGTAAGTCTTTCCAAGCCTCTCTGTATTCATCTTGCTGGTCATTTCTTATAGAGCAATAATATTCCATAACATTCATATACCACAATTTACCGAACAATTGATGGGCATCCATTTTTTTTCCAGTTTCTAGCCACTACAAAAAGGGCTGCCACAAACATTTATGCACATACAGATCCCTTTACCTTCTTTATGATCTCTTTTGGATATAAGTATAGTAATAACACTAGTTGACAATATTTTATGTGTTTTTTGTTTTTATTAGAATGACATAAAGTAAACGTCTATAGAGTCATTGTGATGATCTGATTGTTGTATGCCTGTGAAAACTGGACCATATACCAGCATCATACCAGGAAACTGAGTTGCTTCCATTTGAATTGTCTTAAGAAGCTTCTGAAGATTACCTGGCAGGATAAGATATCAGACACTGAGATAATTTTTTGAACTAAATTGCCAAACATTCCAACTCTACTACAGAAAACATAATTATGTTGAACTGATCATATTGCCAAATGTATGCTTGCCAAAAAGAGAACTCATACATGGCAAGTATAGCAAGTACTTATAAAGCAGTCAGAAAAAGTGATACAAGGACATTCTCAAGGTCTCTTAAGAATTTTGAGATTGATTTTTGTGACATGGAAGACACTGGCACAAAATCAACCAGCATACAGCTACTCTATTGAATCTGTATCCCAAAGAGATAATAAAAAAGGGAAAAAAGTACCCACACCTTCAAAAATGTTTGTAGTAAACCTTTTTGTAGTGGCAAGGAACTGAAAACTAAGTGGATATCCATCAGTTGAGAAATACTTGAATTTGATCTCCAAATACAGAATTTGAGAGGCATAAAAAGGTAAACAGGAAAGAACTCTTGAGAACTATATTTTTTTGTTATGACAGTGTGGGTATAATTTGATTTTGTTGTGATAATATAAAAAAGAAATTAGAGGTAGAAGGGGGATTGTACTGGAAAAGAGGAAAATGAAGGTAAAATGAGGGAAATTACATCTCATGAAGAGGAAAAGAAGACCTATTATAATTGAGGGGAAAAAAGAAGAGGGATGAACATTTTGTGAAAGTAACTCATCAGAGTCAATATCAGACATATTTGGCTCCACAGAGAAACTTATCTCACCCTATATTGATATGAAAAGTGATAGAGGAAAAGAAAAGGGGAGGCTAATAGAAAAAAAGAGAGAAGTAGTAGGGGAAAGGTATAAGAAATGGGGAAGGAATATAAAAGGGGAGGGCTATTTGAAGGAGGTGGCCATTAAAAGCAAAATACTGGGGAGGTGGGGAAGAGGAAAAAAAGAAAGAAAAAGCATAACTTGGGGTATATAAGATTATGGGAAATACAGAATTAGTCATTTTATCTGTGAATGTGAATGGGATGAACTCTCACACAAAACAGAAGCAGATAGCAGACTGAATTAAAAGCCACAATCCTACAAGGAACACACTTAAAATGGAGTGATACATATAGAGGAAAGGTAAAGGCTGGAGCAGAATCTATTGTGCTCAGATGAATTAAAAAAAAAAAAAAAAAAAAAGCTGGGATGGCAATCCTGATCTCAGATCAAGCAAGAGCAAAATTAGATCTAATTAAAATAAATAAGGAAGGAAACTATATCTTCCTAAAAGCTACCACAGAAAATGAAGTAATATCAAAACTAAACATACATGCACCAAGTGGTAAAAAATCCAGAATCCTAAAAAGGAGAAGTTAGGAGAGCTGCAAGAAGAAATAGCAAAACTATACTGGGATTTCAGCCTTGCTCTCTCAGAACTAGATAAATCAAATAAAAAATAAATAAGAAAGAAGTTAAGGAGGTAAATAGAATTTTGGAAAATTTAGATATGATAGATTTTTGGAGATAATTGAGTGGAGACAGAAAGGAGTTTACTTTTTCTAACAGTTCATGGAAGCGATACAAAAATTGATCATGTATTAGGGCATATAACCTCAAAATCAATCTTTTTCAAATCCTGGTGCAATAAAAATCACATGTAATAAAGAGCCAGTGAAAATAGGCCAAAAATTAGTTGGAAACTAAATAATCTAATTCTAAAGAATGAATGGTTGAAACAACAAATCACAAACACGATAATTTCACATGAGAATGAAAATGAGACAATATACCAAAATTTATGGGATTCAGTTCTTAAGGGAAATTTTATATCTCTAGATGCTTACTTGAATAAAAAAGAGAAAGATAAGGTCAATGAATAGGGCATGCAACTATAAAAACTAGAAAAAGAACAAATAAACCTCCCCAAATAAATACTGAAAATAAAAATAGACATTAATAAAATTGAAAGTTAAAAAGAAAACTATTGAACTAACAAACAAAACTAAGAGTTAATTTTATGACAAAAACAATAAGGAAAAAAACCCTTTAGTTAATTTGATCAGAAAAAGGAAAGAAAAAATTGCATTGTTAGTATCAAAAATGAAAAGGATGAACACTAACAAAGAGGAAATTGGAGCAATAATTAGGACTGTTTTTACCCAATTTTATGCCAATAAATATGATAATCTAAGTGAAATTGATGAAAAACCTACACCAACTTCATGTCACTTCCCTTCAATGCGTGGATAAAAACATTTATCCAACTCCTATTTTGATAAACTGGTCTTATTTTCCCAACCTTGTGTCACTGAGGGCTGCTATGTGGATGTAATACCTGTTGAGTTCTCTCAAAACAAGTGCTGTTTATCTTTCAGTTCTACAGGATTTGTGGTTGTCTATAACTGTGCACACATTCCATGCAATGATGGTGAGTGAATGAGTGAAATCGACTTTGCAAATATTTTAGTACATTTTCATAATGTTTTTACACCAGAGTGAATTGCCTACTTCCTGCAGTAATTAGGCCAGAATTAGGTAAACAGAAATTTTTTAGGGCATCTTTTCTAGTCCCCTCCTCACACCTGAAAGTGAGCAGTGTGACCCTCAAAAGGCTGCTCAGTCACTCAGGGTCCTGCCAAATTCCAGAGCTGCTTCCAGTGAGAAGACAACCCTATTGCCTAGATAATATGTGTGCAGGCTTGTTACTACAGTTCCCAGTGTATCTGCATCTGCTGATTCATCACTTGTCAAAGACCACAGGACTTTGACATAAGTAGAAATGGTAAATGGTATGGTGATGTCTTTTGATTCATGGATAAATTGTATTTGAGTGAGACAGAATTGTAACAAGTCATTAGCCTCACTCTCTTTCAGTCATAAATGTGCAGTGGCAGGACAGAATCAGGGCACTAGTAATGACTTGAGATGCAGTGGATGACCTTGGTGTTTTTTATGTCTAACCAAATTCTAAACACTCCACAGTACCTGCTTCTCCTGCCTTCAGGATCATTGAAACAAATTGTTTTTGTCTTCCCATTCCACCAGAAGTCTTCCCATATTTGGGGTAGACATTCTGCTACTTTATTGAGGGTTTGAGACTCTTTGGTTACCCTCAACCTGTTTTAGCCCATTGGCCAAAACAGTTTACTAGGGTGTGACAACTATGCATGCCATAGCTTCTTGGAACCACAGTTAAGAACCAAAGTTAAATTAGATGGATCAGGTGGACACCAAAGGTAGAAAGCAACTCTCTTTCTACTGAAGTACTAGCTTCCCTGAACACATTCTATCCCCCAATTATTATTCATCCCACAATTAAGAACACTAAGCATATAAAGAAATTGAAATATTGAAAAGAATATTATTTTATTTTTATTTTTTCCCAGTGAATCTTCTTAATGTTACAGATTTTTTGTTAGTTTTTTAGCTAGGATTAATATTTAGAGGTTGTTCAATCCAATGGTTTAATTAAACAGATGATTCACCTGGAGCAAAGAGAAGTTTAGCTATTTGCCCAATATTATGGAGACAGTAAGAGGCAAATTCAAGGGTTTGGGTACTAAATCCAGAGTTTTTCATCATATTTCAAACAGAGAACAATATATGGACAGCTCCTCTTTTTGCTTCTATATCTAAACATTACCACATCTATCTCTTCGTGCTAATTTTAGTGTTATCTCTTATTTACTGTTATATTTGTATAAACACTCCAAAAACTTACCAAATACAGTAGTTCGTTGGCACTCCTCTGCTTCAAAATTCATTGAATTAGATATTCCATGCCTTTTGATAAGTAAAAATATTATTCAGTGATTGAGATATTCTTGGCAGTCTCTGAACTTGATTGTTATCCTGGGTGAGTAGTAAGGATGTGAAGTTGGCCAGGTATACTGTCCAGACCATGCTGTACTGTAGCTAATTCCCTCAGCTATGGGGTGCTCCTCTCCAGTTTAGGCTGCAATGTACATGACTGTCAGGTTGAAGTTCATTATGATGAGTTTGTGCACTTCAGTGGGCATTCTTGGGGCAGTACTTGAAGAATAATGTGTCTGAAGTACAAAGTTTCCTGGCTCCCAAAACAGTAGTACTGGAAGGGACACAGAGTGGCCAACATGCTCAGCAGGAAAAGAAAGTAAGAGCAAGAGCAACAGCAGTGGCAGAAATCCTGGCAGATGCTGCAGCTGAGAACTAAGGATTCCTGACAGACATGACAAGTCAAGAAAGAAGGAATCTGGCTAGATTGGACTAGGCTGGCTTCTTTCTCTATAGTTGGAAGAAGGGCCCCATTTGCCCCTTCTGAGGAATTGGGTGGGGAAGCATAGTCAAACTGTGGAGTAAAAATGTACTCCATGAGGGAAAAATTCCTCCAGTATTCATCATTTTAACTACTTGTCATGATAACTGGGACCAATTATTAATGAGCACCAAGACAATACTGAACACATAGTATTATAAAACAAAAATAGAGGTAATATATCAAGAATTATATTAAGGCCTTTACAATTTTTATTTGCCCTAGCTAAATTTATTTTAATTATATCTATCTCATTTATCTCTGAAAGGTAAGTATATTATGTCTTGTTTTATTAATTTATTAAGACAAGTAAAGAAAGGGTAATCATGTACTAAAAGTTCTAATCATGGAGTTATATGGTATATATGTCTAGTAATCAGTACTTTCAGTTAACAAGATATTCATCATTATAGCTTCTTAAAAGAATAAGAAGCATAATTACAAGAAGGAATAAGAGTGGGGAATCATTTGATAGCTATTTATTTTGTTATATCAAAATTTCTGGGGAATGACGTGTGTGTTTGTGTGTGTGTGTGTGTGTGTGTGTGTGTGTGTGTGTGTAATGTAGGAAATGAAGTGAATAGAAGGTTTTATTACTTGGCTTTAAGATAACATAATTGTCCTAATTAAAACTATTTATTAATGCCACACAAAGGTACAGAGATCAATAAAGGGTATGTGTTGGAAGAAAAAGGAAGAGGTTTATTTCTTTGCAATATTATACCACTCAATAATTCAATTCATCTTAGAAGAAATATAAACTTAGAGATTCTGCTATCTCTTGACAATATAGAGTATATAAATACACACGCACATACACATACACACATACACAAACACACATACACACAAACATCCTATTTTCTTATGACTGAACAAAAGTGCTCCTTTTCCTCCTGGAACTATGACTCAGTACTTTTCATAGGAAATAGAGTTGATAGTTCCCAAAATATCCACTCTCAACAAAGTATTCCTTATAATATTTTTCTGACTCCCTTCCATTTCTATGCTGAGGGCACAGTTTTATTTTGTTTTGTTTTGTTTGTCACAGCTTTCAGGTAGTCAAATTATTCTCATATTTTCTCTTCTTGATCTGTTCTCCATAGTGTTGTTTTTCTTATAAAATATTTCACATTCCCCTTAGTTTTATTATTTCTTGTCTCATAGCTTCACTGGCCTCCCCTTGCCTAATTATAATTTTCAAAATTTTTCTTCTTTAGAAATCTGGATCTCTTTTTCTAGTTTGTTAATTTTTTTCATATTTTTTTCTTTTTCTTGGATGATGGTTATTACTTTTTTTTTAGTTTTCCCTTAATTTATCTTATTTGAATTTTGAAGTTTTTTTTTTTTTTAATTCTATAGATTCTTTCTGGATGAGTAGTTACTTAACATACTCTTTGAGTAGAAAAGTTTTTTTTTAACTTCACTGTCCTATGGCTAGTGTTTTTCTTTTTTGCCTGTTCATTGTTTAAAAATTAGAACTATTAGTGTAAGCACCTGTAATCCTTGTTTGGAAGAGATAGTGCCTCTGGCTTCACTTCAGCCTCTGTCCTAGAACCCCAAACCAAAAATTCTACTCTCCTACAAGTGCTAGCAGCCAGCAGTGTCCTTGCCCCATTGCTTTTGCACTCATCCAGTGTGATAGCCTTAGGGGTCCATACTTGCTGGGGTTTTTTGGTGCTAAACTCAAGGTATTTATGCTTCACACTGGTCAAACTCTGATCTTCCTTTAGGTCATCTTTGATTGTCACAGATGGATCCCTATTTTTCTGCCTCCATTCTTGTTTAATTTTTATTGTTGTTGTTGTGGTTGTTATTTTACCAGTTTGTGTTTTCCCTGACATGCAATTTTGTTTTGTTTCTAGGGGAAATCTGGAGAGTTTACAATTTGCTGACCTACTCTACCATCTTCCCAAAATCCTTCTCTATGCCAAACATTTAATGAAGAATTAATCCCAAAACATTTTTAATAAATAATTAATAAATAATAAAATCTTTTAATAAAAAGAAGTTTCACAAAATCCTTTTTAAAAAATAAATATGGCTTTGATATCTAAACCAGGGTGCTCAAGAACAAAGAAACCTATAAACCAATTTCCTTAATGGATTTTGAGGCAAATCCTTTAAACAAAACACTAGCAGGTATATAAAAGCAATATGTCACAAAAATTAAAGGCTATGATCAAGTGAAACAAGAATGTCCACTGTAACCACTTTTATTCAAATTTACACTTGAAATGTTAGTTGTACTAATAAAACTAGAAAAGGAAATTGAAGGAATAAAATTAAATAATGAGGAAACAAAGCTATCGTTTTTTGTCAGCGCTATGATATACATGGAGAATGCTAGAGAATCAACTAAAAATACTAATTGAAACAATAAACAACTTTCACCAACTTACCAGCATATCCAGTGAGACCACATAAATCATTAGCCTTTTTACATATTATCAACAAAACCCAGCAGTAAGAGATAGATTGAAATTTTATTTTTAAAGTAACTGCATATAATATAAAATTCTTGGAACCTATCTTTCAAAATAAACCTAGCAACTATATTGATACAATTACACATAATTATTATGTGATAATAATTATTTTAACATAAATAATACAGAAATACAAATATATTGATACACTTTTTACACAAATAAAGACAGAGCCAAACAATTGAAGAAATATTAATTATTCATGGGTAGGCTGTGCTAATATAATAAAAATAACTCTTCTACATCAATTAATTTACTTATTCAATGTGAGATTAATCAAAATATCAAAGAAATATTTTTAGAGCTAGAACAAATAATTACTCTGTGAAAGAACCAAAAGTCAAGAATATCAAGTGAATCAATAAAAAAACTGAAGATCTAGCAGAACCAGATTTCAAATTATATTATTGTGTGTTAACATCATTATTGTGATGTGTAAACATCAAAACAATCTAGTACTGGAAAGAAATAGAGTGATAGATCAGTGGCATAGAATAAGTACACAATACACAATAATCTAGTATTTGAAAAACTCACAAGTTTTGGGGACAGAAGCCATAAATTGACTAAAAAAAATGCTGGAAAAACTAGAAAGTTATTTGGCTTAAATGAGATAAAAATCAATATCTTACACCATATATCAATATGAAGCCAAATGGGGAAAACTAATGGAGATATAAATATAAATTAAGTGAGTGTAGAAAAATATGCCAAAATATGTAGAAAAATTTAGAGCTCTGGGTAAGGGTAGAGTTTATGACTAAACAAGAGATAGAAAAGATCATAGGAAGTAAAATGTGTATTTTTGATTACATGATTTTGCACAAATGACACTAAGGTTCCCAACATTAGAAAGGAAAAATGGATTTACTACTGCATTGTTGGCAGAGTTGTGAACCAGTCCCTCTTTTCCAAAGAACAATTTGAAACTATGCTCAAACGGATATAAAATTGTGCATACAATTTGACCCTGCAATATCACTAGTAGGTCTATATCCTAAAGAGATCAAAGAAAAGATAAAAGGACCTAATTATCCAAAAATATTTTAGCAGCTCCTTTTATGATGACCAAAAATTGGAAATTGAGGCAAAACTCATCAATTAAACAATGGCTAAACAAGTTATGTTATATGATTTTGATGGAATACTATTGTGCTATAATAAACATGGGGATGGAGGGTTTCAGAAAAAATCTGGACTACATATATGAACTGAAACAAAGTGAAGTGAGCAGAATTAGAACATTGTACACAGTAACATTAATATTGCATGGATAAACAACAGTGAAAGACTTTACTCTGATGAAGACAATGATCCAAGATAACAACAAAGGAGACATGTTGAAACATAGTATTCTTTTTTTTTTTTTTTTTTAATTTAATAGCCTTTTATTTACAGGATATATACATGGGTAACTTTACAGCATTAACAATTGCCAAACCTCTTGTTCCAATTTTTCACCTCTTACCCCCCCACCCCCTCCCCTAAATGGCAGGATGACCAGTAGATGTTAAATATATTAAAATATAACTTAGATACACAATAAGTATACATGACCAAAACATTATTTTGCTGTACAAAAGAATCAGACTCTGAATTATTGTACAATTAGCTTGTGAAGGAAATCAAAAATGCAGAGTGTGCATAAATATACGGATTAGAATTCAATGTAATGAGTTTTTAGTCATCTCCAAGAGTTCTTTTTCTGGGTATAGCTGGTTCAGTTCATTACTGCTCCATTAGAAATGATTTGGTTGATCTTGTTGCTGAGGAGGGCCTGATCCATCAGAACTGGTCATCATCTAGTATTGTTGTTGAAGTATATAATGATCTCCTGGTCCTGCTCATTTCACTCAGCATCAGTTCGTGTAAAGTCTCTCCAGGCCTTTCTGAAATCATCCTGTTGGTCATTTCTTACAGAACAGTAATATTCCATAATTTTCATATACCACAATTTATTCAGCCATTCTCCAACTGATGGACATCCATTCAGTTTCAGTTTCTAACAACTACAAAAGGGCTGCCACAAACATTCGTGCACATACAGGTCCCTTTCCCTTCTTTATAATCTCTTTGGGATATAATCCCAGTAGTAACACTGCTGGATCAAAGGGTATGCACAGTTTGATAACTTTTTGAGCATAGTTCCAAACTACTCTCCAAAATGGTTGGATTTGTTCACAACTCCACCAACAATGAATCAATGTCCCAGTTTTCCCATCCCCTCAACAATCATCATTATTTTTCCTGTCATCTTAGCCAATCTGACAGGTGTGTAGTAGTATCTTAGAGTTGTCTTAATTTGCATTTCTCTGATTAATAATTGACTTGGAGCATCTTTTCATATGACTAGAAATAGTTTCAATTTCTTCATCTGAGAATTGTCTGTTCATATCCATGACCATTTTCAATTGGAGAATGGCTTGATTTTTTATAAATTAGAGTTAATTCTCTATATATTTTGGAAATGAGGCCTTTATCAGAACCTTTGACTGTAAAAATATTTTCCCAATTTGTTGCTTCCCTTCTAATCTTGTCTGCATTAGTTTTGTTTGTACAAAAACTTTTCAGTTTGAGTATAATCAAAATTTTCTATTTTGTGATCAGTAATGATCTCTAGTTCTACTTTGGTCATAAAGACCTCCCCTTCCACAGGTCTGAGAGGTAAACTATCCTATGTTCCTCTAATTTATTAATAATTTCATTCTTTATGCCTAGGTCATGAACCCATTTTGACCTTATCTTGGTGTACAGCGTTAAGTATGGATCAATGCCTAGTTTCTGCCATATTAGTTTCCAATTTTCCCAGCAATTTTTATCAAACAGTAAGTTCTTATCCCAAAAGCTGGGATCTTTGGGTTTGTCAAAGACTAGGTTGTTATATTTGTTGACTGTTTTATCCCATGAACCTAATCTATTCCACTGATCAACTAATCTATTCCTTAGCCAATACCAAATACTTTTGGTAACTGCTGCTCTATAATATAATTTTAGATCTGGTACAGCTAAGCCACCATCATTTGATTTTTTTCATTAATTCCTTGAAATTCTTGACCTTTTGTTTTCCATATGAACTTTGTTGTTATTTTTTCTAGGTCATTAAAATAGTTTTTTGGGAGTCTGATTGGTATAGCGCTAAATAAATAAGATTAGTTTAGGTAATATTGTCATCTTTATTATGTTGCTCGCCCTATCCAAGAGCATTTAATTTTTCCAATTGGTTAGATCAGACTTAATTTGTGTGAAAAGTGGTCTGTAATTTTGCTCGTAAAGTTTCTGATTTTCCCTTGGAAGATAGATTCCTAAATATTTTATATTATCAGTAGTTACTTTAAATGGAATTTCTCTTTGTAACTCTGACTGTTGGATTTTGTTAGTGATTTATAAGAATGCTGATGACTTATGTGGGTTTATTTTATAACCAGCAACTTTGCTAAAGTTGTGGATTATTTCTAATAACTTGTTAGCAGAATCTCTGGGGTTCTCTAAGTATACCATCATGTCATCGGCAAAGAGTGATAATTTGGCTTCCTCATTGCCTATTCTTATTCCTTTAATCTCTTTCTCAGCTCTTATTGCTATAGCTAGCGTTTCTAATACAATATTAAATAGTAACGGTGATAGTGGGCAACCTTGTTTCCTCAGATCTTATTAGGAATAGTTTGCAGTTTGTCTCCATTACATATGATGCTTACTGATGGTTTTAAATAGATGCTGCTGATTATTTTAAGGAAAAGTCCATTTATTCCTATACTCTCAAGTGTTTTTAATAGGAATGGATGTTGGATTTTATCAAATGCTTTTCTGCATCTATTGAGATGATCATATGGTTTTGTTAATTTAGGTTATTAACATGGCCAATTATATTGATAGTTTTCCTAATATTGAACCAGCCCTGCATTCCTGGTATAAATCCTACTTGATCATAGTGTATTATCTTGGAGATGATTTTCTGTAGTCTTTTGCTAATATCTTATTTAAGTTTTAGCATCAATATTCATTAGGGAGATTGGTCTATAATTTTCTTTCTCTGTTTTCAAGCCTACCTGGTTTAGGTATCAAGTACCATGTCTGTGTCATAGAAGGATTTGGTAGGGACTCCTTCATTCCCTATTTTATCAAATAATTTATATATAGCATTGGGGCCAATTGTTCTTTAAATGTTTGGTAAAATTCACATGTAAATCCATCTGGTCCTGGGGATTTTTTCTTAGGGAGTTGTTTAATTGCCTGTTCTATTTCTTTTTCTGAAATGGGACTATTCAGAGCAATTTACTTCCTCCTCTGTTAGTCTGGGAAGTCTATATTTTTGGAGGTAGTCATCCATTTCACTTAGGTTATCAAATTTATTGGCATAAAGTTGAGCAAAATAACTCATATTATTTCTCTAATTTCCTCTTCATTGGTGGAAAGTTCTCCTTTTCATTTTTAAGACTACTAATTTCATTTTCTTCCTCCTTTTTCTAATCAGATTTACAAAGGACTTATCTATTTTATTGGCTTTTCATAGAGACCAACTCTTAGTTTTATTAATTAGTTCAATAGATTTTTACTTTCAATATTTTTAATTTCTCCCTTTTAATTTTAAATTTCAATTTAGTATTTGATTGGGGTTTTAATTTGGTCTTTTTAGTTTTTTTAGTTTGCAAGCCCAAGTTCATTAATCTTTTCTTTCTCTGTTTTATTCAAGATAAGCCTCTAAGGATATAAAATTCCCTCTTATTACCGCTTTGGCTGCATCCCACAAATTTTGGTATGATGTCTCATCATTGTCATTATCTTGAGTGAAATTATTAATTGTATCTATAATTTGCTGCTTCACCAATCATTCTTTAAGATGAGATTGTTTAGTTTCCAATTACTTTTTGAGTCTATTTCCCCTAATTTTTTGTTGAATGTAGTTTTATTGCATCATGATCTGAAAAGAAAGCATTTACTATTTCTGCTTTCTTGCATTTAATTTTGAGAGTGTTTATGTCCTAATATAGGGTCAATTTTTGAATAGGTTCCATGAACTGCTGGAAGAAAGTATATTCCTTCTATCTCCATTCAATTTTCTCCAAAGATCCAACATACCTAATTTTTCTAATATTCTATTTACTTCTTTAATTTCTTTCTTATTTGTTTTGTGGTTTGGTTGTCTAATTCTGAGAGTGCAAGGTTGATATCTCCTACTATTACAGTTTGTTGTCTATTCTTCAACTCTCTTAACTTCTCCTTTAGGAAGCTGAGTGCCATACCACTTGGCGCATATATAGTTTAATATTGATATTGCTTCGTTGTTTATGCTACCCTTTAGCAGGATGTAGTTTCCTTCCTTATCTCTTTTAATTAGATCCAATTTTTACTTTTGTGATCTGAGATAGGATGGCTACCCTATTTTTGACTTCACCTGAAGCATAATAGATTTTTGCTCCAGCCTTTTACCTTTACTGTATATGTATCCCCTGCTTTAAATGTGTTTCATGTAAACAACATATTGTAGGGTTCTGACTTTTGATCCAGTCTGCTATCTGCCTCCTCTTTATGGGGGGTTCATCCCATTCACATTTGCAGTTAGAATTACTAAATCTGTATTTCCTGCCATCCTAATAACCCCAGATTGTGCTTTACTTATTCTTGCCTCCCCAACCCTCTTTCCCCTTTTAAACTTATGTACCCCTCTTGTATCCATCTTATCCTCTTTATAATCCCTCCCTCCCCCTTTGGTCTTTCCCCTTCCTTCCCTTATTACTCTTTTCTTTTCCTTTTCCTCTCCCCGTTTTAATGAGGCGAGAGAGAATTTTCTCTAAAACAAATGTCAATTATTTTTTCTTTGAGCCAACTCTGATGAGAGTAAGATTCATACAATGTTCCTCCCCCTCTCTAAATTCCCTCAGATATGATGTTTCCTTAGCCTCTTTGTGGGATGTGGTTTCCCTCTTTTTATCCCTCCTTCCCACCTTATTCTGCCATCATCCCTTTTCCATATCTACTTCCCTTTTTATGTTATATCAAGTACAATCAAATTTTACATGTATTTTTTGTATATCCACAACGAAATACAATTCTCAAGAGTTATTTTTACCTTTTCTGCATGTCTTGAGTTCTATTCTTGGAGATCCAAATTTTTGTTTAATTCTGGTTTTCTTCAGAAACAAATGGAATTCATTTGTTTCATTAAATGTCCATCTTCTTCCCTGGAAGAAAATGCTCAACTTAGCTGGGTAGTTTATTCTTGGCTGCATCCCAAGTTCTTGTGCCTTTCAGATATCATATTCAGGCCCTTCTTTCCTTTAATGTAGAGGCAGCCAGATCTTGGGTGATCCTTATTGTGCCACCTCGGTATTTAACTGGTTTTGGCTGCTTGTAAAATTTTTTCCTTAATCTGATAGTTCTGAAATTTGGCCACAATATTCCTTGGGGTTTTATTTTAGGGTTTCTTTCAGAAGGTGTTCGATGAATTCTTTCAATGCCTATTTTACCTTCTGATTCTATTACATCTGGGCAGTTCTCTTTGATGATTTCTTGTAAAATAGTATCTAGGCTCTTTTTTCATCATAGTTTTCAGAAAGTCCAATAATCCTCAGATTATCTCTCCTAGATCTATTTTCCAAGTCTGTCGTTTAGCAAGTAGATAATTCATGTTTTTTCCAGTTTGTCATTTTTTGTTTTGCTTGACTGATTCTTGCTGTCTCAATGCATCATTAGTTTCAATTTGTTCAGTTCTAATTTTTAAAAATTATTTTCTTCATTAGCTTTTTTACTTCTTTCTGTATATGTCCAATTGGTTTTAGATGTATTGTTTTTGGTCTGTGGAATTTTTTCCATTTCACTAATTTTTTTTAGTAGATTATTTTCTTTTTCAATTCACTGATCCTACTTTCTTGCGTGTTCTTTGTCTTTTCCAATTCACGGATCCTACTTTCTAGTGAATTCTTTATTTTCAATTCACAATTCTTACTTTCCTGTGATTTTTTATTTTCCAATTCACCAATTTGCACTTCCTGGAATTTTTAACTTTTCAATTCGTATTTCAGGAAGTTGTTGCTCTCTTGTAAGGCTTCTCTTTCCTTTCCCCATTTATCTTCTAACTCTCTTTTGAGACTTTTAATGGTCTCTTCTATGAGAGCATTATGTAAAGGAGGACAGTCTGATGCATTTTTGCTGTTTGAGGTCTCTTCAGGTTTGCTGACCTGCTCTTTTTCTGCATAGAAGCTGTCGATGGTTCTTTTCATCTTTTTATTCATGTTTTAAAGCCTTTAGGGTAGGTCTCCTAGGCAAGGGGGTTACCAGCTTCCTCTGCAGACAGGGAAAGATGTAATCTGATTTCTGGCTCAGAGGTATGGGAGTGCTCTGAGTGAGAGTTTTCCCTTCCCCCTACAGGAAGTGGATACAGCACTGGCCGAGCTATCAAATGTCTTAGTAGGGCTGAGTGGATTAGCAATTGCCTTTGGCTAGAGACTAAGTGGTGAAAGTGTCACTGCCCCGGGCCGGAGCCTCTTTTGGGACTGTGAGTATTAGCAGCAGACAGCAGACCGCAGAAAGCCCTGAACTCTGCCCCAGTGTCTCTGCCCAATGCAAATCGGCCCTGGGAAAGCTCTATGGCCCCAAGCCGAGCTCCCCACTGCGCAGATTGGAGGCTAACCTGGGCTGCGTCCTCCTGCCGTGCAGGATCACAACTGCCCCAAGGAAAAGCCCTTACTGCGGGTTGGGGCTGCGGGCTTGTGCTGTGATCTGTGCTTTCACTTTCGGTTTGAGGCTCTCCTCGGAACCTAATTTCTCTCCCCGTCTGCGCCAATCTCCCCTCTGGCCCCGGAACCAACCTTTTTTGGCGAGACTGCAGATTTTCTTCGGCCAGTGAGTTGTTCTACTTCTTATCTTTACGAATTGTAGCAGTCAAGACTATTTTTGAGGCTCGATATAATATTGATAAAGAGGGTAAGAGAAGAGCTTAGAAAGTCGTGTGTGTCTTCTCCGCCATAGATGGCTCCGCCCCCCGAAACATAGTATTCACCACCAAAGCAATAACTTTTGAATTCTGAATGTTGATCAAAGTGAACTTTTTCATTCATTTGAATGAACTGGAATGTGCATTCATTGGAATGTTCAAAAGTTGCAATTACTTCTTTTGAAAATTATATCCCTTAAGCAATAAAGTGGAAAAATATTTTTACAGTCAAAAGTTCTGATAAAGGCCTCATTTCCAAAATATATAAAAAGTTGACACTGTGAGGGATATAGAAGACCCTTACCCAAAATGACTACTCAGAGATCACCTCAGTAAAAAGCAGAAAAGTTGTTTATTGAAAACCTCTGGAGGATGAGCTGTCCCATCACAAGATAAGAAAGAGAAAGCTCCATGGTAGGGCTAAAGAAGTAGTTAAAATACATAGCTTTTATACAAGAGATTACATCACAAATAAGAAAGCATTGAGAAAGGGAGGAGGAAGCATTTAATTGGTTGTTGATATTCAGAGATATTGGAATGGAAGGTTTCTGTTTCCCTGAAATCTCCTGATTTCTAGGAAACAGAAAATCAGGACTTCAGGATTAATCAAGCAGATAGTTGTCCAGCTAATAGACTACCTATTGATAGAAGTCAAATACTGATAAATCTCATCAGCTCAGGTTAAGTAAATATGTTTATAGCTGGCCAAGGCTCAAGTAAATATGGGCCTGCACATATTATAGAGGTCATAGGGGAAACACAGAAATAATGAAAATAAAATACAGAAAAAGAATTAATACATCCCTGTAAGTTCTTCACCTTTTCTCTCTCTGTTCCATACAACTCTAATTTATAAGAAATCAAGTTATTCTCCAATTGATAAATGGTCAAAGGATATGAAAAAACAATTCTCAGATAGAAAAATTGAAACTATTTCTAGCCATATGAAAAGATTCTCTAAGTCATTATTAATCAGAGAAATGCAAATTAAGACAACTCTGAGATACTGCTATATACCTGTCAGATTGGCTGGAATGACAGAGAAAGATAATGCGGAATGTTGGAGGGGATGTGTGAGAACTGGGTCACTGATACATTGTTGGTGGAATTGCGAACACATCCAGCCATTTTGGAGAGTGATTTGGAACTATGGTCAAAAAGTTATCAAACTGTGCATACCCTGTGATCCAGCCGTGTTACTACTGGGCTTATATCCTAAAGAGATCTTAAAGAAGGGAAAGGGACCTGTATGTGCAAGAATGTATGTGACAGCCCTCTTTGTAGTGGCCAGAAACTGGAAACTGAGTGGATGCCCCTCAATTGGAGAATGGTTGAATAAATTGTGGCCTATGAATGTTATAGAATATTATTGTTCTGTAATAAATGACCAGCAGGATGATTTCAGAAGGGCCTGGAGAGACTTACATGAACTGATGTTGAATAAAATAAACAGAAAAAGGAGTTCATTATACACTTCAACAAGAATACTATATGATGATCAATTCTGATGGATGTAACCCTCTTCAACAATAAGATGAACCAGTTCAAAAAGGAGAAAAAGGAGAAAGAAAGCAAAGTGCAAGCAAACAAAAACAAAAAGAGTGAAAATATTAATCTGTGATTCAAACTCAGGTCACATAGTTTTCTCTCTGGGTGCAGAGGCTCTCTTCATCACATGACCATTACTATTGGCCTGAATCATCTTATTGTTGAAAAGAGCCACATCCACCAGAATTGATCATGGAATTATCTTGCTGTTGCCATGTATAATGATCTGGTTCTATTCACTTCACTTAGCATCAGTTCATGTAAGACTCTCCAGACCTCTCTGAAATCATCCTGCTGATCATTTCTTATAGAACAATAATATTCTATAACATTCATATACCATAACATAACAGTCATTGTCCAATTGATGAGCATCCACTTAGTTTCCAGTTTCTTTCCACTACAAAAAGAGCTGCCACAAATATTTTTACATATGTGGGTCCCTTTCCCTCCTTTGTGATGTCTTTGAGAAACAAGCCCAGTAGAAACATTGCTGCATCAAAGGGTGTGCAGTTTGATAGCCATTTAGGCCTAGTTCCAAATTGCTCTCCAGAATGACTGAATTAATTCATAACTTCACCAACAATATTTTAGTGTCTCAGTTTTCCTACATCCCCTCTAATATTTATTATCTTTTCCTATAATCTTAGCCAATCTGAGAGGGGTGCAATGATACCTCAGAGTAGTCTTAATTTGCATTTCTCTAATCAATAGTGATTTAGAACACCTTTCATATGACTAGAAATGGTTTCAATTTTTTCATCTGAAAACTATTCATATCCTTTGACCATTCATCAATTGGAAAATGGCTTGTATTCTTATGAATCTGAGTCAATTTTTCCTATATTTTATAAATGATGCTTTTATCAGAATCCTTGAATGCAAATTTTTTTCTCAGTTTATTGATTCCCTTTTAGTCTTGTCTGCATTGGTTTTGTTTGTACAAAAATCTTATAACTTAATATAATCCAAATTATACATTTTGGATTCAATAATTTACTCCAGTTCTTTTTGGGCCACAAATCCCTGCCTTCCCCACTGATCAATAAACTATCCTTTGTTGTTCTAATTTGCTTATAATATTTCTTTTTATGTCTAGATGATGAAACCTTTTGACCTTATCTTGGGATAGGGTGTTAGGTATGGATCAATGCTTAGTTTCTATCATACTAATTTCCAATTTTCCCTGCAGATTTTTTTTTTCAAATAGTGAGTTTAAAAAAAAAAAAAAGCTGAGGCCTTTGGGTTTGTCAAACACTAGATTACTATAATCATTGACTATTTTATCTAATGAACCTTACCTATTTCACTTACCTATTTTCACAACTACTCTATTTCTTAGCTAGTACCCATATATAGCTGCTTTATAATGTAGTTTTATGTTTCATACCACTAGACAATCTTTATTTGCATTATTTTTCATTAATTCCTGTGAAATTCTTGGCCTTTCATTCTTCTAGATGAATTTTGTTATTATTTTTTCTAGATCTGTAAAATTATTTCCTGATAGTTTGATTGGTATGACATTGAATAAGTAGATTAATTTAGGTAGTATTGTCATTTTTATTATATTAGCTCAACTTTCCAATGAGCATTTGATATTTTTCCAATTGATTCGAATTGACTTTATTTGTGTGGAAAATATTTTCTAATTGTATTCATATAGTTCCTGACTTTGCCTTGGCAGATAGACTACTAAATAGTTTATATTTTCTATAGTTATTTTAAATGGAATTTCTCTTTGTATCTTTTGCTACTGGACTTTGTTGGTGTCATATAAAAATACTGTTGATTTACTGGGATTTGTTTTGTATCATGCAACTTTTTAAAAGTTGAGAATTGTTTTTAGTAGCTTTTTAATTGATTCTCTAGGATTCTCTAAATACACCATCACATCATCTGCAAAGAATGATAAATTGGTTTCCTCATTACCTACTCTAATTCCTTTAATCTCTTTCTCTTATTGCTAAAATGAGTATTTCTGATACAATATTGAATAACAATGATGATAGTGGTCAACCTTGTTTCACCACTGATTTTATTGTGAATGGATGTAGTTTATCCCCATTGCATATGATACTTACTGATGAATTAAAAAAAATATGCTACTGATTCCTTTAAGAGAAACTATATTTATTCCTAAATTCTATTGTGATTTTAATAGGAATGGGTGTTGGATTTTGTCATATTCTTTTTTAACCTCTATTGAGATAACCATTATTTTTATACTCTTTGGTTATTGATATAGTCAATTATGACAATAGTTTAGCTAATAATAAACCAGTCCTGCATTCCTGGTATAAACTCTACCTGGTCATGTTATATTATCCTTTGATAACTTGCAGTAATCTCTTTGTTAATATTTTATGTAAAATTTTTGCATCAATATGCATTAGGGAAATTGGTCTATAATTTTCTTTCTCTGTTTTAAGCCTACTTGTTTAGGTAGCAGCATCATATCTGTGTCATAAAAGGACTTTGGTAGGACTCCTTTCCCTATTTTTCCAAATAGTTTGCATAGTATTATGATTAATTGTTTGTTAAATGTTTGGTAGAATTCACATGCAAATCCATCTGGTTCTGGAGATGTTTTCTTGGGGAATTGATTAATAGTTTGTTCTATTTCTTTTTCTACGATGGGACTATTTATTTCCTTTTCTGTTAATCTAGGTAATCTGTATTTTTGTAAGTATTCCTCCAATCACCTAGATTATCAGATTTATTGACATGGAGTTGGGCAAAATAGCTGCTAATGATTGCTTCACGTTCCTCTTCATTGGTGGTAAGTTCTCCTTTTTCATTTTTGATATCAATAATTTGATTTTTTTCTTTTTCTAATCAAGTTAACTAAAGGTTAATCTATTTTGCCTTTTTTTTACATAAAACTCTTAGTTTTGTTTATTAATTTAATAGGCTTCTTATTTTCAGTTTTATTAATCCTCCCTTTTATTTTCAGAATTTTAAATTTGGTATCTACTTTGGGGATTTTAATTGGTTCTTTTTCTAGTTTTTTTTTTTTTTAGTTTCATATCCAATCATTGACCTTCCCTTTTTCTATTTTATGCAAGTAAGTAAGTATCTAGAGATATAAAACTTCCCCTAAGAATTTCTTTGGCTGCATTCCATAAATTTTGATATGTTGTCTCATTATTGTCATTCTCTTGGATAAAATTGTCAATTGTAGTTATGATTTTTGTTTCACCTCCTCATTCGTTAAGATTAGGTTATTTAGTTTCCAATTAATTTTTGGTCTATTTTTTCCTGGCCTTTTATGGCATGTAATTTTCATTGCATCATGATCTGAAAAATGCATTTTCTATTTCTGCCTTTCTTCATTTGATTTTGAAGTGTTTATGCCCTAATACATAGCCAATTTTGGTATCAGCTCCATATATTGCCAAGAAAAAATATATTATTTTCTGTCTCCATTCAATTTTCTCTTAAGGTCTATCATACCTGACTTTTCTAGAATGCCATTTATCTCCTCTTCTCTCTTATTTATTTTGTGGTTCAATTTGTGTAGTTTTGAGAAAGCAAGGTTGAGATCCCCCCACTAGAATAATTTTGCTGTCTAATTCTTCTTGAAACTCTTTCAACTTCTCTAGGAATTTGGATGCTGTACCACTTGGTGCATATATTTTTAGTATTGGTATTATTTTGTTATCTATGGTACCCTTTATCAAGATTTAGTTTCCTTTCTTGCCTATTTTAATTAGATCTATTTTTGCTTTTGCTTGATCTGAGATCAGGATCGCTACTCCTACTTGTTTTACTTCACTTGAAGCATAGTAGATTCTGTTCCAGTCTTTTACCTTTGATCTGAATGTATCATTCCATTTTAAATGTGTTTCTTATAGGATTCTGGCTTTTACTCCAGTCTGCAATCCGCTTCTATTTTGTGGAAAAATTCATCTGATTCACATTCACAGTTAAAATTACTAACTCTATTCCCTGCCATCTTGTTTTCCCCAAGTTAAGTATACCCATAATAAAGATACAAATCTCAAGATTTAAACATATCTGTCCATATAGGTATGTAACCTTTTTAACTTTTAAAAGAAAGTTATTTTTTTCTTTCCTTTTAAATTTTTTATGCTGCTTTTGAGTTCTGCATTTGAAGATCAAATTTGGTATTCAGTTCTTGTCTTTTCATCAGAAATAAATGAACTTCACCTATTTCATTGAATGTCCATCTTTTTTCTCTAAGAGAGGATGCTCAGTTTTGCTGAACAGTTTATTCTTGGCTGCAATTCAAGTTTCCTTGCTTTTCAGAAAATCTGATTTCAGGTTCTTTGATCCTTTAAAGTGGGAACTGCTAGATCCTAAGTAATCCTGATTGTGGTTCCTTGATATGTCAATTGCTTCTTTCTAGCTGCTTGCAATACTTTTTCCTTGATCTGATAATTCTGAAAATTAGTTACACCGTTCTGTGAAGTTTTCATTTTGGGTTATCTTTCAGGAGGTGATCTGCAAATTCTTTGATACTTTGGACACAATTTCATAATCTGTGACTTTGGTTAAGTCATAGGTCTGCTCTCTTTAATCTTTACTTCCTGCAGAATACTATCCAACTGATCCAGTAAAATACATAGCCAATGACCATATTTTTCTAAAGTAGATTTTTTTCTCTTTTTATGTTTTCCCAGATCAAAGGACATTATTTGTAATATGGTTAAGATCTCTTCACCTGCATTCACTGCATTCAAGAAAGCTTTCTGGTTCATTCACAGAATGCTGAAGAGAGTTCTCTGTCATGTGTGATTTCATCAGGTACTTAGTATAGTCTCCTATCTTCTAAATAGCTATGCTTTAAAGAAGAAGAAAGTCATTCCAAAGAGAGGTGGTGATCCTTAGAGACTTCTTGGAGTTAGAAATTGAACTAAATTTATTGTACAAAACCTCAAAGCCATGAGCCAATTTTGCATCCAATTCATGTGCTCAATACTGGAGGTGGGACTGGGAAAACAGATTGTACCCATTGCATAGGTCTGGCACAAACCTTTGTGATACCAGCTGCATAAACAAATACTTTGTGAATGTGCTTGAAAGCAAAAATCCTGGACAGTTGCAATTACCAATTGAAAATTTTGCTTCAAAATTTCTGTGGTGTTAGCTGGGAGAAAGCAGTGAGCTCTATAAAGAGATGTTTGGATTTTGTCTTGGGTACCTTTTGATTTCCCTGTCCACTGCTACCTGTATAGATTTGTGAGACAAGGATTTTTTTTTTCAGAGTGCCTAGACTCATCATGGGAGGTGTGGCAGGTAAACATGATATTTCCCCAAATTCTGTGGTGCTAGGATAATGCCCAGTTGTCCAAAATGAAAATAGCAAATAGACAAATATTCTATTGGTACTATTAACAGAATTCAAGACTTAGGAAGAAATTCAGCAGTTTCTGTTAGGAAGAATTTACTTTTGTTGTCTTCAATCTTTGATACTACCTCTGAAAACTTCTTTATAATTTGCTTCATTAGGTAAATAATAAATCTTTTTTTTTTTAAATTATAACTTTTTATTGACAGAACCCATGCCTGGGTAATTTTTTATAACATTATCCCTTGCACTCACTTCTATTCCGACTTTTCCCCTTCCTCCCTCCACCCCCTCCCCCAGATGGCAAGCAGTCCTATACATGTTAAATATGTCACAGTATATCCTAGATACAATATATGTGTGCAGAA
This sequence comes from Sarcophilus harrisii, assembly GCF_902635505.1. Classification (NCBI taxonomy): domain Eukaryota; kingdom Metazoa; phylum Chordata; class Mammalia; order Dasyuromorphia; family Dasyuridae; genus Sarcophilus; species Sarcophilus harrisii. The sequence continues at coordinate 395,674,068 of NC_045427.1, forward strand.
CTGAACAGTTCTCTTGTTGCACAGGAAGAATAGGATTCAGAAGGTAAAAATAACCCGGGAAGAAAAACAAAAATGCAAACAAATAAACCTTCTAAGATTTAGAAACTAAATCTAATAATAAACCTTCTAATAAAAATCATCTTCAAAATTAACTTAACTACATCAACAACATGGGCAAGAATGTTGCCTCTAGGTTAGAATCTGAGATTAAAAAGCTGTTTTTTGCTAGATACTGGACACAAGCAGAAATGCTCCCTGGGTATTTATTGCTCTCTGAAAAACCTCTTCATTTTGCTGGAACTTTCAATTCTTCTGATATCAAAAACACAAAATATTTCACTGCATCTTTTATTGTCAACTTCACATTACCCTTCATTCTTGTTTTTTTTTTTTTTTTTTAAATCTCCAGCTCAGGTACCTCCTGCAAGTTAGATGTCGGAAGTGTCCAGGAGGTGCAAGAAGGAAAGGAAGGAGAAGAGATTGCCGCCTCTCCATGTCTTCACTTCCATGTGCCAAAAACTATCACTTACTCTGCTGGCCTTGATACAATTTTATTAGATGTACTGATTTAAATGTGCTAATTCTTCTTCTTAGTAGGGATACTTTTTTTACTTTTTATTTCTAACTCGGAGGTTAGCATATTGTCTGCAAAATTAGCACTTAATACATTCTTATCAATTTATTGATTGGATTTTACTGTGGTTCCAAAAACTCTCAGGTATCTATTCCATATTTCTCTACTAATGCATCCATTACCCTAATTAATGGTTTTTTATTATCTTTTATAGTAACTTCATAATTGGTCACCTTGCTTTTGGTATCACCTTTCATTAATATGTTCTCCATACATCTGCCAAATTGATATTCCAAAATATACATTTTGATCACTTTCTGAAACCTAGTATTTCCCACCTCTAATATTTAGTGCTTGAAACCTTCCAAATTTAAATTCTCGTTTCACAGCATTCTAAACATCATGTTTATTTTCAGACTTTGATTAGCTATCAAATAGTACCAGAATAATGTCTAGTTATATAGTATTTGAAATTATATAATTAAGAATGCATTTTTTTCAACTCTTGAAGATTTTAAAAGTCTGACATGTAAATAATCCTTGGATCTATTATTATGGTACAGATAGGACATATAGGATTTACCTTTAACCATTATCATCCCAGAAGTAATTTCCTTGTGGAATTGTTCAATATAAAATATAATGGCACCAAAAAACAAGATAGATATAAATGTTAGGGGTTTTAAGATGTATGAATAGTTAATTTTGAAACTCCAGGTTGGGGGGCTAGTAAAGTACTAAAGATGAATATTAAAGAATGCCATTAGGATTTCAGTAGATACTTGTTGATTTGCCACATAAAAGGAAAATACTTCAAAATGTGAAGTGCTGAACAAATAAACCTGGGAAAATGTTCACCTGTTGTTGTATTAATAGTTTTGTATTAATCTTAGCTACCTGTTATTTTATTGATAGCATTAATTGTATTGTATTTATAGTCTTAGACTCTAAAGACTGATTCAACAATATTAAGGGTTAAATCAAAAAGCCAGATCCAGAACACTCTTAATGGTACCTTTCTATTCTATGTTAACATTACATAATATTTAGAAATAACATATCAAATGACCTTGGAAGCACCTGAAGTGTTGTTGTTTCTATGTAGGGATGGCTCATTGGGCTCTTGAAAATTTTCACACTCATATTTTGCAGTGTGTAGGCAAGGTTATAAGAACAAACCCAATATATTTTCAGAGACAGTCCTTAATCCAAAACTTCTCTCTTCCTCAGGAATTTGGCCAACTATGAAGAAGATCCTTCAGTAAATATCACTTGGATGATGTGCAAATTTTTTATCATTTATTCTTTTTTTCACAAACAAAATATCACACATTTAGAAAGAAGAAATATATCTCTGCTAAATAAAAGAAATTAAAGGAAGGACTAATTGCTTCTTCTTTCCAATTATCTCTATGGAGGCAACAACAAACTCTAATAATAAGAACACATTGCCATTTCACACATTTACCTGGGCATAATTCTGTATAAAACCTTACCATACCCATATAGTGGGTATGGTAAAAACAGTTCTTGACTTGGAGCTGAAGGCAATCTCCATCCTATTTAAGCTTGGACTTTGTCAGTTGATAGAGAAAATGTTCGATTTTGAGTCCTTATTTTCATAGTTCCCACTGCTGTGAGTTTTTGCAGCTAACAAATTCATTGAGTCTCAGCTTGTTAATTTGCAAAATGGTGATAAGAATACATTGATTGACTTTGGTTCCAGACTTTTTGTGAGTAACAGTAAAATTTTTTCTTCTATGATAGCAGTACTATATTTTACTCTATACTGATAGCATCTATCTCTGAAAGCAGGGACTATTACATTTTTGTCTTTGTGTTTCTATCTCTTATTATAGTGTCAAACACAAAGTAAACTTTTTTTTTAATTATCAATCAATGGTTGGAGTTAGGATTGAGCACTGCATTGAAGATAGTTTGTCTTTCAAAATTGTTCCTTATCACAATGTTATTGTTATAATACAAATTATTCTTCTCACTTCACACTGTAGGACTTCAAAGTGAGATTTAAAAACACCTCTTCCCACATCCTGTCCACAATTGTATCCATTTCAACTTATAGTCTTTGTTATATGAGATAATAATCTCCTATATTCCTTTCTTTTTGTTCCTAGTTTATTTTTTGAATCCTCTATTCCCTTTTCTTTTGATGATATTCAAAGAAAAACAAAATGAAAACCTATGGCCTTCATCTTATCTGATTCTTTCCCTGATACATGCTGAAATCATGGTTCTTAGAGAATGTTTGTCACCCCCACTTCTATTAGAATGCAAACATTCCCTATGTATATTTTCTGATTATTTGCTTATATTTTTATGTGTCTGTTTTCTTTGTGTTTGCATTTCAAAGTTGCTAGCAGCTAAGTTTTGGATGATTCATTGTAATGTATGGGCTAGTTCCCTGGAGGGCCTCAGGATCAGCATAAATTAAAGTCCTTGGTATTTAGCGTGGGAAGTGAAAGATATCTCCTGTATTCTGGAGTCTGGAGTCACCAACCTCTCTCCTCCTTGTCCTGCCCACTCTCTCCTTCTGCCCTCCAATCCTTGCCTATGATTATCTTAATAACAAACATTCAGCAAGTACCAAAGGTGAGAAGAACCATTTCTCCAAATATATGCTAATAGAGTCATAATCTTACATTGAATAGGTTATTAGCCTTAAGTGCTCAGTAGTCTGATTCAAGCATATCTTTTGGGCATTTCAGCCCTCTACAATTCATTGTGCTTAAATTCTTTCTGGGACCTGTCAGTATTTTTTTTACCTAAAAATCTTAATTTTTGCTTTCAGTTATTTTAATGTTTCCAAGGTCATGTCTTCCTGAATTGTTTTCTGGGTCAAAAGTTTGGGGGCTTTTTGTATAAGATAATTTATAATTTCTTCTATTAAAAAAATTGACTGAATATTTTTGCGCTCATAATGCAGTAACTTCTGTTTAGTACATTATAATTCTGAGAGAATCTGTTACTTGCATAAGGTTTTGTTCATATGTAACAAATTAATTTTCTTGTTTCCTCTTTAGCTCTCACTTGTTTTTGGATTAATATTATATTGGGTCACATTTAATTTTAATTCACTCATTTTAAACACATCTTTTGTTTTTAGCACGTTTAGTTGATCTGTTTGGCAAATTGCATATTTCTTTAAATCATAATTTAAATGTATTTTTGGTATTATTCTCTTGGTCTGAGTTTGTATTTTGGGAATCCCTAGCTCATCATTATCTTTTAATTTGGAAATTATTTCAGGAATATTTTCTGGGATTAACTAGGAGACTTTATTAAGCTAAATTTAAAATCCAGACCCCTCTGGTAGACTCCCTTGCTGTTTTCCTGAGAAGAATACTGAGTCCAAGATGTGCTCTGAAAGAATTGGGGTTGGGAGGTCAGGACATTGAGTCTGTGTTAAAGGACCCAAAATGCTGCCTTGAAATAGGGCAGAATTCAAGATCAATTAAGCATATATCTATGCTACAGACCTGCCTCAAAACTCTAGATGCTGAGTCGTGGCTCTTCTGAAAGACTTTTCACTGTTGGCTTGTTCCTGAGGTTTAACCAATCATCTCTGGACCCCAAATATAAGCAGAATAAGGCCACTAAGTATACATTTCTGGCATGAACACTTCATCTGTGTCTAAGACTGCATTTAAAAACTACTCTGAATTGGCCTAATAGACTTTAGGGCTCCTTTCTGGATGATCCTTTGTTATTAGGTTGAGATTAGTGCTGAGTCTGTCATTCTGACTTATTCCTGTTTCATAGTTTGTGATCTTCAAATGAAAATACAATCCAGTGAATTTTTTTTTCATTTCTCAGTCATTATTATGAACTTCTAACTTTGTTTTTGGAGCATTTCTGGAGGGATCTGGCTTGTGCTGCCTCCTTTCTTTTCTGTCATCTTTGTTGGCTTGTTATACAGTAAATAATTAGTAAATGTGTGCTAATTAACAGACTTGACTCTAGGTGACTCTAGGTGACTCTAGGTGACAATATGAACAAAAGGCTGGTCCTGGAGTCTGAAAGATCTGAGTTCATATCCAACCTCAGACACTAGCTTTCTGGGCAAGTCACTTAACCCTCTTTGCCTCCATTTCTTCATCTATAAAATGAGTGGGAAAAGAAACAGCAAATAACTCTAGTATCTTTGCCAAAATGACATCAAGTGCAATCATAAAGAGTCAGACAAGACTTAAAAATGACTCAACCATCACCACAAAACAATTGACTTATTGTATTATCAGCCAGTGAATCAGGTGTATCAATTGCCTTCTATGTCCCAACCTTTATGCCATAACTATTAGTGCTTCATCTTGCTAAAATATTACATTTAGATGTTTCCATATATTTTCTGAGTTTTTAGTTGTATTTGAAAAACTTCTAGATCTTAATTAATGCCTCAATCCATTTAATAAAGCTCTGACTCTTCTAGTCCAATAACATGAAAATGCATTAAAACTACCTCAGACAAAGGTTAAGTTGGAATGGGGGTACTACCACGGATAAGATGTTTAAGTAAAATAATTTCCAAAAATCCAAAGTTCATCTTTTAAGAAAATTAAGAATTAAGTACTCATAGAAAAAGTCCTATTTCTAAACTTACTGGGGAAGCATATCTTGCTGTAGTTCCTCCTGTACTCCCAAATAAGTATAGCATCATTTTGCTAAATGATACTTTAAGGCTTAGTAGTTTATAGGAGACTCCTATTTCAAGATTAACTAAAAGAGAGAAATGTTGGCATAAAGCAACATTTATCATCATTATCTAATATTTCTAGGAAATCTGAAAGTGATTGGAGTGTGTTTTTGTGTGTTTCCTTTCTAAAAACTGTTTGTTGCTCTGGTATCACCCAATGCCCAGCGGACAGCAAAAACAATAGCTTACTCACAATTAGAAAAAAAATAATTCAAATTATATCACAATTTATTACTCTGAAATTATGGTGGGATGGGAGAATCATTGACTTTTCAGCACCTCATAAAGTATAGTAAATATACATAAATGTCTACATAAATGACAGTTACCATTTTGGAGGTTAATATTTTCACATTTTCTCTTCATTTGTTTGTTTGGCTTGAAAACCAAATTGTACTGTGTGGATCAGAGTGTTTTTTCTTGGAAAAAAATGAAGGTATACCATTTTCCTTGCTTTATCTTGGTTAAAATATGTGAAAAAATAGAAAATTCTCCAATCTCCAGTAATTTTGACAAATTTAGAAATAAAATATAATGAATTAAAAGCTTCAAACCATTTATTTTTCTTCAATAGACTAAAAGGAACTGGGGTAGGAAGAACTGAGTGAGATAGACAAGGTCTCATTCTCTATTTCAAAGTCAAAGTACAGAGAATACCTAAAGAATTCCACCAAAATAAGTCCCTACCTTTCTGGCATCTAGACATTAGCTTCTCTGAGTAATTTTATTTACAAATTCATGCAAGGCATTAAACAATAACAGTATTTTATTCTAAAATTCACAAATTTAATAAATGTTATGAATTTCTAAGAGAATGTTCTATAGTCTCTCTCTACACACACATATATATGTATACATATGTATATACATATACACATACACACAGATGGTATTACAGTTTGCCTACTATCAGTTAATGATGCTTTTTAAATATCTCTTTTTGAGATGTCCTTCCTCTTTCTAGCAGTTAGGATTGAATCTATCCAATTACTCTATAGAATCATATGAGAAAGGATTCTTCTTTACATTATATTTGACAAGGAGTTATACAACTTGTGCTTGAAAAGTTCCAAGGGAACCACCTACTTTTCAAAGTAATTCCTTCCACTTTTGAAAAGTTCTGATTAGTAAGGAATTCCTTTTCCTGAAATCAAATTTAAATTGCCTTCTTTGAAAACACTTAATTATGATTTCTAGCTCTCTTCTCCAAGCTAAACATTCTTATTTGCTTCAACAATGCAACATGTTCCATACAGTTAAGGCTTTTCAACATCCTGGTTGCCCTCCTCTTGACATTCTCCAATTTATCCTAGAATTGAATGTAATACTCCAGATGAGGTCTTATGAAGTCAGTGTGTAGTTGTACTGTTACCTAGAAATTATACTTCTCTTAATTCTGCCCAAGACTGCATTACCTTCTTTGTCTGTCATATCATACTGATAAAAATTGAGTTTGCAGTATACTAACTATATAATCATGTCTACTCCCTCCCCAATTCAAAGGTGATTTTATTTACTCAAATATAAAAGTTTGTATTCATCTCCTTTTAATTTTATTTTATGAGTCAGTCCAATCTTCAAATATATCAAGAATTATTTTTCATTTGTATATGTGATAAGCATACCATCTGTGTCTTTGTCCAATTCATTGGCAAAACATTTTAAACATTAAAGGGTCCAATATAAATCCCTGACAATTATTAGAGATTTTTCTGCCCTGTTAACATTGAAATACTAATAACTGCTATTTGATTCTACCTAGTATTTAATTAATTCTGAATATATCTATGTGTATAATGCCAAATCCATATATCTCCACTTTCTCCAACATAATAGTATGAAAGCATTTTATATACCAATAGTACCCTATTAAAATGGATATGAGTTCAGTCTGGCATGACCTGTTTTAGATAAAGCTATGTTGATTTTTTGTAATTGTTGCTTCTCTAACTATGTATTTCTCACCAATTAAATCTGTCCATTCTTCAGGATATTGGGGATGAAATTCATCTGAGGCACAAAGCAGAAAACATAGATGCTTACTTAACATTTTCTTATTTATCTAGGCAATCTACTTCTTATTAGTAATTTTTATTATGTCTTTTTCATGTACAAGAGAAACTCTTTTTTGAAGAGAAAACAAAAGTAAAATAAAAATGATAAAGCAGCAGTTACCAAAACCATTTGTTATTGGCTAAGAAATAGACGAGTTGATCAATGGAATGGGTTAGGTTCAAAGGACAAAACAACCAATAACTTCAATAATCTAGTCTTTGAGAAACCCAAAGACCCCAGTCACTATTTGACAAAAGTTGCTGGGAAAATTGGAAATTAGTATGGCAGAAACTAGGCATTGACCCACACTTAACACCATACACCAAGATAAGGTCAGAATGGGTTCATGACCTAGCCATAAAGAATGATATTATAAATAAATTGTAAGAGCATAGGATAGTTTATCTCACAGACCTGTGGAAGAGGAAGGAATTTATGACCAAGGAAGAACTAGAGATCATTATTGATCACAAAATAGAAAATTTTGATTTTTTCAAATTGAAAAGTTTTTGTACAAACAAAACTAATGCAGACAAGATTAGAAGGGAAGCAATAATAAAACTTCCAACTAGTTCACAGATAGTTTTCTTTACCTCTCACCCCTCCCCCAATTCCTTCCCATAAACAGTATGATATGAGCAGAATAGGATCCAATTCTAAACTGGATGTATATGTATAAAGTTGAGAAATGGGTATTACCTTAGACAATTAATTGCTTTCACTCCCAAGGGTCTGTAGATCATATAGCTCTGCCCAAACCAAAATCCTTACTAGAGAACTCCTTTTATTAGGCAGATGAGAGGGTTGTGCTTTGTTTAAGGATTGCAAATTGCAATCCGGTTTTAACTCAACTGGGATGAGGTGCTTTGGGGGCTTGCACAGAGGTGTGGGTCTGTGTCTATTTGAACATAAAAAAAAAAACTGCTCATTGAGTCTTTGCTTTTTAAAAAAAATAAACTTTTTTTAAAAAGTTTTATATGTTTGGTAAGTAACTTTTAAATGCAGGTTTATACAGACAAAGTTGACTTTGTGTTATGTTGGAAGGAGTGTAAAACTTACTACCCTTGGCCATATGTTTTGCATCTAGCCCTGTATTTCCTTGTCTCCAAGTGTAAGTAGTCAATAGTGAGATACTGTGCTTTCTTTATCATTTTTTGAAATGGGTCAGGAGAGCCAACTCTAGGATCTGGAGATGTTGCGTCTCATTTGGATTCCTCAAGAACCTTGAAACATCTCGTAGATGGATCTGTACCTCTTAGAAAGAAGACTCATCAGGGGAGAGTTTACTTTCTATTTTTAAAAATGCTTGGGAAATTTAAAAGACCAAATTTTAAGGTTGGGGATACCAGTAACTAGAAGGAAGCCAGCAGAGTCCGGGTCTCTTGGAAACCATGGCCACTTAAGTTTTGGATGGTGGTATTGTTGACTCCCGATTCTTGGCTCCAGTTACTGTTATCTTTGTTTCAGAGTTACAGCAATTTACAGGACCCCTTCTTCCTCTTTCCTGCTTCCTTCTTCCTTTCCTCCCTTCTTCCTTCCTTCCACCTGTCATACGCTCTGCTCCTAAGATAACATTTGTGTAACACCAACATGTAATCTAAGAAAGACATGCATTATGTGGTTGTAATCAAAATAGATGCTTTTAGATCACCTACTTACATCTTCAATGTGGAAAAGATTAAGAACAACAGCAACAAAAATCTAAACTTCTGGTTAATCCAGTTGCATTTTAAACGTGAGAATGGAATTCCAAATACTTAACCCATTCTGCTTCATGACAGAAAGTAAATTTATGGATATGGTATTTTGTGAATGATCTTTTAAATAAAAGAAAACCTTAAGGAAAAAAAAGAAGGGAAGGAATAAACTTGGAAGCCATTTTTATAGACATAGATTCTGATAAGGCCTCATTTCCAAAATATATAGAGAATTGACTCAATTTATAAGAAATCAAGCCATTCTCTAGTTGATTAAATGGTCAAAGGATATGAACAGACAATTCTCAGATGAAGAAATTGAAACTATTTCTAGCCATATGAAAAGATGCTCCAAGTCATTATTAATCAGAGAAATTCAAATTAAGACAACTCTGAGATACCACTACACACCTGTCAGATTGGCTAAAATGACAGGGAAAGATAATGCAGAATGTTGGAGGGGATGTGGGAAAACAGGGACACTAATACATTGTTGGTGGAATTGTGAATACATCCAACCATTCTGGAGAGCAATTTGGAATTATGCTCAAAAAGTTATCAAATGTGCATACCCTTTGATCCAGCAGTGTTTTTACTGGGCTTATATCCCAAAGAAATCTTAAAGAAGGGAAAGGGACCTGTATGTGCATGAATGTTTGTGTCAGGTCTCTTTGTAGAGGCCAGAAACTGGAAACTGAGTGGATGCCTATCAATTGAAGAATGGCTGAATAAATTGTGGTATATGAATACCACATTAGAATTATTCCTGCTTCCTTCTTCCTTTCCCCCCTTCTTCCTTCCTTCCACCTGTCATACTCTCTGCTCCTAAGATAAGAAACCATTTGTGTAACACCAACACATAATATAAGAAAGACATCCATTATGTGGTTGTAATCAAAACAGATGCTTTTAGATGACTTTATTATAGAATATTACTGCTCGGTAAAAAATGACCAGCAGGAGGATTTCAGAAAGGCCTGGAGAGACTTACATGAAGTGATGCTGACTGAAATGAGCAGAATCAGAAGATCATTATATATTTCAACAAAAAATACTATATGATGATCAATTCTGATGGACATGGCCATCTTCAGTAATGAAATAAACTAAATCAGTTCCAATAGAGCAGTAATGAACTGAACCAATTACACCCAGCAAAAGAACTCTGGGAGATGACTATGAACCATTACATAGAATTCCCAATCCTTCTATTTTTGTCCTCCTACATTTTTGATTTCCTTCACAGGCTAATTGTACACTATTTCAAACCCTGATTCTTTTTGTACAGCAAAATAACTGTTAGGACATATATGCTTTAACATACTTAATATGCCATGGGGAACATGTCATAAGGGAAAGGGGATGGGGGAGGGAAGGGAAAAATTGGAACAAAAGTTTTGGCGATTGTCAATGATGTAAAATTACCTATGCATATAACTTGTAAATAAAAAGCTATAATAAAAAATTTAAAAAAGAAAAGAGTATATGGGTAAGAACAACTGAAGTATTAAAATAAATCAATAAACTTAAGAAAAAAAGAAACAAAATAAAAGTTTAGAATCTCTTTCTTCTCTCTACTGTCCATTATCTATTCATTCTGAATGAAGGTTTTATTGATTTTTTTTCAATATAGCTTTAAAAATATCTTTAGTTGCTCTTAGTTTCTTTCAAAAAGGTCATTCTGAGTTTTAAAATTCATGATACTTTTTAAAGAGTAATGCAATCCCTTTATATACATACTATATATATATATATATATATATATATATATTTGTGCATACAGTATGTATATATATGTATATGTATATGTATATATATATATATATATAATCCTCTAAGACTTCACTTTGCTTCAGTCTTCTGCATATTTCATTTAAAATATTAATTGTTTGGTGAGTTCAATTTATTTCTATATGTGTTGTCATAAGAATTCATTTTTTCTTCATATTCGAATCATTTACTTTTGAGCCTTCAGTATTTCATTTTTGACCATATTCTGTCCCCCTCAGAATGACTTCCATGGTAGCATTTTATATTCTGTGCCATTGGGTCTATATTTCAAATGCATCCTTTGAAGCCTGTTTTCTAAAATCTGGGATATACATATATATCTCTATGGTCCCACAGGGACTTCTTAAAAGAAGAATGGCTGCTCATTTTGAAGAAGTCTGTCTAACACTTCTTGAAGCTAGGCTTCTAATCCTCAACTATAACTCCTTTAAAGATTCCTTTGCCTTACTATTTATTGGGAAGGACAAATGGAGGTCAGTCAACATGAGACTTCCCAAACCCCACCAAGGAGATTTGGTATAGTTTTCTATAATTGTTGTAGAAATATTTTCAAATAATGGGAGGTTTTTATGGAAACCTTAGTATACGTGCCTGATGTACTACCCATGTTAATGTATTCTTGAGAATGAATGGAAGAAGGAAGAAGGAAGAGAATCCTTTTCTGATCTCTATGATAGTGGCCAATAAAAGGAAAAGAAAAAAGTCAGTTTTGCAACCATCTCATTGCCTTAAAGTTTATTACTTCTTATTTAGGTTCATTTTTCTATATTCTTTGCATGGTGGACCACTTCCAAATCGATCCTAGTACTTTTAGCCAATAGATAAGTAGTATTCCCTTTTCCAGTCATTTCCACTTAAAAAAATGAGGAGAACATAGTCATCCTCAAATGCATGGTTTTGCAGCTTCCTCTACTTTGTCTCCGTATAACCTACTTCACTTTGAGGTAGGTGAAGGGAAGAGCTTGAGAGAATTTAATTTGTCCTATCTCAGTCTTTATCACCTCATTCATAAGGACTCCACCAATGCTATTCCTCCACTGGGATTGGATGGGTTACATAGCAACAACTACTCTTTTTTCCCTTCATCTAAATCACAATCTCTGAGGCTACAAAACCCAAGATGAATATACTTCGCAATTCTGACTAAGGCAGACCTTCTATCCCTGTCGACATTGTTTCTGTCCTTAGCTAAGAGACGTCTGAATACCACCCCCTTCCCATGAAAGCCATGACTTGCATGCAATGAATGTGTAACCAGACGTTAAAAGGCAGCCAGGACGACACCACGCATGTGTTAATCTGCGCTGCAGCAGCGTGCATCACTTCCACTTTGACCTCGGAGTTAATCTGCATTCAGGCAACAGCTCCAATCATTTTCTGTTCATTTTTTTAATTTCTTTTTTTAAAAAACTGATGGATTTGGAAAGTGATGCGTGAGTGTTGGGGGCAGGTGTATGTGTGAACGTGTCCATGAGCGTTGTTCTCTCCCTTAACTACCTCTATGTGCCTTCCCCACCCCCATCCCTCACTCTTTTCTCTACTCTCTATTATATTATTCTCCAAGATTTGGGGAGCTGCTGTCTGAGCTGGCGCTTTCATTGTATCTGCAAGCGTTTATGCTGTTGATCTTATTTCTACACTCTGAATATTAATTCCCGTGGCTGGAAGCAATGTATTTTCCCACTGATGGGATCTAGTAGGGGAGGGTGTTGGTGAGGAGTCACTACATAAAAATAATTATACTAATAATAATAATAATAAAGAAAGGAGAGACCCGCCTGCAACCAAGAGGAAAGGAGGAGTAAAATACCAAACGATGAGTTCTCCAGTTGCAAGGAGAACAGGAAGCCGGGTACTCTCGTCTCCTGCATTTTCTCTGAAAATGATGATGTGGGTTCTGCTCCTACTCGCCCTCCACCCCGGGTAAGATACGTTTCTTTCGGGTTCGTATTTCAGGGGAGAAAAGTGGGAGTGGGTAAGGAGAGAGAAATGTAGTTTACAGTGGAAACTATCACCAATATATAGAGGGTTTGGGGATTGTAGAGGGGTGTGTGTGTGTGTGTGTGTGTGAACTCGGGAAGGGGGAAGGGTGATCTGTATTTTTCCTCGTGAGATATTGGGGATGGGGGAGGGGACGGTAAACGACCACTGTGTAAAAGGATAATGCAGGGGATAATGGAGAGAATTGCAGATTATTTTCCTCATTATTATAGGTGGATTTTGGATTAGTCTGTAAGGTGTGGGTGGGGGGCAACGGAGGAAGTCATCATTCAAGGGGTAAGGGCATGAAAAAGATATGAGAGTGGAACCTAGACATGATTTCAATCGTTTTTTCCCCTTAACCTCTCTAAATATTTATGTCATACCACTACTCATGTGAACTCTTTTTTGTCCCCTATGACCATTTCTTAGTGAGCTAATGCCTTCAGCACCAAGGACAGCAGCACGACGCTGCGGGCTTCGTTTTCCTTTTCACGTTTCCTTCTAACTGTTGTGAGCATGGGGTAAGGGCAGTAGCTTCTCGACTAGAGAAGAGGACAATAAAGACGACAATAGTTGCCCAGCTATACTACTGTTTCCTCGCATTCCATCTGGAATTATAATCCCAGTTCGTGTTCAGATGCGTATAGGACAGATTAAGAATAGAACTGACTGATTCATTGTATTAAGTATCCCTTGGGAAGAGTGAGTTCTGCTGCAGTATTGAAAAATATGCTGAATTTAGCCTCAGGGTCAGCAAGAAAGGTGTAATGTACATTTAACTTGTTACTACTCATCTGCACTAAAGTGACTGAAAATAGGATCTGTTGAAATATGTGTGGAGTAGAGGAATGGAATATTTTAAAAGGAATTTCTCGTCCCTTCTATCTTAAGTATCAGTAGCAACAAAAAAAGTTTACTATTTAAAATCTAAGCCGCTCTCTCAGTGGCCTCAGGTATTAGGCCAAGTGCCTTCCATTTTCCATTATTGCACCTTCTCTTAATTGCCATGACCTAATCTCTCTTGGGGTTAAAAAGAATTGGCTAGAAAAGATAGGGTCTCAAGACCAGGCCCGAACTTTTCCTGGGAGGGTAGACTATTGTAAAGTAATAAGTATCAAGGAATAGTGGAAGAGCTGATCATTAACAATGTCATTAATCCCTTTAGGAAGACCCATCCTTCTTTGCTGGCTCCCTTATATGTCCCTTGAAAAACAATGGAAAGTGTCAGATTGTACTAAGAATAGAGAGCCTGGCAAAGCAAGGATCTGATTTATCAGGTGTACCAGGAAGAAGTAGTACCTCTTTATCTCTACTACTTCCCTGTCTTTACTACAGAAACAAAGTGTACTTTCATTAAGAGCCTCAGAGTAGGTGGTTCCTTTGACAGAATAAAATTTATTTTGTCTTCAATAAGACATTTTTGCCCATTTGTAAACTGAACTTTTGTTGGTAGAAAGCAAGTTATGGTTTCTAGGTCAACATTTCTGGTACCTGTAGAATCAGTAAATTCTATTTTAGTTAGACACATTAGAGTTTTTATTTCCAAGTATCCAATTTTAATCATTGTGTGTGCCCCTATATATGTGTGTATTTATATGAAGGTATTAATCCATATTATCAATCAGTGAAGACAAAGTAATTGTGTTCATGGTGTATGTGTGTGTGCGTGTGTGTGTGTGTATAAAATTTAACATATCTTCACATTTTCCTTTTTACCCTTCCCTCTATTCTAATATCAGATAAAATGTAAGATCTGGTGATTTTTTGGCTTCCAGAAAGGAAAAAAAAGGAACTTTTAAAAATTGTTAAAATTACAAAACCATAAATGGTAAAGAATAGCCTTATTATATTGAGTTTATATTGAAATTGCTGTAAAAAGATGTGAGAAATTCTTAGTGTAGAAGTTCTCACTTTTTAATGCTGAATATTCTTAGTTATTAGTGTGTATATAAAATATCTTTTGCAATTACTAAGACAGATTATGGGGATATAAATTAATGATTTTTTTTCTATTTTTGAATGCTTACTTTGTTAAAGAAAAATGGAGATCAGGATATAATCTGGCAATTTTGGAGCCAGAACTGAAAAGAGTTTCATAAGAATTCAGGATATATTGGGAGGATGCAATTATTGCCATATAATGTCAAACAATAAAAAAAAAATTGCTAATGTTAGAATTATAAAACTCCAATCAGTTGCTTTTTTTTCTTCCTTCCTTAACCCCCTGCAAACTGACCTCATGTATTGTTTATTTGGTATTTATATAAACACAAACTAAGACAATTATATAATTTAATTGAAAAAATACCCAACATTTACTTGAAAGGTTGAACAAGAAATCACTAAATTCTAAAATTACGCAGAATTGCATTTGTAGTTTAAACTGAAGTTTCATGACTTTAAGAAACTCATTTCAGAGCATGTTAAATATTTGTTACAGCTATATTATTGGAAATCTGTCATTTAAATTATTATACATAATGTCTTAATTAAGACACATATAGCTCCTTCTTATACAAAGCACTATATATAGGATATTATGGTATCAAATTCACCTTTCATTTAACAGATCAATTTAAAATAATTTTGTCATAGCACAAGAAAATGAATCTACTTTAAGTATATTGCCTTTTGACAAAACTTAAGAGCCTTCAATTAACTTGAATCTGTTATCATTCATATTATATAATTATAAAATATTAGAGGAGAAGAAGTAGGGAGGGAGAGAAAAGGGGAAGGAAAGAGGGATGAAAGGAGAAAGAAAGAGAAACACAGACAGAAAAATAGAAGGAGATGGAGGCAGATATAGACACAAAAAGACAGAAATAAGAAAAGACAGAGAGATTAGGTATCAATGAGTCCAAATTCCTTATTTAACAGATAAGAAATACAAAAACTTCCAACCCAACCTTTATAATCTTCAATATTTACAATTGCATTCTCTTCCAGAAACTCCCTCTCCACCAGATTTTGCTATAAGGAAAATGAGATTCCACTCCTTCTGATAATTCGTTATAGAAAATGATTTGGAATAAGGTTCAACTTTAAAGATGATTTTAAAAATTCAATAACAATACAAGGGATCCTATATTTCACCAAAGTTCTAAATAAACTCCTTATTTGCCAGTGCTATTGCACACACATTGAGAAAAAAATCTTTTCTAATTTGTATTATAACAAAATTTTTATTCTTTGAAAAATATTTAAAAATCTCAAAAACTTTGAAATTCCATCTTATAATTTTCCTACACTTTGAGATTCAGTGAATGTAATAGTCATGTAGTGATAGTTTACATGGATTTTTAAGTTTCCTGTTGTTTTTGAGAACATGAGCATATATGCAAATGAAACTTTGTTGCTGCTTAATTCATATTAGTTAAATGATTTTAAATGAACTTTTTAATATTAAAATTATGTATTTAAATCATCAGATATTAGAAAATAAAAAGGAAAAACTAAATATAAACTGTGACATTTCTGACTATCCAATGATAGATTTTCAAATAAAAGTTGAAAATTTTAGTCTCTCAATTAAGTGTTTCCCAATATAAAACTGGTTGACATCACATAGGCTAAAAAATTCAACATTTATTGACTGGAATTTTCATATTTCATTCAAATCACTTGTCACAGACAAGTATGTGCTATTTTAAAATTAATTTAAGGAAGGAAGATACATATAAGTTAATTGGCAATTGTATTACTTTAAATATGTATTTGCAGTCTCATATGTTGTATCTATTTGCTCTATACCCAAGACTTTCACAAAAGTTAGTTGGTCAGTTAACTAACATTTGTTAAGTGTTTATTGTGTTTGACAGTACTAAACATTTGGTAATGAAAAAAAAAGACACAAACAATGAAGGCAAGAATATGCCAAATATTATATATATATATATAAGATACATACAAATTGTACATACAAGTGACAGATCCTTTCCCTCCACAATTTATATAGGTAGAGACCTCTAGAAAGCTCCCCTTATTGGACTTTGTATCACATTCTTGTAATCCCTGCTACTTAAGGAATAATGAAGTTGATGGATAGCTTGAGATAAAAAATTCCGTGGTATAGGAAGACTAACATTAGTCAGACATACAAAGCAAGTCTGGAACCAATGTGGTGAGGCTTAGTGGTGATGATAGTGGTGGAGAATGAAATAGGCTACCTAAGGAGAGGTAAAATGTTTCAGGTACAGCCTCTATGCTGATCTATAGCATGGTCCCATAGTTGGCCAAAGCACTTTTATCCTGGGCAAGGATATGAAACCTAATCTCAACCAATAAGCTAATCAAAAACAAAACAAAACAAAAAAACAAAAACAAAAACAAAATCTTCTCATTCCAGATCATCATTTCTCTCCTAAAAATTACTCTTCCAATGCTTATTCTTAATAAAGCATATTCACCAAAGCAAAAAGACAAAGGAAACCTAATTTACTTTCTTTTTAAAATGAAGAGCTGCAGCTACATAGATTCTAAAGATTTTTTCAGTTTGAAATTCTATTATTTAAAATGTTCTGATTTTAGGTCTATGTTCAAAAATGTTTCCAAAACTTTTCCAAAATAAGTATTTATCATATATAATTTCTATGAGGTCATGAACAAAATAGTCAAGAATTATGATAAATGAATTAATTGGAGAATGGACAATGTGGATGAAAAATTACAGTTAGATAATTCAGAAATCATGTTTTGCTAAAGTTTGAGTCTATTTATTGCTTCAATGAAGTAGATTTCTCATTTTGATACCTTATTTAGGAACATGTGGGAAAAAGAGAATTACATCCTGAATTTAGCAGTGTATAAGAGATGTTTTAAGCTTAGCAATAGCATAGTTCCAAAATAAAAATTCCAAATTTCTCTTAAATTTTTACAGCATCTTATCATTTTTTTTTCTCATTTGGTCTTCATAATATATAGAAATGTTCATCTGCCAGTGGATTGTCAGCATATTGAGAGCAGACAAAATTATAAACTTTGTCTTTTTATATCCTGTATCTACTGTAGTGCCTTGCACGTAGTAGGTGCACAATCATTGATCACTGAATTTGTTTTACTCTTTGAAATAGTCATTACAGATGAAAAAAAAAGAGGCATAGATTGTATTAAAATTATTTGCCCAAATTCATTCAGGGAATTAATAATGGAATCTGGGGCCATTAGAGCCGTGGTGTCAAGATAAAATAAAATTGAATATCTACATTCATATTAAACAACAAATCAATAATATCTATATTTTATTATACTTTTTATTTGTTTATTTAAAATTTCCCAGTAATCTTTTAATCTGATTCTGTCAAAGTTAATTCAAAAACTCTGCAGTAGACATTGCTGCTTTAAATGAAGACAGTTCACAGAACAGTCTGTCTGCCCAGTTGAATTATCACTTTGGGTTCTGTGAGCATAGTACTGTTGAGAAGATTTTCTTTCAGTTTCCATCAATATGTATTAAGTGCCTGTTATGAGAAATTTTTGAAAGTTAAAGTCTGAATTATGCTTAGTGTTCTTTTGTAAAAGTCACAGGCCCATTACTATTTCCTTCATTATTGATAATTACAAAAAGACTTTTTGTATATTGTATTCTTAAAAGCATTTAGGAATATGTATTTCCCCCTTATACTATGGTTATAATCAAAGTCAAGTAATAGTTCAAATAATAATGATTCAGATAGTTAAACCAACACCTAATCTGTTAGCTATCTATAAATGAAGCAACATTTTTTACTCCTCCCTGAAAATTATGCAGATGGGCCAAATTCACTGGGTGGGTGCATATTCAACATTTATCTTGTGGTGGGGGGGGAAGATATAAATAAAATTCTTATTAACAAATTTAAATAATGAAGCAATTATGAAGATATATAAATCTGGGTATTTAAAGTAAAAATGTTTTTGCTTGTAAATAATTGCTTTATTTCTCTAGGTAGAGTGAAAATACTCAATAAATTGAAATTTAAAGCTCCCATGTACATGTTAAATTATTCCAAATTCTTTCATGTTGTGATATAATACCTATAGTTTACATGATGATTTGCTTTGCAAAGCCTTACTGCATCAATTTAGTTATTTTGAGTACCACAATTTTATGAATAAATAGATGTTTACAGGTTGTATTTCTATTTGACAGGTACAGGAATTCATCCTCAAAAATTGAATCACTTTTCTTATTGTTAAAAGTTTAGTGAATAGTGACACCAGCACAGAACCCATATAATAATATAAGTATATTTGATATACATATAAAAATAGCATGGTACTTCTTTCCTATCACAATGTTATTTCATTACACTTGCTATGATGCAAAAATACAGTTTTTAAGTGGTTCTCCCTTTAATTCTTATAATATTTAAAAGAATTAAAAGTAGCTTTATCCATTTAATTTTGAATACAAAAAGCTGACATCTTCCCCATTTCTTTAAAACAAAGCTATTCACATTTCCCTAAACAATGTTGAGAATCAACATCCTTAAAAAAAAAAAAAAAAAAAAAAAAGAATGGAAAACCTTCTATTAAGTTACACATTAGTCAATTGTGGGAAAAATGAAATAATATAATTATATAAATTATTTTGCTTTTATAACAAAAGAATTTATAATATAGTTATAGTTATATATTATTATAAACAGTATTGTATAACTCTGTATGAATAAGACACTCTCCAAATGTCAAATAGTCACTTCTCACATAGCATTTTCCACTCATTTTTAAAGAACCATATGATTTGCAAATAGCATAGTCAAGTTTAACAGGGAGTGGAATAAGGAGAAATTCTTTATAATTATTGAGGCATATAAGCTACAAAGCTTATTTTATAAAAGTTAGTGTCAGAGCAAGTCTACTGAGATAAATATAAATCTTGCGTTGATATTTATTTAATTGAACTTGCTTAATATGAAGTAAAATATGTTATGATTAAATGATCTAAACTTCTACTTCTATATTTCCATATTTCCTTATCTTGTTGTTGAAATACATTATGAAAAATAAGATATTGGCACACACAGAACTTTATGTCATCCAAATTTGTTTTTTGTTCTTAAATGAAATTTTCCTTTTTTTGTATGAGTTAGGTATGTCTTTTCAAGGGTTTCTAATTTATGATGAAGTATTTGAGATTAGATTGTTAACAATTGAGAGCAGGGCTTGTCTTCATTTTAATGAATAATAGTAAGAGGGATATATTGGTCATTCAGGGTATCTGTTGCTTCTCCTAATTGTTTGAATGTGAATATGGAGACACACATGTGCTTTGGAGATGGGTGACCAAAGTGATCTTCATGGTGTGATGCAGTGTGGGTAGTCATTGTCAACATATTAATTTAGGACTATTGGATCTTTAGGTGTTTTTTTTATCAACAATCATAAATATGGCTTAAAATTTCAAATATCTGTATGACATATTAGGAAATATAGATTTTTGTCTAAGCAATATATTACTGATTTTTTTGCTAATTGGTAAGGAATTTTTTTCATTAAGATATTGTAATTTCTATATATGAAAAAATTAAAGGGAGAATATTTAAACTTGTAGAGATGAGTGTGCAGAAAATTTCAGGCATATATTCATGACTGGAATAATTCTTTGAGATTTCAGTTGGAAACTAGATAGAAATGACATTATTAATTTGTTAAGGAGAATGGAAAGACTGAATATGAAAGTAGAAGGATAAGAAAATTTGATCAACTTTGGACTCTGTTCTGCTTTTGAGCTTAGAATAAATATTCTTAAGATCTCTTTGATACAGATTTCAAATATAATATATTAAAACAGCAATATAGGGTATTGACATTAAAATGAGTTTGTGAAATAGGAATTATACTGAGAATATTGAAAAATAGACCAGAATGATTCATTTTTCTTTTTATTCATTCAAGTAAAATGAAGCACAATCTCTCTAGAAATCTTGGAAGGCACTACATTATAGAGGAAAGAATCATGATTTTAGGAAAGAGCTCTGATTTTGGAAGAACTGAGTTCTAGTCTGAAATTTTATTGATAATCAGCTATGTTAGTCTGTAAGTCAGTTCTCTCCTTAAGTTTCTGTTTCTTTTTCTATAAAACAAAGGCATAGAACTAGATGTTGATCTTTAAAGTTCCCTTCAACTCTTACATTCTAATAAGTAATATATGCTGTTAAGAGAAAACAACATCCTTGAAAATTAAAAATATGTCCTAAAAAACTTCAAATGTAGATAGATAGATATAGATATGTGTATATCTATCTATCTACATTTGAAGTTATTTTGAAAGTTTTGAAATTTTGAAGTTATGTATATATATATACATATGTATGTATATATACACCTACTTGAGTGTGTGTGTGTGTATGTGTGTGTGTATGTATGTGAAAGAGAGACAGAGATACAGAGAGAGACAAAAAGAGACAGAGTCAGATTGAATCATATTAAAAATATGGAAGAAAATATTTACAAATCAAAAAGTGTAACTACACCTATAACTAAATCATAATTTTCCAACAAAAATAAACAATTAATATGTCATATCCATAGAAACACTTTTCTTCTCAACTTGCTTTGTTAATTAATGTTGAATTATCCATTCTTGCTATGGTCAAGATACTGTGCGAGGAACTGCACATAAACAAAAATGAAAATATCCTACTTTTAAGCAGCTTATATTTTCTATTCTATTCCAATTCCTTTTATCTACAAGTTCTCTCTGAAATCTTGCTTTTCCTAACAATGGAGCCTCCTTGGCCACCTTTTTCAATCCTGACTGCACCTTCAATCATTTTGCCTAATCAATTGAAAGGAGATAAAATACTAAAGTCTAGATTACTAATCCCAAATTCTTTCTCCTTCACTCAGCCTTTCTTTCTTGAAGTTCATGCTATACCTATCTGTTATCCAACCAAAATCATGTTTGCTATTGTCTACAGTAGATTTCTAGGTCATTCTCTTCTTTCCTCAATAAGTTTAATACCTCATTTATAATTTTTTTCTCTCCTCCTCAAATTTGCCCTCATATTATAAGAATTTTTAATATATATTGATTTGCTCTCAAATATCCTAACCATCAATTTCTCAACCTATTCAAGTCACATAATCTACTTCTCCACCCCACCTTAACCAGATACACATGGACAATTAAACTCTCAATCTTAATAATATACCAACTTCAAGTTCAAGAAATATGAAATCCCTCATAATCTATTGGATTTTCATCTCTCTTGCTGCTTTCCCTTATTAAACAAAAACAACAACTGTTTTCTTTGTTCCCTTCAATCTTTGACCCTTCAATTCTCTCCCAGATCATTTTCTCTGAACTAAGCATATTCTTCCTTTTTCCCCATCTTAATTCCTTGGTGAAGCAATTCACCTTTGTATTCTCCTCTCCTCTCATAAATCCCTAGCTTTCTTATCATATCACTGATTCTCCCTTGCCAAGCCACAGCCCTAGATCTCCCCCTCCATTTGTCATGTTCTTGCCTCTATACATATGCTGAAGAGTAAAGGTTGAAAAATTTAAACAATTTTTGTTTATTCTTCTGATTAGGTGCATTATAATTTAATGCTACATAACCACAATTGGTTCCTCACTGCTGCCAGATAATCATACATTTTCTCCTTTATCAATTTACTTTCCCACTCTCCATAGCAATTCTTCCAAAAATTTTTCATGCTTCCTCAACTTCTATGGTACTTCAATTCTGATGGATGTAGCTCTCTTCAACAATGAGATGATTCAAATCAGTTCCAATTGTTCAGTGATGAAGAGAGGCATCTAAACCCAGAGAGAGGACTGTGGGAACTGAGTGTGAATCATAACATAGCATTTTCACTCTTTTTGTTGTTGTTTCATTACATTTTATTTTGCTTCTTTTTTTACTGATTTAATATGATTTTTATGCAACATGATAATTGTATAAATATGTATGCATATATTGGATTTAACCTATATTTCTATCCCATTTAACATATATTTCCATATATTATATTATATCATATATTATATAATATATATATTATAGTTATTATATTAAAATATATATATATATATAAAATATATTATAAAATATATATTACTTGCCATCTAGGGGAAAGTGAGGGGCAA
Organism: Sarcophilus harrisii; assembly: GCF_902635505.1. NCBI lineage: Eukaryota > Metazoa > Chordata > Mammalia > Dasyuromorphia > Dasyuridae > Sarcophilus > Sarcophilus harrisii. The sequence continues at coordinate 395,696,957 of NC_045427.1, forward strand.
GAAGGAGAAATTGGAACACAAGGTTTTGCAAGGGCTAATGAATTGTCCATGCACATGTTTTGAAAAATAAAAAAGCTTTAATTAAAAACAAAGTCTCTTATGGTTTCTCTGTCCCTCACTTTCTCAGTTGAGATTTTTGCCTCATATTTTATAGGAAAAAATAAGATAATTCTCCATTAATTCTCTTCTCTCCCCTTCCTAATCTCTATCATTCATGTAGCTTCTGCCAATTTTTCTTTCTTCAGCCCACCTCCCATGATGGAGTGAACTTACTTCTTAACAAGTCTAACCCATCTATTTGTTCAAGCAATCGTACTCCATTCCACATCTTCCAAACAGATTGCCTCTTAGTCATTCCCACTTTCAATTATTTTCAAACTCACTCTCTACTAGCTTATTTTTTGCTCTGTCAATCCTTCCTGAAGAAAACTGAAACTCTCACTGGGTCTTTCCATTCCTGCTAACTATTGCCCTATTTTTTCTTCTGCCATTTGTAGTAAAATCCTTGCAATCCTTACAGTCTACAACAAATTCCACAACTTTCTTTCACTTCACTCTCTCTTTTTTTTAAATTATAGTTTTTATTTACAAGATATATGCATGGGTAATATTTCAGCATTTACAATTGAATAATCCTTTGTTCCAACTTTTCCCCTGCTTCCCCCCATCCCTTCCCCCAGATGGCAGGTTGGCCAATACATGTTAAATATGTTAAAGTATAAGTTAAATACAATATATGTATACATGTCCAAACAGTTATTTTGCTGTACAAAAAGAATCAGACTTTGAAATAGTGTACAACTAGCCTGTGAAGGAAATAAAAAATGCAAGTGGACAAAAATAGAGGGATTGGCAATTCTATATAGTGCTTTATAGTCATTTCTCAGAGGACTTTTGCTGGGTGTAGCTGGTTCAGTTCATTACTGCTCCATTGGAACTGATTTGGTTCATCTATTTGTCGAAGAGTGCCACATCTATCAGAATTGAGCATCATATAGTATTGTTGCTGAAGTATATAATGATCTCCTGGTCCTGCTCATTTCACTCAGCATTAGTTCATGTAAGTCTCTCCAGGCCTTTCTTAAATCATCTCACTGGTCATTTCTTACAGAACAATAATATTCATAATATTCATATACCACCATTTATTCAACAATTCTCCAACTGATGGACATCCATTCAGTTTCCAGTTTTTAGCCACTACAAAAAGGGCTGCCACAAACATTCGTGCACATACAGGTCCCTTTCTCTTCTTTAAAATCTCTGGGATATAAGCCTAGTAGTAACACTGCTAGATCAAAGGGTAGGCACAGTTTGATAACTTTTTGAGCATAGTTCCAAATTGCTCTCCAGAATGGCAGGATGTATTCACAATTCCACCAACAATGTATCAGTGTCCCAGTTTTCCCACATCCCCTCCAACATTCTGCATTATCTTTCCCTGTCATTCTAGCCAATCTGACAGGTGTGTAGTGGTATCTTAGAGTTGTCTTAATTTGTATTTCTCTGGTTAATAATGACTTGGAACATCTTTTCATATGCTAGAAATAGTTTTAATTTCTTTATCTGAGAATTGTCTGTTCATATCCTTTGACCATTTATCAATTGGAGAATGGCTCAGTTTCTTATAGATTAGAGTTAATTCTCTATATATTTTGGAAATGAGGCCTTTATCAGAAACTTTGACTGTAAAAATGGTTTCCCAGTTTATTGCTTCCCTTCTAATCTTGTCTGCATTAGTTTTGTTTGTTTAAAAATTTTTCAATTTGATATAATCAAAATTTTCTATTTTGTGATCAATAATGATCTCTAGTTCTTCTTTGTTCATTAATTCCTTCCTCTTTTACAGGTCTGAGGGGTAAACTATCCTATGTTCTTCTAATTTATTTATAATCTCATTCTTTATGTCTAGGTCATGAACTCATTTTGACCTTATCTTGGTGTACAGTGTTAAGTGTGGGTCAATGCCTAGTTTCTGCCATACTAATTTCCCTCAGCAATTTTTGTCAAAAACTGAATTCTTATCCCAGAAGCGGGGATGTTTGGGTTTGTCAAACACTAGATTATTAAAGTTATTGGCTGTTTTGTCCTTTGAACCTAACCTATTCCACTGGTCACCTAGTCTATTTCTTAACCTCACTCTTTTCTTAACCCCTTATAATATGACTTCTGACCTTGTTATTACAGCAAAATTTCTCCAAAATTTTTTTTCACATAATATTTTATTTTTCCCAATTACACATTAAAGCAATTTCTGTTCTATCTCCTTTTCTGAGATCAAATTTTTAATATTTTTCATTTTCATGTGACATGTTGAATATGATAACTATGACTTTTTCAAATATGGTCTTGAAAGGATAAAGTAAAGTCTAAGTCCTCTTTTCCAGGAAAAAAACAACTCTATTTCAAAAGGAACATATAAAGCAGAGAGACACAGACCCATGAAAATTAATTCTAATCCCTTTCTACTATGCCCAAAGAGCTAGGAAACTGTGCATACCCTATGATCCAGTAGTTTCTCTATTGAATCTGTATTTCAAAATAATCATAGAAAAGAGGAAAGGACCCACATGGCAAAAATGTTTGTAGTGGCAAAAAAATGGAAATTTAGTGCATAATCATTAGTTGGATAATGGCTGAATAAGTTATGGTATATAAATGTTATGGAATATTATTGTTTTATAAGAAATGATTAGCAGGATGATTTCAGAGAGACCTAGAGACTTACATAGAACTGATGCTAAATGAGTAGAACCAGGAAAACATAGTACACATCAACAAGAAGATTATGTGATGGGCAACTCTGATGAACTTGCTCTTTTCAATAATGAGATGATTCAGGCTAATTCTAATGAACTTGGTAATGGATAGAACCATCTACATTGAGAAAAAGGATTGTTGGGACTGAATGTGCATCACAGTATGGTTTTTTTCACCTTTTTGTTGATGTTGTTTGCTTACTTATTTTTTTTTCTCTTTTTTGTTCTTATTTTTCTTGTGCAGCATGATAAATGTAGAAATACATTTTGAAGAATTTTATATTTAACATATACTGGATTACTTACCACCTAGGGGAAGGGGTGGTGGGAAGGGGGATATTTAGAACACAAAGTTTTGTAGGACAAATGTTGACAATTATCTATGCATATGATTTGAAAATAAAAAAGCTTTAATAAAAAAAAGTCCCTTCTAAATGGTCATTATATTAATAAAGCAAACATTACTAAGTACAGTTGGAAAGTACCAGGTAATTCATATAACAATGCTGTGCTCATCTCCAAACTCATAATTTTCTTCCGTCTGTTCTTTATTCACTGTGAATCCACATCTGTCCAAAGGGAAAAATATTGAAACTAATCTCACAATCACTGGTAATAGTTTTCACCCTTTTGTTTTCCTTATTTGGTAAATCACTAAACTCTATGCAATACATGGTTGTTAGGGAAAGAAATAAACAAAAGAAAGTTTTCTCTTCTCAAAGAGTTTATATTATACAAAGGGAGGCTACTAGTAATTAGTTGCTATCCTTGCTATTTGAAGAGGATCAAAACTGACATCACTATGTTGAAGTCAATGTACAGTGTGTCTGTCTGTAACTGACTAGACCAAGATGAACTTGGAAAATTTTATCATACCTTGGACACAAATAGTCTAAGTGAACATTTGGAATGGAGATGTCTCTAAATTTATCCACTTTACTTTTCTTTGGAACTACTTTATTTCTTATGGAGCACAACCACTTTGATGCTTACATGCCATGCCAAGTGACTCTTTGCCAGTGCCTTCCACATCTCATAATTCATTCCAGAGTTCTTGAGAGAGAACTTAAAAGTGTCCTTGAATCGCTTCTTCTAACTTCTGTGTATGTATTTGCTTTGTGAGAATTCTCTGTAAATTAGTCTTTTAAACAAATATACATTTGATATTCAAACAACACAGCCAGTCATTCTGAGTTGTGTTTTCAATAGTGTTTGAATGCTTGGTGGTAGTTAAACCTGAGAAAGGAATTCAATGACAGGTATCTTTTCTTTCCAGGTGATCTTCAGAGTCTTTCTAAGATAATTCAAAAGGAACCAATTATATTTCCTAGTATTGCACTGGTATATTGTCCAGGTTTTACAGACATATAACAATGAAATCAGCATAAGGATGTAGTTTCTTAGTTCTGTTTTCCTGGAGGTCTTTGGGATCTTTGGAAGCAGCCTTCCTTTCAGTTCAGTAATCACCACAAGAGTAGCAGGTGTTAAAGTTCAAATCCTTTATTATCTCCTTGCTTGATGCTGGGCAGCTTTCTGGAGAGCCTTTCAGTCTAGCCTTGGTCTTAGTGGGGGAAGTGCAGGAGGCCAGGCCAGCCACCAGAAGCCTGACCAACGATGGAATTGAATCTCTCTCTGCATTCCCCCCCCCCCGGCTTATATGCTCCACACTGAGTATAAAGCAATCATTATATCAGTAGGGAACCAGTGTTTGTTGTAAGATTAAATCAATCAGCAGAACCAGGTAGATCATTATATACATCAACAATGATACTGTATGAGGATGTATTCTGATGGAAGTGAATTTCTTCGACAAAGAGAAGATCTAACTCAGTTTCAATTGATCAATGATGGACAGAAGTAGCTACACCCAAAGAAAGAACACTGGGAAATGAAATGTAAACTGTTTGCATTTTTGTTTTTCTTCCCGTGTTATTTTTACCTTCTGAATCCAATTGTTCCTGTGCAACAAGAGAACTGTTCAGTTCTGCACACACATATTGTATCTAGGATATACTGTGACATATTTAATATGTATAGGACTGCTTGCCATCTGGGGGAGGGGGTGGAGAGAGGGAGGGGGAAAGTCAGAATAGAAGTGAGTGCAAGGGATAATATTGTAAAAAATTACCCAGGCATGGGTTCTGTCAATAAAAAGTTATAATAAAAAAGAAAAAAAAGGAGAAAAAAAGATTAAATCAATCATACTGAACTTAGGATCATACTGAACTATTAAGCATCATGCTAAACTAGATAACCATTGTCTCATCAATTACACTGAATTAGCACCTTGTAAGAATACTTGTTTCAAGTTCAGAATTCTGGTACATAACAAATGGTTCTGTAGACCTCCAGTTTGGTACATTGTATAAAACCTCTTCACTCCCACATTTTTCTTTAGAGCTTCCCAAATACCAAGGTAGCTTTGGCAAAGTGTGCATTAATTTCACCTAGAAATTATATTGCCAGGTAAATTAAGTTATTCACAGCATTCAAAATAATAACCAATGATTTCACATATGAATGATATAGTGCTAACTGGAGTGCCTCTGTTTGCTTGTTGTTAATTGTTAGACCATAATTAGTAAAAGTGCAGAAAATCTATCCATACTTTGTTACATTTCATTGTCAGAAGCTACATAGAACATGCAATCATTTGTGATCAAAAAAATTAAACACCAGCTCTCCCTCCCCTTTAGTCTTGGTTTATAGTCTTTTCAAGTTAAACAACTTACTGTAAATGCAGTAGTTGAATTTGATGTCTTTTTGTCTTTATTGACTTTATCTGACAACATCATTAAAAACATTATGCTAAAGTAAGTGTGAGGAAGCACACAATTCATCTTCACTCCATTGGTGACTGGGAACATGTCCATCCAGAACCCAAGTAACTTGTTATCATGAAACTGACATACAATTCTGATGAATTTTGGGCTATTACAATTTTTCATGGTCTTATACAAGCCCTTGTGACTGACAATATCAAAGACCCTGGTAAGATCAGTCATCATTATGTATTACTTCTGTCTTCTTCTGTTAGGCAACAAAAACCGTATTGAAAGTTCCACAGTTCTTTCTGAAGCCATACCAGTTTTTGAGTAGATAATCATCTCTGCTTTCCATCTGAAAGATTAACCTATTAAGCAGGATTCTGGCAGGAATCTTGTCAGTAATGACTAAGAGAAGAGTCTTCCATCCTCATCCCCGACTCCCATGATTGTCACTGAACAACCTATTTCCTCTTCTTTTATAATGGAAGCATACTTGAACACCTGAGAAATAACTCCCTTTGCCATATAACTTGGAAGGATTTAGTAAGTTTTTATATGGGCAGTTTAAATTTCTTTGTAAAATGGATAAATTGCTTTGTAAATTTCAACTGGAATAGAATCAGTCACAGGTGTTTGCCACAAAAGAGTTGCCTGATGACATGCAAAGCCTTTTGAATAGTCAAAATTTTTTTGGAAGTTTGTCTAAAGAAGAATTGATTTCAAATGAGATAGATAATTAATGGCTTTAGCATTGGTGGATGACAATTTATTGAGAATATTATGGAATATGTTCAGTTCATCTCTCTAGGATCACCACTAGTCAATGTAGCTCTATTAGCACTAAGTAGCTGAGATATACCATAGATCTTTGACCCATAATTAGCCTTTAAGGCATAATAAAAGTGTTTTGAGTAGTTTTTGTTGTTAAGCCATTATAATTATGTCTGACTCCCTGTGATCCATTTAGGTTAATCTTGGCAAAGATGTTGGATTAATTTTCATTTCCTTCACTAGTTCATTTTACAAACAAGTAACTGAGGCAAACAAGATTAGGTGACTTGTTCCAAATCAAATTGCAAATAAATTTTGGAGAAAGGATTTAAGCTCAGGTCTTCCTGACTCTAAGATCAGTGCATATCTACTGTGCAATCTAGCTATCTTTGGCATAGTTACTGCAGCACTCATTATGAGAAAGTTATGAGACACACTAGTCTTCAGTAGTAATGTTTTCAACTTCATTCTTACTAAAGATTCCCTGCCATGTCTGATTGTCTGTACCTACTCTGGCACTAAAGTCACCCAAAATTACAAAGTTTTCCTCTTTTAACATGTTTATGATGAACATATTCAAGTTTTCTTAAAATATTTCTTTGAACTCATCAGTGTTCTTCATCATAGTGGAAGCATAGGTAGTGATAATGATGGCGTGTCACTTATTTCAAGTGACAATTACATTGTCATGAGCCTGTCTTTCACTCTTTGGGGGAGATACTTGATGACTAGTTTAGTTTTGACTATCACACTAACATCTGCTCCACAGTACTCTTCATTATGACCACCATCCGAGAAAAATATATATTAAATGGAACTTTGGTTAGTTGACCTTCATTTGCCAACCTTGCTTCATTCAGGATGCTATTTGGATGTAATACTGGCTGAGTTCTCTTGCAACAAGAACAATTCATCTTTTAGGTCTATTGGATTCCCTCTTGTTCTTAAGAGCACGTTTCCCACATATCAGTGATGGAAGCATAATTGCAAGAGGTTTTTTTGTTGTTACACATACATTCGCACACATGTATCTATACAAAGATACATGTATATACATATGTGTATATATACCTACATTACGTGCATGTGTGTATTCTTATATACATATATAATATGTGTATTCATATATGTATACATATATATCTTTCTATATATCTATATTATATCTATATTGTATCCCTGTTTGCATGGTCAGCAGATCAGGGTTAGGTTTTAATTAGGAAGTAATTTTTAGGGCACCTTTTCAACCTCCTTCCTCATACTGGGAAGTAAGCATGGTAGTTCTTAAAAAAGGCTTCTCAGACTTTCAGGAAAAATCCAAATCCCACTGCTTCTTAGTGCAGGGATAAAACAACTCTATACCCTTGTCTTCCTATGTGCAATGTTGTGACTATACCTGCTTTTTCATCACTTCATCACATTTAACCACAGGACTTGGAATAAGGTAAAAAGAAAAATGATAAAATGGTAAGAGTGATGTCATTTGACTCACATGTAAATTGGATTTAAGTGAAAACAGAGTTGTGCAAAATCAATGGCCTCACTCTCTCCTCCTGAGTTATCCTTAAATTCAATAGCAAGATAAAAGTCAAGATGACTGGCAATGGCTCAGGATGCAGTGAATTACTTTGGAATTTTTTATATCTAACCAAGCTCCAAGTCCTCCATAGTACCTGCTTCCACCACCTTCATGGAACAAATTTTTCACATATACCTATTTCATGGGGGATTCTTCACATGCTTGGGGCAGCATGCAGACATGCACTAATAATTTTTCAGTGGGTTTGAGGCCTAATGACTAACTTCCACATGCTTCAACCCACCTGCCAAAATGTTTCTTACCATGGTGTGACCACTATCCATGATACAGCTTTTTGGAACTAGAAAACTTGTTGCCAGATGCATATCAACAGTGGAAAGTAGTTCTTACAACAGAGATATTAATATTCCTTTAATATCCCATACACTTTATTTAAATATGTATAAAACAATTCAGTACTTTTAGGAGTTATGATTTTATGACTGTGAGAATTTCTTTTCTTGGAACAGATCATAGCTCCTCTTTGACTTAGCAGATAATTTTAATAAATTGACACGAGGAAAAAAATACCATACTTTCATGTCCAGACTTTTGCTAAGCTCTTCTGAACTTAACAAATCTTCAGAGGCCAGTCAAATTTTGACTGTATCCAATGATTTACAACTTTGTAGGACTTAATAGCACTACAATAGCCAGTCACCCCTCTCTTTTTTAACATAGTGAGTTATCAAAGAACTTTAAAGCATATTGAATTTAAACATTATTAGTAGTAGTTATTATTGTTTTACTAGTAGTTACTGTTGTCTCTAGAGATCAGTTACTTGTATCTACTTTTCCCTCCTGGACGTTTTTACAGATCAACTAGTTTATTAAGCCAAAAAAAGGCTCAATAAGTAAAGTTTCACAAAAACATATTATCTCGTCAAAAACAGAAAAGCAGGTTCTACACAACTGGAGAATGGATAATTGGTTTATTTCATCTATGTCCCATCCCATTTTTATGCCATGCAGTTTACTTTATCAGTACAAATATGATTATATGAATTGAGTTCTATCACAACTTGTAGTTCTTAAGCATCTCCTTTGAGAATGTGTCTAAAAACATTCAAAATAAATATCTTGTTGAAAGTAGATTGAAAAGTCATTTTTTTAATTTTCAGAATTTTTACTCTTTTTTTTTTTTTTACTTTTCAGGACTAAAAAGGTACAGTTTCAGTGGGGAAAAATCATAATTAATATTTATGTAATTTTCATCCACTCTGTGTTTGACTTAAACTATCTTAGTAGTGACAGTGTTCTGAAAAGTTCTGGTATGCAAGTCTTGGGGATATGAGGATAGTTTGGGAAATAAATTTATCCAGGCTGTAATTAAACCCTAACAAATAAGAAATAGAACATATTTGTACCACTTGATACTATAGCTCTTGAGCCCCCCACTGATGTGCTTCATACATTCAAATATAGATAGATAGGGATAAAATCATTTCATTATACCTTTGAATCTCAAGCATGATATGTTTATTAAATAAGAAGGAAAAAGCAGGATTAATTAACACATAACATTTATCCCATAAATGTCAAAACTATGAATAATCATAACATACAAATTGACCCCAAATCTTGGAAAACTCTCAATAGTGTACATAGTAACCATAGGAGTAATGCTGGAAGGTGCAAAGAGTGGACATAAATTTATGGAAATATAGCAGTAAAGAACATGAGTAGGAAAAACTAAGTGTCTAGGAGCAAATAATGAATATGAACTATAGACCTTAAGGTCCCCTTTTTTTAAATTGGAAAATCTGCACTGTGTGTTTCCTAAGAGGCATAATCACCTTTCTTCTGGGTCATATACTCGCCTGCTGGTCATTACCATTCTCTGATATCCATGGTCTATAGAAGCAATATTAAATTATTTTGGCAAAGTGCAACATTACATGCTTTCACAGAAATAGTTATCCTAAACTTGGGGTGTATAGTTTTCCAGGTCTGCTCAAAATACTTTGCTGACCATTGCTGGTGGGAGTGGAGAGTGACAAGTAGCAATATTAAGCTATTTTAGTGAAAACTAGCTCTTAAAACAGAAAATTGCAAAAACGTTCTCTAATCAGCTCTCAGAACTCTAAAATTGTCATTAACCCTGTAGATGGCAGTACATATGAACACAGCCAGTTTTTAACATAAGTTGATTTTGCTTTCTCCAATCAGCTAGCAGCAGCTCAGAGCTCTCTCTCAATAAGTTCCCAGCAACTACAGAAGCTAATCTGTCTTCTGTCAATTGTTTTACCTGATTCAATTGATTCAATCTGAAGCAGTGGCTCCTAATTGTTCTTTGTTCTTCACCCTGCTATGAAATAGAAAGTCTCACTTCCACTTCTGTCTTAGTCAGGAGTTTTTATATGCTAGTGGCTATTGTATATTTTCATTTTTCCGATCTCTTCTTCAGTTTGATCTCCCTCTCTGGCTTCTGATGTATGAAATAAGAACTCTTTATGAGTAGTGACTAATCTGAAATTTAGGTTAAGCAACACGAAATTCATATTTTTATCATGTATAAGACAAATTTTTATTATAATGCACCAAAATAGTTCTTTGCTGTAGCTTCACCCTAAAATCCTGAACAAAGTAATATATAAATGGACAAAAGAACAAAATGAATTGTAATGATACCTATTTTCCTTTAGTCACTGCTATGCCTTTAAAGGGCTTGTTTTTCCTAAGGTACTTAAATGTCTGTATTTCTCCTCAAGCACTTGTATCTGAGAAGCTATTTTTCTTCTTGAACTTCTTATTGTTTTTCGTATTTCTCACAAAATCAATCCACTTTCTTCTTTCAATAACTAATGCACACATATTAAAGTGACTAATGGATACAATCCTTTTTTTCTCCCTAGTTCTCTACCTTTTAGAAATGAACTGGTTTTAAATAGCCAATATATTGATCTGTTCCAACCATGGTATTCAAATTGTCTGTGAAATTCACAGGTTGCAAGAGAGTTAAAGCAAAACCAAAAGAACATACCAAAGTCTAATTCTTAATGATTAGAGGAAAAGTAAATATGAATGAATGGGAAAAGATTCCTGGCAAACAACAGAAAAATGAAATGAAATGGAAAAATGTGTAGCTATTTACATGGAAAATTAATCACTATATATGCATATACATATTATAAGATTTAAGTTATGTTGGTGACCAGCATGAAATTAAAATGTTAAAATATTAAAAAATTTTCAGTTTGATGGCTGCAAATGTATTTAACCTAGGAATATTGACACCTGTTCCAGAATAAAATATATTTCATCATTTAAAAATAATTCAATTATGGCTTTTGTTTTTCCACATAGTCATCTACAGATATTGTCAACAATCCTTTCATTGACTGCAACAATAATAACAAAAGTTAAGCAAAACTAATCAACATAATGAGTATGACTTATTGTATTATAACATTGCATCCCCTATACATTGATTTTCTTGGGGAAAGGAAACAAGTAAAACCTAATTATCTTTGTTCTGCAGCCAAAATTGGTCACTATAACTACCAGACTACACATTTGGCTTTATTCTATTGTTATTTTATTTTCCATCATCCTATTTATTTTACATATATCTATATACATACATTATCTTCTCTGGTTCTACTTATTCTACTCTTTCAGTTTTCACGTTTTCCTAATTTTCTATGAATTCCTAATATTCCTCATTTCTTATGGGGGAAATTATTTTAGCTGTATACTGTTATTTTTTCTGTTGCTTCTCCATTCAATGGATATTTTCTTTATTTAATTTTCCATAATACTATAAAAAGTACTTCTATGAATAATTAGGGACAGAAGATCTACCTATCTTCCTGTCTTTAGCCTCCATATAGAATATGCCTAGTAATTGGATTTCTGGGTTAAAAGGTATAAATAATTCAGTGGTGTTCTCAGATAATTCCAATTTTCCCCCAAAATGATTGAATTAATGTAAAACTGTGGACTGTGTGTGTATGTGTATATCTTTTTCCTAAAAGTTCCCCAAATATTGACTTACTTCTACCTACTTAGATATTTTTCATCTTTCCATTCAGGACACTTTTAATAAATAAATCATCAAGTTCAGTTTCATATTGCATTTTTTCATCCTAATTCATTAAAATATCATTTTCTCTTTGTCATTATTGACTCCACAAAAATATTTCTCTCTCCCTAACTAATTTTTATTAAGAGCTGTTTTCTGAATTTCTGGACTCTTCCACTTTTGAACATTTTGGTGTTCATCTGTGTTATCCATCAGCCTCATAATTTCAGTAGCATGCTTCATTTTCTTAACAATCTGCTTCATTAACATTTGAAAAAGTCATTAATAATAATATTGGGAAAGTAGAGAACAAGATCATTAAATAGCTATTTAACACACACATGGTTGACTAAAAATCTTAAACAACAACAAAGGCAAAACATCAAGTTTTCTACTTCCCAGAGTTTGAATTAAAAACTTTTTTCAAGCTTAAATTTCTAGTATAAATCACTTAATATATTAATTTTTGAATGTGGATGGTGATCCAGCAAATGAAAGAGAAAGCCATAAAAGGAGTTGGGGCACCAAAATCTAAGTATCAATACATAAAGAAAAACTGAATTTAAGGGAGAGAGAAGTAATGTTGATTGGGGTGATTTGAAAAGACAGGAGGGGATGGTCCAATGTAGAGGTCAGGCTGAGGGTTTTGCTAAAAAGGTTGAAGAGAAAGATCAGTTATTAAAGAAAGAATAAAGAAAAGGAGGAATCAATTGTATATGATTATTGTTAAATATAGAAAAGGGGATAAAGAAGGAGCTCAAAAAAGAATGGGTATCTATTTTCCCATTAATGTTTGAAATCATACTGTCATTTCTAAGAAGAGAAGGAGAACTGGTATAGGAGAGCTGAGAAAATAAGAAAAAGTTTAAAATACTGTGTAATGAACATAATAGAAAATCAAATAGGGAATCATAAAAACACTCCTTTACTTACTTCATTAATGGGGTAGTTGAGATTTGGCAACACATATTTGAAGTAGAATCAATCAGCATGTATGTTTTATTTACTTTCTTCAACTTCATTAAAAAACACTTTCATTGAAACAGAGGAACAAAATGATGAAGATTATCAAGAGCTGAAAATTAAAATAATAATAGGAAAATAAAATGAAAGATAAACAAACAAAAAGTGATGTATTGAGTTTACAAGAGTAAAACTGATAAATAAATTTCCCATCATTTTCGAAAGTAGTAAGGAATATAGATCAGAGATAATTTTGAAGATGAAGGATAGATTTAGGTGCAAGGCATAAGGAAAGGTTATGCTCAAATAAAAAAAATAGTATTTTTGATCATGAAAAATGAACAGTTATGGGGAATATCAAGGTCAAGAGTGTGATCATCTCTTTGTGAAACTGAGGAAGAGTGAAAAAGTAAAACATAGTTGTGGAGTATATTGAAGAACTGAGAGGTTAGAGTTTTTCAGGGAACATCAATATTTATGTTGCCTTCTTCTAGTAAAAGAACAGAAATTCTGATGGCAAAGAAAGACCATGAACCATGCATTGAAGTCTTGAGTAGAAATATTCTAAAAATCCAATGATAATAGAGAATAGGGTCTGAATTGTGTAATAAATTTGAAGTGGATGAACCTCAAAAATGGAGAAGTGACTGAACGATAGTGACACAAAGAAATCTTGAGTTTTTCAAAGCATAACAATTTTAATTATTTCCCCAATATCAATATATTGGAGATTATAAGAGAATGTCTAACCAGTTCTGGAAAGGATAGAAAAGAAAACAGTTTAGCTCTTAATGTCAGAAAAGAGGAAGTTCTTTAAAGTTAAGGGAAATGTATTATTTGTGGAATAGCAATTTTACAGGGACAGTTAAAACTGGCCTATGACAATGGAGAAGTTAAATTGAAGACAGTCTATCAGTATGCATGTATTTAGTATCTACTCTATCCCAGAGATAGTACTAAGTATGGGGGATACAAAAAAAGGACAAAAAGAGTTCTTTCCATCATGGAGCTCAAAGTGTAAGGATGATAACAACATGAAATCAACTATACATAAGCAACAACTGTAAAAAAGAAATGAGAGATAAACATCTGAGGAAAGGGACTAGCATTAATAGTTATCAAGGAAAGTTTTTGTAAAAGATGGGATTTTAGTTCATACTGAAGGGAAATTAGGGAAGGCAAGAAGCTGAATTGAAAAGAAATAATTCCAGGCATTTGGAACAGCCAGTGAATCAAAAGATAGAATATCTTGTGTAAGATAAAGTAAAAAGTCAGTGTCACTGGGTTAAAGAATAAGGAGAGAGGGGAGAATAAAAAGCAAGAACACTGGAAAAGTAAGAGAGGGCAAGGTAGCAAAGAACATCAAAAGCCAGAGTTTTATATATGAAACTGAAGATGATAGGAAAAGATTGCATTTTAGTGAATAGGGGGAAAGGTATAAAACAGTAACATCATCAGATCTCTTTATTAATAAGATTAATTTGTAATGAAACAATTGCAAATGTATAAGACTAAAAACTGTCAAAAAAATTTAGTACTGGCTAAGAAATAGAATAGCTGATCAGTGAAATAGGTTAGATTTATAAGACATGATAGTAAACAACTATAGTAATCTAGTACTTAATAAACCCAAAGATCACAACTTCTGAGATAAGAACTCACTGTCCGAAAAATTTTAGAAATATTGGAAATTAGTATGGTAGAAACTAGACATTGCTCCACACCTAACACCTTATACCAAGATAAGTTTGAAATGGATGATTTAGAGTAATCTTATAAGCAAATTAGAAGAACAAAGGAAGTCTACCTGTTAAATCTGTGGAGAAATGTAATGTTGTCTTTTCTAAAATATAATGTTCTCTGGGAGCAGGTTTCTTGGAGGGCTTCTGGGAGTAGCCTTTGTTTCAGTTCAGAGTAATAATCAGCTCAAATGCAACCAAGAGTTAAAGTCCAAATCCTTAATTGTCTCTTCCAAAATCTTATCTCCTTCACTTGGGGCTTGGCTGGTTTTCTGAAGGCTTTCCAGATCTTGGTTTCAGTGTTCTCCACAGGACAGCCTGTCACCACTTCTCTGTCTTCCTTCGTTCTTCCTGACTGCGGTCCCTGACTTGTGAATCTCCCAAAGTCAATCCTGGTTGAGGCTCCTAGTTTATATATGTGCTCTTAAAGGTGTGAACTCTAAGTACTAAGTACATTAGTGAACTGTTAAGCACCCTGCTAAACAGCCATTGTTTATATCAATTCCTTAGCACCTTGTAAGAATTCTAAAAGAGAAAGAAGGAATTTGTGGCAAAAGAAGAACTAGAGTACATTATGAAATGTAAAATGGATAATTTTTATTTTATTAAGTTAAAAAAGTTTTTGTATGAACAAAACTGATGCAGACAAGATTAGAGGGAAAGCAATAAACTGGGGAAAATGTTTATATCTAAGGGTTCTGAAAAAACCTCATTTCTAAAATATATAGAAACTTGACTCAAATTTATAAGAATTCAAGCCATTTTTCAACTGATAAATTGTCAAAGGATATGAAAAGACTATTTTCAGATGAAGAAATTAAAGCAATTTCTAGTTATATGAAAAAATGCCCCATATCACTATTGATCAGAGAAATGCAAATTAAGACAACTCTGAGGTACCATTGCACACCTCTCAGATTGGTTAAAATGGCAGGAAAAGTTAATGATATATCTTGGAGGAGATGTGGGAAAAGTAGGACACTAATACATTGCTGGTGGAGTTGTAAATTGATCCAACTATTCTGGAGAATAATTTTGAACTATATGCATAGGGCTATCAAACTGTGCATACTCTAGCACATACATCTAGCAGTGTCTCTACTGGAACTGTATCCCAAAGAGATTATTAAAAAAAAAAAAAAACAGAAAAGGGTCTTTATGTGCAAAAATGTTTGTAGTAGCCCTTTCTGTACTGGCAAGAAACTAAAAACTGGGTGGCTACCTATCAGTTGGGGAGTGGCTGAATAAGTTATGGTATATAATATTAAGGAATAACATTATAGCTCTATAAGAAATGATCAGAAGGATGATTTCAGAGAGGTCTGGAGAGACTTACATGAACTGATGCTAAGTGAAGTGAGCAGAACCAGGAGAACATTGACCTTAGCAACAAAATTATACTATTATCAATTCTGATGGACATAAATCTTTTCACCAGTGAAATAATTCAGGCCATTTCTAATGGTCTTGTGATGAAAAGAGCCATCTGAATCCAGAGAGAGGACTGTGGGGACTGAGTCTGGATCACAACATAGTATTTTCACCTTTTTATCATTGTTTGCTTGTATTTTGCTTGTTTCTCTTTTGTCTTTACTTTTTGACCTGTTTTTTCTTGTGCATCATGATAATTATGGAAATCTGTGTAGAAGAATTACACATGTTTAATATATTGAATTACTTGCCATATAGGGAATGGAATGGGGGAGAAGGGGAAAAATTATTACACAAGATTTTATAAAGGTAAATGTTGAAAATTATCTATGTGTAGGTTTTGAAAATAAAAAAAAAAAGCTTTAATCAAGGGGCAGCTAGATAGTGCAGTGGACAGAGTTCCGGCCATGAGTCAGGAGGACCTGAGTTCAAATCAGGCCTCAAACACTTAATACTTCCTACCTGTGTGACCTTATGCAAGTCATTTAACCCCAATTGTCTTGGCAAAATATAAAAGCTTTAATCAAAAAAAAAAGATTAATTTGTTAGTGGAGTGAAAAATAGACTGGAATGGGGAGAAATTTGAAACAGAGATCAATCGAAGGGTACTGAACTAGTCAAACCATGAGGTAATGAGGGCCTGAATTAAGATTGTAGCATTGCCAGAGAAAATAAGGAGTCATACAAGTGAGAGGAAGAGAATAGTCAATGAAGTTGAAAGGGAATTTGATGGTAGCTAGTATTGGCAGTTTGGGGCACTTTTGTATTTAGTATTATAGATTGGGATAATGAAAGAGTATATGCAAATCATGGAGGGAGAATTCTTGCAGTTTTGAGTAAATAAGATGTCAACTCAATGTCTCAAGGATGTTACTAGTAGTGTCCAAAAGGTCATCAATGTCCTTTAGTGATTGCTCTTAACAAAAAAACACATTTTCTTCTATGAGCTATAAAATGTATTGTTAGTTTTCATCTGTATAAAGCATGCCTTGTCCATTAATAATATGCCTGAATGAAACAGTACATTAATTCTGAACCTCAAGAACATTCACGTACAATTTTGTGGCTCATATCACTAGGAAAAAAAATACCATCTCTTCTCACAGTATGGAACTGACACAAAAATCTGTTCATCAGATTTAAAAAGTGACCTTAATAGAATTTTAGTTGCAGAACCACCTTTTTCCCTTGTGTCTTGGCTAATAACTTAAAACTCATGTCAGAAGATTTCTTAAAATTTCACCTTAGGGGATAATTTCTTAATAGGAATTCATTTGAAAATGGAATATAGGAAGAAAATTAGGCAATAACCTTGTAGATTAAATCATCTGGCTTTTTATCATTATCAATATAAAAGTATTCATTTTATAAACACAGAAATTACATATGACCAGAGTAAAGCTTAAATTTTATGGCTTTCTTTTGAATAGCAGCATTTTTGCTTGTTTGTTTGCTTTTGTATAAGTAGTTTTTAAAATGGCCTTATGCAGTTCCATGGAACAATGGATAAACTGCCAAACCTATAGCTATGAAAACTTCAGTTCCAATCTAGCTTAATGAATTCATTAGTTATGTGATCCTCCTCTATCGCATTTTCCTTATCTGTAAAGTATTGATAATAATAGCATCTGCATTTCAAAGCTGTTTTAAAAATCAGATGACATACCATTTGTAACATGCTTTATAAACCTATATAAATGTTGATTATTATCATTATTGTTGTTAATATTCATTAAGAAATTCATTAAATGACAATCTTCTCAATCTCAAATTTAAGTTCTTTTAAAAATATATAATAGTGAGGATTAAATCTAAATCTGATTTGTGACCTGCTTTCATAGTTGCTGAAATGTTACATAGAGAAATGCTGTTTATGGTATTTGTTATCATAGGGAACACATGATATGTTAACTCTCTCATCATTTCAGACTTAAATCTTTTTATGACTTAGTCATTTTAGTGGTACAGCAGAAATCATTCTACAGTATGATTTTCCCTGCCTCTGAAATTCTTTGTACAGGGTTTAAATATCATTTCTAATGTAAATTGTGTGTGACTCAGAAAAAGTCATTTAACTTTTTCAGATCATAGTTTTCCCATCTCTAAAATGAAGAGCTGGGATTCATGGCCAATGAATTCCCTTCTAAGACATTAAGCTCACATACAGGGATGGTTGAAAGTACTAAGTCCCAGATAGGAGTTCCATTATTAAAAAAAATAGATTGTATTATACTAAGAAATTTTAAAGACTCGATCATTAGACTTTTCAAAATATTCATAACAGAAAATATTTCATTCGTACATATATAAAAATGTAAACCTAGTCTTTCAACCTGTTCTCTTTCTACTGGATATACTTTTACAATCCCAATTGACCTAAAATGCTATTTTGGGGTTCTCTTTAAAAAGTAAATTATATATAATGATTTTTAATTCTAATATCAGTTTTTTTCAGAATTCCTTCATCATCTCTAAAAACATAATTATGCAAATCACATGGTCCTGAATCAAAACAAATACTTTTCTGAAGTACTTATATGCGCATATTTCCAAAGCATTTTATTAAAAATAAACCAAAATCTATCAGATCATCAAAGACACTAACTAATTTAGTATAGAAAAAGTCCTTACTATTTTGGGTACATCACAGTGTGATGGTTGCACCACATGGTTTATTATCAAGGAAAAAAATTATATTAAAGAAAGCTCCAGAGTTGAGTAGTTACTAATCTGAGAGAATGTCTAGGGGGTGTTTTATAGTAATAAGTCTGAAAAGATAACACAAGCCTCTATGATTAAAAAATGTTATAAGCAAGCAATAAAAGTTTTTATTCATCACTTTTCTCAGGATTAGCAAGATGATGAAAAGATAAGAATTGTCTCCTAAAAACAGTCAGCTTCAGAGAAGCAGATTTTAAGATTCTGCATTATAGATGACTTCTAGTGGGTATACAGGCTAAGAATAATTATCCTTATGTAGGAATTCTTGAGCTATGTTTTCATGATGTCAAAATATGGTGATAAAAAGGTAAAATTCAGTTAATCACGAAAGTTTTTTTTAATATACTTCATTTGATTTACATTAGACATCCAGATAGTTGAAAACCTCTTCATTTTTATTTTAATATAGCCACATATTCTGAAACAAAGAGAACAGAAATGCAACAAATGCATAACCAGTTTTAATTAGGACAATATCTAGAGGTCTTGTATGGCAATTTCACAGGATTAGCCTTACCCAATTTCTTCCACTTATACTCAAATCACTTCAAAATTCTTATCTTAAAGTAAAAGAAAAAACAGTGCATTACTAGTTAACCCATTTTTCTTCTTTGTATCTCAAACACACTGTTCAATGCCTGGCACTCAATAAACATTTAATAAATATTTTTGATTAATTAATGATATTTTAATGTTTTGTCTTGGTTATTGAAAAGGATACAAAAAATTTCAGAAAGTTTTTCAATATTGAAAGAATTCTTATTCTACCACTAGAAAAGTTGTTGACTTTATATCAAAAATGTAAAAAAAAACTGGACAGAATATTAAAGCTCCATCCTGTCCTGAGGAAGCAAAAACTATATGAAGTGATGTATTTGAATAATTCAATAACTTCACAAGAAAGTAAGGGTGCTAACTTGTCAACATTGAGGTCTGTGTTGGTTAAGTCTTTTGAAAATGAATTTCCATTGGTCCTTCAGTATAGCTAAGGGTATTAGGACCACAATTATAACACTAAAGACAAAATAGTGAACTACATTATGCAGTGACCCATCTCTCATTTCATCTAAACAACTTGTTAAACATTATGCTGAAACTAAACTCTTCATATTGTCCCTATATATGTGTTCTGCTATATTGCATATATATCTTTGTTTACATCACTCCTGAGCCAGCATGTTCTTCTACTTTTCTCCACCTATTAAAATCCACATTTGCTAGCTGATTCACACATTGTGCCCAATGTTTTTCATGACAGAAACACATTAAACTGAATTATGTGTAAATGTTTATCTGTATAGAGAAAGGAATAAGGATAGTCAGAAATAAATAGTACATAAAGGGAAATGACAACTATGAACCTTTTAAAAATACTTCATCAAAGAGAGGTAATATAATGGTGATAACAAATGTAGGATATAGACAATATGTGGATTTGTTTTTGTTGGCTATACATATTTTTAAGATGCAATCTACTTATAAAGGTAAATAACAAGAAGTTAGTTGGTTGCAATAGACATAAATAAAATAATATATATAAATATATGTATTGAAAAATGCCACAAGAACCAATTCTGATTATTTCTTAAAATCTAGTTCAAATGGAAACTTTCTCTGACATTTACATTCCTACATTTGACTATATGGAAATTATTATATATAGAGTAACTTCAGCAATTTATCATGTACTTCCTTGTTATACATCATAACATTTACTTCCAATCTCTTTTATTGTTGTCGAAGTGTTCATGCAATTATATCTTCCATTTCCAAATAAACTTTTAGTTTTGTGACAACAGAAATTGTGTTTTACAATTCTATGTATCCTCAATGACACCCAGTAATGTACTTTGCATTCAGTATTTACATTCATTGAATTAGTTTGATTTGATTGATACTGGTATAACTTTCAACGGTATATACATTAGTCCATTGAAGATTTGTATGAATTAATGTAGAATGAAGAAGTAAACACAAAAAACCACACACATAATAAGTATAAGGACTTAATGAAAAGCATTTTAAAATTGATCTAAATATATACATAATATAATATACATAATATACATAATAACCAATTTTGTTTCAGAAAAATCAATGAGGAAACTTATTTCTTTTTCTTCCTTGGAGGACTACAGGATTACAAGTACAATATGTTGCATTATTAGCTGTCAGACGTGGTTGGTTTTTCAAGTTAGTTATTATTTTTTTTATTGTTGTAGAAAAGCTCACCAAGTGAATTCATTGGAAAATAATACATTTGGAATGACTGAGATATAAAACAAAAGACATTTTCAGATTGGCCATTTTGTGAAAGAAAAAAAATTAGGACAAAAGGAAAAAAACTTTGAGAAAGAAAAAGCAAACAAACAAAAAATTGCTAAAAATATTATTTTTCAATCTTCATTCTGTTTCTTTAGTTCTCTCTCTGCGCAGCTGGCATTTCCCATCCCAAGTTTATTTAAATTGACTTAGACCAATTCACAAATCTCCTTTATGATATTCTTTAGAATTAAAGCATTATGACTCTTGAGAAACATATATTCAATATTTTTTTTCTTATTTGTTTGTTTGCTATTTCCTTTAATTCTAGTTTCTTGACCCACTATGATGCAGCATAGGCATTGCTAGTGATGCTAACCTTTGTATATTTAACATAGTGACTCAAAATCTTTTCGTGACCCAAATTTAATGTATTTTATTAAAAAACTAATTGCTGATTTATACATTTTTAAAAGAAATTTTCTCATTTGATGTGTAATACAGGCATATGACTCTATTAGTTAGGTAAGATAATTATAGTAATAGCTAACATTTATATAGTGCTTACTATGTGCCAAGTGCTTTATAGATATCTAATTTTCTCCTCACAACAATTCTGGTTAATAGATGCTATTATTACCCTCATTTTGTGAAGGTAGAAACTGTGACAGACATAGGTTAAATGATTCACAATTACCTATTCAGAAATCATAATAATTGGTATTGGAGGACATATTTGAACTCAGGTCCATTATTCCATCCATTGCTGTTAATTGCCCAAATATTAAAAACCTGATTTTTCAAATGTGAAATCTGTATCTCAGTGAAGTAAAATGATTTCCCAAAAGTTACACAAATGAAAAATCTCAGAATCAGGATTTGAAGCTATATCTCATTATCTACAAGTCCACTCTTTCTATTAATTGTTTTACATTACCTAAGGCTAACTAGGCAAGTCAATTTAGTTGTTCTGTTTTGATTGCTGTTTATTAGATAGTCTTTCACAACAAGTGACAGGCATTAAATGCCATATGAAAATCAGCTTGATTGAGCACAGAGACTCATTACTGGCAGGTTTTTCCTTAAGTGATGGATTCTTTATTTTAATCCATGATACACTTAAAATTAGATCTTTTCCTCAGTTTATACAGTTTATATTCCTAATTTACTTTCCAGGGGTAGGATGAAAGAAATTAAAGGAAAATTATATAAATTACTACATTCTACCAACAATGAATCTTGCATCTCTTAATGTACAATATTTATCTAACAATTAGTGAATTAATATACTGTGGAAAGATCTGAATCATATTCATATTGATTTTCATGCTAAAAATGAAAACAGGATACATAGAAAAGTTACATCTAAATAAAAGGATGTCTCAGAGATTTTTTTTTACATAGAGTGATATAAAGGAATCAGCAGACTTAGTTTCACTATGTGCCTAAGACAACAATAATCATCACTTTATTGGATAGATGGTCATTATATCCTACGTTATTAGAATGTGGTTGCCTTTGAAACACTTCAAGTGGCACCCTTAAAAAATAAAATTTCTTAGTTGTCAGGTCAGAACATTATTAGCCCATGCTGATTAATTTGATTTGTCCTAAGTAGAGTTTCTTTATAAAGTCAATTATTTTGAAATGGTTAGATCCTATCCAAATAAATAATAATTATTGGTAATGACAATATGATGAAAAATCAATCAAAAAAATTTTATTAAGTGCCCATTCTCCAGAAAAAAAAAACAAGTAAAAGTTGACTTTTAAAAAGAACCTTGAAGGAAGGTAAATGTATGAAATGGAGGTAAGGAGAGAGTATATTTCAGTATTGGAGGATGGGCAATGCAAATGGGAAGAGATAAGAGATGGAGTATTATATGGGCAGAACATTAACAATGTCATCTTTACTAGAATAGGGAATTCAGAAAATAGATTATTCTATAATGATGTTAGAAAGAAAGATTGAAGCTAAACTGATGAAAAATTTTAAAAATCAGAGGTATTTGTGATTTATCCCAGAATAAATAGGAGTCATTTGAGATTTTCTTTTAAGAATAATCATTATGAAACTTGTGTGGAAGAAGACTTGGAATATAGAGAATTATAATGAAGGGAAAACCATTTTGAGGCCATTATAATAGTCCTATAGAGAAGTGATGAGAACTTAAACTAAGGTTAGGAGCTATGAGCGTGATGAAAAGGAGACAGATGTGAGAAATGTTATGAAAGTAGAGGCAGCAGTATTTGACAACTAACTGGATAGAAAGAGTGAGAGAGGAAAATGTCAGGAATAATGTCCAATTTGTAAACTTGACAGATTGCAAGAATATTGGTAGACTTGACAGAACTTGGGAGGTATGGAAAGCACATTTGATCTCTTTTCCTCCTGTTTTATCAGTGTTTATATCCAATATATCTGGTATGAAATTCTAATAGGGGAAATTAGGAAGTGCGACTGATAAAAGACCCTGGACCTGGAGTCAGGGGAATCTGAATTCAAATTCACCCTTAAATGTTTATTAGCTGTGGGGCTTTGGGCAAAACACTTAACCTATTTGCCTCAGTTTCTTCAAATGTAAAATGAGGATGATAATAAAACCTATTTCATAAGATTGTTTTAAATATCAAATGAGATAACATTGATAAAATGCTTGGCACTGTACCACATAGAAGATATTAGATAAATACTTATTCATCCAATCCTTATATCTTATGTGGGATCAGAACTCAGGAGAATAAGATCTGGATATAGATCTAGGAATCATTTTTATAAAGATAGGAATTGATATAAATAATCAAGTGAAAAAACATAAACAGAGAAGAGGACTAAGCTAATGATGATGAAGATGATAAGATCTCACATTTTCATAGTGATTTTAATATTCACACACAACTGCACAAACACATATATAGTTTTCAGTGATCTTAGTTTTTAAATTTAAATCCTTTAAGATTTCTTTGGGATATAAGCACAGTAGAAACACTGCTGGATCAAAGGGTATGCACAGTTTGATAACTTTTTGAGCATAGTTCCAAATTGCTCTCTAGAATGGTTGGATCCATTCATAGCTCCACCAACAATGTATTAGTATCCCAGTATTCCCAACTCTCTCCAACATTTGTCTTTATCTTTTCCTGTCATCTTAGCTAATCTAAGATATGAAGTCATATCTCAGAGTTGTCTTAATTTGCATTTCTCTGATCAATAGTGATTTAGAGCTTCTTTTCATCCTACTAGAAATAGTTTCAATTTCTTCATCTGAAAATTGTCTGTTTATATCCTTTGACCATTTATCAATTGGAGTATGGCTTGATTTTTTTATAAATTAGAGTCAATTCTCTATATATTTTGGAGATGAGGCCTTTATCAGAATCTTTAGCTGCAAAAATGTTTTTCCAGTTATTGCTTCACTTCTAATCTTCTCTATATTAATTTTGTTTATACAAAAAATTTTTAACTTAATGTAATCAAAATTATCTATTTTGTGATCAATAATGATTTCTAGTTCTGCTTTGGTCACAAATTCCTTCCTTCTCCACATATCTTAGAGGTAAGCTATCCTATGTTCTTCTAATTTGTTTATATCATTCTTTATGTCTAGATCATGAACCCATTTCAACCTTATCTTGATATACAGTGTTAGGTGTGGGGCAATGCCTAGTTTCTGTCATACTAGTTTCCAATTTTCCCAGAAGCCTTTGTCAGATAGTGAATTCTTATCTCAGAAGCTGGGTCTCTAGGTTTGTCAAACATTAGATTACTAGAGTCATTGATTATTTTGTCCTATGAGCCTAACATATTCCACTGATCGACTACTTTATTTCTTAGCCAGTACCAAATGGTTTTGATGACTGCTGCTTTATAATACAGTTTTATATCTGGTACAGCTAGACCACCTTCATTTGACATATATTCTTAAAGCTTTTATATAATGCCCTAGAGACCAGGTTGGTTTGGGAGATTAAAAAATAGAGGAAAAAATAGAGTTTAACAATTTGTATTATTAGAAAAATGATTTTGAAAGATGAGCTTTCAAAACTTAGCTATGCTAGTATTTGGAAATTAAGCACATGTTCTGTTTCTAAGCCCATAATCAATTTTAGTTTGGTAGAAACTATTACATTTCCCTAGGATGGTTTTTGATGATCCTGTCTCACATCCGAATCATTGGCTAAATCCTGTCAATGCCAATTTTATGGCACAAGGAAGCAGAACTAGCATGCCATTATCATAAAAAAAAAACGAACATCATTTTATCAATTCTTACCATTCTTTTTTGCAAGGTGCCATTCAAAATTTTGCATTAAATTTTTCATCTGATGGGGAAGACTTTTAGCCCAGGGTTAGTACATTTAGATATATGTAGGAATACAAAGATTTGATATCTCTCTTCATCTACATCTTTAGAAATGACCATTCTCTGGAAAGGATAAAATTATTAGCATTTTATTATGTTTTTCATACATGATTTCCTTTGAGACTATTAAGTTCACTATGACTGATATTTTTTTTTATTTCTACTATAGAAAAAGGAACTGAAACTCAAATTAAATGACTTATTTGTGGTTTCATGGTTAGTAAGTGTGATATGCACTATTTGAATTCAGGTCTTTCTTACTTCAAGTTGTACATCTACCAATGATATGGTACTGCTTCATTTAAAGTTAAAGAAAACCTCTGCAGCAGTTTCTCTGTACATTTTAATTGTTTTATTTGTACATTTTAAACCTTGTTCGAAACATAGTGTCTGGATAATGACTCATAATGGCCTACAGAAGAAAGCTTTGGATTATATCCTGTGTGTATATCTAAATGATTTGCCACTGGAGGATAGCAGATAAAAAGCAAAAAAGAAACATATTATGTATTCTGCTATAACTCACAGCTCAAAAAAAGGAATCTGGGTGTTTGGCTTACAGTTAGATTTCCTCAATGTCTAGGGAAATCTCACTTTAAACGGTCTGCCTGAAGCACTTGTCTATGTACTCAGAGTGATAGCTCTTTGATTTATACTGACCATACATGGGCATTGATTCAGAACCAACTAGTAAATAGCCAATTGTTGCAACCAGGATTTTCATGTCATCCAAAATCCTCAAAGAAATGTTAGCAACAAAGAGTATCACATTAAAAATTGTTAACTTGGGAAAAGTCAAAGTAAATTTTCTTCAAAAGGCAACTAAAAGGAATTCAAAATAAAGGTATTTAAAAAGCAGCAAAAAGATCAAAAATGCCAGTTTTCAAAATATGACCAAATCAGCTTTGAAAGCAAGAAGTAATTCAAGTTTAGAATGTCCTTTAATTTGTAATCACAAGTAACTAGGATTTCATTATATAAACCATGAGGAAAATACCACAGTAGCCAAAGACTGAACATCTATTCTTATGAATAGCCTAAGAATGTAGAAGACTATGTTGAGTGCTTGTGTCATTTTTCTGTTTATTTTTCAAATTATGAATTTAACATTAATTAACAAACATGAATATATATGTGTGTGTGTGTAGGAAGGCTAGAAAATATTACATATTAAACTATGACTATCACAATATTTAAGTTTATATTATATTTAACAAAATAGTTATAGACTTCCCTTTTTTTATGCCCTCTTAATGAACTTCCTTCTATTCCCTTCTGTGTATTTTCATATGCGTTATTGTTATTTTCCTTTTTTTTTTTTTTTTTTTTTGCATTATTACTCCTGGGAGTGGTGAGGTCAAAACCTAGAAGTCAGTTTCGTATTGCACAAAAATGTTTTCCTGGCCTTGACAAATGCTAAATTATAAACTTGTTTTGTTTTATTGACCTTTGAGTTAAAAGATAATTTGAATATACAAAGGAGCTATGCTTTTATCATTAATCTTCTAATAAAGTATATCATATCTATTCTGATTTACTAGATAAATCATAGGGAATTGCCTGAAGCACTCAGAATTTAATGAATTGTTCAGGATTATATAGCTAGCAAATTTTAGATAAAGTTTGATCTTAGGTCTTTTTTTTACATCAAAACTTATGTCATTGTCCCTTGCCAAAATACATCTTGCATTAAAATGACCATACATTTAGTACTAAATTTTTTGAGAAGTAAAAAAGTTGCATTTTTTAAAAATGTGCTATTTTAATGGATTATTCTATATACTAATATCTTTTAAAGTCTTATTTTTTATAGTTACCAGACATGCTTCCCCAACCTCTCCAAGGTCCCAACATGCTAATGGAAAAACAGAAAAAGAAAAACAGATATACACCAATAGAGGAAAACAAATTATCTCATTGACTATGGTTTTTTAAAAAGTCTCATTTTTGACTCTTGAATTAATCACCCCTCTATGAAGAGGTAAATTGTATGCTTCATCACTGATTTTCTGTCATCATAAATGGATGCTAGTGTCTCTAAATATTACAACTAATTTTTCTGCCTATCAGACACTCAAAAATTTACCAACAGTGACAATGAAAATAACACATTCATTTCAAACAGCAATGTCTGCCATATAACTTTGCTACAACTTTTGTAGGTTTCTACACCAGTGGTGATGAGAACACTGCTGCTCAGAGAGAATCTGTAAAGACCATGAAAACCATTGCTCAATGAGAGTAAAAGCCTTTTTTTTCCCCTTTTTAGCTTAAAAAAGTCCTGGAAAACATCCAAGATTATGCATCTGCCCCTCTAATTTAGATCTCAAAGTAGAAAACTCTAGGGAAGGACAGCGTAGTATATTTATAGTGGAGGAGTCCATTATTTTTCTTCCTGGAAAACATCTGTGTATAGTTCTGCTCAGCCTACCTTGGATGAAGGCCTAGAGACATCATCTAGGGATCTCAGAAAAGTAAATGTGGCCCTTTCTGTGTATTTGGGGACCTCCAGTTTAACTAGGTTTTCACACTGAAAAAGTAAAAAGCATAGTCAATTATAAGGGGGAAATTTGGTTAAAGAACTCTTGATGCCATATTTTTTTGGCCAATTGTTTGATCATATTCTGGAGAAAATCCTAAAGTATATGATTCAGTGAAAGAAAAATGTGAATAGAAATATGGGAAAGCAATATTTCAAGTGATTTCCATATGATTTTTTTTCTTTTAAAAGATTTCATCTGCTTATTTCATATCTACTATGCCAGTTGGTTTATATTAATAGGTATTTGATTAACAGGTATTTAATAAATACAAAAGGAAATGAGAAGTAGACTGGGGAAGTAAAAAATATATTGACATAAGAGTCAGGAGACCTTGTCTCTATACCTCATTCTAAGACTATCTAGTGATGAGCAAATTCCTTCCCCTCACTTGATCTCAGGTTCAACATCTGAAATATTGAGGGCTTGCTGTAAGCTCCCTTCTAACTAATGATCTATGACCTCAGAAAGTTTCAAGGTGCAGAAAAAAGGGAAAACAAACCATGTGTGCAAAAATGTTTGTAGCAGCCCTTTTTGTAGTGGCAAGGAACTGGAAACTGAGTAGATGCCCATCAGTTGTTCAATGGCTGAATAAGTTATGATATATGAATGTTATGGAATATTATTGCTTTTTGAGAAATGATGAGCAGGTTGATTTCAGAAAAGCCTGTAAAGAGTTACATGAACTGATGCTAAGTGAGATGGGTAAACTAAGACAACAACATACACAAAAACAATATTATGTGATGATCAATTGGAATGAGCATGACTCTTTTCAACAATGAGATGATTCAAGGCAATTCCAGTAGACTTCTGATAGAAAGAGCCTTCCTCATCCAGATAAAAGACTATAGGGGCTGTATGAAGATCACCTTTTTTATTGTTGTTTGCTTGCTTGCTTGTTTATTTTCTTTCTTTTTTTCCCTTTTAATATGATTTTTCTTGCACAGTATAATAAAAACTGAAATATGTTTAGAAGAATTGCATGTTTAACATATATTGGATCACTACATGGGGAGAGGAGAGGGAGGGAGAAAAATTTGGAACAAAGTTTTGCAAAAGTGAATGTTGAAAATTATTTTCATATGTATTTTGAAAAATAAAAATAAAGCTATTGTCTTATTTTTTTTAAAAAAAGTTTCAATCTAATAGCAGGAACAAGGCAGGTACATATATGATTTTAAAACATTTCCAAAATCATTTTATGAGCCAAATGCTTTAGCTAGGACTTTAAATTATCCTTCATAATGGAGAGATTTTCTTTGTAATGAGACATGTCACAAGATTTTATTTTTATGAGGCCCTTGCAGATAGATGATTTGGAAGATTGTTTACCTGAAATAAAAATTACAGGAAAGGCATTTTTTTTTGCTAATAGGCCCTTTTTCTGCCTGGCAGAATA
Source organism: Sarcophilus harrisii (assembly GCF_902635505.1). Taxonomy (NCBI): domain Eukaryota; kingdom Metazoa; phylum Chordata; class Mammalia; order Dasyuromorphia; family Dasyuridae; genus Sarcophilus; species Sarcophilus harrisii. The sequence goes on from NC_045427.1 coordinate 395,726,280, forward strand.
AGATTTCTCTGTGTGAACTTGTGGCTTTTTCCTGAAGGTGATGACGCTTTGATCAAGCCCCAGCACACAACAGGATTTGGGGATTGGCCAAGTTTGAAAAGATGCCCAGAAAAATGTCATCGGCCCTGTTGGAACTGAATGAAACTTAATTAATTCAAATTGATATTAATTTAAAGGAAACAGAAAAGGGGAGGGAAAGAGGAGAGAAGAGAGTTTATTATGCTATAATATAAGAAAATCTAAAGTTTCCAATTTTATAGCATCTTTATTGAATTTTATCTTAAGGTATTCTAACATGGTAGAGATTAGTTGTATGTATTGTTGTAATTTTTGTTTATTTGAATATGGGTATGCCTGCTCAGAACAAGTATAGCTTTCTGATCTATAATCTTTTTTCTTTAGAGGTGAAGTGTATTGTAAAAACTAACAGAGCAGATGATAATCTTTTTCAACTGAGAATAAGTGCTTAATACAGGCAATGCAGCAAGTAGATAAAGAAGTGAATTTAGATTCATAAAAACCTAGGTTTGAATACTACCTCTAAGACTTTGTATCTAGGTGTTGTGGACAAATAATTTCTCCCAATTTCAAAGTACTCATCAACAAAACTGAAGATAGTAATCTCAAAGTATATATTCCACAAAGGTTATTATGGTCTTCAAATGAGACATTATACTTTATGTAAGATGTTCAGCATGTTTTAAGATGTATAAATTATGCCAGTTAGTATTATCAAAGTATCTTTAAGTGTCCCTTAGCTAGGTTTTGGGAAGAATCCATGTACTTCCAGAATACAAAATTAAAGGCGTATGATGTCTAATAGGAGTCAAAAGTGAAGAAATTGTAACAGATTTCAGATTTAATATAGCTAAGATCTACACATACAGGATGATAGATGACCACAAATATTGTCACAGGTGACACAGATATCTACGTGGAATAGCAGCAACATATCATCAAGTCCTATTTATCTGAAGAGTTGAACTCAGTGTTCTTGTTCATTTAATATTCTAATCAAATGAAAATTGCATTTTTTTATTATTCAGAAGGGCTCTTATGTAATACCTCAGTCATCATTGTGAACATTGATTTCCATCACTCAGCACAGTGGATTCTGTAGCAAGAGTATCCTCTTTCTTTAGCTGTATTAAATTGATATTAACCCTATATAGTCCCAAGAGGTTTATTATTATTATTTATGGGGAAAATATAAATTATGAGAAATAAAGCCAATATAAGGAGTGTTTATAGTAGCCTTCAAGAAACACACATAATGCATTGAGATGATCTGTTGCTTAGAAATTAAATAAGTCAGAAATTTATCAGATAAAGGAGGTTTTAGAATTTTAGCTTTCGGGATTCACATTAGAGTGAAATATATATTTCCTTTCTGTTTAGCAAAAAGGAAAAAATGGTATTTTCAAATGATCTCTGTGGTATTTCATAAAAAAGAAATGCCATTCTTTTTTATCAAAATGCAATGAAACCAAAAAGTGAAAACACCTTGTGTGTGTGTATGTGTGTGTATATATATGTATGTATGTATTTGTGTGGGTTTGTGTATGCACAATTAATTTTTTTTTAATCAAAGACCAAACCCTTATCTATGTCAGGAGTAGTTGCTTGACTGTTTGTGAAAGTGAATCTAATTAAGATTCTCTTGCTCTTGTTAACAGATTCAATCAATTTAGCCTCTCAAAAGAGGGAAACATGGCCCAAATTGCACACTTATCATTTATACATCACTTCCACCTAAATAGATGACAAGATTTTTTTTACTATCTCCCTCTTGAGAAAAGAGGGAAAATGTAGAAATGTTAAAGGACAAGAGGAGATCCACAAATCCTGGGCTACATATACTTGGCCAAGGATATTAGGTTAGGAATACTCCAGATCACTGGATTATGCATTTAAATCAGCTGCAATCACTATCTATGCAATAGAAGTACCTTTTAAAGAATCTATTGGTAACATTTTTATTTTGATTATTTTTTTTATGGATTTACTGTTTATTGCTTCTACCAAAGGTCTCTGTATGGGATGCTAAAGATGACAAGGTCCTGCTCTGAACTTATTGTCTACTTTTTGTTTTCAGCCTCAGTAGCCAGAAATCCGATGATGACTATGAAGATTATGCTTCAAACAAAACATGGGTTTTAACTCCAAAAGTCCCGGAGGGAGATGTCACTTTCATCTTAAATGGCTTATTGGAAGGATATGACAATAAGCTGAGGCCTGATATAGGAGGTGTGTTCTCAACTCCTTTCCTAATGGATCATATAAATCAAGCTATATAAGAAACAGATTTAGGAGCCCAGGACATGTGATGGACTTTCCATGTTATGTTTTAAAGCAATCACTGCAGCTATATCAGAAAATTCTGAAGTGCTAAGTGATGAAAAGCATTGAGGAAGGGACAAAAAACAGCAGCAAAAACAAATAAATATCACTGATCAAAATACTGGGGGAATAACATTTTTTTAGTGTGATTTTGAAGTTAATGATCAAAACTTGCAAGGAATACATGGCAGTGGACAAAGAAAAAGAGAGACATATATGCTGTTAATACAAATGGCTTGGAAGTACATATGAATTAAAGATTTAGCCACTACTTAGAAATTCCTGGGAAAATGGAAAAGTGACGAGGCAAGGGACATTCTAAAGTTTAAATAAGAAAATAAATGTAAAGCACTTAGCAAATTTTAAAGTTGTTTTGAAATGAAAATTATTATTACTATTTGCCGACAGTCACCAGGCATCTGGTCTAGCAGTCTAGGGATGTTTTCATTTGCTGAGCTTTCTACTGTACTGCTACTAAGTTCAAGAAATGTTGATACTACAATTTAGGACTGACTGTGCAGATAAAGATTTAAAAACTAAGTTTTGCAGTTGGGAAGATTTATGTGAATTTTAAAGATTAATACGAATTATTATCATTTTCTTAAGTCTAGACAACTGGCAAAACAATAAACTAAGCCCTGATTCTTATTTGCTAAGGAATTATTGAAAATTTGCTAAGAAATTGAAAATATATGTAAAAATAGATTCTTCAAAGTTGGTTAGAGGTTGTTCTAGCAGGGACTTATAACATCTAATTTTATTTTATTTTATAATAGCCTTTTATTTACAGGTTATACATATGGATAACTTTACAGCATTGACAATTGCCAAACCTCTTGTTCCAATTTTTTCCCCTCCTTCTCCCCACCCCCTCCCCAAGATGGCAGGATAACTAGTATATATAACATCTAATTTTAAATGCAAATAGAGCCAGGAATTAAAACTATCCTACATATGCTCAATATCAATACCCTCTCAATACAATAGTATATGCTCCACATGGTACTCTGGTATTATGGGAAAAGTTGCAGCTTCCACTATGCCATAAGAAACAAAAATCAGATTGGTCAGTCATATGGAAAGAATCAACATTTCTCAGTTTTATAAAACTTTCAGAGGCAATGTGATAGAGAGGATAAAAGTCTGTCCTTGAACTTAGAATATTGTTAAATTCATATCATATGATATATGCTAAATGTGGTACCTGGGACAAGGGACTTCAGCTCTCACAGAAAACATTGAAATTGTAAGTTACATACCAGTTTCTGATCATTAGACAAATTAGTTTAGAGAGTTTTCTATGTCTCAATTCATGTCTCAGTTTCATGTCTCAGTTCAAAGAAGAAAAGAAATTAGTGATCATTTAGTTCAATTCTTGCTGATTTACAAATGAGGAAAATAATAAAAATAAAAGCAGAGATGTAACAAAGCTAAAGAAATGCAGCTGTATAAAAACAATGCTTCATCAATTGATTTAAGTATTGCCCCATAATATACTCTATATTTTTAACTCAGTTCTAATCATGTAAAAATGATTATTAATCTCTATTAAATTGGTTTATTAATTTTTAATTTTTAAATTTTAACATGGAAGTTATGCTCAGCAAATTTCCTTCTCAAATGCACTCAAATGGATAGTTCATTGCAGCTAAAGAAGATTGTAGGGAATCCAACAGAGAAAGATGTTTCACAAGTTGTGTATTTTTAAAAGATCATTTTGTGAGGAATAATCATATATACATATATATAATATTGCCAATTTTTCAACAGAGATTTTTTCTGAAAATTATATTTCTGCAAATATGTGTTATTTGTTTATTGGATTCAAGTTAAATATATATTATATATATCATTTTAGATGAAAATTATTCAATTACTAAGCTGATAACAGTAAGATTTGTGACTTTTACTCACATGTTGTTTGGTTTTTTTTTTCTTCTTCACAGTAAAACCAACATTGATTCATACTGACATGTATGTGAATAGCATTGGACCAGTGAATGCTATTAACATGGTGAGTTTCAAATATGTGGGCTATCATTTAACACTACTAACATGTTAACTTCAAAAATTGTTAATTTGAAGAAACCATCTGGGTTTTGTGTTTTATGTTTTGTAATTATAATTCTCTCATGCTTTCAACAAATGTTTCTTGAAAGACTTGTTTTCAAGAAGACACTGTGCAGGATACTGAAAAGGAAATTTTGTATTTGATTATTAGAGTATTTTTGGAAATGAGAAGGAAATAGATAGCTTCAGCTGGAAATTTTTTCAACATTATATAGAGGGATTAATAACAATAAAATATAATAAATATAACCAGTGTACTGGATCCCCTAAAAGATAATGGTGATTATATATATATATATATATATATATATATATATATATATATATATATCTGTAAGACTATAAGATAAAATACAATAGTTTATATGTCAAATTATCTATAATTTATTGCAGAAATATCTGGTTCCAGATTATATAATATAATGCCTTTAATTATACTACTGAGACAAATGGTAATTAATTGATGAAGGATTATAGAAAATAAATTTGATTCTCATTTTCATTGTTTGTATCAAAGCAAAAATGAGTGAAAGTTTATCTATGACATTACAACTTCCCCTATAACTATTTTCTCAATAATTATTATTATTTGATATTTAATAAAAATTACAGACACAACAGAATGCATGGTGAAAATGGATTTTGTGAATATGACAAAATGCCAACTCTATCATGCCCTCTCCATTCCAGACAATTTGTTCTACTTGTTAATCCTCATATATGGCATAATCTATCTATCTATCTATATATTTATTTTTTGGCATAATTTATATTGATATATGATGCTACCACATCTGTGTTCATATCTAGCTACTGACAAAAACAAGAATATAAATTCTCCTTTGAGATTCCAAATCCAGACACTGATATCCATGTTATCTCCCAACTTTTTAAAAATAACTTCTATAAAGTTGGATTACATGTAATCCACGAAAAATACAGAGCATTGGTGAGAAAGCACCTTTTCAGTTGGTCACATTTTGAGAAAATTGGGTAGCTCATGCATAGGGCTTTGTTTAATTAGGTTCATTTCTCAACATTTGAAAGAGAATTGAAGTGAATTTAAGGGTGAAACTCTTATTCTAAGGAGAATTCTGATCTTTGATTAACACCATTGCATATGGAATTGGCTAACTCACATTAGTGCAGCATTCTTGTGAAATAATTTGTTTACTAATGTCCCTTTCTAGCAAAAGGCTTTTATTGATTTTGGAGAATATATCTTTGATGTTCAGGGTCCCAATGTAAATTTCCATTGCAGTTTAAATTAGTTAACAAGACAAAAAAAAAAGTAAATTTATGTTCCTTCCAAATTTATAAATTAGAGGAAAAATGATGTCAAAATATTCTTCTTATTATCTCAAATTGGCTGACTTCGTGTTTGTTTTTAACATAACAGGAGTATACAATTGATATTTTTTTTGCGCAAACCTGGTATGACAGACGCCTGAAATTTAACAGTACCATAAAGGTCCTCAGGCTCAATAGCAACATGGTTGGGAAGATTTGGATCCCAGATACGTTTTTCCGGAACTCCAAAAAAGCTGATGCCCACTGGATCACGACACCCAATCGCATGCTCAGAATCTGGAATGATGGCCGTGTACTATACACACTCAGGTGCTTTTTTGTTTCTTTCTCTTCAAGTTCAATGACGTTAAGGAAAATAGGAGAGAATATTATTCTCAGTACTTAAATGAACAATGAAATTTTCAGCACATTTTAGGTAGACACCAAAATATTCTAATCTAGTAAGTAAGTTCTATTTGCGGGATACCCCATCCAATTTTGACAAGTTCTTGTAGATATCCAAATATAAGGGAATCTTGGCAAGACTCAATTTATATTAAGATATAATATAACTAATAATATGTCAAATAAATAAATATTAATAATAATAAAATGAATAATAATAAATAAGATATAATAAGATATTCTGTCACTTCCTGATGGAAGTTATTGTTGCTTTTTTTTTTACCATTAACACCTCTGTAACCTTCTATACTCATTATTTTATACTGAGTTCCACTAAATGAGAGATAAGAAAGTATATACTGAATAGGTCATTTCTAAGATCAATAAATACTTGATGTGTTTTAAAATGTCTTGGTTTTAATGGAAACCATTACTACAGAGAAGTTCTCGAATACTGAAGTATCATTCTAACCTTGATTCTGTCTATATAACTAACATGGCTAAATGTATCAAGACTGATCATTCACACAGCATTGTTTCTTCTCATTCTGATCATTTCACTCTGCATCAGTAATGCAAGTCTTTAGATTTTTGAGCACATTCTGCTCATCATTTTTTATATCACAACAGTTTTCTACCATAATCATATAGAACAAATTCTTATGCCATTCTACAAATGATGGACATCCCCTCAATTTCCAATTCTTTGCAACCACTGAAAGAAGTGTTATAGATATTTTGTACATATAGATTCTTTACCTTTTTTAAAAGATCTCTTTGAGATATGACTAATAATGGTATTAGTTGGTCCAAAATATACATGATTTTATGTCCCTTTGGGAATAATTCCTGATTGTTCTCTGGAATTGTTGAATTAGTTGTAAAATTTCACCAACAGAATGTGAGTATTTTGATTTTGCCATGTTCCCTCCAACATTCACTAATTTCCCTTTCTGACATATTTGCCAATCTGAGAAGTGTGAGGTAATAGCTCAGAATTGTTTTAATTTCCATTTCTCTAATTAATAGTAATTTAGAACATTTTTATATGATAATAGATAACTTTGCTTACTTTGTCTGAAAACTGCCTGTTTATATCTTCAGCCATTCATCAATTGAAAAATGACTTTTATTTCTATAAATTTGACTCAATTTTCTATATGTATGATAAAATATGTATCAGAGAAATTTGCTGTGATTTTTTTTTCCATAGGGAGTTTTCATTTTGTCCTCTCTTTCAGGAGGTAGTCATGGAATTCTGTTAATTTCTATTTAACCATCTGATTTTAGAAAAACAGGGAAGTTTGCCTTGATAATTTCTTAAAAGGTGATGTCTAGGCTCTCTTTTGATCATGAATTTCAGGTAATTCAATAATTTTAAAATTATCTCTCCTGGATGTACTTTCCAAATCAATTTTTTTTCCAATGAGATATTTCACATTATTTTCCATTCTAAAAAAATGATTTTGTTTGGATGTTTCTTGTTGTCTTAAAGTCATTAACTTCCACTTGCCCAACTCTTACTTGCAAAAAAAAATTTCTACAGTAAAGTTTTGTACATTTTTTTCCCATTTGTCCAATTCTATTTTTAAGTAGAATTAATTTAATCATACTCTTCAAGGACTTTTTATATCTTTTTTCATTTTGTCAATTGTGTTATTCAAGACATTTTCTTCATTGGATTTTTGTGCCTCTTTTACCATTTGTCTCTGTCTCTACATTGTCATCTGTTTCTACATGTAATCAGTATTTTCCACCATAAATTCCCTGGAATTGTCTTGGTTCATTGTGTTGCTGAGGAGAATTAAGACTACCATAGTAATCATTATACGGTGATACTCTTACTATTTAGTGTTCTCCCAGTTCTGCTCACTTCACTCAGCACAAGTTCATTTAAGTTTTTCCATGTATGTTTCAAGTTTTTCCTATATATCATTTGTTATAGAACAATAGTACACTTTTACATTCACATATCACAATTTAAGTCTTTCCACAATGATGGGCATTCTCCTAAAATTTCATTTACTTGTCACCACAAAAAGAGCTGTTATAAATATTTTTATATATGTTGATCTTTTTACCTCTTTTGTGATCTTTGGAATATATTAATGGTATTTCTGGCTCAAAAGTCATGCAAAATTTTATAGTACTTTCTGGATAATTCCAAATTGCTCTTTAGAATTGTTGGATCAGTTCACACCTCTACTAACAGTACATTAGTGTTCTAATTTTCCCACATCATCTCCAAAATTCATAATTATATTTTCCTGATAGCTTATTTGACAGATATGAGATAGTACCTCAAAGCTGTTTTAATTTCCATTTCTTTCATCAATACTGACTTTGAACATTATTTTCATATGACTTCAGATTTATTTATTTTTCTCATAACTGACTGTTCATATCCTTTGAGCATTTATCAATGGAGGAATGACAATTATTCTTATTCATTTGATTCTGTTCTCTACATATTTTAGAAATGAGGCTTTTATCAGAAGCTTTGAATGTAAGATATATATATATATATATATATATATATATATCCCATATTTCTACTTTCCTTCTAATGCTTTGTTGTATTAATTTTGGTTGTACAAAAAACCTTGATTTAATGTAACCAAATTATGCATTTTGCCTTTTGTAATGTTCTCTATATCATTTTGTCATGAATTCTTCCCTTTTCCATAGATCCAATAGGTAACCTATTCCTTGCTGTACTCATTTGTTTACATTATCATCTTTTGTGTCTGTCACTCCCCTATTTTGATCTTATCTTAGTATAGGGCATGGGATATGAGTCTATGCCTAGTTTCTACTATACTGTTTACCAGTTTTCAGTTTTTATAAAGTACTGCATTCTTATCCAAGAATCTGGAATCTTTGGGTTTATCAAACAGTGTCTTACTATTCATTTGCTTCTGTGTCTTGCATACCTAAACTATTCAACTGCTTCATCAATTTATTTCTTGGTGAGTAAAAAGTAATTTTTCTGTTGGTACTTTATAATATAGTTGAATTAGGAACTATTTTGCTCAACTATATTCCAATAAATCAGATAATCTCAGTGAAATGGAAGAATACTTACAAAAATATAGATTTCAAAGATAAACAGAGGAGGGAATAAATTATTTAAATAGTCACAGATTAGAAAAAGAAATCGAACAAGCTATTAATCAATGTCCTAAGAATAAATCTCCAAGGCCAGATGGACTTTCAAGTGAATTCAAGCAAACATTTAAGGTACAATTAATTCAAATACTATGCAAACTCTTGGGAAAATAGAAAAAGAAGAAGTCCTACCAAATTCCTTTTATGACACAGATATGGTGTTGATAGATAAACTAGGTAGAGTCAAACCAGAGAAAGGAAATTATACACTAATTTCCCTAATGAATATTGAGGCAAAATTTTTAAGGAATATATTAGCAAAAAGATTACAGCAGGTTATAACTAGAATAATGCACCATGAATAAGTAAAATTTATACAAGGAGGGCAGTGCTGGTTCAGTGTTAGGAAAACAATTACATAATGGATTATGTAATTAACCAAACTAACAGAAATCATATGATTATCTCAATAAATGAAGAAAATAATTGGCAAAACCCAACACCCTTTTCTATTAAAAAACAGTAGAGAGCATAGGAATAAATGTAGCTTTCCTTAAAATGATCAATAGCATCTATCTAAAACCATAAAAAAGTGTCATATGTAACTGAGATAAACTAAAACCATTCCCAATAAGATCATGGATGAAACAAGGTTGCACATTATTACCATTACTATTCAATACTGTGCTAGAAATGCTAAGTTTTGCAATAAGATAAGAAAAAGAACCTAAAAGAATTAGATTAGGTCATGAGGAAACCAGATTATCACTCTTTGCAGATAATATGATGGTAAGATTAGAGAATCTGAGAGAATCAACTAAAAATCTACTAGAAACAATTCACAACTTCAGCAAAGTTGAAGTATACAAAATAAATCCACAAAGTCATTATTTCTAGGTTACCAACAAAATCCAGCAGCAAGAGATACAAAGAGAAATTAAATTTAAATAATTGTAGATTATATAAAATATTTGTGAATCTACCTGCCAAGAAAAAGATCAGAAACTATATGAATACAATTACAACACACTTTCTACATAAATAAAGGCAGAACTAAACAACTGGAAAATTTTCTAGTGCTCTTGGGGAGGCTGAGCTAATAATAATAAAAATGACAATTCTACCTAAATTAATCTACTTATTCAATGTCATTCCAATAAAACTGCCAAGAAACTACTTGACAGAGCTAGAAAATAATAACAAAGTTCATCTGGAAGAACAAAAGGTCAAGAATTTCAATGGAATTAATGGAAAAAAGGCAAATGAAGATGGCCTAGTTATAACAGATCTAAAACTGGTCATCAGAACCCAGTTAGTACTGGCTAAGAAATAGAGTAGTTAATGCAATAAGTTAGGTTCAAAAGGCACAATAGTCAGAGACTATTGTAATCTAGTGTTTGATAAACCCAAAGACCCTAGATTCTTGGATAAGAAGTCAATGTTTTAAAATAATTTTACAATAATAATTTACAAAAATTAGAAAATAGTATGGCAGAAAATAAACAATGACCAATATTTATTTTTTTATTTATTTTTTATTTTTTTATATATATTTTTTTATTTAATAGCCTTTTATTTACAGGATATATGCATGGGTAACTTTACAGCATTAACAATTGCCAAACCTCTTGTTCCAATTTTTCACCTCTTACTCCCCCACCCCCTCCCCTAGATGGCAGGATGACCAGTAGATGTTAATTATATTAAAATATAAATTAGATACACAATAAGTATACATGACCAAAACGTTATTTTGCTGTACAAAAAGAATCAGACTCTGAAATATTGAAATCTTGTGAAGGAAATCAAAAACACAGGTGTGCATAAATATAGGGTTTGGGAATTCAATGTAATGGTTTTTAGTCATCTCCCAGAGTTCTTTTTCTGGGCATAGCTGGTTCAGTTCATTACTGCTCCATTGGAAATGATTTGGTTGATCTCGTTGCTGAGGATGGCCTGGTCCATCAGAACTGGTCATCATATAGTATTGTTGTTGAAGTATATAATGATCTCCTGGTCCTGCTCATTTCACTCAGCATCAGTTCGTGTAAGTCTCTCCAGGCCTTTCTGAAATCATCCTGTTGGTCATTTCTTACAGAACAGTAATATTCCATAATATTCATATACCACAATTTATTCAGCCATTCTCCAACTGATGGACATCCATTCAGTTTCCAGTTTCTATCCACTACAAAAAGGGCTGCCACAAACATTCGTGCACATACAGGTCCCTTTCCCTTCTTTATAATCTCTTTGGGATATAATCCCAGTAGTAACACTGCTGGATCAAAGGGTATGCACAGTTTGATAACTTTTTGAGCATAGTTCCAAACTACTCTCCAAAATGGTTGGATTCGTTCACAACTCCACCAACAATGCATCAATGTCCCAGTTTTCCCGCATCCCCTCCAACAATCATCATTATTTTTTCCTGTCATCTTAGCCAATCTGACAGGTGTGTAGTGGTATCTTAGAGTTGTCTTAATTTGCATTTCTCTGATTAATAATGACTTGGAGCATCTTTTCATATGACAAGAAATAGTTTCAATTTCTTCATCTGAGAACTGCTCTTCATATCCTTTGACCATTTTTCAATTGGAGAATGGCTTGATTTTTTATAAATTACAGTTAATTCTCTATATATTTTGGAAATGAGGCCTTTATCAGAACCCTTGAGTGTAAAAATATTTTCCCAGTTTATTGCTTCCCTTCTAATCTTGTCTGCATTAGTTTTGTTTGTACAAAAACTTTTCAGTTTGGTATAATCGAAATTTTCTATTTTGTGATCAGTAATGATCTCTAGTTCTTCTTTGGCAATGACCAATATTTAACACCCTATACTAAGATACAGTTAAAATGGGTCATAATTTACACATCAAGAGTGATACTATAATTAAATTAGAAGAATAAAGGATAGTCTGCCTCTCAGATCTGTGGACAAGGAAGAAATTCATGGCTATAGAAGAACTAGAGAATAGTATGAAATACAAAATGGATAACTTCAATTATGTTACATTAGGCAGTTTTTGTACAAACAAAATCAGTGAAGAAACGATTAGAAGGGAAACAGGAAATTGGGAGAAAAAATTTATATCTAAGGATTCTGACAAGGACCTCATTTTTTAACCTTTTTATTGGAGTTTTTTTGTTGTTGTTGTTTAAAAATATATGCAAGGATAATTTTTCAACACTGATCCTTGAAAAACACTGTGTTTCAATTTTACCCTCTTCCCTCCACCCAATCCCTCCCCTACATGGCATGTAATTCAATATATGTTGAACGTGGTAAAATATGCTAAATCCAATACAGGCATACATTAAAAAATCAGCTCAAAAAGTAAAAGAGAGAGAGAGAGAACAAAATTCAAGCAAAGCACAACAAAATGAGTGAAAATTCTATGTAGTGATTCACTCTCAATTCCCAGATCTCTCTCTGGATGTAGATGGCTCTCATGATCACAAGATCATTGGAATTGCCCTGAATCATCTCATTGTTGTAAAGAGCCACATTGTATAATTCTGTTGTTGCTGTGCACAATGATCTCCTGTTTCTGCTCATTTCATTCAGTTCATATAAGTCTCTCAGGACTCTCTGAAATCATCCTGTTGATCATTTCTTATAGAACAATAATATTCCATAACATTTATAAAGCATAACTTATTCATTCTCCAACTGAGGGGCATCCACTCAGTTTTCAATTTCTTGACACTACAAGGGATTCCACAAATATTTTTGCACATGTAGGTCCCTTTCCCTCCTTTAAGATTTCTTTGGGTTATAAGCCCTGTAGTAACACTGCTGGGTCAAATGGTATGCACAGTTTGATAACCCTTTGGGTATAGTTCCAAATTGCTCTTCAGAATGGTTTGGTCCATACACAATTCCACCAACAATGTATTAATGTTCCAATTTTTCCTACATCACCTCCAACATTTGCCATTATCTTTTGCTATCATCTTAGTCAATCTGAGACATGGGTAGTTGTATCTCACTTTTTCTTAATTTTCATTTCTCTGATCAATAATGAGTTAGAGCACCTTTTCATGAGACTAGAAAGAATTTCTGTTTTTTCATTTGAAAATTGTTCATATTCTTTAACCATTTATCAACTGACGAATGGCTTGAATTCTCATAAATTTGAGTCAATTCTCCATATATTTTAGAAATGAGATTCAAGCCATTCTCCAGTTGATAAATAATCAAATGATATGAACATATAACTTTCAGATTAAGAAATTAAAACAATTTATAGTCATACAAAATGTTTTATATCACTATTGATCAGATAAATGCAAATTAAGACAACTCTAAGTTACCATTAGACATTTCTAAGATTGGTTAAGATGCAAGAAGAAGAGAATGATAAATGTTAGAGGGGATATGGCAAAATTGGAATATTAATACATTATTAGTGAAATTGTAAACTGATCCAACCATTCTGGAGAACAATTTGGAGCTATGCCCAAAGGGCTATCAATATAGGCATACCCTTTGATCCAGCTATGTTTTTAGTGGACTTATATCCTAAAGAGATAATAAAGAAGGGAAAGGGACCTACATGTGCAAAAACGTTTGGGAAGTCCTTTTTGTAGTGGCAAAAAATCTGGAAACTGAGTGGTTGCCCATCAGTTGGGGAATGGATGAGTTATGGTTTATGAATGTTATGGAATATTATTGTTCTATCAGAAATGATCAGTAGGATGATGTTAGAGAGGTGTGAAGAGACTTACATGAACTGATGCTAGGTGAAATGAGCAGAATCAGGAGATTGTTATACACTTCAACAACAATGCTGTATGAGGATGTTTTCTGATGGAAATGGCTATTTGAATGTGGGTCACAACATAATTTTTTTTCACATTTTTTGTTGTTCCTTGCTTATTTTTTTCTCATTTTTTTCCTTTTTGATCTGATTTTTCTTATGCAGCATGATAAATGTGGAAATATGTATAAAAGAATTGTACAGTTTTAACATATATTTGATCACTTGCTATGTAGGAAAGACAGTGGGGGAAAGGATGGAGAAAAATTTGGAATATATGGTGATTTGGTAAGGATAAATGTTAAAAACTATCTTTGTATGTATTTTGAAAATAAAAAGCTATTATATATACATATATGTATATACGTATATATGTATATATACATATATATATGTATATATATATATATATATATATATATATATATAGAGAGAGAGAGAGAGAGAGAGAGAGAGAGAGAGAGAGAGAGAAAAGAGAAAGAGAGAGAGAGAGATTTGGTACCGCTAGTCCGCCTTCCTTTGCATTTTTTTTTCACAAATTCCCTTGATAATCTTTACCTTTTGTTCTACCATCTATATTTAAATTTTTTTTCAAACTCTATAAAATATTATTTTAGTTTAATTTGTATGGTACTGAATATGTAAATTAGTTAAGTAGAATTGTAATCTTTATTATATTACCCCTGGTTACCTATGAGCAATTAATATTCTCCCAATTGTTTAGGTATGACTTTTTTAGTGTGAAAAGTGTTCATAGATTTCCTGAATTTGTCTTGGCAAGCAGACTCCAAAATATTTTTTTATTGTCCAATTGTTTGAAATGGAATTTCTCTTTCTATCTCTTGCTCATTTGTTTTTTGGTTTGGTTTTCCCAAAAAATTCTCTAAGATTTTCTAAGTTTAGCATCATATCATTTGTAAAGAATGATTGTTTCTTTTTTACCTCATTGCCTATTTGAATTCTTTTGATTTCTTTTTCTTCTTCTAATGCAAAAGATTACATTTCTAGGACAATATTAAACATTAGTGGTAATAATGGGCATCTTTGTTTCAATCCTTATCTCATTGGGAAAGTTTCTAACTTAGCCCCATTACAGATAATGCCTCCTGATGGTTTTAGACAATTACTGCTTGCCATTATAAGAAAGATTCCATTTGATTCCTATTTTCTCTATTTAAAAAATATATGAATGAGTGCTATATTTTGTCAAAAGTTTTTTTTTCCTGAATCTACTAAGATAATCATAAGATTTCTATTTTTATTGGTGTGCTGAATTATTCTGATAATTTCCCTAATTTCAAATCATCCCTTCATTCCTGGTGTGAATCCCCTTTGGTCATAATTTATTATTTTGATGATAAATTGCTATTATCTCTTTGATGATAATTCATCTAAAATTTTTGCATGAGTATTCATTAGTTAAGTTTTTTCAGGCTCTATGAAATTTTCTTTCTCTTCTTTGATTCTTCCTGATTTGTCACAAAATGAATTTGGTAGGACTACTTCTCCTATTTTTCAAGTAGTTTACATAGTATTTTTTTTATTATAGCTTTTTATTTACAAGTTATATGCATGGGTAATTTTACAGCATTGACAAGTGGCAAACCTTTTGTTCCAATTTTTCCTCTCCTTCCCCCCATCTCCTCCTCCAGATGGCAGTTGACCAATACATGTTAAATACGTTAAAGTATAAATTAAGTACAATATAAGTATACATGTCCAAAAAGTTATTTTGGTGTACAAAAAAATCAGACTTTGAAATGGTATATTATAAGCCTGTGAAGGAAATCAAAACTGCAGGCAGACAAAAATATAGGGATTGGGAATTCTATGTAATGGTTCATAGTCATCTCCCAGAGTTCTTTCACTGGGTGTAGCTGGTTCAATCCATTACTGCTCTATTGGAATTGATTTGATTCATCTCATTGTTGAAGAGGGTCATGTCCATCAAAATTGATCAACATATAGTGTTGTTGTTGAAGTATATAATGATCTCCTGGTCCTGTCCATTTCACTCAGCATCAGTTCATGTAAGTCTCTCCAGGCCTTTCTGAAATCATCCGGCTGGTCATTTCTTAATGAACAATAATATTCATATACCACAATTTATTTAGCCATTCTCCAATTGAAGGGCATCCACTCAGTTTCCAGTTTCTGGCCACTATAAAGAGACCTGCCACAAACATTTTGGCACATACAGGTCCCTTTCCCTTCTTTAAAATCTCTTTGGGATATAAGCCCAGTAGTAACACTGCTGGATCAAATGGTATGCATAGTTTGATAACTTTTTGAGCCTAGTTCCAAATTGCTCTCCAGAATGGTTGGATTCTAGTTTACACAGTATTAAAATTAATTGTTCTTTATCCAGTTTGGTAGAATTCCCTTGTATATCCATCTGTGTTATATACAAAGTGCTAAGTCAGTGGAATTGATAGAGACAATGGTTGTTCAGCAGGGTGTTTAACAGTTCTCTAAATAAACTTAGTTCCACAACTTAAGAGTTCCACAAGATTCACACCTTTAAGAGAGCATATATAAGCTAGGAGCCTCAACCAGGATGCACTTCAGGGCCAGACCCACAAGCCCACTCTCGGAGATGGAGACAGATTCATTCCATCTTGCACTTTTGGGCTGACCTGAGATATTCAGAGCTAGACATTCAGAAACTGGAAGAGACAAAGGACTAGTGGCAAGAGTTCTCAGAACCAAGGAGAGAGATAGGCCTCTAAGAAAGCTAACCAGGCTATTTTGAAGGAAAGAATTAAGGATCTGAACTTTAACTCCTGGCTGCATTTGGGGTTATTACTTTGAACTGAAACTAAGGCTGCTTCCAGAAGGCCCCCAAGAAATCTGCTCCCAGAGAAAATTATAATTTAGAGAAGAATATTACACATCTGGCCATGAATATTTTTTCTTAATGAGTTCTTGGATGAATTATTCAACTTCCTTTTCCAACAAGGGATTAGTATGTTTTTCTTTTCATTTCCTCTTCTGCTAATCTGAGCAATTATTTTTGTAAATATTCATCCATTTCATTTAAACTATCAGATTTATAGTCATATAGTTGGACAAAATAGCTACCAATTATTGCTTCAATTTCCACTTTATTGGTAGAGAATTCACCCTTTTTCATTTTAGATATTGATTTTTTTCTTTCTTTTTTTCCTAATCAAATTAACTAATGGTTGTTCTAATTTGTTTTTGTTTTCATTAAAAGCAGTCTTAATTTTACTTATTAGTTCCATAGTTTTCTTATTTGCAATTCTTTTTACTATCTCCTTTAATTTTTCTCAGAATTTCTAAATTGGTATTTAATTATATATTGTTAATTTGTTCTTGTTCTAGCTTTTGTAATTGCACACCTAATCCATGGTTCTTCTCTTTTTCTAGAGATATAAACTTTTTCCTCTAAAAACTGTTTTGGCTGCATTCCAAAAGTTTTGTTAAATTGTCTCATTATTGTCATTCTCTCAGATGAAGTTATTGTTTCTGTTATTTGTTGTTTTACCACTTCATTCTTTAGGATTAGATTAATTAGTTTCCAATTTGTTTTCCATTGATCCTTCTGTAGCCCTTTATTATACACAATTTTTATTGCATTATGATCTGAAAAAAATTAATTTAATATTTCTGCCTTCCTGCATTTGATTGTGAGGTTTTTACGCCCTAATGCATGCTCATTTCTTTATGTATGAACAATATACCACTGTAAAAAAAAAAGATATATTTTTTCCTATCCCCATTCAATTTTCCCCAGAGTTCTATCATATCTAGGTTTTGTAAAATTCAAATCAACATTTTAACTTCTTTCTTATTTTCTGGTTAGTTTTATCTAATTATGAGAAGTTAGGTTGAGATTCTCCACTAGTTTAGTTTTGCTGTCTATTTCTTCTTGCAGCTGAATTAACTTCTCTAAGAATATGGACGTTATATGTCTTGGTATGTATGTGTGTGTGTGTGTGGGATACATATATGCATGTTTTATTACTTCATATTCTATAGTGCCATTTAGCAAGATATTGTTTCCTTCCTTATCTCTTTTATTGACTCTATTTTTGCTTTTGCTTTGTTTGAGATCAGAATTGCTATCCCTGCATTTTTTTAAAAATTCAACTGAAGTACCAACCTTTTACCTTTCCTCTGTGTATATCTCTTTGCCTCAAATATGTTTTTGTAAACAACATATTGTAGAGTTCTGGTTTTTAATCTACTCTGCTAACTGCTTCCATTTTATGGAAGAGCTCATCTCATTCACATTCACAGGTATGGTTACTAACTGTATATTTCCCTCCATCATATTATTTCCCATTAAAACTTTTCTATCTCCTTTTGCTCTTTCCTCACCAATACTGTACTTCTGAGCACATGACTTTCCTCAATTTACCCTCCCTTCTATGAATCCCCTTTTTCATTTCCCTCCTATTTCTGTTTTCCCTTCTGTTAATAACTCCCTTCCTTTTTTTTCTTTCCCCTGTTCCCTCCTACTTTCCATAGGGTAAGATAGATATGTATTTCCAATTCTATTCCCTCTTTCAGCCAAATCAGATGAAAGTGAGGTTCAAACAGTGCTCATCCCCTTTTTTTTTCCTCTAGGTCTTTTGCCTCTATTCATATGATGTGATTTACTGTATTCTGTTTCATGCTTTTCAATTCTCCCAATATAACCCCTCTTTTACCTCCTAATTGTTTTTGTATTATCATATCAAAATCAAATTTACTATGTTGTCTGAAAATACATATGAATGTATATGTATATATTTGTATATATATATATATGTAATATGTGTATGTATATATATGTATGTATATACATATATGCATACACATATTACTTCTGTTCTAATACAGATGCAGTTCTCAAGGGTTACAAATATCATTTTCCTGTGTAAGGATGCAAATAGTTTAATCTTATTAAATAATATACATTTTTTCCTGTTTATATTTTTATGCTTCGCTTGAGCCTTAAATTTGAAGATCAAATTTTCTGCTCAGCTCTGGTCTTTTTGTCAAGACAATTTTAAACTTTCCTGTCTTTACTATCCATCTTTTCCTCTGAAAGATTGTATTAGTTTTGTTAGGTTGTTAATTCTTAGTTGTAATTCCAGATCCTTTGACTTTTATAATATTATATTCCAAGCCCACTTATCATTTAATGTAAAAGCTCTAAATCCTGTGTAATCCTGTTTGTTGCTTCTTGATATTTAATTTGTTTTTTTTCTGGCTGTTTGCTGTATTTCTGCCTTTGTTTGATGATTCTGGAATCTGGTTACAATACTCCTTTGGTTTTCCTTTGGGGATCTCTTTCAGCAGGTGATCAATGTATTCTTTCAAGGACTATTTTACCTTTTGGTTCTAGGATAGCAGGGAAGTTTTCCCTGATAATGAAGATGTTCTTTTTTGATTGTGGCTTTTTAAAAGAACAATAATTACTTTTTTGTTTCTTTTTTTGAGAGGTAATTGGGGTTAAGTGATTTGCCCAGTGTCACACAGCTGTCATGTGTTACATGTCTGAGATGGGGTTTGAACTCAGGTTTTCTCAACTCCAGGGCTAGGACTCTATCCACTGTCATCTAGATGTCCCTACAATAATTCTTAAATCATTAAATCTCTTGAATACATTTTAGGTCAATTGTTTGTTCAGTGAGGTATTTTACATGTTTTTGAATTTTTTTCTTTTGATTTTGCTTGACTGATTCTTGCTGTCTCATAGACTCATTAGCTTCCACTTATCCATTTCTAACTTTTGAAAATTAACTTTCTTCAGTGAACTTTTGTACCTTTTTTCCATTTGACCAATTCTATTTTCTGAGGAATTTAACTCTGCATCTATTGTACAAGGCCATTGTCTCAAGTTTTTTATGCTGGGTGTCAGGGGGCCTGGTCACTGATTTTTCTATGCTGGAGTTTCAGGTGTTATGGCTTACCTATTGTGCTTAGGAGGCCCAGCTTAGTCACATGTGTTATCCTAAGGCTCTGGGGTTTGCAATTTGTTTTCTGTATTGTGGCTAGCAGACTCATAATTGCCTGCTATGCAGTTAGCCTGTGGAGACAGGATTTGAAGCCTCAATTTCTGATCTGTGTAGGGACTAAAAATCTTTGTTTGGCTTATCCAGACATTGTCTATGCTTATTTGCTTTCCCCTTTTATCCAAATGAGACAGACCTTTCCTGAAGTCCTCCTAAATGATCATAAATTGGAAAATTGTATCACTCCATCTTTTTGTGGGTTCTTTACTTCAAAATGTTTTGTAGAGGCTAGGTTTAATGTTGTTTCCAAGGAAAGCTGAGGAGAATTCAGGCACCTTCTGGGATTCTCTCTGCCCTCTTGACTTTGCCTCTCTGTCTAGCCTTTATTTTAAGGTGTTATTTTCTTCAGCATTATTTTGTGCCTCCTATATCAAGCTTTTGGTTCTTTTTTCATGATTTTCTTTTATCAGTCCTATTTATCTTCCCATTTTTCCTCTACTTCTCATATTTAATTTTTAAAATCTTTTTTGAACTTTGCCATGGCCTAAGATCAGTTTATATTTTCCTTGGAGGCTTTGGATATAGGAATTTCATCATTCTTTTCTTCTGAGTGTGTTTTAATCTTCCTTGTCATCATAGTAACCCTCTATAATCATAATTTTATTTTGTTGTTTGATCACTTTCCAGCCTGCTTCTTGACTTTTAACTCTATACTTCCCTGGTGGAAGGGCCACTGTCCAAAGCTTCAGAGTTTTTGTGAAATTATTTTCATAGGTAAATATGGAGTTCTGTAAGGTTTTGGCTCCTCCATGGTTGTATGTTCTAGGGAGAGGACTACAATCCTATATTGTGCACTTTGTGAGAGACCCACAAATGCATTTTTCAACCCTGGAACTATGAACATAGTTTCTGCTCTTCCGAGGTCACAAGCTCTCAGGTGCTAGTGTTCCTCCTCACACTGGGATTGATATACAGTACTGTATCCCATATTCAACTGTAGAAAATACAATAAAGATTTGCCCCAGGGGCCAAGAACAGGACCCCTGTAAATCTCCAGATTCATTGTACAATCTGTCTCTGGGCTTAGAGGTCTACCACTGCAACCAACAATTCAGTCACTTTCAGATCTACTCCTGGTTTGCTGGGATCTTGTCTGCACTGGTGCAGCTTGTATGGAGCTGTGTTTTTCTCTTACCCTAACTAGTCTAACAGACTTTTCCTATCATTCCTCTAAGTATTTGTGAACTGGAAAATCATTCACCCTGTCTATTTGTAGTTTCTGCTGCTTTAGACTTTGTTTAGAGTAATTATTTAATTTGAGGGAGAGCTCAGGTGAGTCCCTGTTTTCACTCTACCATTTTGGTAATACTTCCCAAATCTATTAATTCTTTAAGATCCTGGCATAATATTTACAAAATCACAGCCAATCAATTTGGATTATATATTTTGTGCAAATTTATAATGGTGCATATTATTTAATATTTTTTAAAATCCTCAAAATTGACTCCCAAATCTTAGTCCTACTGATCTTGTATGTATTAGAAAAATAATCTCATTTAGAAAGAAAATGATTAATAGTTATTTTATATTCATTAAATAATACATTTCAGTAGTAGATAAGAGAGGCATAATTATAATTAAAATTCATTGGAGATCAAAATCTGTCTGATACATCAAAAAAGTAGTACAGAGCTTTTGAAATATTAAATTAGTTTCACTATCTAAAGCACAATTAGTATTCTCTTCACAGGACATCTCATACTGTTTCTCTGACATTAATTTGTCTTTTCTAATCAATCATTAATTAGTAGTATTGATGTAATTAAGTAAAAAGACAGTCACTAAGATGTAACTCTTAGGCATCTGTCATTTAAGGCTTAAATCACACTACCTATGGAAATAGGTTTATGCTCATTTCATTTTCCCCCCTTTTGTCTGCTTAATCCTTTTCCTTTTCAATGTTTCCCTTTTAGTTTCTCATAGATAAAGCTAAAGTAAGGATGGAATGTCATTATGAGCAGAATATTATCTTAGTATGGAATTAATGATCATTTGTTAAAAACAAAAAAGGAAATAGTCTGTAAGATAGAAAATAGCCTATCTCTTTCCTGGGTACAATAAAACCTCACCAACTAGGAGTCATAAAGAAGTATGATTTGGAGATTTTAAAAGCAAATCAATTGAAAAAACACTTTTAATTGACTTGTGCTAAGTGATAACAATGGAATTCCAAGAAGTTTCTCATTAATTAATAGACAAGATTTAATTTGCATATAAACATGCTAAAGTATTTGAAATTGATTTTTAAAGAGGTTAATTATGCTTTCCTGTCATATTTCAACTTATATTAATTTACCAATACTTAATAAACTGGGAAAAAAGTAATTTGTAATACTTATCTAGTTAAAGGATCACAAATTCTGAATTATTGGTTTGAAATAAACAAGGTATCCATATTTTATTTCTATAAATAAGCCTTTCAATTCTATGTTCAATAACTCTTAAAAGGAACATTATTTTCCCCATAAAGTTTCATTCATGTTTGTTTATAAGAGATTTACTCTCCTACTTCTACGGTTGGCTGAGCATTCAATAGAAATTTTAGCAAGTTTTCATTTTGATTAATTTAATCATTAGAGATTTTCTTTCCATAGGTTAACAATAGATGCTGAGTGTCAATTACAGTTGCATAACTTCCCAATGGATGAACATTCCTGTCCCCTGGAATTCTCCAGCTGTAAGTTATATCTCCCTTTAAATACTCTCTGGTCATTTTCTGTTAGTATAAAAAGAGACAAATACTAATCAATTCATAAAAATTAATTATCTAAAAGGGTATGTTAAGATTCCATATTTGTGATATAGAAATGGGAGAAAAAAGTATTTAAGGTGAAAGATATATTTTTAAAAAATTATTCTTACCACTAGAGTTCTTCCAAAATGGCATGGAGCTATCAAAGAAAGCAGAACAGAGAAATTACTGCATCAAAGCTTTCCACAATTCCATAGTAAAATGAAAGTTCCTTAAGGGCAGGCATGGTTTTATTTTTGTCTCTGTAATTTCAGTGCCTGACACATAATAATCACTTAACAAATATTTAACTAATTGAATTTCATAGGCAAAACATGTTATATCACATTTTGGGGATCCACTGAGTCACAGAATCTTAATTTTTTATTTAATGTCTTTTTTTCAGTAACTACAAACTAAAAAACAAAACAAAACACTTTGATGTCCAGATTCTCCAGCTTCCTTCCTCCCTCCTTACTCCTCCCCCTACCTCATTAAGAAGATACATGTGAAATATGTGAAACATTTACATAAAAGTGATGTTGTAAAAGAAAAATAGATCTTCCCCTACAAAAAAAAGTTTTTTTTTTTTAAAGTATACTTCAATCTATATTCAGACACAATCAATTCTTTCTCTGGGTTCATCCTAAGTCCTTCAAGATCATATTATTGCTGAGAATAGCAAAGTTTTTCATACCTGATCATCCCACAACATAGATATTGCTTTGCACACATCACATTTTACTTTGCAAGACCTTATGGAGAATTTTCCAAGTTTTTCTGAGAACAGCCACCTCATTATTTCCCACAGAAGAATAATATTCTATCACAATCATGTAGAACAACTTATTCAGCCATTCTCCAGGTGATGTGCATTCTCTCAATTTCTAGTTTTTTTTCTCTGAGAAAAAAGCTGTTATAAATGTTTTGTTCATATAAGTTCTTTCTTTCAAAAGATGTCTTTTAGAACACATGCCAAGTGGTGCTATTGTCAGGTCAAAGGGTACCAATGATTTTATATCCCTTTGGGTATAGTCGCAAATTACTCTGCAGAATAGTTGACTCAGTTTATAATTCTACTAACAAGGTATTAAGGTCTCATTTTTTCCCCACACCCTGTTCAATATTTTTCACTTTCCTTTGCTGACCCATTAGTAAATCTAATAGGTATAAAGCAGTACTTCAGAATTGTTTTAATTTGAATTTCTTTAATCAATAGTGAGTTAGAGTTTCTAACTAATCAACTAATGCTGGCTTCCCAAGACCCTTTCATCCTAGAGATACAAATTGTTTCTGCTGATCTTCCAAGTTGTCTTTGGAATCTATGGGCTGAAAGATCTGGAACTATCAAATCTGCTATGGGTTCAGAGGCCCCAAGTCCCATTGTTGACTACCTGGGGCCTGGACTGCTCTGGAATTACTCTTTTCTCCCTCTCTGATATAATAGAAACATTCTTACCTTCTAAGTTTTTTAAATCAAAAAAAAAGAATTTTATTCCATTTTTTGTGCTTTCTGATGCTCAACAAGTCTTTAGAATGTTAAAACTATGCCTACTCTAAAAAATGTTGCCAGATGCGACATAGATAAATAATTTCCCAATGTAATTTTTGTCATCAATTTTTACCTATCAGCATTGAACTAATTTCTCTCTTCCATCTTATCTCCTTCTCACATATAAAAGATAGAAAATGACCCAAAATCTAGTTTAAAAACAAACAACTCAACAAGATTAGGCAATTTGTTCTAGAAATTAGTTCTAAGCATGAATTTTCCTAGTTGTATAGTCTTAAAAAGGTGAAATGACAATGATGTTTCATGATATAGTTTCATTCATATTGTAAGTAAAATATAAAATAAAATAATAAAAAATAAAACACTAAAACCAATTCTATAAGTGGAAAATGATAATAGTTCAAAGTCATGTGTCACTTTGCTATCTAGTATTGAATAAATCACTTAACTTTGAAAAGGTTCAATTTCCTCTTCTATAAAATTATAATTACAATAACTACCTCCACTCCATCTTTAAAAAAGTTAATTCAGCAAAATTTATTAAGCAGTTCTTTTATAAACAGCTTTTTTACAAATCCCCAAACTAGATACTGATATCATGGAGCTTACACAATGTTGTAAATGTCAAATGAAACAATATATTTAAAATACTGTACAAAAAATAAAAAGGTGTTTTATAATCACAAGGTTTGTTTTCTTTTAAACACAAAAGTACAGTAAATGATCATTATAAACCTCTCTTTCATTGCATGGAAGATGGCTATCCCCAGGAAGAAATTGTTTATCAATGGAAGCGCAGTTCTGTTGAAGTGGGAGACACAAGATCTTGGAGGCTTTATCAGTTTTCATTTGTTGGACTGAGAAATACTACTGAGGTGGTGAAGACAACTTCAGGTAAGATGATGGAACCCTTCTCATTCAAGAAGATATAAAAGAAAATGAAATGTGGCTATCTATAGACAATACTCATTGCATGTGAGAATATGTTATCGATTTTATGTCAGTCTAAAATATGAAGTAATAAAATCCCAAGCTGAATACAATTATTCTAATTTCCTAGAGACAATCACTATTGAGATTTAGGTGATTAATCTTTGAAGGAAATTGATATCTTATGTGCTTTGAGGAAATGGTTTGTTGATATTTCTTATAATAACAAATTATAATCTAGTTATTGAACACTATTGTGTTATTCATTAGACCCTATCATGGATGTTATAGATCTATACTTATTAAAATGATCTTTTTCAAAAATATGCAATAGCATTTAAAACAGTCAGGAATCATAATTAAAATTACATGTGTGGTTGCTAGATATGAAAAGCCTTACATTTGGTATGTTATTAAATAATATAGAACTATGTAATATTTTCTAATACAAGCAACCTAAATTTTGGTAACCTGGAGACTGAAAGAGAGTTGTATTGAATTCTTCATTTACAAATGTCATACTTTTGATATATCATTACCAGAGGAACCTAAATCCACAGAGCAGATAGTATCCCTCATCCATCATTAACTCAAACAGTGGCTCCCCTCCCCCATCCGGCCCTTGCAGAAGTAGTTTGTATTGATTTATACAATCTTTGCCTGAGTTTCTGCAAGTATAATAATGGATATTTGTAAGAAGATAAACGAATTTAGGAATATTGTATTGAGCTATTTGCATAGCAAGGTGAAAGTAATTAAGTTATTCAAAGATGTAACCCATGATATTGCTATCATCAATATATAGCTATGAAAAATGTTTAGATCTAAGGTTACTGAATAAGTTCCTGATTGATAGAAATTTATCCAGTATGACACAGTATATCCAAAGGTAAAAATGAAATTATAGTGTTTCATTTCTAAAAATTATTATGTTCTGATATTCAAGACCAATCTAGAAGGTGATATGATATAACCTGAAGGTGCTAGTCAAAGTACACAAATGCTCACAATGCTTGCAAGAATGTGACGTGGTAGAAAAGTAACACATAAATATAATTTCTCCAATATTTAAATGAATCTATGATCTCAGGATCAGGATAAACAGATGACAGCATTGTATGTGAGATTGGGAAAGACTGATTGTAGAAATTCAGTCTTAAAGGAGGTTTGGGAAATAAGAAAGTAGGGATGAGGGAAAAATAGATTTCCAGGCATGAGGGAGGACCATTGAATATGTCCATTTTTAAGAGATGGAAATACTTGTTCAAGGAACAAAAAAGCAATATCATTGAATTTCATAATTCAGGGAGGGGAATACATTTGTGACAAACAAATAAAAAAGGTAAAAAATGGTTAGGTCATGAAAATGCTAAGCAATGGATTTCATATTCAATACTGGAAGTGATGAAAAGTTGTATATTATTGTATTAAATGATGACAGAGAGTGGTATGGTTAAACCTGAACTTCAGAAAAATCAATTAAATAGCTGAGTGGAGGATAGATTCAAGAAGGAAGAGACTTGAAGTCAGTGGACCAACTAAGCAACAATTGCAGTAATATGGGTGAGAACAAATAAGGGTCTCAGGCCTGAATCAGGCAGGTAATATTGTCAAAGGAAAAAATCAAAAGAAGTTACAAAGTAGAACTGACAGGACTAGGCAACTAATTGAATATAAGGTGGTGGATTGGAAAGTAAGAGAAAATTAGAAGTTCAGAACAATACTTGGGTTGTAAACCTGGGCCATTTGGAGAAGGACAGTAACCTTGGAAATGATTGAAAGATGAGGAGGAAAGACAGCTTGGGAAAAGATTCCCTCAGTTTGGGGAATAAGAGACATTTAATCCAAATGTTGCAGATGTGATACTGGAAATTAAGTTTGGATAAGTAGATCTGGGAATCATTAGCACAGAGACAATTGAACCCATGGGACCTGATGTAATCACCAAGAGGAATAGAATGGAAGTAGAAGAGTAGAAAGTATAAGACAGAATCTTGAGAGATCCCCATGGTTAAAGGGGAAATCTGAATGAAGATCCAGCAAATGAGACTGAGAAGAAGCAGTCACATAGGTAGGAGGAGAACCATGGAACGAGTAGAATCATGAAAATCTAAAGAATTTATCAAGGAGTATAGATGGCAATTGAGAGTTTCAGAGGGTAAAGAAAGGTCATGAATAATGAAAATGATGAAAAAATGCATTTCATAATTAATAGATAATGGTAACATTGGAAAAAGTTCATTGATAATTTTGTTTCAATGACAAGTCTTGAAGTTACATTGCAGATATGATTTCTTTCTATATAGATGTACCCAGGGCTAGGAAGATCTTCCTCTTATTTTCATCTGTTATTTCCCACTCAGACTTTTTTTGGTCTTAAGTTTCTATAACATATCTGCACATGTAAAGTAGATATTAATTGATTAAAATGAAACAAAACATAATATTCATTTCTGTTCAATCTGACCTTCTTTCAATACTACTATCATCCTCCTCAAAAAGATAGTCTTTTTGAAGGTCATCCTATCATGGTCACAGTCCTTCATAAGGAAATGACAATGTTGAATTTTTCATGTTTTCCAAAGTCTAGCACAGTTCTTGGGACACAGTGGGCACTTAATAAATAAAGGTTAAATTGATGTGAGTGGCTGGTTGTAAAAAAAGGGAAACAAAGGAAGGAGATGGGATTGCCTGTATTGTTTATATATTCTAATCTTTCATCCTGAAAGAATCAATCAGAGGATCTTACTTCTATGGAAAAAGGAATACTAAATTTAAAAAGTAAATTGTTCTAAACAGTCTCTCAGGAAAGTCCAGCATTATGGTCATTCACAATCATATTTCTTTTAAAAGAAAAGTCCGCATCATCTGACAATTTATACAAAGCATATTCATAGTATTTAATACGAAATACACATCTTTTTCTTAAAGAATGAAAACTCAGAGAAACTCTTAATAACTACATCAAGATCAAATAGACAAATTTAAATGGAATTCAATGCTAGAGTCCACAATGGCTTGTCTCTGGAGGCATAGACCATTTACCCTTTGAAAGAGTTTCTCCATGAAGAAAGTGATGCACTTCAGTTTTAAAGAATCACTGTGCTTTCACAAAACTATTGATCTCACTGAGAAATTGCAGACATCAGATTTCTTTTTCCATTTTATGCACACACTGAGTCGCTTGAATTACTTAATATGATAAAGTCACTTGTGAGAATAAAGATAGTGGAAAATCCCCAACTTGAGTATTCATTTACACACTGCTCTCCTAGATACAGTTTTGTGTACTAGGGTGCCATTTGTTTGATTCTGTTTAGTGGAATGGAAGCATTTTAATTTAAAATAGAAAATGAGGTAACAACTTGGATTGTTGTTTCAGCTAATTTCATAAGTGGTTAGACATGATTCAATGGATTAATCCCATGCTTCTGTCCACTATTCTGATGAATCTTTGATGTTTGTTTCTGATTTGAAATCATAATACACCCTCCCCTTTTTACAAGCATTGTCAATAGCTACTGTAAATAAGCATTTATCCTTTTAG
Organism: Sarcophilus harrisii; assembly: GCF_902635505.1. NCBI lineage: Eukaryota > Metazoa > Chordata > Mammalia > Dasyuromorphia > Dasyuridae > Sarcophilus > Sarcophilus harrisii. The sequence continues at coordinate 395,755,003 of NC_045427.1, forward strand.
AAAAGAGAAAATAGGAGATACTTTTCAAAAAACTTAAAAATAAAAAGATAGCTCTTTCTACCAGAGAAATATTATAAAATAATAAAAGTGGAAATTAATAGTATTCTTATTTTAGTTCTTAAAAATGTGTATAATAGAAGAGCAGCCTGAAATTATATTTTATAGACTGTATACTTACCCCAAAATATGAAGTAACATGACTCAATTATTAAGACAGGGAGAATACCAACTTTAAAATTAATAACCTTCAATAGTTGGACTTTTAGTATGACTCACCTTAACTAATTAAATAAGTAGGGGTAGTCTAAAATAATATATATTAGTAAATCAGTCAACAAGCATTTACTAAGTGCTTATTATTACTAGATATTCTTATAAGAGCTGAGAATCAAAATAAAAGCAAAGATAAAAATGGTTTCTGGCCTCAAAAATGTTTTTAATTCTAACATGGGAAAATGCCACTTAAAATAGAGCTGAGAAGAGGTAGGAGAAGATTCACAAGCTATGTCATGGTAGTGAAATCTAAACATCAGGAGCAAAACCAAAAGAAGGAAAAGAGTTTGACCTGAACCTCTTCCCAAAATAGAAGAGCTCAACAATGAGAGATATGGGACAAAGGAATGTTTGTGGGTTGAGGTCACAGGTGATGAAGAAAGTTCCAGTGCATTAAAAAAAATCATTTCTCATCCATGATCCAAGCAGAAATCATTTTTTTTAATTTAATGGCATTTTTACCATAAATACTTGTTTTATGATACTTGGTTTCAAAGCATAAATAAAATCTACAGCATGTTCTGATTCCCAATTGGGTTTGAACATGGTCTATAAATCTTGCTTAAGGAAACTCTCTGGGAAGGAAAACTATAGTCATTATAGTCAAATAGTTGATATTTGAACATTAACATCAAATGTTGTATCTTGAGATCAAATGCCATGATGTAGAATTTGTCAAACTTTAAATTATTGTGTGAAGTTAGTGCAAGCTTAAATAGGTATAACTTTGGTGTTCTCTGATTTTTCTGGGCTGCATATATTATAAAATCCCAAATCAGAGTATTAAAAAGAAGTATCTTCAATTGAAAAGACCAAAATTCACAGAATATTTCACTGAAAGGGAGTCTTTAAAAAACAAATTGTACCACATAACTTTTTGTTGCTGAGGATAGAGCAAAAGAAAGAATCATGAGAGATTAATGAGAAGGGAGGCATGCTGTGAGTGATGAAAAAAGATTACCTTGCTGATTCACTACATACTTCTTCAGTGTCTGAGAGAATGGGATTCTCTACTGTTGAATCATGGGAAAATCAGGGACTTCTGTGAGTATATCAAAAGGGAAAGCAGAGATAACTTACACTTGTATCTATAATAAAAATATATGGGAATGTGAGTGGGGGAAAAATCACTGTAGCAGGGTTTTTAAAGGTAAAAGAATGAACCACATAAAATGGTTCTCTTCTTGTTTTGTAAGATAAAAATCATTCTTTATCCCCCACTTTGTACATGTTAATATGGCATGGATAGAAGTAGGAATTAGAGAATGAATAATTGTCCTCTTTTGCCAACAATTTCCAGAAGACTGCTTCTTTTGGGAGGAATCCAGGCCACATGGTCAGTTCTCTCGGGAAGCACAACCGCCATCACTTAGTCATTAACAAAGCAGTACTAGAAAGTAGGCTGGCTTGCTGGTAGCTGAGTCTTTTGCCAGAATTATGAGCAATCATTTCCGAAGTCTTAATTCATTCGCTATTTTTTAAAAGATGTATCCATATGTCTTGATTTTACATTATAAACATTTACAGATTACTCCTACTTCACAAGAGTTCTCATATCACAAAGAAAAAGTTAAGTATAACTAACATACAATTAATAACACAATTGTCTCACCTAAAAGTACATACTATCTTCAAATCTATTAAAAATGTGCATGTTTCTGTTTTTCTCCAATGTCTCCCCCAACTGAAACAAAAAAAATCCTGTTTCAAATTCTTGCAGTAAGTGCACTTAAAATATAAATACAAGTGTTTTTCAATTACATAATGTAAAGTTGGAAAGGAAATCAGAATAGTAATAGAAAAATGTTGTGTAACTTTTTTTGATATTAGGTCTAAATTCTAAGGTGGGGGGGATGTAAGCAACATTTGTAACAGATTTACAAAATATCAGCAAGTAATTATTTATATATATTTTTATTATTTATTATATATAAATTATATATAATTATATAAAACCTTTAACTGAATGTAGAGGATTGAGTCAAGGTCATATGGGTGAGGGTAGAGAAGAATATGCTGCAGTTAGGGACACTCCTTAAAAATAGCATCATGTAAGTGGTACAAACTTTCTATTTCCTTTACTCACTTTAAGCATAAAATTTAAATTTTAGGATTATACATTGAGTTGGAAGGAACCACAGAGGTCCCAGTGATGCTTTTTATAAATGAGGAAACTGATGCTTAAGGAGTTAAAATGTCTGACCCAAAATCAATCATGAACTTTAAGAAATTATAAGCATGCCCTTCTTCTAAAATAGGTACTGTTTCTCCTGTACCATCTTGATGCTTTTGGACTATTATTGTTAGAAGAAAAGTGCCCAGAATAAAGGAAATGAAAGACAGTCAATGGATTAACAGTATGAGATAGAGGATAGAGAACTACTCTTAGAATCAAGAAACTCAATTCAGGCACTCAACTAGCTATGTCTTCTTGAAAAGTTACTTAATATTTATGTCTCACTTTCTTCATCAGCAAAAGGGATGGTTGAATTAAATGACCTCAAAATTCCCTTCTGAGTCTAAATCTATCTATCTATCTCTATAAATATAGATATGTCTATATGTCTATATAGCTATATATCTATATCTATCTATCTATCTATCTATATATATATATATGATAGTTATTTTCTAAGGGGAGACTGCATGGTGGAGAATAGAATATAAATATACACCAGATGACCTAGATTTAAAGCCTCATTATGCCACTTATTATCTGCAGGACCTTGAATAAATCACATCTCCTAAGAGCTTCAATTTTCTCCACTTGAAAAACATATGAGTTTGAGTAGATTCTAAGTTTCAGAGAAAGTACTCATTTTCATATATTTAAGACAAATTTAGAGGGAAATATGTTTCCTATTTGCAATGAATTTAAGAGCATGCTATATGGAGTGAACATTAACCACCTTATGTGGGAGGCATAACTAAAATAAATAAAAGCTATAAGGATGAGCATACAGGAGCTTTTAGGGGAAAAATAGGGGAAATAGCTTAACAATTAGAATTACCCAGTAATGAAACAAAATATATCATGAAACAGTGAACTACCTGCCATTTAAGAACTACTGATAAACTATTGCATTTGTAATATCCTAAAAAAGTTGCCCATTGGATTGTTGGCAGCAAGATTCTTTCAAACTGCAGTAATTTAGTTATCTTTGTGCACAAGTTGCCTTGTGAAAAACTTCATCACATTTGACTCAGCATTTGAGTGCGTTATTTATGGGTAAGAGACAGAGTGGTATAGAAGAAATATATGTGAACCAGGGAAAATGGTAGTCTTTGGATAAGAGAGCTTACCCTCCATCTGAGCTTTGTTAATAAAAAATTGTTTTCTTGGGCAAGTCAGCTTTATTCATTGGGAAGTGCAGTCAATTTGTATTTGAATCCCCAGTTCTCTTACCTACTATTACTGTAATCCTTGTACATTTAGAGTTTGCACTTCATGCTCTTTGAAGGTTATTTGTTTCCTAGATATATGATCCTATTGTCCCATGATCATCATAATGTCAGCTTAAAAATCTGTAATTCATTTTCCTCATCTTCAAGACGAGTCTGTTGGACTAAATGGACTCTAAGTTCCCTTATACCTTGCACCTTTGAATTTTGACAATTTGGCAATATTTCAATTTGACAATAATTCAAATTGCGTTTTGTCCTAAGTCTCAATATCCTCATCTTAAAAATAAATTTTTTAAAAAATTGTTCCTCACATCTCTAAAATTAAAACCTTAAATTATGAGGCTTCCCCCCTCCATAAGCACTTAAGTGAAACAACAAAGATTTCTGTGATTGAATATGTCGTCAAGATTATAGGCTTAGCACCTGCTTTATTCTTTTTTTTAAGGTTTCTCTAGAGTATTTTCTTTTTCCTTCTGTATGCACTTAACATGTTTTCTGGAGTGTTTTCTTTTTTTTCCTTCTGTTTGTACTTAACATGTTTTCTTAACAACTTTAATGCTGAAACACAGTACTTGACCCTTAAATTTTTTACTTTAAGAGAACTACACACTCTTATGAGATTTTCTTTGCTCCTAGTGTAGCTAAATTTACCCTGAAAATTTTCATTACCAAGTAATATGAATATTTCTCTCTAGATATCCTGCACTTTATTGCTTTCACAAAAACGATATGTGTGTATATATATATATATATATATATATATGTCATATATATATATACATAAAACATATAATTCATGTATATGTATATTTATATATATATATATATATAAATTAAATTTTACAAAGTGCTTTCCTCAAAACAATCTTGTAAGGTAAGCACTAAATGAACTTTATGTGTGTGTGTTTATATAAATATATGAATTATATATATATATATGTGCAGGTGTGTGTATATATTATTTATGTATATATGTATACATGTATGTGATTGTCCTATACATTTATACATGAGTGTATATGCATATAAATACATACATATATACACATACATATGTGTATATTTGTGTGTGTGTTTGTAGCTATTATTTGGTCTAAATCTGTGATTTCACTTCTGTGGGATAACTGATTATACAAGAACTTTCTCCAGATATGTACATCTTCAAAAGACATTCTAGGCATGGAAGATAGAAAGTACATATACATAATCAGGAGTTGAAGAATTGGGTGTTAAAAGCAAAGCAAAAAAAAGCTAGTTTAGTTCTTTTGCAAAATAGATAGGGTATAGTAAAATATAAACCTGTGAAGGAAAAGTGGAGTCAGGTTATGAAAGACTTTAAAAGTCAAATTGCATTTTAGATTTGATATTGAAAGTAATATGGAGCCACAAGGATTGTTAGACTTATATTTTAGGGAAAAAACAACTTTGACATCATAATGACAGATATATCATAAGGGGAAAAGAATAGAGGAAACCAAAGGATTATTGATTGTGCAGTTATGACATAATGAGGATCAGGTCAAGGTTGCAATTGTGTAAGCAGAGAGAATAGGACTTATGTGAGTGATACAATGAAGGCAGAAAAGAAAAGATAGGACTTAAAAGCATTATATTGGGGGGATGAGTTTGAGTGGGGAATTAAGGATTATGGTAAAGTTGAATATGGGTGTCTGAAGGAAAAGTTTTGCCATTAACAGTAATAGGAAAATTGGGAAGAGGGAAAGATTTTAAAGAAATATGAGTTCTGTTTTGGCCATGTCATATTTAGGATGGATATAGTACATCCAGTTCAAGATGTACAAAAGGACATTGGGATGTATGATTATAGTTCAGTAGTGAGAATGCATAAGTAAATCTGGAAATCATGTACATAGAAATAATAATTGGATCCCTGGGAGTCAACAGAATAGAGGAAGAAGACATAGGACAGAATCTTGAGTGATACTCATATTTATTTGTGTTACTGAATATATGTATCATTACCTGTGAATTCATTTTCAGACCAATATATTGGAGAAGAATGGTTCATGCAGGAAAAAAATCTTACTTGAAAGAGATTTGCATAACTAACACTGACTATAATTTAGAAACTTAATATTTCTTTGTTAATATATAGAAACAGATGGGGGAAATAGGCAATTCTTTTCTGAGTTGCTGATGCTTCCTAATTCAATTTAATGACCAATATTATTGCTGTTTAAAGCAACCATTCCAGTGCCAGTGATAATCATGAAATATTTGTTCTTTTTTTCTCCTTCTGTGTTTGTTTCTCCCTCTCTTTCCTTCTGCTTTTTTGTGTTCGATAATAATAATATGGAATAAACTATTATAAGACTAAAAACATGTGAGACCTATAAATATCATATTCACAATAATCTATGATTTTAGCTTCTCATTTTCTCCTCTCCTCTATTCATTTACTTACTAATGATGACTGATTAAAAAACAACAATTTGAAATTAATAACAATTCACAGTTATATGGTTCTTTTGAGTTTGGAAAGGAGAAAGACATTATTTGACATTTTGGTTCTTCTCCAAGTCTAGATAGTCAAAGTTTAGTTGTTGCTGTTTTTGCTGATGTTGACATTTCATTCATACCCAACTTTCATGACCACATTTTGTATTTTCTTGGCAAAGATACTGAAATAGTTTGCCATTTCCTTCTACAGCTCATTTTATAGATAAGGAAACTGAGACAAACAGGATTAAGTGACTTGTACAGGGTCCCATAGCTAATAAGTTTCTAAGGCTGTCTTGGAATCCAGGTCTTTCTGGTTCTAGACTCAGTGCTCTATCCACTGGGTCACCTAGCTGCTCCATAGTTTTGTAGGAGTTTTTAATTCAAATTGTATGAACTTATCCTTCTATCTGTCTGTCTATCTCTATACTATAGCTATTTTAATATAATAAGATTTTTGGAATCATGTTTCTTTTTACAATTTTAAAAACACTATTCTTAGAAAGAATCCATGATATTCCCCAAACAGTTGAGAATTCCTTGTTTAGAGTAAAGGTGGTAAATATCACTAAAGAACTGAATGGAAAATAATATGATTCTAAATCTGAATAAGTGAATTTATTTGAATTGTTTTCTAAAAGAGATTAGACATTTTGGAACCAAAATATAACCAAAACTTCCATTTTGGTTATTTTGATTAATAATTAAAGAAACAGAAATGATTACAATTACAAAGTAGCTTAGGGTTCAACTGGTTCAATTTCTATTTTAGATGCAAGAAAGCTTAGAACCACAGTTGCTTGATAATATGGCTAAATATTATTGCTGATAATAATAATTTGAATTTAAGTTTTGTGTAATGTTTTGCATGTCTAATCTTATTGACCACAGTGGGAGAACTTGAATATTTCTTCCCTAATATCACTTCCAGGCTCTTCCTCTTCTCCTTCCAGGCTCACCATTATTCAATAATATTTTCTCCCCTGAGGTTCATTCAACTTTTATATATTACTAATCAATATTCTAATGACTATTTTCTCTCAAACTCCAAGCCACTCTTATTTCTTATTTAAGGAGTATGGTATATGATTTACCACCTTTCCTTTCTCCAGAACTCTTGCCCTCATACTAAGGAATTTCAAAAATGCATTCTGATATTTCTTCAAACATCTTAACCTCACAATTCTTCACAACTATTCATTTTTTATGACTTTACTTTTCCATCCCATCACAGTTAACAGCAATAGTTAATATTTATGAAATATTTACTTGTTATATTCCAAGCATTATGCAAAAGATAGGTGCTATTATTAATATTTCTGTTTTATATCTGAGGAAAATAAGGCAAATAGAGATTAAATGACATGTCCACAATCACACAGCTCAAAAATGTTAGAGGTCAAATTTAAACTCAAGTCTTTTGACTCCAGGCATGGCACTGCACTATCTTGCCCCATATAGAAATGATCACCACAAATGTTCCACCTCCATGTTTATGAATTCTAAAACTGCTCTTATCACATTCTGATGTTTTTCCATCTCTAACTGCTTGCACTTCCAAAAAGTCTTCATCTTCCAATGCATTTAATCTTCATTTCTTTCAAAGACAGTCACTTCTGCACTGGTTAAACTCACTTCCTTTCCTCATACTGATCCCTTAGGAAACTAATTTAGTATCTTTCTTCTTTTAAGTCTTTTGCCTCCTTATTATATTATATCTTGTTCTGCCAATCACCATCCCTAGTCCCTCAATCAACTGACTCTTTTCTAGCTCTTTTGTTCCTGAATGAAACTGGAGAAAACATTAAACAATTCTGACTGGGTCCACAATCAATTTACGCCACATAATCTGAATTATTTCCTTCCTGAGAAAAAAAAGTAAGTCTTTTACACCTAATCAATTCACTATCTCACTAATCATAGGGACTTTTAAGAAGCTTTGCTTTCCTCCTCATATGTTTCCTATCTTTCTCTATCCCTGTCCTCTTAGCTGATAACTTTGTCTTATATTTGTATGAAAACTAAAATTGAAGCCATTTTTCAAGAACTGTATCTTCTTCCCTCCTAATCTCACATTATTTAGATGTCTTTCATTACAGTGTCTTCCATTAACCTCTTTTTCACACATACAAGTGACCCTTTTACTCAGAAAGACAAATCCCTCCTCATGGGCAATTGATCTTTTTTCTATCCTGTCTTGTCCACTAGATTGGTCTTTTATCATCCTTACTTTTTCACTAATCCTTTGATCACATCCTATCAACTTTTTGTTTTCCTATTGCCTACAAATATGCCATGTCTCTCATATTCTTAAACACTCCTCACATGAAACAACTGCATTTGCTAACTTTTATATATCTTCTACCTATATGAAAGCATGATTAAACTGAAGTCATCTACAATGGGTACTTGACTTCCTATCCTTTCTCTATTCTTAACTTTTGAGCATGATGTCTAACCTCACTGGTCAAACAAATTGGCTCTTTCCAAAATTATAAATGATCTTTTTTTTAATCTTAATAGTATATTGCTTATATACTTATAGGTAAAGATGGATTTCAACATTCATTTTATGTAAGATTTTGAATTATGTTTTTGCTTCCATCTTCCCTTACCTTCTCCTTCCACACACCAGCAAGCAATCTGACTTAGTTTACATGTGTACATTTGTTTTTTAGCATATTTCCATATGAGTCATATTGGGAAATAAAAATCAGGTTAAAAGTGCAAAACCACAAGAAGAGATAAAATAAAAGACAAAACCTGAAAATAGTATGCTTTGATCTGCACTCAGTATTTATAGTTCTCTTTCTGGCTGTGGATGGCATTTTCCATCCAACATTTATTGGAATTGTCTTGGATCACTGATCCAAGAACTAAGAAAAATTAAGAACTAAGAACCAAGAAGAACAAAATCTATCATAGTTGATCATCAGATAATCTTGTACATACAATTGTATGTGCAATGTTCTTCTGGTTCTGCTCACCTAACTCATCATTACGTTCACATAAATCTTCTCAGGCTTTTTGGAAATCAGCCTGTTCATCATTTTTTATAGAACAATAGTATCCCATAACATTCATATATGCTTACTGGACATATGAATATATAATGATGCTTCAATTACTCATTATCATCAAATATTGAATTCGAAGATCTCTGATAATTTTTCTAACTTCAAATCTAAGATGCTATGAATTTGAATCTGATCAAGATGAGATCAGAATGAGAGATATGAAACTAGAATGGATATTGGAAATTATCTAGTCCAACATTCTCATTTTTTAGAGGAAGAAAATGGATCAAATTGTGATGTGACTTAAGATAACATAGGTGGGACATAGCACAATCTCAAATTGAACACAACTTTTCTGACTGTAAATTCAGCAATGTTTCTACTTTACCATATTTCTTACCTTGGTCTAATCAATTTCAATCCTATTCTTTCCCATTAATCAAAATATCATTGTAGGGATCAATTTTCTAACATGTGTTCTTGGCATTATTCCTCTCAATCAAGAGTTTGCTTCTCCTTTGACTATATAGATACACACACACACACACACACACACACACATACTTACAGGTATGTGTGCATTTACTTCTGAATGCATACACATTATATATATTTACATATATATATATATAATATACATATATACACATACTTATACATACACAAACATATATACATGCATACATACACATATACATACACACATATATTATTTGTGTGTCTAAGTATATATGTATATACTTAGACACACAAATAATTTTAGTTTGACCCCATAGAAATGTGGGATTTCTCATTGATCTCAATGATCCAATGATCCAATTGGATCATTGGTGATCAACTTATAACTATGGTCTATGATGAAAGGTGGGAAAAAAAACCACTAGAATTGAAATATGTTCAAATCCTGGCTATACTGCTGACTTGCAGTGTGACATTGAGCAAATCTTTCCGCTTCTCTCTGGCCAGAGCAAACTCACTTAGAACTTTCTGACAGATGCAAGAGACCATGAAAATTTAAGTAAAAATGAATATAAAAAATGAATATAAATAAATAATATTTCTTTTTAGCTGCTACTTAAGGAGATAAAGCAATGGTAGTTTTAGAATTGCACATATTTTGAAATTGCAAAAAAAAATGGAGGAATTAATTGTTTTCAAAGTAACATTGCTTCCTGCTTATAATGAAGCAAATCTGAGGAGAAGGCAGTAATTCATAATAGAGATATATAACTGTGCCTGGCATTTAGAGATTTGGGCTCAAACTCTACTTTTACCAATTCCTACCTATAAGACCTTGGGAGGTCATGCATAATGGTCAATATAATACATGCAAAACATTTTTTACAAAGAGATATGATTTGTAAAATGTAAAACTCAAAAATTATGAATTATTGTTATTTCATATTCTTAGAAACAACTGAAATATTCAAGCAGAGATTCAATTAAATCCACTAACTACTAAAATTTCAGCTAAATTTTGGCAATCAAATGCATTTAATTTGACTTTTCTTCTTATGGATTAAGCTGTTGGTGATGTTATGTTTCCAGTCTCCAAACTAGAGCTGGAACTAACTTACAGGTTTCTTGATGTCAATACTATTCAAATTCCACTAGTTCAGCTCTCTACAAAGAAAAAAATGATGGCTCTGGGAATATAGGCCTCAGTGCCAAATACTGACTACTTAAGCTAAGTGCATTCAAGTGTAGCATTTATACTCTGGCTCAAGTTTCTTGGAGCCCAGCCTGCTACACCTGCTCCCCCCCAGGAAACACAAGAATAATCCTAAGGTGTTTATGGTATCTCTTTTCTTAAATGCCTTTAACTTAGCATCCACCATTTGTGTGCTCCTTTCACATTATTAGGGACCAATAACTAATGTCCCAGACTCATTTAACCACTTCTATCAAAAGGTTTTACAAAGGCATGTTTATTTCAAAAATGTAACAAGGACTAACATACAATTATTTTCCCTAATTCTTTGAGGGCATATGCTCTCTCATATATTTCCTGAGTGTCTGAAACAGACTCAATTCTGTTCCTACCAAGTTTTGATTCCTCCAAATTCATGACCAAAAGCGATATTGGTATCATTAGTAATCTTCTCACCATTGTATTACCAACCAGAACTAAGTGTACAATATCTTTGCATGGTTTACAATCTCTCTAAGTCATGGACCCTAAATTGCATTATGATTCCCCAAGAAACAAACTACCTAAAATGTTTGCATTTGTCCAGCAAGCCGAAGGTGTCTGACCAGACCTCAGTGACACAAGACTCACTCATTGAGTGATGACTTGCTGCTACAGTGCCAAAGGCATTGCTCAAGACAATGGACATTGAAAAATATTGTATGTCATATTCTCTACCCTCAAAAAATTTACAGTTCTGATTGAGAGATTTAGACATGTGTAATAATAAATGGAATATGAAAAGATAAAGATCCAGGTCCTTAGGGAAAATGTGAGAAACTTACTTTCAGTATGGGGAAATAAAAAAGTTCATGGGAAAAGGGGATAATTGAAATTAGTCTTAGAGAAAAGAAATAATTTCAATAGAGAGAAATGTGGCATAAATGTAATTCAACCTGTTTGTGAGATAACCTGACCAAATGTATGGAAATAAGAGAATCATTGATGCCCTTGGGGAAGAACCAATAGTTTAACTGGGCTGAATGTGCACAAGATGAGAATACAGGAAGAACTAGATTGTATAAGATTCTAAATTACAACTTAAGAAGTTTGTTTTCACTCTCAAATGGAGGGTCCTTTAACAAAATGACAGCATTAAATTTTACTGAGCCAGGGAGTGATATAATCAGACCTCTGACTGAGTATCTATAACTTATGTTGGATCATGGAAGTAGGGATATCCAAATGATCATAGATGTAGAACTGGAGAGTTTAGCCCAGCTTGTTCCACTTCATTTTACAAATGTATTTATGATGAGGTCAGAGAGGTCAAGTGGCTTTTCCAAGGTAAAAAGTGATTGAAGTGAAATTTGAACCCAGGTCTCCTCTGACTCCATAGCTATTACCTTTTCTGTTGTAACACATCCAAAGACATGTTTTGTTGTGTAGACATCTATATTGGTCTCCATAATTTCAAGATTCTATTTTATACATGGCTCTTTGATTAAAAGCACCTACTGGTAGCTTTTGTGGTAGATGTCCCTATAATTTATGATAAGCTTGGTGACTTCTTGATAGTGACATATTAAAAAAAAATTCTCTTTTCTAGAGAAGGTTAAAAGACTTCCTAATTACCTGATGTAAATTTATCTATTTCAAACTTTATATAGATATTTTATGATCATATATCAAAAAGAATAAGCTTTTCAAGGGAAAAAAATAAGTTAACGTAAAAAGTAAAATCACCTAAGATTTGGAAATGACTCTCACTGAGAATTGCTCTCTTATTATAAGGTCCCCTTGATTTTAAGTTGATGTCTTTATGTTGTTGCCCTTTAGTTATGAATTTTCAAAGCAGTAACTGACATTTATGTGACTCTTTAAAGATTGAAATGATTTTTTTTCATGGACTTTATTTGCAATCTTATGAAACTTATGAAACCTTTCTCAGAATATTTTCAAATATATAAAGTAAAACACATAAAATTACAAAGGAAACCAATTATACTGAAATAATGAAATTATTCTTTTAAAAATTCATAGATCCAGGTTAAGAACCCCAGCTCAGCATAAAGTATAAGAGCCTTACAATGAATTGTAAACAGATAGTTTAGTAATTATTATGTTCACTTAAGGGATGAGGAAAAGTCAAAGAAGCAATTTGTTCATGGTCACATGAATAATAAGAAGCAGAGTTAAGAATTAACTCCCATGGCTATTACTGCCAACTGTGCTTTGCTGTATTCTTAATATCAAAAATGGAGTTCAAGATAGAGGAGGTAAGAAAATAAGTTGTAATATCATAGATTTAAGGTAGTCTAAAACTCAGAGATCACCTAATCCAACCCACTCATATATTTTAACATTAAGGAAATTGAAACATAAAGAGATTAAGTAATTCATCAAGATCACATAGGTGGTAAGTGGTTAAAGCATTATTTAAGGAAATAGTTAATGGATGGAGCATGAAGAAGTTTTGGGAAAAGTTTTTGTAGAAAGTGACATTTTAGTTGGGACTTAAAGGAAGCCAGAAAAGTCAGAAAGTAAAACTGAGAAGGGGGAGCATCTCAGAGGAGAAAGGGGACATTTGGTGAAAATGCTCCGAATCTGAAGTAGAGTTTCTTTTTCAAGTAACAGCAAAGAGGCTAGTGCTGCTGGATCAAAGTGTAGGGGTAAAGTTGTAGACTATAAGGAGACTGAAAAAGTAGGGAAAAATCAAGTTATGGAAACTTCTGAATGACAAATAGATTTAATATTTGATCCTGGAGATGATATAGGGAAGTTTAGTTTATAGAAGGAAAATATATGTCCTTGTTACTCCCCTCACAAAGTTTCCAGTCTAGTTCAGAGACTCATTGTCTCTCATTTGGACTATTACAATAACTTTCTAAGAAATCTTCTTGTCTCAAGTATCTCCCAACACCAGTTCAAACTGGCCTACAAACTTGTTCCTCATGAATTATGTTGCATCTTTCACATTTAAAATGTGAAATTTGAAATTTCTGTTCTCCATGGCTAGAATACTGTTCCTATATGCCTTTCAGAGATAGAATCACTGGCTTCATTAAGACACAATTCAAATGATGTCTCCTTCTAGAGACCTTGCTTTCCTCTATATATTAGTGCATTTCCTTCTAAGACTCTAAACTCAGCCAATTACTTGATATTTCTCTTCCTCGGTTTCCGTGTCTGCCAAATTAAGAGAACATCTTCTACAACTTTGTATGGGGTTTTTGAGCAGACAAAAAAATACTAAATGTTAAAGTGACACTTCCTAAGTGTCGCATATGTTATATTGATAGATTTTGAAATTATCTTGATACCAAAGGAGTTTTTCCATAGTTCATTTTGCCAAGACTGAGAACAATGAACTTATTTGTTGTACTAAAATTAAACCTAGAACAAATCGTAAAAAGGAATCTTTCTTCATATGGAAAGAGAAAATGGCACAATCAACTCTTATATGCACACACACACAGGTGTGTTTATGTGTTTTCTTTTTCTTTTTCTTTTTTTGCAAGGCAATTAGGGTTAAGTTATTTGCCTGCAGTTACACAGCTATAAGTAGTGTGTGTGGTCAGATTTGAACTCACGTCTTTCTGATTGCAGGGCAGGTACTCTATTCACTGTTCCATTTTACTACCCCTGTGTGTATGCTTTAAAAAGAAATCAGATAAATAAATAAATCAAAAAAGAAAAAGAAAAAAAAAAGAAAAAGAAACCAGGGTCTGAATTTTACTTTAGGCTAAATTAGAAGAGACATATCTAAATCCAAGAAATTAATATTTCATATTGCTCTAATAATTTAATAAAGTATTAAATCTGAAATCAGATGTCTGTTTGAATCTTTTTGCAGCCACTTGCTATTTATGTGACCTTGGTCAAGTCACTTGATTTTCTGACCCTACGTTCTCTTTTCATTGAGGGATTTAGCTTCAATGACCTCTATGGTCCCTTTCAGTTCTAAATATTTAATCAATTTTCCCAAAAATAATCTTAGCGTTTAGTAGTATAAGAATTATTATCCCTGCTTTATAGGTAAGGAAACTAAAAACTCAAGGATACACATTTGACAAATACTGATACCAAGATTTGAAACTAAATGTTCAGATTACACAGTGCCCCTGTACTCTCATTATACTATCTTTGAAAATTAGAAATATAGCTTATGCAATAACATTGACACACTGATTTTATGCCAATCTATGATTACCTATGCTTCTTGGGATGAATCCTGTAACAGATATTTTAAAACTTTGAATGACCCCAAAATTATTTATATTAAATTTAGGAAGATATTTCAAAAGCTAACAGATGGTTTGGTGAAAAATATTTTGTAAACTAAAATACTTATTTTTTTCCTGACTGATTTTCTACTAATCTTATGTTTTGTTTTACTTCAGCTTATAACATTTCTACAAATTATCATTATCATTGTAGCAAGAGAGAAACTGAGACCCAGAAAAATTAATTGATCCATTAGTTAGCTAAATGTGGAATGACAATTATCTTCTGTTTTCTTAACCCTTAATCTAGTGTTTTTTCCACAAAATCACACCACTAAACTAAGATGAATAATATGTTGGTATTCTGTGACTTTACACTAGCTTGTTAATGATGAGTTTGGGTTTAAGGAATGGCTACTTATTGTTAATACTAGTTTTAGCTACTGATATACCTGAATAAATGAGAGTTGACTGCAATATGCAAAGTCCCAGATTTCATTGACAAACATTACCCAATTTGGTTGACAGATTTGACTAGTATAAGGATTGTTCATCTCACATAAACTGGGTTTGCCTCTGGCAAATTCTAGTCCTAAATAAACAGATATGCCTCCAAAGTCATTCTTGCCAATTATATCCTGTCACTCAGTAAGCATGATTGTTACTTGTATTATAGTAACCTATTTAACCAACATGTTGAATTTCTAAATTTTTAAAGATTTATTTGAACCCAATGAAATAAAAGGAAATGAAGGAAAAAGATCGTAGAAAGAATAGACAAGCAGATTTTAGGTTGAAGAAACTTTAGGAAAACCATCCTGAATTTGCAGACTTTTTCAGGAGATATTAAGTATCTCAACTTTCTAGTGGTCAAGAAAATCTTGGATGACTATTTGTAAGTATTATTATAGAGGAGATTCAAGTTCTAGTATAGTTCATTTTAACCAAATTCCAAAAAGTGTTTTTAAATGACTCCTATACATGAAACACTATGGGAAGCAATGGAAATGAAAAACAAAACATTAAAATCACTTCCCTTAAGAAATACACATTCTTCTGGTATTGACCTAGATTTTTTTTTTCCTGTGATCCCTTCCAACTCAAATACTATAATCCCATAATTCTTAGAGTTAAATGACATAATGATTATGGAATTCTCAAGGAGCAGGGAAGTAATGTGCTGTACCTAGGGACACAGAAACTCCATCTTTCTGGAGATCTTTGTGTAATAATACAAACTTTAAGTCGTATTTTTTGAAGAATATTGGATTTCAAATCAAGAGATCTGAATCCCAGACAACACTTCCCTTGACTAAATTGTGTGACTTTTGGAAATTTATTTTCCTTTACATGCCTAATATCATGGAATCATAGGTATTTTCTTAGAGGAAATTCAGGAATCATCTAGTGCTGAAACAGGGATTTTATGTAGAAATAACTTTCTATAATCCTACCCACAGAAGCAGAGATAGGATTAGAACAATTTACTTTCTAGATACTACATTGACTTTGATGGTCTGGTTGTGTCAACTGCTGATTGATACAATGATACAAAAGAAACAACTTTTTTTCTGATATTGTATCTACTAATAGAACAAGGTTTAACATAGAAAATGGAAGAATAAAGAATCAGTTATCAGTTTAAAACAAGTAAAACTGGTCTGATTTTTGGGTAGTTGATATAATATGAACTCATTTTCACGTAAAATAAATTTTTCTTCTATAGAATTTGGCAATCATGAGATCCTTGAGTCTCCCATTGTCCAGGCTAAGAAGTCCACGTTCCTTTTAACCCATCCTCCTATGGTGAAGCCCTTCATAATTACTATTGCCTCACTAAAAATTCTTTGTAGTTTATTAATACCCTCTCTAAAATGTAATGACTAGAGACAATACTCCAAATGTGATAATGATTAGAGAAAGATACAAGGAAACTCTCAACTCCCTAGCTTGGACTCTCTTCCTTTTTAATACAATTGACAATCTTTATCCTCATCACATTTTGGGACTTTGAAGTGAAGCTTTTGACTGAATATTGAGCTTTTTACTTCCGAACCACATTTTTTTTTCTATCAGAACTTGTAAAGTTGATTTTTCTAGATCAACAGTTAGCCTTATTACATTCACTTCTAAGATTAAATCTAATATTCTAGTTTGTTGAGGGTAGTTACTCACTCGATATAACTCAGTATTCGCAATGTAAGAGTCAATTCAGTCCAGAGGTTTTGAATTTTACTGATCATGTTTATTATTTGCAGGCCTCCTAAGTGAGAGGCTGCTATGCTAAATAGGAATAGGAAGACCACTGTCTTCCTCTTCCTGAACTCAAGGACCATGACACATTTACTCTCACAGAGAACAATGGTTTTGACTTGAGCAAGCCCCACTAAACTTTATTGTTAGATTTACTATTACTCTGCTTTTATGAAGAAGGAAGGAAGGAAGATTGGAAGAAAGGAAGGAAGGGAAGGGAAACAAGGGTAGAGAGGGAGGGAGAGAAAAAGGGAGAGAGGGAGAAATGAAAGAAGTAGGGATGGATAAAGAAAGTTAAGGAGGGAGAAAGTGAAGAGAGGAAGAGAGGGGAAGAAATCCAATGAACTATAAATCACAGCCAAAAGAGGCTTAAGAATTCCCATTTCTTACCCATGTAACTGTTGAATTTCACTAACTTTATGAATGGTCTGAGACCCATTGTTGATTACAGAGGCATAAAAATTAGGGGGTAGATAAATACTTTATGAGGATAATAGATATAACAGTGTGTTCTGTTGATTGGATTTTTGCCAATTTTTCTGGTTCAGAATCTCCTGCCATTGCAAAGTAAGTGTTTGATACTGTACTGTGGAGAGTAATGAGGACTCAAGAATTCATTACTGTGCTGAATTATTACCCTCTAGTGAGTACTAGGGAGTACTCCTGTTGTGCCTTATTTCTTTGGTTGATGATTGTAGAGATGGTGTTTTATCAGAGTGACAAGAAGCTAGTTATAATTGAGATTTTAATGAATTTTAAGGCACATATTAAGGTTAGTAAGAATATTTTAAAGGTCTTCTTGGCTTAAAGCCACTAGAGTACATTTATGTCACCTGCTTCAAAGGGTGGCATTCCCAAATTTTTCTGAATCAAGAAACTATTATCATAAAAATAATAAAATTATTAAAATAACTCAGTGTAGAGTTGGTTCAGCAAAACAATTTGAGAAAATCAGTAAAATCATTATCCAGATAAATGAACTTATTGTTCAATTTGATTGTGATTACTAAAGCACATCCATTTTAATTATTCCCATCATATTTCTTTCCTGCTTACCTTTCTTCCCTTTCAATGTTTGAATGTGAATTGTGTACATAGACATACACATGTGTGATGGTGAATTAAGAGTTTATAAATATTGGCTGGTAGAATGGTATCACTGGGAATTTAAAGGGCTCGGTATGAAGAGATCAGCTGCCAGTCCAGCAGTCTGTTCAGCTTGAGCTGCATTTCCTGAAATATCAGCTTTATTAGAATGGTAAAGGCATTTTTCTTTTGCTATACTGTTTGGTTTTTACAACAGGGATGGCTGCTTTTTTGCATTCCCTTCTCCTGATATCTTTTTTTTCATTGACATTATGTTTATTGGGTGTTTGTAGTCAATTACCTCTACAGGATTGGGATATAGATTATCTTTTTTATAGTTGAACACATAATATCATCTTTATTTTATTCACAACTGATGGTTCACTTTCTTTAATGCAATTGAATCACAGGATAATGAGATTAAAAACTTTTGCCCTACCCCACACCAGAAAAAAATCTTTACTAGGTGGAGAGAATTTCAGATCATTTCACTGAAAAAAAAGGGGGAAAATGAAGAGAGCACAGTAAAAAGTGTTTGCTAAAGTATCTCTGTAAACATCATCACTGGCAATTTTCTGTCCAAGAAGGAGGTAAACAGAAAGTTGTTTGTGTTAGGGATTCCTATTCAATTGTGGCATTAGAATGTCAAAATTACAGGGATTGATGCCTTTTTCTATTCACTTTGTCCACATTCTATTGCCAAAAATTCATCAAAGAGAAAGCATTATTTGTATTATATTATTCATATTATAAAAAAAAATTCTGTAAGACTGCAACTGCTCTCCATGAATGACTATATCCAATATACACAGTGATCAACTATTTGTATAGTACTACTCACACCATCTCTTTCACTGAAGATGATTAGTTTTTCAGAAATGGGGATATTCAAATTTTAAAATTTGAACTCTGTAACAAAGTAGAAAAAAAATGAAACTTTTCTTTGTTAAATAACAAAGCTGATACATCCTACATTAAATCATTCATTTTTTTCCTTCCTTCCTTCCTTCCTATCTTTCTTCCCTTCTTTTAAAAGAGACTTTAAAAGTTGGAAGAGTCAAGTAGGGAATATTTAAAGAAACCAAGAATTGACAAATATCTAAACTATAATGGTATTTTTGCTCTGCTTTTAAAATATATTATTAAATTATTTTTAACATTTATTTTTTGATTTTTAGTTCTAAATTTCTGCCTCTATCTAGTCCTTCCCACACTAATTGAAAAGGAAAGCAATATATCAACTATACAAGTGAAGTCATACAAAATGTATTCACATATGAGCTATGCTGCAAAAAAATGAAGACAATGAAAAAAGTCATAAAGAATTCAGCATGCTTGCCTTTTGAAACTTTGAGCTTCAAATCTAAGTATTTCCTAACATGTATGTAGCCTAAGAATATAGTAGTTCCCCTGGACCAAAACATCTGTGACACTGGAGAATGAGGTCCTTCTTAGAATGGATTCTGTAGTCTAACTCACCTGTTCTTAAGACTCTCCTTGGAAGAAGCCCCAGACAAACATAAATGTTCTACTGCTCTGTATTACTTCCCTGGAGTCACTCAGTGGAGAGGGCTTAACAGAGAGGCTATCCATCACTCTGTCCACTTCTGTTCTCAGATATTGGATTTCTTCTATACCTATACCTGTACCTTTTTTATACCTACAACATTCTGGAGTTTCATTAATTACCATCTAAGGTATTTCTGAGAGCATATCCAGAAAAATCAAAAGGACAGCCAGATGGTGCAGTGGATTCAGCTTCAGATCTGAAATAAGAAAAACCCGAGTTTGAAACTAATGTTAGACATTACTAGTTGTGTGACCCTGATTAAGTTACTTAACCTGTTTGCCTCAGTTTGTTCATATGTAAAATGAGCTGGAGAAGGAAATGACAAATCACTCCAGTGTGTTTCAGAAAAGGTATGGGGTCACAAAGAATTGGACACAATTGAACCTATTGAACAACAACAACACAGATGCAGGACAAAGGAAAGAGAGGAGCAGAGAAACTTTTCCTGCTGCTCCTCTTTTTTTCCCCAAAAATAAGAAATGAGTGAAGTTAAAAATGAGGCAATTTGGGTCTCTCTTTTCTATAGTTCTCTAGATGAAAAGCAAGAAGTTCAAGGGATTGTCTCCCCTTCCTCTGCCTTTTATTTTGACTCTCTTTGCCTTGGATTGAAAAGACTTGTCATCCAATTCAACAACCACAGTATTTATTATATACCTGATATATGCATAATTCTGTGATGGTTACTGGCAGATTTATAAGTGAATATAAAAAAGATTTTGAATTGCTGGATCTCATGATCTATAAATCAATGCCAGGAAATATAATTCCATATGGGGTCAAATCTCTAACCATTCGGTTATTTCACACAGATAGCTCAGAAACAGGAAATATGTTTCTTTTCTTATCTTAGGTAATAAAGTGATGACTTACTTTCAGGCACAATATGACCATGATACCAATAAATACACCAGTTCTTTCATAGATGCATTTGTTATTCTCATAAATTAGAGCCTTTTTTATATATATAGGAAGTCAACTGTGTGATATTACTCACATTCACACTTATGTACGTGTGTCCCTATTTTTTCCATACTCACATAGCCACTATCTAATTCAAATTTTTATCAAGTCTAATTCAATTCCTCTAAACTGTGGTAATGAACTTCTAATGGACTTCTCAGATCCCATTGTAATTCACCATCCTCAGATGCCAAGCTAATTTTTCTAAAGGATAGATCTGGATCTGAAAATCTTCTCCCCCTATTCAGTGAACTCATAATATGGCTGCATATTACTCATGCTGTTATTTAGTTAATCAGTCATTTTGACTCTTCATGACCCAGTAGACCATGGGATTTTCTTGCGGTAGGTTAACATCTCTTTTTTTTAGCTCATTTTACAGATAAAGAGATGAAGACAAACAAAGTTAAATGAGTTGTCCAGTGTCACAGAGCTAATAACCATCTGGAGTCACATATGAACTCAGCTCTTTCTGACTCCAGACCCAGTGTTTTATCCACTGAGCCATCCAATTGTCCCTATTAACTTAAGGATCAAATATGAACTCATTAGTTTAATATCAAAAGTTCTTCATAAGAAAACTCCCCCCATCTTTCTATCCTATTTATATTTAACTACCCTCCATGCACTCTAAAATCTAACCACATTGACCTTCCTACTGTTCCTCTACTAAAAGGCTTATTAACATTTGTTGTTTAATGAGATCCTTTGGCAATTTTGTGAAACATATGGTGCCCTTCTCATAATAGTGATTAAATGTATAAAATAAGATATACAGGGTTATAAAGGAAAGCAAACATAAATAAAAAATAAAGATTTATTTTCCCCATTCAAGTTCATGAATTGCCAAAATTTTTCTATTGATGCCATAATGAATTCATGGACCTTCCCATTATCACCACTTCTTTAAAACTTCTTCTTTTAAGTCCCAACTAACATTTTATCTTCCAAAGGATGTTTTTCTGAATCTCATATGCTAGAGTTTCCCCCTCTCATATTACCTTCTATCTACTTTGCATATGTCTTGCATTTACCATGATAATATCCTCCTGTGTTCAAATTTAGAATCTTTGAAGACAAGGACTGTTATTGCTTTGTTTTTCTTTGTATGCCAACAAGGTATGTGACACACAGTGTTTAGTAAAAGTGAATTGAATGACTTAAAGAACTTGTCCATAGTTGTCTAAGCTAGCAATTGTTTGATCTGTCATGTCATACCAGGCCTTTCTGACTCCAATCAAAAATTCTATCATCTGTACCAATTTTTTTCAACTGAGACTATAACCAATATGATAGATCCTTTTCTCTTAAGATTTTTATATGAAAGGACTTTCAAGGTAACATTCAGGTATGTTATCCATTATTCTCCACCACTCACAATAAAGGTAGACAACCTCATTTCCCAGTTATTTATCTCTTGCCTTATATAGACTTTCCCAAAAGGCTTAGTGCAACTTTAATCGTTAATAAGTTTAAACTGCAGTATGATTTTGGGGATGCCATGATTACAGTAAGTAGACATCCATGTCACTAGTTATTACTGTTCTCTTGTTTTTTTTTGGGGGGGGTAATAATAGAATCTGTTTTTATAAAAAATATTTTGCATATTACTATTTCTGGTCTATCTTCTAAAATATTCCCTAATTTTTTTTTAAGATTTCATTGCACCCAGAACAGCTTTTCTTTATTTATATTTGTGTGGGTATTGCCATCCTACCAAGTTCTATCTACTTAATTGCCATTTCTGAGTCTTCAAATAAGATATTAGGAACTAAAATATTAGAATCTAAATATTGTGGTTTCAGTGTCTTTGGTGATTATAGAAATGCTGAGAAATTCATTCAGTTTCCATTTGTTTATTGGCCTTCTTTAATCCACCTCAGTTTACGGATAATCAGTTCATCTATTCTTAGGATTTTGCTTTATCCACTAGCAAATAAAGATTGGCAGAAAAAGAGGGGAATGATAAAAAAAATATTTATCAAACACATGTCAAACACTGCTCAATACTGTGGCTACAAATAGACAATTATTACTCATCAATTTCCTTAAACTATCAGGTTCACTTATTAGACCTGATATCTCCAGCCTTAATTTCTCATTGGTGTAATATTGTAGCCACCATAAAATATTCTAATTTGTGGTCCTAGGCAAGTCATTTTAATCAGGCTCAGTTCATTTATCTTTAAAATGGGGAAAATAATAGCCCCTACTTCACAGAGTTGTTTGAAGATCAAATGAGATGAAACATGTTAATATGCTATAGAACTGCTATCTGTTGTTGCTTCTGCTGCTAGTAGTTTGTTAGCCTTACTTCACATTTTATTACCAAAAATTGATTTATCTTCTATAGGATCACCAGGTCAAAAACAGTAACAAATAGTCTTTGATCCTCTTTTAGCATATATCTAATGCATTGATACTTAGTATGAACTCTGAAAATGATTGTTTTTGTTAGTATTTAAAAAAAGGTTAAAAGTATTTTGCATTCTTTCCAATGCGTCTCAGTAGAGCCAAGGAACATTACCAGATACTAAATCTATTTGATATTAAGTATTGGATAATTAGTATGCTAGTTTACCCATACTCTCTTCTTACCTTTTTACTAAAAGATAGTCTGATATCTTCTCTAAATGAAAGTTGTTGATTGGGAAGATCCAAATAATGCTGTGTCATTTTGGTTTGTCTATTTTCTACTTGCTTCAACCCTTTCAAAATTACTCTAGCATATGTTACTAATAGTTGCATAGACAGTTTTGTTAGCAGCCCCTCTGAAATAAACAGAAATAAGAAAATAAATTTTCATCCTAAAGTTGGAGACTTTCATTTAGCATTAGGGTTTCAAATTATGTGATTTTACTCCAAATGTCCATAAAATTTTTTGAAGAGAAGGCACAACTATGTCCTCCTTCAGTCCTTTTAGTCATGTCATCATGATCCAATTTGGGGTTTTCTTGACACTTAAACTAGAGTGGTTTTGTATTTCCATCTCCAGCGAATTTTAAAAATAAGAAAATGATAAAACAGGATTAAGACTTGTCCAAGGGAAGAAAGCTAATAAGTATTTGAGACTAGATGTAAATTCTATAAGATGAGTCTTCCTGAATCCAGGCCAAGTTCTCTGCCCATTATATCCACCTTCCTTCCTGTCCACATGTTTTTTTTTTTTGTTGTTGTTGTTGTTGTTGTTTGCTTATTTGTTTTAATTATCCTGCTCACACATTTTGTTCTAAAGTGAAAGTCCGCTGAATTCCACTAGCTGACATTTAGGGAATTCTACAACTTTTCCTGGCGAGCCTTGGCTACTTGATGCCCTAACATACACTCTTTGCTTTCACTGATAAAGCAGTATATATTTGATGCCACTACTTTCTCACCCTTTACCTTCTGCTAAATTCTCTTCAGTTTGACTTCTGAACTTTTCAGTGAAATGAACTTTTCTCTCTAAAGTTACCAGTGATCTCTCAACTATCAAATCTAATGCTTTTGCACCAATCCTAATTATTCTTGACCTCTCTGAAGCCTTTGACAAGACACATCACGTTTTCCTTCTGTATACTTTCTGGTTTTAGGCTTTTGTGCACTTCTCTTTCCTGAATCTCCAAACTACTAACATACCTTCTCAGCATCACTTCTTAATTTTATGTAGCATCCGCTCAATATGGGTACCCTCTAATATTCTTTCCTGGGACACTTTCTCCTTTTATATTATACTTTCTGACATAGTGATATCACTACTTGGTTTTATGGTTTCAATTTAGAATTCTAAGCAAATGATTTCCAGTTCTATCTATTTTGACCTATTCTCTCTCTTGAGCTATAGTCACATATTTCCAACTACTTCTTGGACATCTCAAACTCAGCATGTCCCAAGTAGAACTTATACTTTGTCTAAACCTTTAGAAATTCTTTATTATTTTTCAATTCCCTCAGTCACTCAACCTCAAAACTTTTGTGTCATCCTTTACTCCTTAGTCTTACCCTATATATTCATCACATTGCCAAATTTTGTTTTTCAAAACTTTACAAAATATTTTGTATACTTTAACCTCCTTTCATTTACATAGCTACAACTTTAGTTAAGGTCTTTATATTTCTATCCAAGACTACTGTTTTTGCTTTCTAACTGGATTCTTTCTTTCAAGTTTTTTCCAACTGCCAATCTGACTTCCAAATCTGATTAAAAAATATTCAATGCATCCTTTGATTTAATGCTATTTCTACTCACCAAGTCAACAAACAGACTTGATTATCTACAGATTTTATTTAAGCTCAAAGTGGTGAATCACTATAGGAAAAGTTATATCTTAGAGCATCACTTTCAGCAACCTTGAATTGAATGTTAATATATAAATAGGATAGAAAATGGAATTTTACTGAAAGCAAAATGGTAAGAGAAGAGGATACATGTCTGGAAACAAATAACAGAAGGGAGAATATAAGGACACCTGCCAGCTGGTCAAAACAAGAACTATGGCTTCATTCCCAGGCTTGATATTTTGTAGGTTATGTGATCTTTGAGTTTCCAGGAACAATGTTTAGAGCCATAACATAAGAGACTGGAGCAATGTTTTCTTTTTATCATAATGGTGGCAAGAAATAGAAGACAGAGTTTTCTTTCCATTATAATATTTCTGTTATCATAGTGGCAGCAAAAAAAAAATCTGAGCCAGAAATTTTTTGTCATAAATAAACCCTCCATTCATCAACCAAATTGATTTCTAATCCTGCCACAACTTTCTTAATAAAATATTTTGGCTCCCTATATTTTCAGGAACAAATATTAAGTTTTCTGTTTGAAATTTTAAGTACTTTATAACCTAGCTCCTTTTTCCTTTTCCATTATTTTTTTCACTTTACTCTCTCTACACTTTGCTCCCTTTATAAATATTCCATTTACAATACAAACAAAATAGCCTACTTCCAGTTCTTCAAATATTTCATAGAATCTCTACTCTCTGAGTCTTTATGCTGGTTATCTCCCTGCCCAGAATTCTCACTTTTGACTCTTAGTTTCTTTGACTTTTTTCAAAAATCAATTAAAATGTTACCTTCTAAAGTAGACTATTAAACCTCTGTCTTCAGCCCCAACTAGCTACTAACACTTTCCCCTCTCAGATTACTCCCCATCTATTTTATGTGTATCTTGTATGTTCTTGTTCATCCTTTGTTTTTGATGTCCAGTCATGTCACCTGATAATGACTTTGACAAAAATTGGACTTAAATGAGGCATTGTGTAAAATTCTCAGCTTCATTTTCTGTTTCAGGCCCATCAAAGTACAAAGACAGGACAAAATTCACCTGTCCCTAATTATTGATAGATGACCCTTAAAAGGTACATTCCATAATGACAGGTGCTACATTTTTTTACTTTTTTTGTATTACCAATGCTTTGCAAAAATGCTTTATATGGTAAATTTTTAATAAATTCTTGCTGGCTGATTGACTAAACTATCATCTAAAAATCCCCTAAATAGGTCATGCACAGTCTCACCTTTATTTATGCTGCTTCCTCTTCTTCAGATGTTCTCTCCTTACACCTAGCAATCTAAAATTATTCCTACTGCAAACTCAGCACAAGTCTAATCATTTCCTTAAAGTTTCCCTAATTACCTTGGTTTATAGTTTATCCTCCAGAACTCCAAGTATCTTGGTCATAATCAATATTACAAATTTTAATACTAAATTGTTCTCTGATCATTTGATCATGAAGAAGACATAATGTTCATTTTAATGCTTTCAGTTAAGATAGGTAAGGTAGGTTCAGTTCATCAGAATGTAAAATCTTGGAGAGGTTAGGATTGAATTGTAGTTAGACAAAAAACTAAACCATAGATTAGATAAGTGATAGAAATGGATCTAGTTCATACTTGAGAAAGTAGGGAATACTGTTCATAATTTCAAGTTACTACTATTATTTGATGACCAATAGTCTCTTAATGACTTTTTATGCTTTGAAATAAAAATGTCACATTATCAGAAAATGTAAAATTGTAGTAGACACATAGATAACTGAAAGTAGGATGGTGCCAATAACTAAACTATAATATATAATCAAGAATAAATTTCATATTAAAAGAGACAAAAATATTTAGGATATTTATGACTATACAATGAAAGAGTATAGTCACATAGTGAGTGAGGGTAAAAAGTTGAAGATGCCTATGAATAACATTATCATTCATATTAAATGTTTATGTTTTAAATTATAGATATATGTAAATATTTTATTAAATGAAATATTTAAAAAGTATCAGGAGAAGGCCTACAGTCTTTAAAGGAGACCTAAATATCCATCTGAATGTAAATTTCGTGAAGCAGAAACTGTTTCATTTTGCTGGTGGTGATAATGCTTTTTGTTTGTTTTTAAATACCTAAGACTTAGGTGGCATAAGGGATGAATTTGAAATCAGGAAGTCTCTACTTGATGAGTTCAAATCCAACCTCAGACACTTTCTAGCTTTATGACCCTAGGCTAATCACATAGTCTCTGTCTACCTCAATTTCTCAAATGAAATGCAAAGAATAATAGCAGTTATCTTTCAAGATTGTTCTGAACATCAAATAACATATTTTAAAAATGCCTAACACTGTGCATTTCATGTAGTATGCACTTAATGAATGATTATTCTCTCCCTGTCCTCCTTCTCTTCCCACTATACTTAATAGACAGTAGTCAACAAATTGATTAAAGGATGAATTGTTCTTCCATACTGAAATTGTGAAAAGACAAATAACATATAGTTCAAGATGGCATAGAATAGTAAAATATTACACTGGTCAAGGCATTCCAGTTAAAAAACAACTCAGTAGGTAATTAAATTGGTTGTTACTTTACAAACAGAAAGCATACCCTTGAGTGAATGAGACAAAACATGTACAAATTTGATGTGAGGAGCAGAAAATGATTTATTTAAATGATATTTTCCTGAGAATGGTAGATTTGGATGAATTATTTCAGTGGAAACTCTGGGAGTAAAAGGAGAAAAACTGAAATAAAATGTGAAAAAAAAGAAGGGAAAATGTGAGGAGAGTCCTTCTGTAATTGAAAGACTGAGAGATTTATAGCCAAAGAATCCGGGTTCTGATCTTGACTCTGTTAATTACTATTTGTCTGACTTTGGATCAAACATTTTGCATGTTCTGGCTTCATTTCCTTACCTGGAAGATGAAAGGGTTGGACTAGGGATATTTAATGTTCTTTTCAGCTTGAAATTACATTATCCTATAAGGGTTTTTCAGAGTTCATTTACATAGCTCTGCTAAAGGTCACAACTAAAGCTGGACTTTAGGATAATAAGAACTAACCAAGTATTAAATCTTTATGACCTTGATCTTTAAGCCTTGATTTCTGCATCTGCATAATGAGTCTAATTATATCATGTCCCTTCCAAGAAAGCTATGAGGACAAAGGCAAGGCTATAGAGGAAAGTGTCCTGAACTACTACTCTGTTGCTGTGGAAATTCAAAGTATTGTTAATGAGTAAATTTGTCTCATTTCTTTGTGTCCCAGATGATATCGATAGTAAAAGAACAGATGCTAAGTAAGAAATTTGCTATGCATATTCATTTGTCACTGACACTGAATTTTCCCCTAGAGTTCAACAAAATTTCTATGAAAAGTCTCAATGGTATAGGAAAATCAAAGAGTCTTTAAATTTATTAAATTTTATCAAATTTGTTTATAACAAATATGTTCATATTTTGTTATATTTGTTTAGGGACCTGCTTTCCATTTTCTAAAGTTAACAACCAATTTAATTGTCTGCTAAGTTATTGCTTCATAGGGTCTTTAAAAGTGTATCCCTTGACCAATGTAGTTTTTAACTATTCTGTGTCATTTTGCAGTATGTGCCTTTTATACATCTTTCTACAAAATCTCTATAGAAGAAAAAGTAATCTCTAAGACAATCATTATAACTTTATTAAGTAACTACTCAGGGTTAGACACAGTGAGAGGAAGGGAAGGGAAGGGAACAAGCATGAATGGAAGATATTTTAGATATCATCCAACCCACTCATTTTCTTAAAAAAATTATTTATGTAATATTTATTTCCCCCAATTACATGTAAAACATTTTTAACATTTGATTTTTTTAAAAATTCTGAGTTCCAAGTTCTCTCCCTCTCCCTTCACCAGCCTCCTTGAAACAGTAAAAAATTTGATAGAGATTATACATGTGCAGTCATGCAAAACATTTCCATATTAATTGTGGAGAAACTTAAGACCAAAACAAGCAAAAATAAAGAATTTCTTTAAAAAAAAAAAGTGTGCTTCCATCTGCCTTCAGATTCTATCAATTCTGTCTTTGGAGATGGATGGCATTTTTACCACAAATCTTTCTAATTATTTGGGATGATTATACTGTTGAGAAGAGCCAAGTCATTCACAACTGATCATTACTCAATATTGCAGTTACTGTATACTTCTGGTTCTACTGATTTTATTTTGCAACAGTTCATACATGTTTCCACATTTTTTCTGAGAGCATCCTACTTGTCACTTCTTAAAGAACAATTATATTCCATAACCATCATATATCATAACTTTTTTGCCATCACTAGAGTTCTTTTTTTAAACTTATGTTTGGGTGTGCATTTGTGTGTGTGTGTGTAGGGGCAAAGGGAGAGAAAGTAAGAGTATGTGTATCTAGTTGTAGTACTGCTTGATCAAAGAAAATGTATGTATGTATATACGGTTTTATGTCGTTGGGGCATAGGTCCAAATTACTCTACAGAATGTTTGAATCAGTTTACAACTTTACCAACAGTGTAATAACATTTCAATTTTTCCACTTCCTCTCCAATATTTATTATTTTCCTCTTTGGTTATATTAGCTAATCTGATAGATGTGAAATGATACTTTTAGAGCAGAGCCAAGACATTGGAGAGCAAACATGACTCTCTATAACCTCCTCGATCCTTCTCTCATACCAACAGAAGATTAAGCCTCTAAACTGATTTTAAAGTAAAAAAAAATCCACAAATGTTTGGAGTACAACACATTTCTAGAAGAAGATACCTTGGAAGAATTTCAGAACAGATCTATTTCAACTGGACAGGGGGACAGTCTGCAGAACCCAAACCACAGCATAGGGAGACCAGGGCAAGAAGCTGGAGCAGAGAGTCGGAGCATTGTAGCTTCCACATACCTAAGACTATTCTGTGAACCTCTTAGGCCACTCTGTCCTGGTTGCAAGCAGGTGGTTTGGCAGATTTGCCATTTGTAAAAGACAAATTGTAAACCATTGAGCCCTGGAAGAAAGCTGGACCTAGCCACATTAAAGCAGCTGTCACTCCTTTGCGTTAAACACACTTCAAGCCTTAAAAAAAATGAATAAAAAACAAAAAAAAAGCTTTTATGGAGAGAGAAAAGAATAGACTTCAAATCCTAAGGTTCCTAAAGGAAATCCAGAAGAAGCCCCAAAGAGAGACATGACCTGGTCCCCATTTCACAAGACTTTCTTTGAAGATTGCATAAAGGATCTTAGAAGAGACTTGAGAAGAAAAATGGGGAAATTAAATGAGATCTTTGCAAGAAGAAATGAAAAAATGGAAAAAGAATGCAATGAATGAAAAAAAAAATAA
This sequence comes from Sarcophilus harrisii, assembly GCF_902635505.1. Classification (NCBI taxonomy): domain Eukaryota; kingdom Metazoa; phylum Chordata; class Mammalia; order Dasyuromorphia; family Dasyuridae; genus Sarcophilus; species Sarcophilus harrisii. The sequence continues at coordinate 395,785,473 of NC_045427.1, forward strand.
TTGGCCAGTTGCAAAAGGAGCTAAAAAAGATAATTGAAGAAAATATTACACTAAAAATTAAAATTAAACAAATGGAAGTGAATGATTCATTAAGACTTCAAGAATCAGTCAAACAAAAACAAAAAAAAATGAAAAAATAGAAGAAAATATGAAATATCTCCTAGGGAAAACAACTGACCTGGAAAATAGATCTAGGAGAGACAATGTAAGGATTATTGGGCTTCCTGAAAGCCATGATGAAAAAAAGAGCCTAGACATTATCTGCCCTGATATTTTAGAATCAAAAGGTAAAATAACCATTGAAAGAATTCACCAATCATCTCTTCAATGAGACCACAAAATTAAATCCCCAAGGCATATCATGGCTAAATTACAAAACTATCCTACTAGAGTTGTTTTAATTTTCATGTCTCTAATCAATACTGATTAAGAGCATTTTGTGTATGACTATAGATAACTTTGGTTACTTTGTCTGAAATCCTTCATTTTCTAGAAGAAGAAATTGAGTTGTTTAACGATGAAGGAATTGTGGCAAATTGGATAGGCTAAAGGAACCTAAAATCAAGAGGGCATGCTAGTCCTGGTTCTGCTGCTTATTAGAAATATAACATACATATACATTAGATACATAACCATGGAAAAGTATAAATTTATCTAAGTTGCAGCTTCCTCATATGTAAAAAGATAACATCTCCCAGACAGCTTTTTCAAGTGTAAAAATGGGGATTATAATAGCTATCATATTTCCCTGATAGGATTCTTGTGAAACTAAAGTAAATCATGTATTTAAATGATCTGTCAAAATATAGTACAGTCGAGCTATAAGCTATAGTGGCATTGCTCAAGGTAAAATAGATACGTAAATAGCAAAATGAGAGTTTTGATTAGGGACTGGTTTTAACTTCAATGTTCTGTTCACTAATTACCATGAAGACCTTTTGACCTTGTCCACAGTAGAAATGATAATGAGATAATGTTTTAAGGAGGGGAAAGAATGAAAACTAAGACTTTTAGAATAGTTGGAAGGCAAATAACATTTTGGGAATAGAGGATAATGATCATAGAATATAGAGGATGGAAAAGGTAGGAGATATTTACAGTATGGTAATTAGTCCAGTTTCAGTTGAGTATAAAGTATGTGAAGAGGAAGATGCTAGATGAGCATGGAAAGATGAGTTAATGTAGTAGGGGTTCCTACCTTGGGTTTAGTGAACTTAAAAAAAAAAAAAAACTTTAATATAATTGGATTCTTTTATCGTCATATGAATTTTATTTTATACTTCATTATTCCTCATTCCAAAGAAGTCCATAGGCTTAAACAAACAAGTAAACAAACAAAAAGCAAGTAAATAAAGTCAAGAATGTCTGTTCTGGAGACCTTTGGCTAGAAAGCTGTAGTATAGAGAATGTGGTACCATTATAGATTTTATAGTTGAAGAATACAATGATCAGAGATTTCATTAAAAGAGAGAGGTGGGGAGACATCTTGTAGTTGAACATACTAGCTAGAATATATTACTACTTTATTGTTTTTTGTACTAGCAAAACCCAAATCTCACAGTATATTTTTATTATTCATTTCTATAATAATAGTGTGACTGGAATACTAATTATATTACATACCACCTAATGATTTTAAATTTAAAGTTAGAAGGAAACTGTGATATCCTATAGTCCAATTACTTACCTTCCTCCTTTTCTCCTTCCCCATGCCTAAGAAGATTTAAACTAAATTGAAATTATTTGCTCAAAGTGATCCAGCTAATGAATTGAAGAGCCAAAATTAAAACCCAAGTCATCTAATTTTAACCCTTGCTATCACCCCATTCTTTGCTTTGGTTGATAGTCTCCATGACAGGCAAAGTAATAATAATAACCTGTGTATATCTATCTCTGAATTTAACTAAGTTGATTCTTGGATAAAAAGAATATCTTTGTTGCCAGGACCATACTCAATAGTCTTTCCAACTTGATAAAGAGCCAATTTGACTTTCCTTCAGTTGGTATAATTTTTAAGAGTCAATGATTCCATACCACAATCCTACAATTTCAGAATTGTACTATATCAATTATAAGAATAATACATAACCATCATATAATATCATGATATTTATATAGCATTCATGTAACTTTTTTTAAAGATTAGACTCTTTGTGATATGAAGTATCCAGGTATATTGGAGAAAGAAGAAGGGGCATTTTCTCTTTCTTTTGACTTGTAGGTCCCAATCAGGTTATCTGGAAAACTGTAGGTATGGTATTTCTCTCCCAACTGAAACTGACTCTCGATAGCAACTATTCAGTTTTCATTGTTACAAATATAGAATAATTTTACTAAAAGAAGGAAATTCAGACTGACTCCTTAAATAGCAGTCATTGATCTCAAAATATATAAGTACCATTGTCATTTACTGTCCATGTATGCATCCCCTGTCACCAAGTGTTACTTGAGTCTGCTTTATCTTGAAAAAAGTGGAATTTCTCTCTTCATGTTAATCTTTAGCTTCCTATTATTATCTCATAACTCACTTACAAAACTACCTGATCCACTACTTTCTCAAGAGAGATTCATATAAATTTGAATCTTTGAAGTTCTTCAACATTTAAATCCCATTTTCATAGTGCAAAATAAAGGGGAAAACCTCCAGAGTTCTGTTCTTTTCCAGTTGTCATGGTTCCTTCTCTATGACTTTCCTTTCCATTCCATTCAATTTAATTCAGCATATATTTTATTAAGTCTCTGCTGATTTGTGTAAGATACTATACTAAACTCTGAGGGTACAATGACAAGAACAAAAACATTCCTACTCTCAGAGAACTTCTATTTCATCTATGCACTTTTGTTTTGGAGTTTCTACCATTTAAAGTATGCAGCCTTTACCATGCATGCATACCTTCATGATTTTTGAGAGAAGGATGAGATAATAATGCTAGCATTAAATATTATAATTGTATGTGCAAATAAAGAAAATACTATTTGCAAATTAAGATATTACACATAATGATCACATTGGTTTTTTTCTTACATAATGTACAATATATAATATGTTGTCCAGTTTTGATGCATTATAAATCTATATTATTTACAGGTATTCTATCAATCCCTTATCATCCTCTCTAGAATGCAGAATGCAACCTTAAACTTGTTGAAATCTACGTGCTACAAGGCTCATCCCTCACACCCCAGGACATCACATATTAAACTAATAATTAACTATCTAAAACAAATAATCCTGCCAAATATTTTTGAAAGATCTGCCTCAGTTTCCTATTCCTGAGTTGTGTTTTGTTGTTCTGTTTTTTTTTAGGAACATGGAAATCTTTGCCTAGCAGACTTTCTTCCTCCATGAAAGTCTAAGACATATCTAGTCTTTCTGTGACATTTGAGACATGAGAAGGCACCACATATGACCTCTATCTATCTACAGTTTTCAGTACAGATATAGAAGCTATGAAAAAGGTGATTTTGATGAGATTATCATTGTTGGCCCTGCCAATCCAGCCCAAATCTGGCTCCAAACCAGAGTTCCAAATATTTAATCATAATTCATATATATATATATATATATATATATATATATATATACATATATATATAGCAAATATTGTAATATATAATAGAACAATAATAGTTCACTAGAACAATGAGTAGGCCAGCACATCGTGTAAGCACATTTCTAGGTTACCACAAAATGGTAACCACAATACATAACACAGAAATCAACCAATGAGAAAGTAGAATCAACAAAATGCTGAACAGGACATTGGACTTCAAATCTCAATAAACCTTTCCCCTGATATGGCACCTATACAGTTTCCCTTCTTTGCTGTCATTGGGTAGACCTATGCTGTTAAAATATCAGTACCATCCACTAATATCTCCATAAATAGGCTTTTCTATATATATTCTAGATAATCATATGTGTAATTTAATCAAGGCTTTAGAAACTTCTTTTGTTAGCAAACTTCTCCTTTAATCTCAACATTTACATATTTTGTGATAGAATCAGCATCATTTACTCTATAAAAATCTTTGTCTTGCTTTTCTGGGCTGCTGACTTCTTTAGGGAGCTTGGTCCACCCACTAAGTGTGTAAATCTCATCAAGATGCCTTTTCTTACATTTGAGCCTGAATTATTTCAGATGTGACAATATGCCACATACTTGATATCTCAAAAATCTCTATGTCTATGGATTTAGTTTCTTTATTATTTTAAAATATCATCTCCCTTCACACAGCTGTAGCCTTAGTGGCTTTCCACATTCCGTGGTAAAGAACTCAGATTTATCCTGTGTTCAGCAGTCCATATACACTTTGAATTTCCTTTGCAAAGAGCTGGTTGGTTGCAGTGTACAGATAGAAACAGTTAACTAATCATTAAACATTTATTAAACACTTACAATATCCTAGATACTGTGCTGAGATTTTCATTGGGTCCAGTCCTTCTGTAGTCATTTGCTTTGTGAACCAAGTATTTCCATTCTAGATTGCTAATAAAGACTTTTTTGGCTTTTTAGTATCTTGGTTACTTCCTGATGCTAATCCATAGACTGGTAGTCTTAGTATCTTAACTACTTACTACAATATGGTTATCCATTACTAAGATATTTTGTGTTTTCAAATTACAACACTAATCCAGTAACAGAAATCCATCTCATGGCTGGAATTACTGGCAATGAACCAGATCTCATTAATGCCATTTGTTCTTCTTGGTGTTCTTCCATCTTGAAGCTATAACTAGGTAGTTTCCCTCAAATTCATAGTCTCATGTCATACTTTCTGTGGATCCTTATATTTCTATTCTCCAGCATTCCAAAGCATAGATCAAAGATTAAACAATGTATTTGCATAGATGTGGAAAATAGTACAAATGTTGTGACATTCTTCTGGCTGTTATTCCTTTTAGATATTATGCATGTGTTCTCTTTTTTCCATTATTATATTCTAATTCCTCTTAAACCTGTAACAGTGGTTTGGCTTCTTATGAAGTAACCACAAAGTTTTAGTAATAACCTTGCCTTTTGTCCAATAACACCCAGTAAAGAGACTTAAACACACAATCACTCCTTTTCTTCTGGGTATGGAAGATTGGCTCAAGCTATATTCAGTTTAATTTATCGAACTTTTTAAATAACATACTCTGTGCAAAGGCCTCTGCTAGATACTTAAAAAACAGTAATATTATAAGAAAAACAAAAAAACAACAACAGCAACAACAAAAAAATAACAGTCCCTTACATTTAAAGAGTTTACATTATGTAGAACAAATTAGAGATAGTTTATTTTTACTATTGGTAAATTTTCTAAAGAAGTTTGAGACTTGTTCCCATTTTTTGCTTTATAAAAATATAGAAGCCTCATTTTCTTCCCCACTTCTGTATTGATCACCCTATTCTTTGCATGTGAGATCTTTGGGAAACGACATTTGCATCCATTTACCTTTTTGATCTATGGTATACATTATCTCATAGTAAGCAAGGGCAGCTAACTATCCATCTCTGGTTGATAGCATCCAATTTGTCACTTGGATAATATGTAGGTCATTTGGTTGTTGTCCAAATATATCTGGAATTGTATTCAGTATGTAAAGTCTCCAAATCTTTCAGGGATAACTCATTTAATGGCAAAGATTCACAATTTGCCAATAGGATAATGAGTAGTACATCTGGCAAATCAAAAAGGCTTGTGTAGGCTAACATATAGCTGGTGCAAAATAACTCCCATGACATCCACATTGGCACCTGTATGTAACAAAAAAAAAAGCTTTGGATCAGCAAAAGCCAAAACTAGTATGTGTATGTGTAAGGAGGCTACTTATGTTCTTTAAATATTGCTCACATTTTTCATTCTAGCATTTTCCAAAGACTGCCAAAGGATTGAGTTCAGCTTGCTGCTTTTGTTTAAGGCATTATTTCCCAAATGGCAAAGCACAAGGAATAAGGAAGGGTAGATGTGACCTGGGGACGGGAATAGAAATAATACCTATAATTACTAGATATTTTCAAGTAGAATTCTTGCCTAAATGCCTCTACTTTTCATTGAAGCTCAAATTCAAATTGATAATCACATGAAAAATTAATCCAGTTTGTAGGAGAGGAGGGAGGCTGTGCAACAGAAGATGGCAGCACTATTTTCAAGCCACAAGTTTATTTAGAAGAATCATTGAAGCTCTTTTGCCTTTGGCTTTTCTTTGTTAGGTTTCAAACAAGGCTTATAGGCACTTGTCTAGACTTACAACACTTAGGATAAGGCTCAGACCTATGAGAGTAATTACTGGCCCCTTTCTTTTGTATGAATGGAATGCTTTGGGTACTAGATTCTTTAGGATCAAAGGCCATTCCTCCACCAGACCCTTCTCTAAGGTGGAAGCCTCCTTCCTTCTACAACACAAGCATTAAGGCTTTAGACACTCTCCTGCCTTCCTCATGCATGTTCATGATACATATAAAGCCTCAGACCTAGTCTACTCATTCCATTTTGGGTAATTGCAAGTCTGAAGATGAGACCCAAAGCAGCCAAAGGTGCCAAAAGTCTAATGCCCTACTTGAACCCTAATTTGAAGGCAGGCTGACAATACTCCCTCAACCTAGGTTCCTTGATTCATCATGCTATTATCCCATAAATTTAAAAATTAGAAAATTTGTCTCTTACTATCATGTTTTTTCTTTCTCCTTTTGGAGGAAATGCAATACCTTAGAAAGAATATTGGATTTGAAGTCAGACTGCAAAGGTTAGTGCTAGGATTCAACTCTACATCTTACTTCTTGTGTAACATTGAGCAAGTTACTAAAATCATTCTGGGTCTTAGCTTTTGTTCTGTAAAATTAGATGGTTGGGCCATATTACCTTTAACTTCTTTTTTATTTCTAAATCCTTAATAATATCATTCTATTAAGCACAAATATTATTGATTTTATACAGTATTTACATCATGTCTAAAATATATTCTACTAGTATGAAAATACAAAAAAATTTCTTATTTTCATTTCAAGAAAATATTAGCTAAAATTATCTGCATTATTGTTAACATCATGATTTTTGGAGTCTTCCCTCTTATTCTTTGGTTGCCACAGGTCCTGTTCACTATTTCTCCATTGCTATCTTCTTCAGTTTCAAATAGTCACCAGTCCCTGCCCCACCCCCATCACAATCTCTCCTGGAAAGTCTAGTATTCATTTTGAAAAGAGATAGAGAGCAATAAATGGTCCCATTAGCAGATTGGTTCAATGACAGTGTGCTATATTAGGAAGGGCACTGGCTCTTTCATCAGCAGACCAGAGCTCCTGGGCAAGTCACTGGACTTTATCAAGTCTCAATTTTCTCAACTGAGGTATTATTTTTTATCTTTCAAGTCTAAAACTATTGTTGTTCAGCAGTGTTTGACTCTTAGTGGTATTTTTCTTAACAAAGATACTGGAATGATTTATCACTGCTTTCTTCAGTTCATTTTATAGATGAAGAAACAAAACAAATAGGGTTAAAAGACTTATCCAGGATCACATAGCTAATATCTGAAACTAGATTTGAATTCAGGAGAATGTATCTTGACTCTAAACTCAGCACTTTATCCACTGCTTCACCCAGCTGCCCATATTTAAAAGACTTATCATTTGAAAATAACAATGTGTCATTTTATTCACATTTTCTACCACATCTTTTCCTATATATATTCAGTATCATTATGTTAGTATTGGCATGAATTTTATTTGCTTACACTAATATAAATCCTTAATACAAATCTCCACAATTTCCCTAGTTTCTATGGGAGTATCAAAGGAAAGAGGAATACTTGGCAGAACTCTATGCCCTCCTCCAATATATTTTAGATGAGATAAGAAAAATGAACAATTAAGAATGCTAGATTTGGAGTAAGAAGACCTAATTTCAAATATTCCCATTCTATTACTTGAGAAACAAAGATATCCCTGTAAGTTTATTTTTTTTACATTTTATTATGAAATTAACAATTAATAAACACATATTTCAGTATACAGAAATCACAAAAAAAGGATTGTATATGAAACTATTTCTATTACGTAGACCATCGGAGGGTATTTCTGTTTTTGTTTTGATTAAGTATATATTAATCAAATATATTTGATTAAGTTGGTAACAAAATTATTCTATTTTTTGTTTCCTAATATGTTCACAGATTTAGAGCTGCCAGAGAATTGAGAGTCCATGTACTGCTATCCTTATATTATATAGATGAGAAAACGAAATTCTAGGGAGATCAGGTGACTTGTCCAAGGTCTCTCAGACATAATGCCATAGGTAGAAGAAGATCTTTTGTGTCCAAAGCTAGTATTCTTTTCACCTTGACTATCTCTTTTTTTTCTTTTTTATTTAATAGCATTTTATTTACAGGTTATATGCATGGGTAACTTTACAGCATTAACAATTGCCAAACCTCTTGTTCCAATTTTTCACCTCTTACCCCCCACCTCCTCCCCCAGATGGCAGGATGACCAGTAGATGTTAAATACATTAAAATATAAATTAGATACACAATAAATATACATGACCAAAACGTTATTTTGCTGTACAAAAAGTATCAGACTCTGAAATATTGTACAATTAGCTTGTGAAGGAAATCAAAAATGCAGGTGGGCATAAATATAGGGATTGGGAATTCAATGTAATGGTTTTTAGTCATCTCCCAGAGTTCTTTTTCTGGGCATAGCTAGTTCAGTTCATTACTGCTCCATTAGAAATGATTTGGTTGATCTCGTTGCTGAGGATGGCCTGGTCCATCAGAACTGGTCATCATATAGTATTGTTGTTGAAGTATATAATGATCTCCTGGTCCTGCTCATTTCACTCAGCATCAGTTCGTGTAAGTCTCTCCAGGCCTTTCTGAAATCATCCTGTTGGTCATTTCTTACAGAACAGTAATATTCCATAATATTCATATACCACAATTTATTCAGCCATTCTCCAACTGATGGACATCCATTCAATTTCCAGTTTCTAGCCACTACAAAAAGGGCTGCCACAAACATCCGTGCACATACAGGTCCCTTTCCCTTCTTTATAATCTTTGTGGGATATAAGCCCAGTAGTAACACTACTGGATCAAAGGGTATGCACAGTTTGATAACTTTTTGAGCATAGTTCCAAACTACTCTCCAAAATGGTTGGATTCATTTACAACTCCACCAATAATGCATCAATGTCCCAGTTTTCCCACATCCCCTCCAACAATCATCATTATTTTTTCCTGTCATCTTAGCCAATCTGACAGGTATGTAGTGGTATCTTAGAGTTGTCTTAATTTGCATTTCTCTGATTAATAATGACTTGGAGCATCTTTTCATATGACTAGAAATAGTTTCAATTTCTTCATCTGAGAATTGTCTGTTCATATCCTTTGACCATTTTTCAATTGGAGAACGGCTTGATTTTTTTATAAATTAGAGTTAATTCTCTATATATTTTGGAAATGAGGCCTTTATAAGAACCTTTGAGTGTAAAAATATTTTCCCAGTTTATTGTTTCCCTTCTAATCTTATCTGCATTAGTTTTGTCTGTACAAAAACTTTTCAGTTTGGTATAATTGAAATTTTCTATTTTGTGATCAGTAATGATCTCTAGTTCTGCTTTTGTCATAAAACCTTGACTATCTCTTTAATTCATTTTCTTTTCTCTTTTTGTTTGTTTTATAAATATTTTTGATGTTCATTTCTTTCTTTTTTTAAAATTTCTATTCCCTCCCTTTGTCCCTAGTAACTCCTACAAAAAAGTCCTCTCTTATAACAAATTGTTAAGGAAAACAAATTTTAAAAATGGCTACAACTGAAAAGGTATGTGCTATTCTGTACCCCTGTACTATTAGCTATCAGCCAAGACATGGTAAACATACATAATTATCTGTAATAAATACTTTAACCAGAGTTCTTTAGTTTTTCAAAGTAGTTCTTTTACATGACTCCCTCATTTGTATTTAGTCTTCCTTTCCTTTATGGCTGTAACAAAATTGAATGCGTATAAAACTATTAAATATAACCCAAAGACTTCACTAAATTTTATTCCCGTCTCAAATTAGATTAACGTTTTTTTGTTTGTTTTCAAACCTGGTTATAAATCTCAAGGATAATTAAAAATCATTTTGTTGTCTGAGCTCTATAACAAGATAAAGTATTTCTGTCATGTTTTGGTTCCTAATGGTTATACTTAAATAGAGAGACATGTGCCATATTATTGATTTTAAGAATGTTTTAAAATGTATTTATATATTATCCTTTTTATATTCCAAAGATTAGAAATTTGGCATACTTCTCTCATGTCCTTATTCTAACCTTTACAACTGGGAGAAGTTGACTTGAGCTATTATGAAGGTTACATCTTATGAAGAGTCACAGTCTTTTCCTTTAAGACTTAGAGATTTTATAGTTTAAATTTAAAGACCTCTGTTTATCTTATTGCTTAATCTCTTTTTCAGTGATTAAAGGAATTTTACCAAGTTTGGGGTAATATTAAACCATTTTTATTCAACTAATTTTAATAAGGGAAAGTAATTCTTTATATCAATAGGAAATGGAAAAAAATGACAATATAAGCAAAGCAACCACAAACAGGCCATTCCATTTTTTCATTCTTTCCATCCCAGTTCATTGTCAGCCTACATCACATATCCAATGATATATAAACTAATGGACTTATCCAATATGATGCTCTTTTAATGGAAGAACATAATTATCATTTTGATCTATATTAACTTTCTATTTTGAATAAACATATTTTAAATTAATTCCTTTGAATATACTGTTCTGATGTATTATGCAAGCAGTAAAATATAATCTACAACTGAGACTCTAAGAGACCTTGTCCACCAATAAAAAATATTTCTTTTATTTGTACTTTTTGAAGGATTTCCTACCTTACAATAAAAAACCCTTTTGTGAAATGTCTATTTTATGTCAATTTGAATAAACACAGTAATAAAATATCACATAATCGTTATGTGAAAATCTCAGTTTCTTAGTTGACTTTGGTGGCAGGAACTTTCTTTTTTTGTATTTTTAGTATCTGTGCCTGTAGTATTTGCAGGAGCAATTTCCAGACCACATATCCATGGGTGTTACTTCCTAGGATGATATTTGAGATTCTCAAGGCTCTGGTTTCAGGATTCTGAATGATCCTTATTAGGGTATAAGAGGAAATAGTGATCAAGGTGATGGTTGGATTTGAATTGTCCAGTACATGCTCTCTTTCAGGGTGTCCTGCTACAACAGGTTTGTATTTACCTGTTTGCTTGGTAGTTTGTAGGAATATCTGACCTCCTCTTCACAGGAATTGAATCCCTGGATGATGGCTATAAGCATTGATATTGATTGTCAAGAGAACATAGAATAATGTGTCACTATTGTCACATCTGCTATTGATATATGGTTTTATGATATTATGAAAGTTACCTTGTTTGAGAAAGATCCTTGAAAGATCCATTTTCATTTTGTTCTACTACATCATATTATTTAGTAACAAGCCATAGACATAGTGACATCTTATTAATTTCTCTAAACATCTCATTTAGTTGTGTCATTTTGAAAGTGTAATCTGCTGTAGGAAAATTATGTTTCCAAAAATCTCTCTCTGTCTCTCTCTGTCTCTCTGTCTCTGTCTCTCTCTCTCTCTGCCTCTCTGTCTCTCTGTCTCTCTCTCTGTCTCTCTCTGTCTCTGTCTCTCTCTCTCTCTCTCTCTATATATATATATATATATACATATATATATATGTATATATATATATATATATATATATATATATATCTTTTGTTCTTTGAACGACCTAGGTTTTTCTCTGCCCCCTAACCATGAGAATTTTCAAAACAAGTTATTGTATTCTTTCTAATTTAATCTACAAATGTTTTGGGGATGATCTGGCTTAGCTGAGTTCAGTATTCTTCCATATTGTCTTAAAATATTTTGGATCATGTCCCCAAGTTTTGCTTATGGTTTGACTCAGTGATTCCACTACTTGGCCTTCACCCCTGTTAGAGTTAAGCTCCTTGAGGGCAGAGAGTTTCTTTTTTAAAAATTATTTATTTACTTTAGTAATATCTACTTTAGTAAATAAAGTAAATAAATATTTACTTTAGTAAATAAATAAATTTACTTACTAAATTTATTTACTTTAGTAAATTTACTTTAGGAAATAAATTAAATAAATATTTACTTTAGTAAATAAATACATTTTTAAAAAAACACTCTCTTTCCTCAAGGAGTTTAAAAATTTAGTAAAATAAATAAATATGTTTTTTTAATAATTATAACTTTTTTATTGACAGAGCCCATGCTTGGGTTATGTTTTACAACATTATCCCTTGCACTCACTTCTGTTCCGACTTTTCCCCTTCCTCCCTCCACCCTCTCCCCGAGATGGCAAGCAGTCCTATACATGCTAAATATGTCACAGTATATCCTAGATACAATATATGTGTGCAGAACCAAACAGTTCTCTTGTTGAACAAGAAGAATTGGATTCAGAAGGTAAAAATAACCCAGGAAGAAAAACAAAAATGCAAACAGTTTACATTCATTTCCCAGTGTTCTTTCTTTGGGTGTAGCTGCTTCTGTCCATTGTTGATCAATTGAAACTGAGTTAGATCTTCTCTTTGTCAAAGAAATCCACTTCCATCAGTATACATCCTCATACAGTATCATTGTTGAAGTGTATAATGATCTCCTGGTTCTGCTCATTTCACTTAGCATCAGTTCATGTAAGTGTCTCCAAGCCTCTCTGAATTCATCTTGCTGGTCATTTCTTAAAGAACAATAATATTCCATAACATTCATATACAATTTACTCAGCCATTCTCTAGTTCATGAGCATCCACTTAGTTTCCAGTTTCTGGCCACTACAAACAGGGCTGCCAAAAACATTTTGGCACATACAGGTCCCTTTCCCTTCTTTAAAATCTCTTTGGGATATAAGCCCAGGAGAAACACTGCTGAATCAAAAGGTATGCACAGTTTGATAACTTTTTGGGCATAGTTCCAAATTGCTCTCCACAATGGTTGGATTCATTTACAATTCCACTAACAATACATCAGTGTCCCAGTTTTCCCACATCCCCTCCAACATTCATCATCATTTTTTCCTGTCATCTTAGCCAATCAGACATGTGTGTAGTGGTATCTCAGAGTCTTAATTTGCATTTCTCTGATTAATAATGACTTGGAGCATCTTTTCATATGGCTAGAAATAGTTTCAATTTCATTATCTGAAAATTGTCTGTTCATATCCTTTGACTGTAAATAAATGAATTTTTAAAAAGACACTCTGCTCTCAAGGAGCTTAACTCGAATAGTGAAGTTAACACATACACACACAGATACTAAAAAATGGAAGTGGGAGTAAGGTGCCTGGCATGGATGAATGATAGAGAAGTCTAGAGGAATTTGACTGGGAGGAAAGTGAAGGGGCAGCTGGCCTAGGTGCTCTCTTTAAATGTAAGTTCAGAAAAAACTTGCTTCTCTGCCCTCTAGTAAGACAGGACCCAGAGGCAGAGTTCTATAAGCAGTTAGTTAGAACTAATGAACAGTTAGTTCTATGGCTATGATCTTACAGGATGAAGAGCTTCCTGGGCATGATAGAAAAGTCTAATGAAATTTAACTAGCTGGTACCCATTATCACTTGTTGAAAAGTCATGTATAAAAAGATTGAAAAGGTAGGAAGAAGTCCAGAATAAAAGGCTTTAAAAGTCAAACAGATTTTATTTTTGATCCTATTAATAATGAGAAGTCACTTGATTTTATTGGGGATGGGAAGGTGACAAAGGTCTACAGAAATGAAATCCATTTTCTTATCTTCAAAATGGATACAATAGTAACTGTTTAACTTTGCCTAACTTGATTAGGCAATGAAAGGACAATGTAAATCTCAGAATTCTATATAAATTATGTAATCATTGTTATTTTCCACTTGTAATTTCCTTTTACCCTATCAAAAATTTCTATCTATTGACTAACCATTAGAAATTGCAGCATTATTGACTCTTCTCTACTTGTCCTATTCTAAATCATTGTCTTCATGAATCCTGTTAAAACATTTTCCTCACGGCATATCATTCATTAGTTTTTCTCTCCAAAGAAGTTGGTTAGAATACTCTCCCAAAAGATAACTCGGTGTAATAGAAAGGGACAATAGGGATTCTGGTCTTGGGGAGGTTGAATCGAAATATGCAGAGCTATCTTTTGGCAGGTCTTAGGCGAGCTACTGAAATTAGAACAGCTTTGCACACCTGTGAGAGAGGGTTGGCAGCAAGAGGAGAATAATATATTTTAAGGAATATCACCTTATAAGTGAGGACACCACAAATAAGCTACTTTTGCTTTGGGCTATGTGCAAGTGGAATTGGAGAACAGGAAAAAGCATTCTGTTTGCTATAATTACAAGTTCAATTTCTTCAGTGCCTTTCCTTTCCTGAAGGGTGAAGGATTTGGCTATGTGACAAATAAGGCATTTCCCTGCTCTGTCATTGAGAGTTTTACTCTATGTCTGAGATACAGAGAGGGGGTGTATTGATTTCAGCTCAGATACTTATCTAGGTCACTCAACCTAAATCCAACATGTTGTGTTCATCCTGTGTTAGAAATATAGACACCACCAGGCCCTCCCTGGAATACTAAGGCCTAAGTGTGGTGAAGCTGTCTGTTGTTGTTTCTTCTCATGTATTGGTTTGTTTTCATAACAATATGCCACAAATCTTGAAATTATATTAGCAACTATCCAGGCTACACTTTTCTGCATGATATTAATACTTAAGATATATTTCTCCCATATTTAGTTCTAGCAACAAGTCAATCAATTATCCATATGCCAAGTCACTCTATTTCTCTCTTCATCCTTCCACATGATAAAATGAGAAATGGAAAAGGTACTTCTTGGTGCATCTGAGAGTCTTCTAAAGAATTCCAAAAAGTTCACACAGAATTTTTTTACTTCCCTGAGCAGGAAACAGAAAAAAAAATGACACTCTATCTTCTTTAGTTTTTTGGTTTAAAGTAAAGGAATTGAACTGAGAAATGTCTAAAGTCCCTTCAAAGTCTGTGATCTCATATATAATACATAAAGGTAATAATAATTAAACACAATATAAGAGATGATCTTTGCCTAATCATCAAAAGAAATGCATATGCCTCTAGAGATTAGATAAGAAAGATTGAGGTAAAGAGTTGGATTGTGACAGGCTAAAAATCTTGGAATTTATCATATAAACAAATGGAGGTTATTAAAAACTCCAGAGAAGAATCATAAAATCTTAGGATCAGAAACTATTAGAGTAGTCAACCAAACTAACCAATACTTGAAACAGCAACACTATTACATATCTAATGGGTGGCCATACAGTCTTTGTCTAGAAGTCCATTCCACTTGTGAGTAGCTTTAATTATTAGAATTTTTTTCTTTATACCAGGTCTAACATTGAATCATTGAATCATAGAATTTAATTCTATTCTTAAAATATATTTGTAATGATTCCTCATATGTGGATCTTTTGTGAAACTTTTTTATAAGCTCAATTTTTGCTGTTTCTTTTATGAAGTGATACTGCCCATAATCACCCACTATTCTTTTTTTTAATTGAAGTTTTTTTTTTTTTATTTTCAGAACAAAAGCATGGATAATTTTTCAACATTGACTCTTGCAAAACCTTATGTTCCAAATTTTCTCCTCCTTCCCCCAAAGCCCTCCCCTAGATGGCAAGCAATCCCATATATGTTAAACATGTTAAATCCAGTATAAGTGTACATATTTATACAATTATCTTGCTGCCCAAGAAAAATCAGATTAAAAGGGAAAAAAATTAAAAGAAAACAAAATGCAAGCAAACAGCAACAAAAAGAGTGAAAATGATATTTTGAATCACCCACTATACTTCTCTGTGAGATCTCCTTTAATCAAATATAATTTAATTATACAATATATTTAATGGATTTTTTTTTACTATTTTACTAATCATTATAAGGCATGAGGGAAAAAAGAGATATTTATCTCTTAAACTATTTGGATTTCTATAACTATATAAACCATATGCATTTCTTCTTATTCTTCTCAGACACAGACACAACAAGGATCACCCTGTCTGCCTCCTAATGTTTACTAGGACACTTCAGTGGTTCTTACTTTTTTTTCACTTTTTCTCCTTCAAGGGGAGAAATTTTCTATGGCTCCACCCCTAATTTTCTCTTCATTATTTATGACTTAATGCATTCTATGATGGGGGAGGAGGAAGGAGAAGTTGGAGGTAAAGAAGGATATTTAGATCTTATGCAAAGGCAGATATGAGATATGGAATGTCATGTCCATTTGGCTAGATCACAGAGTTCAGGGAGGGAAGAAATGATCATTATGACTGATTAAGTAGATAGGGGACCATCTTGTGAAGGCCAGATTCTTGGATTCCCTCTTGCTGATTTCAGATATGACCAAGATCCTCCTATCCACCTCTTGGTTGCTGTTATGGGGGCATTCAGTTGTGCCTGATTCTTCATAACCCATTTTAGGGTCTTATTAGCAAACATATTGGAGTGATTAATCTTTTACTCATCCAACTCATTTTGCAGATGAGATACAGAGGACTAAGTGACTTGACTGAGTTCACACAATTAGTAACTGTCTGAGGGAAAGTTTGAATTGATGAAGATGTTTTCCTGTTTCTAAGCCCAGTACTCTATGCATTATGCTATCTAGCAATCCACCTGCCTCTTTTGATATCTCTAAAAAACTAAATGAAGAGTATATTTTATCCTAGTGACAATAGGTTTTATAACAAAGGATATTTTATGAAGGAACACTTACTTCATAAAGTATAATTACAAATATCCAAATTTAGTAACATGAGGGAGGCCTCTCCCTATGTACTACTTCACTCTCTGGGGACAACATATGGTAATTTAGTTTGGTTCCCACAAAGCATAGTTCCTAGTTTCAAGTACAAATGTTCTTCCTTGGATTTGAGTCTCAGGTACCCTAACTTTTCATGGTCTCCACACTTAGCCTGAATGGCCTTGATTGCAATCTTAACTCTAAGGTCACCATAGTTTAAACTTTCATCCAGTGAGGATAACCTCCTGCACCTAAAACTGAAGCTAACAGTGCCAGGATCATTTCTTGGACCTGGGATAAAAGAGAGGTAAGCAGCAGGAGAAAATATTTCCCCTCTCACCAATGCTTTCTATAGCATATAGAAATCCCTGAAAAGAGCACAAGTGAAAACAACAAAAAGAATGACCAGGTAGGTTTTGCCAGGTTTAGAGAGACAGATAGATAATCAAAGGAGATTACTCTCCAAATGTGGTTGGGGATGCAATAGGTTCCATGTTATACAAACTAGGTATGCTCAAAAATCTGGTTATAATTGAATTCAGGAGTGACATGATCACAAATAAACTTGAGGAAAGTAAATTCAATAGAAAATGGATGGATCAAAATAGGAAAAAGACTTAAAGAAGAGAGACCAATTAGGAGGCTATTGTGATAATCTGGGAAAGAAATTGTGATGGATTTGAACTAAGATGGCAGCAGTGTATTAGAGATAAGAGGTCAAATATGAGAAATGTTGTCTAAACCATCAAAATTACCAAATTAATGTATATCTACCATGACAGAGAATGATTACTCTAGAATAAAAAGTTACTAGCCTAAAAGACTATAACACTGAGGCTATTTTGACAGTTAAAAAGAAAGAAAGAAATGGTAAGTTCACCATTAGTTCCATTTAGTTTGGGATGTTTCTGAGAAAATCAGTTTGAAATCACCAATAGGTTATTGAAGGGATTGAAACTAAAGCTCAGGGGAAGAACTAGGAGTAAATACATGGACTTCTTAGTCACCTAAATATTATAATAATTAAATTCAAGGGAGATGATAAGGTGAGGAAAGTTCATAGAGAAAAGAAGAGAACCAAATTAAGAACCTTGGATAACACACAGTTCAGAATTGTATGGTCAGCCAACATAGGAGATAAAATAATCGTCCAAGTAGGATGAAAATGATAGCTATTATTTACATAGAAATTTAAGTTATGCAAAATACTTTAGATGTGTTAGCTTATTTGATTTGAGCTGAGTTGAGAAACTTTCAGAACACCTAGAAAGGAGAAACATCCCTGAGGAAAAGTATCAAGTGCAGCAGATAGTTTAAAAAGGATAAGCTCTGAAATGTGACCATCAGATTTGGTAAATAAGAAATCTTTGACAACTTTGAAGAAAGCAGTTGCAGTTAAATTATGAGGGTGGATTTCTAGGAATTTAGCTGAGAAAGGAAGGAAAGACATAGTAAAATAATTTGAGGCATCTACAAAATCTCCAAAAAAGGTTATTTTTTGGGATGAAGTAGACTTGGGCACATTGAAGTCTTTAAAAAAACAAAAAAATCAAAACACAAATGTAGGGAGGGGTTGAAGTTTAGAGATAAGGGAAAAAGAAGAAGAAGAAGAAGAAGAAGAAGAAGAAGAAGAAGAAGAAGAAGAAGAAGAAGAAGAAGAAGAAGAAGAAGAAGAAGAAGAAGGAAGTAGAAAAAGGAAGAAGGAGGAGCAGGAGAAGGAGGAGGAGGAGCAGGAGAAGGAGGAGGAGGAAGAAGAGAAGGAAGATAGTGGGAAGTTGGTTGAGGTTGCATTTAGATAAAGAAAATTAAAGAAGATGCAATTAAGGATTTGTGTAAAAGTGTTCACCTTGGCACTTTTGCTATCAGACATATGGCACTATATGTTTGTCATCTGATGACCAGACTAATGAAAATTTGAAAATGCAACTATATGGTACACAATTCCTTAGGATAGTTTAATAGGACATAGTAGAGTTGGGATCTCTGTGAATCAAAGAACTGCCCATACGAAAAGAATAATGAGTATTTTTAGTGTTTGTTGAAAAGATATCCCTAGTTTTGGGCTCCACAACCAAAAACAAAAAAAAAAATAAAATAAAATAAAAAACAGGATTTTCTGGGGGAAATGGTATAATTAGGTAATTTTCCCTATCTTTTTCCGACATTATCTTTTTTTCAAAGCTCAAATGTCTCTGAATCTTTTGTCTCCTCTACTCCTAAAGAAAACCAAGATCCTTTCCTAATAACCTCTTAAGTCAAATTGGGTCATCCCAGTCAAGAGAAATATATGTCTAATCTTTTAACTGAGATTGTTGCTTTTGAAAGAGAGTCTTGAAAAGAATCTTGAAGGCTTCCTTTGACCCTCTTAAAAGGGATGGGCTATGTGAGTTTGGTGAATCAGACATTTGGAAGAACGGGTGCAAATATTTAGAAGGCAGAGATTTTTAGCTTTTCAGTCTAATTTAAGCACTATGAAAGTCACAAGATCATCCTGTTTAGAATTAGTAACCCTTATTTGTTATTTCTTTATACCCTATGAAATACTATAGCAAGTGAATCATTCTTCACCATGTATCCATTAATATCCTCCACCACCACCAAGTTCTGTACATTGCTTGGATACTTGCGGGGGCAGAATAGATAATGAGTGACGAGGATAAGTTCTGGAAGGCCTAGTTCCTCTCTGAAGAGCTTGGAACTAAAACTATGAAATTTCATTTCCAGGCTCCAGGGAGGGAGAAAATAAAGCTTTAATTTGCACATTATTTAAATACCAGATTTCTTCCAAGTGGTTAAAATCTCCCTGATATACAGATGAACAGTTGTTCCCATAGATGCTGGGAAGACCATGATCTTCTCTGGATAAAATGGTTCTTTTGTTTCATTTGGTTTACTTTGATTAATTTGATTCAAAATAGTTCATTTTGTTCATCATTTCCTCTCTCAATAATTCTAAAATAGCGAATACACTTAGCTTACAATAGAATTAGAACAAAATTATGAAGAAATTCTCCCTTTAAAAACATAATCATATGACAAAAAGGTAAGAAAAAACTAACAATCTGTAATTTTTGGTATACTCTATTCCAATTTGGAACTCTTATTAAGTTAGAACTCTACATCATGATGGGGAGGGATTTTGATGAGAAGATACCTTATCTGGGAGTAAAGAGGCCTCAATTCTAGTCCTATCTATTTGCCTTTATGAAATTAATTTCCCCCTCTGGGCTTCAGTTTCCTCATCTTTACAACAGGAGTAGAGATGATTATAAATTCTTTTCAGAGTTCTAAAACTATGATTTAAAACAAGAAATCCAAATTATAATTTGAAAGTTAAGTTAATTAAATACCTCTGCCTCTTTAAATAAGAAGGCCAGAAACATGTAGTCCATGTGATGCCAACATTAAGAGCTCTAATAAAAGATGGAATGCCACTGTGGAATATACCAATAGTCAACTGTAATATATCATTGCTGGATCCTGGTTTTAATCCTTTCTGTGAATTCTAGATAACATGGAACCCATAGGAAAGATGACAAACTGTGCACAAATATGTCAATACTCTGCCTTTCGAATGTTTCTCTCTCCAATTCAGTTTTTACTGGGCTTGGCACTCCACAGACATAATCTTTTTCTTTCCCTTTGGACAGAATGTGCTTAATTTTAGGGCTGCACACAAATCAGTCCTTTATAAAAAGGAAAAAATAGTTCCCCACACACATAACAAGCTGTAATTGGAATTCATTCTTTGACATGTAAATTGAAAACCAACCTTGCCGAGATCTGAATCCCAAAGATAATCTTGTGAAAATGGACTCCAGTGCAAGCTTTTCCCAAACCTTCACATTACTTTGCTTCATTATATAATCAAACCACAACCAGGGCTTAGAAATGGATATTAGAAGGAGACCAAGTCCAGCAATTGCGCTGAGACAGTACAGCTGTCATTCCATTAGTACTTTTGGCCTCTTCCTCTATCTCCAAATAGACACATATTGAACATAAAACTCTTACTGTCTGGTGGGCAGGCAGACAGGTGAGCAGACAAGCAGACAGGAAGGAAAGAGACAGAGAACCTTCTTTACATCAGACAGCCAACCTCCCCTTATTAAATGACTCTATTTCTGGAGTAGATTTCTTTGCTCACAGAGCTAACAATGAAAAGGCCTGAGAAGAAAAGAAGATAGGCATTCAAATTTTTCTCAACGGCATGTGTTGATAAATCAAGTGAAGCCAGCTCTGCTATCTGGATGGTTTCAGAAATTCTTCTATGTAAATTAATTAGTGAAAACATTGTGATGGAGTGGAAGGAATGAGAATAGGTTGAGGAATAAGGGTATGACTCTAGAACTGAGTCTTTTGGCCAAAAAGGTTTGGGAAAGGTGTTTTAAATTTTGTTTTGGTTTGTTTTAAAGTCTGTGAAATGTCAGATGCACTTTTTTTTTTACTTGACAGGTTATAATCAGATGTACTGTAATATAAACATTATTTGTATTGGGATAGGTCAGAGGGTTGTAACAACATCTCTTGATTTGCTAAATGAAAGTGTGAAGTTGGTGAGAATAATCATGACAATGAAAAACAAATCAAGCCTCCAAAAATTTAAAGCTCTGGTCACTTTTAAGAACCATAAATTTCCGAAGTATTCCCTTGGAACTAAGATATATATATATATATATATATATATATATATATATCCTTTTCCAAGTTAATCTAACGAACCCTTTGAACTGTCAAACAAAGTTTGAAAATTGATCTACTAATTCCTTCTTAGTGGTTGTAGAATTTTCAGTATTCTAGTGACAAATTTCTGAATTTCTCTGGAAACTCTTTTTCCCTTTCCCTCAGAAGATGTCAGTGATAATGCTAGACTTCAAACTAAAATCAACTCCAAAGCATATACATACATATGCATTCATTTGTGGGTGTGAGTTAGTTAAATCATTTGCCCTTTCCCTCATCTTCCTTTCAGGTGAATGAGAAAATAGGACCAGAAATATAGTTGTCTATTGCCTTAGTCAATAGTAGGACTGGAATGAGAATATTGAAGGTCTCCAGATTTTTAGGTTCCTAACTTTCACCCATCTATAGACATTCATATGCTCTTCTCACAGTAATGGTAGGATTTGTGAGATTATTGGGAAGAATTAACTGGTATTACTGTAAGATGCCATCTTCCAAGGAGAGATTTGTGCACAAGTTTCCTCAATTTGGACATCCTACTGCCCTCTTAAGCTGATATTTTACAGTTTAATTTCAATTCCAGTAGATATGAGACTAAGAAAACTGTGTATTCTAAATCACATACTTCCAAATGATCTTTAAATTTTTCATTTCTTAATAATGAATTTGTTTCTCAATCTGTCCTTAAGTGGGCATTATCTGTATTTCATTTCCATCGATAAGAATTGAGGTGTGATTATGTAAATATATTTGATTACCAAACTGTCACTTTCTTTGTATGAGGGCCTGAAGGTCACTTAGCAGGAAACCAGGATTCGGTGCATGCATCCATCTTGTATTTATCTCCTTCCCCCTTCTTCATCTATCAGTAAGGACTTCCCTGTATTCATTTTGTATTTGAAATGGAGGAACACAGAGACATTTACATACCTTCTCAGGGATATAAGGAGGCTCAAATAAGATAATAAATTAAAGCTCTTTTTGAGCTATAATGTCCTATATAAATATCAGATTTTGCCATCATTATTTTAAATCCCTCCTTTCTGGGCAATGTTTCATTTCAGTCTAATCAAGCAACCATTCTTCCAAGTCCTGTGTGCAAGAATCTGGGGTAGGCAGTGATTTAAAATTTGCTAAACAAAAGTTGACTTCTCTGAATATAATTTTTGTTATAATATATCCACAATATAGCACAGTGGATAGAGAGACCCATGAAGTCAGAAAGAGGTAAGTTTAGTCCTGCCTCTGCCATGTACTGTCTTTTTGAGATGTTATTTGAACTCTCAGGGCTGTAGACAGCTGTCTAAGATGTTAAATTAGAGAGCAGACTTGTATTAGTAAATAGAATTTCCCTATATGGAAATGCCTTGCACAAATGAAAGTGTAGAACACCTCTCTATCCTTTGACTTAAAAAAAAAAAGCTTTTTTATTTTCAAAATATATGAATAGTTTTCAACATTCACCCCTGCAAAATCCTGTGTTCCAAATATTTTTCTGCCTCCCTTCTTCCCACCCCGTTCTACAAACAGCAAGCTATTCAAAATATGTTAAGCATGTGTAGTTATTCTTTACACCTTTCCATAATTATTATGCTGCACAAGAAAAAATCAAGATAAAAAGGGAAAAAGATGAGAAAGAAAACAATAAGCAAGAAAACAGCAACAAAAAAGTGAAAATACTATGCTGTGATCCACATTCAGTCTCCACAGTCCTCTCTCTGGGTTCAGATGGTCCTCTCTATCACAAGTCCACTGGAATTGGCTTGAATCACCTCATTTTTGAAAATAATCATATCCATGAGAATTTATCATTGCATAATCTTATTTTAGTCATGTATAATATTCTCCCAATTCTACTCACTTTTAATTACCCTTTTTATTTTCAGAATTTCAAATTTGGTACTTGTTTTAAAATTTCAATTTAATTAAATATTAAATTAAATTTAGCATTTAATTTAATCTTTTTGTATTCCCAGTTTATTGATCTTCTCTTTCTCTATTTTATGCAAGCAAGCATCTAGAGATATAAAAATTTCCCTTAGAACTGTTTTGCCTGCATCCCATAAATTTTGGCGTGTTGTCTTATTATTGTCATTTTCTTGGATGAAATTATCAGTTATGTACATGATTTGTTGTTTCACCCATTCATTCTTTAGAATTAAATTATTTATTTTCCAAAGAAAAAAGTACATTCCTTTCTGTCTTCATTGAATTTTCTCCAAAGGTTTATCATACCTAACTTTCTAAAACTCTACTTACCTCCTTAACTTTCTTTCTTATTAATTTTGTATTCAATTTATCTAGTTCTGAGAAAGCATGGTTGAGATCCCCTACTAGTATAGTTTTGCTGTCTATTCCTTCTTGCAACTCTCTTAACTTCTCCTCTAGAAATTTAGATGTTACACCACTTGGTGGATATATGTTTAGTATTGATATTACTTTATTATCTACAGTACCCATTACCAAAATGTAGTTTATTTCCTCATCTCTTTTAATTAGGTCTATTTTTGTTTTTGCTTGATCTGAGATGAAAAACCCTACACCTTTTTTTTTTTATTTCAGCTAAAATATAATAGATTCTGCTCCAGCCTTTTACCTATACTCTATATTTATCATTACCCTTTGAATGTGTTTCTTGTAAACAGCATATTATAGAATTCTGGCTTTTAATCCAGTCTGCAATCTGCTTCCATTTTATGGGAGAATTCATCCCATTTACATTCACAGTTAAAATTTCTAACTGTGTATTTGTAAATGTACTTGAAACAAGGATTTTTACAGCAAGGTGTTAACTCAGTGGAATTGATATCACAATGGTTTTCTAGTTTAGTCTGGTGATTAATAGTTCTCTAGTTCAGTATAATTGATTTAATCCTAAAACAAGGTCTTAACTCAGTGGAATTAAGATAATGATTCTCTAGTTTACATGTACTTAGTACTTAGTATAGTTCTACAAGTTGACACCTATTTTACAAGATTGACATCTATGATGATGTACTTGTAATAGAGTATTTAAACTGAGGACAAAGTTAGCCACAGACATGCCATCTTTTATCAGCCTAGTAGTGGCTCTCCTGCCTCCTGGACATTGGAAGAGACTGGTTCAGACTGAGAGACAGACTTGGAGATAGAGAGAGAAGACTTGACCAGCCTCATGGTGACCTTCATCACTTCTCCATTAACACCAAGGACTTGGGCTGGTCCCAAGATTCTCCAGAGAGCTAGTCTTATTTTCCCCAACTTCTCCAACTACTTTTCTCTTTCCTTCCCTACTTACCCTCTTCCCCAGTGGTTTGTTTCTGACCACCACTTCCCTCAAGTATCCCTTCTCTTTTACATTACCTCCCCCTTTCTTATTCCCTTCCCCTTCTACTTCTGTTCTCCCTTCTATTAGCCGCTCCTTTTCCTTTCCCTTTTCCCCTCTACTTTCCTATAGTATGAGACAACTAAACACATTTATTGAGAGCTAAATATATCATATCATCTTCCCATATAGAGTTGTAAACTTTTTAATCTTTCAAAAACATTTTTTCTTTTTACCTTTTTATGCTTCTCTTGAATTCTGTATTTGAAGATCAAATTTTCTGTTCAGTTCTGCTCTTTTCATCAAAAATAAATGAAATTCATCTATTTACTTGAAAGTCCATCTTTTTTCCTAAAAAATAATCCTTAATTTTGCTAGATAGTTGATTCTTGCCTACAATCCAAATTCCTTTGCCTTCTGGAATAACATATTCCAGGTCCTTCAGCCCTTTAAAGTGGAAGCTGCTAGGCCCTAGATAATCCTGATTGTGGCTCTTGTGATTTTCATTGTTTCTTTCTGGTTGCCTGCAATATTTTCTCCTTGATCTGAAAATTCTGGAATTCAGCTGTGATACTGCTTAGAGTTTTCATTTTGGGGTTTCTTTCAGAAGCTGATCAGTAGATACTTTCAATGTCTATCTCTAGAATCTTTTTTTCATCATGATTTTCAGGTAAATATCCCCAGCATGAGGAGACCACTCTGCCCTGAGGCCCTGCATTGTGCTAGGCCACCTTTTACCACCGTTCCTCCCATACTACTTCTCTCCGCCCACCCCTGTTCAATTGAGACAGACCTTTCCTGAAGTTTTTCCAAAATATCTTCTGCTGGAAATTTGTCACACTCCAAATATTTGTGGGTTCTGTCACTCCAAAACCAGTTCAGAAGCTTGATCTGATGTTGATCTCAGGGAAACCAGAAAGAGCTAAAAGAACTGTCTATTTTCCACCATCTTGGCTCTGCTCCCCTATCCTTTGACTTGTAAAGACATCTTATCTTGTATTTCATTAAAGAAATTGACAAGGGACCAGGATCCCACCCCTTATTTTATAGACAAGAAAACTAAGAACTGGAGAAGGCAAGTGAATTCCTCCATGTTGCATAGTTTCTGAATCATAGAACTAGAAGCAGGGCTCAGGCTTCCTTACTCCCAGGCCAGAATTCTTTCCCTTAGAACCTTATTTTATGCTGGAATAACTCAGTTGGTATGGTAATATTTATATACTATAGAATTAAATTTAGGATTTGTATATTAAATTAAAACCAAAGAGCTTCCAAAGAATTTGTTCAGATTCCATAGCTATCTGTATAGATTCCGTCCCTCTTTATGGAGTATCTCTCATCTTAATATCTAAGATGTTAGCAAAAATATTTTAAATGCAAATGATATGACTATACCTAAGCAGTATTTTTATTCAGAGGCCTCAAGTGTTTTCAGCAAAAATATTTTGATCCCAAGAACCATGTATGGACCATGCATGCATATTTTAAGATTTCTCCCAAGACAACCAAACTGGTTCTGGGACTTTCTAAAAGGTTGAATAAGCAGACCTTCTGATGTCCCAATAGTAAAGAACTCATGGAGAAACTACATACATATAAAATAATATTTTATTAATACCTGTGACTAAACCTCTGGTGCTGATATGTAATTAACCTGAATTTTGGAGCCTAAGTTGAACAAAAGGATAGCATGATTTTTTGAAGCAAATCTGCAAGTTATTTATTAAAATAATTGGGGTGAATTAATGGTTATTATGAATTAGGATACAATGTTGACTATAAAAATACAGTTATATTATTGATTGTTATCATTCTTCCAGGAGTCTACAGGTTCTCTTTTAACAAATGCCAAAAAATATCCCATAACTGGATATTTGCCAATGGAGTTCACACATTCTCTGTCTCTTTCTGTCTCTGTCTCTGTCTCTGTCTCTGTCTTTCTGTCTCTGTCTCTGTCTCTGTCTCTCTCTCTCTCTCTCTCTCTCTTTTTCTTTGGCTGACTGTGTCTGTCTGTCTCTCCCTTCCCCATGAATACACAGGCCTACACACACACACACACACACACACACACGCACACACACACACACACACACACACACACTCCTTGCTTTTGCAATAAAGCATATTCTGTAGGCAGTTGTGTGGGTCTCCTTATTTGGCTAAGATAAGGACTTCAGCAAGGCTTTTAAATAAAATGGTTTTAATTCCAAATCACAGTTTCAGAAATTAGATAGATTCAGCAATATAGTAAGGGATAGCACCCTTTAAATAAGTTAAAATCACTGAAGTATCTGTGTCTGTGCAGTTTTAGCTCTCTGAGGTTGAAAGATACTTCTTTTGGAGAGGGCTTGTTTACAGTCTTTTGAGTATTTGGTGATCCGTTTGCTACCCTGATTTGAAGCTACAAAAATACTTTATAATAGAGGGACAAGAAGGGATGATAGTTTTTTGCACCACAAAGCATTCTGTGATGTTGTGGTAGAAGGGATAAAGCATCAGAGTGATTAGATTTCTGAAAAACTTGGGTTTGTAGCCCTCTATATATTTATTAACTCTGGGGATCAGTTTCCTCAACAGTAAATTGAAGATAATAACGGCCCTTCCTTACAGGGTTGTTGTGAGGACTAAAGGAGATATTAATTTATGCAAAGTACTTTGTACACTTTTAAAGAGTCATATCAGTGTGAGATAATATTAAACACAGAAAACTGTCTTTCTTCCTTCACATGACTCACCATGCCTTTTAGAAAACAACAACACTCTGACAGCTTGAATAATAATTGAGTTTTCTTTCACCTGGAGTTGTGGGTGTACTTCACAAGGATGGCAGTAGTATGGTACAGTAATTGTCAATATTTTATGTCTCAGTTATATAAATGCATTCAACCACATAACATTTCTCCACTCCATTCCCCTTGTCATAGAAGGTAATCTTTGGACTGCACAGATCAAGAGGCTAATAAATGCATTCCTTTACATAAGAATTCAGGTCTGAGCTCTCTCTAAACTGGGTATCCCCATAGGCTATCTCCAAACTGTATTCCTTTGCTTTGTCTTCATAGACAAAGTACTACTACTACTAGTACTACTAATAGTAATAGTAATTAGTATTTAAATAGTGACTTAATTTTCCAAATGCTTTATAAATATTATCTAATCTTGTCCTCATAATAACCCTAAGAATTAGGTGGTACTATTATTACTTTGCAAATGCAAAAACAAAACAAAATAAAAACAACTGAGGCAGAGATAAATTAAGTGAGTGGCCCATGGTTCCACAACTAGTAAGTCCCTAATGCAACATTTTATCTGAGTTCTTTATGACTGCAGATAGAGTGCTCTAACTATTGCATCCTAGTTACTTTGACCACAAAAAATAAATTGTCTTAGCCATAGTGTAATGAAACAAAGATTCAACTGGAAATCTTTCCCTAGTTCCATATTTGCCAATAGTTTGCTATGTGACCTTGAACAAAGTAACTTTTTCCTCCCCAAGTCCCATTTTCTTCATTAGTAAAATTAGAATGATATTATAAAAGATGATTTTGAATTGCTTTTAAATGTAAAAATTCTGACTCCATATTTCATCCAATAAGAACTCTCCTTTATATGAAATTATAGGATGACCAGTTGTGAACTGATCAATAAATAGAAACAGTTATTAAATTCTTACTATGTTCCAGATATTATGCTAAATTCTGAAAATATAATAAAAGGCAAAAGACAGCCCCTGCTGTTAAGGAGCTTTCAATCTATTATGGCAGACAATATACAAACAATTATATACAAATCAAGCTATTACCTGATAATTAGAAAATAATGTAGAAATGGAAGTGGAATTAAAAAGTCTTAGAGAAGACTTCCTATAGAAGGTGGGATTTTAGTTGGGGCTTAAAGAAATCCAGGGAGATTAGTAATTAGAGTAGAGAAGGGAGAATACAGAACAGCTTGAAAGAATGCTAACTTCATGTTCCAAAGAAGATATTGAATCCTTGATTCACTTGATCCATTAATTTGCATGACAGCATATATGCAATAATCAATGATAAAAAATAATTGATACCAAACTACTTGTAACATGGTAGGATAGGAAACATATTTTTTTAATTTTTTAAACTCTCACAATATAATTTTGTTTATATAGTTTAAATAGGGAATCTCTATGACCTATGTAGGGATAGAATTGTAGGGGACCATCTTAACAACAAGCTTTCAAGATCAGGGTTTCCCGCCCCCTCCCCCTGTATTCTTTGGGGAAATCTAATCTTACTCTGAGTGCTGCTCAAGCACATTGCCCCATGCAGCTTGACTTTATGCATAATTTCCTGTCAGCCTGTTTCAAAGCCTGGACCTGTTTTACATATCTGAATGGCAATGTGTAAAAATAGCAGGTTCACCTTGAAGCTTCTTAGGTAATCTAAAGACTATTTACCATTTTGATGATTTTTTTTCTGCCACAGATTGGGGAATGAGAAAGCATGGCAGCCCCTACTGCTGCCTTATGATACTCACAGGGCTGCTCAGTAGGGTCCCTTAGGAAGTGAGAAGCCTAGTAAGGAGAAAAGGTGTTTGTGATGGGGGGAGACAGGTGGAGGGTCAGAAAGGTTTGGATTAGTGTCAGCAACAAAGAAATATGTTGACTTGAAGCTCATCCTTTTGTTAGAATTTCCATTGTAGGTTTAACTGTAATAGAGGAGAACCAAAACATTTAGGTGTATAGTTTATTAAATACCTATCCTTTTCAAAACTTGTTGCAGAGGACATACAATCAAGTGGACAAGCACAAATAACATTTTCTTTACTGCTATTGGATAAAAAATAGATTCTTGGGCTGTAAAGTTTATATGAATAAAAAATTCATTTGAACAAAAGCTCTCCTTAATAGGCATGTTACAGAAAATAGTGTTTCTTTTTTAATAGCCTAAAACAAGAAGACACAGAAAGGTTAAGTGATTTCATTAAGATTTTAAAACAAGTGGTTTAATCTCATAGCCCCCAAATCCTATATTTATCAGTCTTTTGCTCCCAACAGATTTTTAGCCACCATAAACAAGAGTAGGAATAGCTTTTAACTCTGAAGGGTACTTTTTTATTTCCTTTTTTTGTTTTGTTTTTTGTTTTTTGTTTTTGTTTTTGTTTTTGTTTTTGTTTTTGTTTTTGTTTTTTTGTGGACAAATATCTTAAGGACCTAGATAAAGTTAACAGTGTGAGCATATCATTTAGTTACAGTTAAATGGACATTTCTCACTCCTTTTATCTGTATCCCATGACTAGATTAGAAGTTTCAGAAATGGGATTAATCTTTGAAATCTATATCCCTGTCCTTTCCTTTGAGGAGGGAAAGAGAAATGGAAGAGGTAATATGATATAGTAGTAAGAGAAAGTGCCTCAAAATTTGGAAGACCCTGACTTAAGTAATGCCTCTTACACACACTAGGCAAATCCTTTAAATTCAAAGTGTTCTAGGCTACTTTCTAAATGAATAAATATCAGCCCCCTTAGACTTCTCTTCTCTCTCTTAACTATTGCACTGCTTGGCTGTCCCTCATATATAGAATAAGCATTTATTATTAAGTACCTTATACACACACATACAAAGGCCAAGGTCTCCCATTTCATTCAGGAGCACCTCCAGTCATCTTGATCTATATCTTGCCAATGAACACAGATGGTTCTATAGGAGAAAAGTAAGGCAAGTGACCTTGCCCCCTCCCTCACTTAAATCCAATTCACTTGCATGTCACAGTATCACCTCCCTGATGTCATGGTCCTCTTTGAGAACCAAGGAGAAATAACAACAACAACATCAACAACATATGTAGAATACATTCCCTTCTCACCTCTGTCTTATTTCAAAGCAGCTTAAGAACCACCAAACATTAAATCTTTCTATATTACTTCTAAATGCATGGGCCTTCAGGCCAATTATGTCCTCATTTCTTTCACTACACTCCATTTCCCTGTGTAGATCCATATCTTTGCCCTTCAGTGTAGTGTATAGAATATTAGGCCTAAAAACTGGAATACCTCAGTTCAAATCTGTCCTCAAAAATTTATGAGTTTTGTGACCGGAGCAAGTCACCTAACATTTGTTTGCCTCAGTTTCTTCACCTTTAAAATGAGAATAATAACGGCACTTACTTAACAGGGTGACTATGAAGCATAGTTCTTGCCACATAATAGATCTATAAAAGCTTATTTCTTTCCCTTTTCTCCTTCCTTCCCCTATTAGAATATTGGTTGCTCAAGGACAGAGAATGGTTTTCTGCTTATATTTGTATTCATAGCATTTAGCACATTGCCTAATATGTAAGTTCTTAAATATTTGCTGATTTGACTTATTGATAGATCAATTGATTGTATGTTAAATCCTCAATTAAAAATGATCATTTATTCTCTGAGGTTAACAAGTGCCTGACAAATTGTAGATACTTAATAAATATTTAATTACTGCATAATTGACTGAGGCATAAGAATGATAACATAGAGTGGACCAAAGCCCATTTTTCATACACTAGAAATAACTATTCACCATTTGTAAAATATGTTCCCCAATGTTTGCTATGCAACCATTACCTATGAATTAACTAGTGAGATACTGATCTTATTAGATCCCAAATTCACTTATAAGTTCCTTTTTTGTAGTTATTATTCTGAAGATTCCTGATTCAACAAACAAATATCATGTGGCTTGAACACATTAGGCATTTAATAACTTTGGAAATGAAACTGGAAATGAAGGTACTTTAAAGAAACAATAGAATAGGAAGAAAAGTCCCATAAGTACCAGTAGGTAAAAGAATCTCTTTTAGAATATGACTAAATATATTGCAGTTTATGAGTAAAATAGAATATTATTGTACTGTAAGAAATGATGAAAAGAATTCAGAAAAGCATGGGGAGACTTATTAAATAAATCTCAAATAAAGTAAACAAAACTTACAAAGAAATATACAGCAAGACAACAGTGCAAATGGAAAGAACAGAATTAATATCATAAATAATAACAATAATAAAATAAACTCTTCATAATTATAGTTATAATTACCAAGCTTGGTCCTAAAGATTTGAGAAAGTGTATCTCCTTCCCACCTTTGAAGAGGAGGGAGACTATGGATGTGGAACATTATATAAGCTATCAGATCTATTTATTTAGATTTGGGGGGCATAGTAGAAAAAATCCAGAGTCAAGAGTGTAGCAAGTAGGAATGAAAACATGGCTAGCCTGAAGAACACAGCATTTAGAAAAAAAATTTAAAAAAAATGGTTTATTAATGAGATCTATGGGAAAAACAAACAAAAACAAAAACAAACCAAAAAAAAAAAAAAAAAAAACACCTAAATTATGCTTTCCACAAGGATCCCAAAATCAGAATGGAAAAAAATGAGACTCAGATTCAGGGAAATGAATGACAACCAGGATTTGGGTCTCATTTGTTATCATATTCTACTTTAAATGAAGGGAAAAAATCTGGAAAATTCTTTCAATTATTCCCATAGTGTTGTCAGTGTAGACAAAAAAATTACACTTAATCTGCTTACTGATATAAAGAAAGAAAAATGTAAGTATATGGTTAGAGAATTTCCAGAGAACTATTATATTTTAAAATTGAGTAGTGTATTTATGTAAATTATTTATCTAGTAAAACCATTTATACGTGTAAGTGGGATTTTAAAATGGGTTATTTATAGGTGTATTTTTAAGTAACTTATTTGTACACTGATTCAAATGACTCTATGTTCTTTTCCAGGAGATTATGTTGTAATGTCTGTATACTTTGAACTGAGCAGAAGGATGGGATATTTTACCATTCAGACTTACATTCCCTGCACACTCATTGTTGTCTTATCCTGGGTATCTTTCTGGATCAATAAGGATGCTGTTCCAGCCAGAACCTCATTGGGTGAGTTGTTTTCCATGGGTTCATATATGTGTGGATCAGAAGGTCAAAGAATGACATTTTGCTATAGTGAATATATAATTGTCTACCCATGGTAATTTTTTTTAAAAAACTTTGCTCAAATTTACAAATAGGCAGTGTAAAGTCTATATTGCAATAGAAAGTGAGAAAAACTGATGCTATTTCCTTTGCTTCATGGCTAAAGGTATTAACTTGCATCGCAAATATACAGAAGCAGATTTACTAAACGATAGTTCATTTATCAAAGCTTCTTAGACAGGAAATTTTGGGGAATTAATGAAATCACAGAAGTCTATCATAGGATGTTAAAACTATTATTTTTTTTTATTTCTCTACTTAATTCCATTCTGTATAGAAAATTTATTTTTGCTATTTTTAAGGAGTAAAATGACCATCTTTACCCCAGACATTATCATCTTCTTTTACAGGTATTAACATTAATGCAGTCTGAAAAACTCAGTCCTTACTAAAATTTTTCAAAAAGAATAAAATAATTATATTATATAGGTGTACGCATATTTATAAGTATACACATATGCACATGTAGATAAATGTATATGTATATGTAAAGAGAAAGCTTTATATCTATTACTCTCACTATATGAAAATATAAGAATTATTCTCAACAAATTGAAAATCTCTCATGAGAAAGAATTAGTATGTTCTTCTTAATCCCATATAACAGACAGAACAATGTTTAGAAGATGCAGACAGCCAAATTTAGACTTTATATGAGGAAATTTTTTTAACCAATTACAACAATGTATATGAGCTACTTCAGAATATGTTGATTTACAGAAGGTCTTGAGAAAAAGTCCAGATGACTAATGGTAAAGAATACTGGGAAGAAAGTTCTGTGGTTCTAGATATACAAATCCATATACACATGGATAATAAAAACAACCAGAAAACAAAATGTAGTATTTATATAGCACTTGGAAATTATCCAAAATGCTTTGCATGTGTTATTCCATTTGATCTTCACATCAACACTGTGAGGGAGTTGCTGTTGTTTTCCATTTTGGCTATTCTCTGCAGTGTTATCAATGATCCAAGACAATTAGGTACAATTTATGATGAAAAATACTATCCATCCCCAGAGAAAGAACTCAATGTGAATGGAAGCCTCTTTTGTTAACTGTGTGTTTTTTTTTTTTTGGAGTATTTTTTTTTGGGGGGATAGGTTTACATTTTCTTTACAACATGACTTTTATATTTTCATACAAACGTCTTGCATTACTTCATAATGCCTTCTCAACTGTGGAGAGGAGGAGAGAGAGAAAGGCAATCTGGAATTTGTTTTAAAAACAAATGTTAAAAATTGTTTTGCATATAATAAGAGAAAAATAAAATACTAAATAATGGAGAAAATGTTGAATGTTTTACACCCAGAGAAAGATAGTTGAGAAGAAAGAAAAAAAAAATAAATTTGAATCAGAAGATATGAATTTGAATCTTGTGTTCATTATTTACTAATGTGATCTTGGGAAGGTCAATTAATTTCTCTTTTACTAAGATTCTTCTTTTATAAAATGAAGAAGTTGGCTTAGATGATTTTGAAGTCTTTTACACCTTTGACTATCACACCCTGTTTTACTTAAATCCCCAAAAGAAACCCCAAACTTAAGTTAAATTCAAGCTTGGATTAAATGATTAAAGCAAGAATTGTGATTATAACAGCTAGAACAGAGGGAAAATATTTTAAGGAAAAGATACTTAGTAGGTTAGAGGAAATACTATATAGATATTGGGAGAGTTTCCTAATCAGTGAGAAGATGCTTTTGTTAAGGGACAGGTCAATTCTCCAAGAGCCTCCACAGCTATGGATCATAACATCTGAAGGAGTTGCAACGCAGCCTTTGCTGACACAGGTGTTGCAGACTGGGAATGAGATAAATTAGAGGCAGAGGGAAGAGAAGAGATGTCAGACAACACAACAGCCTCTCAATCAGAGAGGTCAGAGGACAGCAACTGCCTCTCAGTCTCCTTGTACCATCCTCTCACAAGAGGAGTTCCATTCTGGGTTAGACCTCCAGCAGCCACTGTCAGGTGGCTCCCATGTATTCCAACAGCTCTCCTGTGTATTCCAACATGCTTTGATTTCACTAGTCATTCCTCAAAAAATATGATACTTATCTAGAAATGAAAAAAAAAGGAATTTCATCTCTAGATTGGTAAAATTGTTCCAACAATCTTCCCTACTCCCCATTTCCACCCCACCATGCACAAAACTCTATTCATTGCTTTGTCTTTTTTGTTTGGCTCCTACTGAAATGGATTATTAAATTTCCTTTACGGAGTCCTCCCAGCAGAGACTGAGTTTCTATGTTTAAGGGTTTGATAGAGTTGATTGCTTACTGGCTATCTGTGTCTAGGAGCAATTCTGGTGGACACAACACAACTTGTTTTTAGTTGATGGGATTTTTCTTTTTCTTTTTCCTTCATAGTGAGTCACAAAGAGCAACATAACAAAGCTTTACATTATTGAGATTGACCAGCTACTGATTCTTAAGAACAAACTTATCTTTAATTTAGACTGGGCTAAGAAATGTAAAAATAAAATCATAACACATCTAGAAGGAACCTTAGAGATGATAAAGTAAAAGTCTATATTTTATAAATAGGAAACCAAAATTAAGAAAAATTCATCAATTTATGCCCTTGGGTAGTGTCAGAATCAGGATAAAAATTCAAGACTCCTGGTTTTCCTAGTACAATGATGTTTTCACCAAATAGTTGTTCTGTAAATACCGTTATCATCTCTATTACTTTATTCTTCTTTGGTCATTTTTTCCCTTTAAGTATTGTATCCATTCTTTTGAGAATATCAAATCTTTAAAGACAAAATTTATCACTTTTATATGTTTTTTTTTTCTGGAATTCAATTTAGAGCCTGATACATCATAAGCATGTAGTATTGTTCATTGTTTCATACATTTATGCATACATTCATTAATTAATCATGGTAAAAATCATTTCTTATATTCCTTGTGATAGCATTTTTCTTTGAGTTAGATGCACAGTGTTTTTGTTTAACAAACATTATACTTGAAATTACAAGAAATTAATTCTAATCCCAGCTCTTCTACTTACTACCTACATGTTTTGGAAGCAAATCATGTAATCTCTCTAAATCTCAGTTTCATTCCCTATAAAATAAAAAATTGAACTAAATATTTTATATTTTTCAGCTCTAAATACATTTTTCTATGATTTTTATTATTCTAGGCATGCTTAAGTTTCCCTTGGTATATTTGTAAATAAGAAGTCACTATAGATCCCCTGTTAGGAATTATTAGACAATATGTTCTAACTCAAGAAAAAGCTTCCTTAGTTAAGTTTTTTTTTTACTTTCCCTTCCCCATTATATATACAGAGTTTGAGCATTATGGTGTCTCACAGTCTCATACTGATCACTGCTTGGTACAGTAATACTTTTTCTTTTTCTATTTTATCATGTTTTCTTCCTAGGCATTACCACTGTCCTGACAATGACTACTCTTAGCACGATTGCTCGTAAATCTCTCCCCAAGGTTTCTTATGTGACAGCTATGGATCTCTTTGTGTCTGTCTGCTTTATTTTTGTCTTTTCTGCCTTGGTGGAATATGGCACCCTGCATTACTTTGTCAGCAATCGGAAGCCAAGCAAGGACAAAGACAAAAAGAAGAAAAACCCAGTATGTACAGTTATTTTTTGAAACTATTGGAATTATTGGTGTAGTTAGACCTTCAGGGCTTTTTAAAAGAGTATGTCTAAACTTTGTCTTTTGTTAATCTTCAGATAGATGAGCTTGAGTTATTTAGCTCAAAGATGGGGACAATAATTTAAGTTTAGCCAGCCATAAAGAATGAGTAACTGATCCATTATGGTCATTAGAGACAACAGAGATATGTGTTTCTCAGGGGAAGACTTTATGTAATTGATTCATGCTGTGGGCTATCATAGTTACATAAAATGGGGCAATTTTATGCTGTATTCATTTTATGAGAAGTATTTTCACTGATGGAAGAGTTTATCTATCATCAAGTCATTAACTGGCTGTACTCCATTAGATTTTACTTATGGATCTCTCTCTAACCCTTCCAATCCTTCTCCCCAATATAGTTTTAAAATTATTGACATTTCAGAACAAAATTCACTTTCTAACCATCTCTTGATATAGGTTTCTTAAATATAAAATGTGACCAGAATAATGAAAATAATGTTCTGTTGCAAAGAGAAAAAAATACAAAACTTTTGTTTTTGTTTGAGAAATTTCACATGCATAAGACATATAGATAATTTGAATATAAACAATGTATTAATGTATTTTGGACTTCTTCAGAATAGAGAGCTACCTGATAAAATATTTCTTTGGCTACAAATTATGTCTAAGCCTTCCGCTTAGTTATTTAGAAAAGAAAGCCAACCTCTTTTTGAATCACCCCATTCATCCAACTGCCTTTCATATTACCAGAGACAAATTGCTAATAATACCTATGAGAGTTTCTTGTACTCTAAAATAATTGCTATTATGGGGATAGGGGAAGAAATAGTAAGTAAATGTAAACTTATATACTATGGCAAAAGGATAGGGTGACCTATTCTCTATTTTATCCCAAAAGGCAATGTGATGGGAAGATTGACCTTTTGACAATTATTTGAGTGATCAGCTATATTGATTGAATTCTTTTGAGAGTCTCTAACTTATGTTTTATTTTCCTTATGGCACCTCAGGTAATACTGCTGAAATTATTGCAAGGAGCAAATATATACTTAAATATTACAGTATACAAGGGCAAAGGTAGCTCTAGCACAATATTAAAAATAGGTAGTGGGTCTTTGATTTCAATAGTATTGAGAACACTTAAAAGAGGAAACTTTATTTACCCAATTCAAATTGGAACCTTCTTTGGAATTTATAGTCTTAGAGAACTATTTATAACACTGGCTGGTTCAATGACTTGTCCAGGATCAAATGACAGATATCAGAAGAAGGACTCAAATCCAGGTCTTCCTGGCTTTGAAGCTGTTCCTCTATTAGGTATTACTGTCTCTAGAACTATTATTAACTTTAGAAAATGCTTGTCTTTTATTTCCCCAA
This sequence comes from Sarcophilus harrisii, assembly GCF_902635505.1. NCBI lineage: Eukaryota > Metazoa > Chordata > Mammalia > Dasyuromorphia > Dasyuridae > Sarcophilus > Sarcophilus harrisii. The sequence goes on from NC_045427.1 coordinate 395,823,295, forward strand.
TATGCAATATGCTTACTTTTTGCAGGTCTGTCCCTCTCTTTTTTTCCCCTTTGCCTCTATACCTTTCCATTTTCTCTCCTTAATTTAATTTCAGTTTTTGTCCTGTTTCTTACTTGATTTCCTCCATTTTCTTCTCCCAATAAGTTAGTTCCATTAATGTCTTTCAGTATTACACCCAAAACAATAAGGTTGTGCTAACAGGCACTAAAGAGTACATAAGAAATATCTTAATTTCTATAATCACACATTTTGTTTAAAAGATGAGAAATACTTATATTCTAAAATCTGTTGATTTGGATAGATCAGATGAAGGAAAAATTGGCAAGGATGAGCAGGAAGAGAAAAGAGGTGAAAAAATGCAAACGAGAAAATATGAATTGCTAATATTATTGAATGTATTTTTTCATTTCTTAAATGAAGTGGAAAATGTAAATCATTTCTTAGTCAAGAGAGCTGGCAAGTACCAAGACCTTTCAAAGAGGAAATAAGGTACTTAATTCTCATGTACTGATATACTGATGCTAATCTTGTAAAAGCTTACTCTAATCAGATCTTGCTGATGAAAGGGTTTAGAAAAATATTCATAAAACTTGTTTTCATATTGGATAAATAAGCAGTAGGAAGTTATCTTGCAATACACTGGGTTTTGTAGTTTTATTGTAGTTTAGGGTCAAATAATATTAAATCAGAATAATATTGCCTTAACTAGAAATTTACTAGTAATTAGTGATTTTTATTTTTTTTTCCTCCACAGTCACAGGTCTTATAATAGTTGAGAACTATCCTTCTCTGTTTATAATTTCATTTTTTTTATACCTACTATGCTTTGGGAATGCATCTTTAATTTATCTTATTTTGTCTCTTCCTCTTCTTTGTTTTCCTTTCTTTGTAAAAAAAAAAAATGTTATTTCTTTTCTGTCTACAAAACCAAAGCTTCTTCGGATGTTTTCCTTCAAGGTATAATGTTTTTGGAATGGAAATTCACTGCATGCCACTGCTGAATTTAACTATTAACGCTTAAATGAGATTTTTTTAATAGACATTTAAGCATTCTACTCCAGGTAATACATCTAAGAAGTAGAAAGTTCTACAGATTTAGAAATAAATTTGTAGAGTTGATTCAGCAGCTCTTACACCAAATCACAGATGTTTTAAATTCATTTGTAATTCAAAAGCAGCCAGCACCTTGAACAAAGTGGAACTTTCTCAAGTAGCCTAAACCAAGATTTGGCCTTTTTTTTTTAGAACCTCCATTCCACTAGTGCTATATGGTTTTTAGAACTCAAATGGACATCTTAAATCTCCAAAAATTACGTTTAAAGACATAGTCTCTCCCCTTGCATATAAAAACTGTCAGAGTCCTTTGGAAAGAATCCTGGAACTGAAAATGTTTTATAGTAGAAAAAACATATCCATGCAAGTTTTGTACCTGGCTTTGAATAGGCTACTATTATCCAAGATAATAAATATGCTAGTTATCAATTTTTATTGAAATTCAGGAATTTCATTTCTAAATATCAACATAGTTGATTTTTCCTAATTCTTTAACAACCAAATTGGTAATGCTGAAGAAACTCCTTTGTCCTCTAACTCATTTTCAATTAGAAGAAGGGCAAGGATTCAAATATACTGAATAGAAAGGAATGCTAATTTCTGTTCACCAAACACAATACTTTGCCATTTCAGTTGGTAAATTTATTGAAAATGCTCATTCATGTTAGTGAATTTGGCTAACATTTTCATATTCCTTAACAATGACCATTTAAAGTGAAATTTCATCTCTCTAATGCATTAATCATATTGTGGAGTTATAACCCAAGGATATTTTATATTGCTATGTAGTTAAAAGAGTTTGCCATTAGCACCATCTTTGTTCATTTTAACAGGCAATGTGCATACATGTAAGCATGATAGATGCCTTGGTTTCAAAAAAAGTATTCATTTAAAAAAGTAATTCTCCATTCCATTTGATGCCTTCATGTCTCCAACATCACCTCCAATAATTAGTGGAATAAAATCTCATGTAGTTTGGTCTAACTCTTTAGATCTTTGAGTTCATTTGTTGTTCAATTTCCTTGCTATAGCTATTAGCTTGATAATATTATTTTCAGTTGCATTGCTTAGCTCGAAATTTGAAATCTGCAAATGTGCTCTCTTCATAATTTAAATTTTATCATTGTAGATCACAATGTCATAGCAATTTCCTGAGTCCCCATTTGCTGAATCATCATTACCATTAAACATACTGTAGACAAAAAAAGTTTGACTCTGAAGAGTCTGATTAACTCTTTCATTCCTTTCCCTTTTTATTATCCTCTTAGGCACCAACAATTGATATCCGACCAAGGTCAGCCACTATTCAAATGAACAATGCAACACACCTTCAGGAGAGAGATGAAGAATATGGTTATGAGTGTCTTGATGGCAAGGACTGTGCCAGTTTTTTCTGTTGCTTTGAAGATTGCCGAACAGGAGCATGGCGTCATGGAAGAATACATATCCGCATTGCAAAAATGGACTCTTATGCTCGGATTTTCTTTCCCACTGCCTTCTGCCTATTCAATCTGGTCTATTGGGTTTCCTATCTTTACCTTTAAATGAGTGAAGCAATGATAAGAATCTTACTCAATGATTCCCATGGGGAGATGGTTTAAAGGTTTCCTTTAAATGTCTAGTTAATATAATCTCTCATATACTTTATATTGGTCTCAATTCATTTGTGCCATAATATAGAATATCCTAATCATGCCATGTCATTTGTCCCTAACTTTCCTTTGATTAATGTGATTTGGATATTACTGATTGAACTTATGAAAACTGTTATATAATGGAAAATAGGAATGTTGAAAACAAAAGTAGATCAAAATGTAATAATGGCAGCTGTAACAGAACTGGAGGGGGTATGAAGTTGAATTGGTAGAATATATTTTTCCTTCCATTGTACAAATACATACACACAATTTACCAAAAAATGTGCAACATCTTTGCTTGGGGTAGAGAGACATGGTCAATCTTTACCTTAGAATCTTTTCATTTTGAGCATCATCATCTCTCAATTCAAATAAGTGTTACTAGCCTAGACAAGTTATCCTCCCATACCCCTAAGTTAATAATGAAAGAACAAATTACTATCCTTTTAAGAACACATGTAAAATGTTGTAAATATGGAAATACCTTATAATGCTTAAAGTAGTGCATGCATTATTTTAGGGCCAAAATAAACGAAGCAAAGATACCATAAAGTATTGTCTTTTATTTTGTGGCTCTGGGCTGTAAGTGAAAAATATAAATGGAATCATAAGGAATCAGGTCTGGGTTTGAGATTGGAGAGGAAAAATTAGCTGCCCTCTCATGCATGAAGACTAAAATAGCATTTTTGTGTATGACAGTTTAAGATACCTTAATATATATATATAAACAAAATCTACATTTGCCTCTTCTAAATAGTCTATGAATCAAAAAGGATTGCCAATTTCATATCTAGTTTATTAAGTGATTATATGTGCTTGATGCTATTTTTCTTGCTTTCTAGTTCATTAGATTGCAATAGAAATAATTCTCCATCACAAGATCTGCTTTAGGCTATTAATACATAAGCTGCTGATGACTCCTTCCATACCAAGCTCAAATGATATCTAGTTGTCTCAAATCGGGTATTTGTGGAGTGATAAATGATCTCTTGGAAATAAACAGAAGGGTCAGAAGGAACTTCAGTTTTCAGTCATTGTTATCTGGAATTTGTATTTTTTTCAGGCAAAACTTTTTATTTGTTTATTTTTCAACGATAAAAATGAAATTTTCTTTTTATTCCTCTTTGTATGTAAAACATTACTAATACACAATCACTAGGGCATTTCCTTTGATTTTTTCCCCTCTATTTGTAAAAATGGTTTGGAGCCAAATCAACAACATTCTCTCATATGTATAACTGGCACAGGTTTCCAAAATCCATATATGACTGGTGATAAAGAGATGGATTGTAACTAAGAACAAGATGTCTTGCACACAGCAAGCATTCAATAAGTATTCACAAAGGAATGGCCCACATAGGGATGAAACCAATGAACTTGTCATTATCAAACTATACTCATAGTGAGCTAATCAAAATGACATTGAATATGATAAATTGTGCCATATCAACAGTTTGTTTCACCTCATAGTTTTGTTTCTGTACAACAATATTCCTTTGATGTGCTTCTCTTCTGTGGTATGGTTACCTGTAAGACAGAATCTAACCATCGCTAGTATATAATTTATGAATGACCCCAAATAATCAGAGGGGAATAAAAAGTATCTTTGCTAATAGACAAGCTGTGTGTAGTTTTTGTATTTTAAACCATCTATTCCATCTGGATGAATCTTGAAACACATTCAGCCACAGGTTTTCCAAACTTTTGAATATATCTGATATTTTCAATTATGCAACCTTATTGCTGATGTAAATGCAATCAATTCTCTTTTAATATTTTTCTCTAATTGTCAAAGTATTAAAATGCTTGCTTTAGGAGAGTTGTTGGCAAATTTCAGTAATGAGAGATGTATTCTAGTTGTCATGGAACAATTACTTTATGACAGAAGAAGGCACAAAAAAGTTTGTTTCCCAATCTTTGTATAGGTTTGGAAAATCTTATGCACAGAAAGATTAATTCTGCCATCATCTATCCCTGTCAAATGTATATGAAATCTTTCTCAAAAGGGAATTGCACAGACCTGTGGACTTTTACAATAAAACTGCTGCTCTTAAATACAAGAAGGTAGAATTTCCTTGCTGGTGTCTTTGGACTATACTGTTTTAAAAGGTGGGTTTTTCCTTCTTTCTTGATGTCTTTTATTTTTGAACTATTGGTTTTGTAGTGAGGAAGGGTGAAGAAGGTTGTCAATCAGATCATTATTCAATCAATAAGCATTACTTAAGCATTAACTATATACTGACACTGTACTAGGCATTGGGGTGCCTGGTACCCCAGTAAGTAAGTACAAAGCAAATAAGACAGTCTCTTCCTTCAGTTTTCCTTACCTATTCTGGTAGGCACCAAATAGATAAATAGGTACAAATAATACACCCACACAAACATATATATGCATATCCCTGTATTCTTATACATATACACAAAATACAAGGTCATTTTATTGTTTTTGGTAAGTGCACCAACAGCTAAGATGTATGATATAGGAAGAAATTTTAAAAATAAGGAACAAAAAAGGTTGATGATAAAAGTCTATAATGAAGGTGGAAATTGGTCTGTAGTTTTGTTTTTTTCTTTTGCCCCTTGATTTTTCTTTCTTTTCCTTTCACTGCCAGTCTCTGGCATCATTATCTGAATATTCATAAGATTGCTGTGACTATGCCCCAAATATTGACATAGAATGAGGTAGGGAAGTTTCCTTTTCCTCCTCCTCCACCTCCTCTTTTTCCTCCTCCTCTTCTTTTTACCTCTTCTCTTTTATCTTCTTTATTTTCTTCCTCCCCTAGAGGGATCAACTCCCTCATTCAAACAATATTAAATTAGTTAAATAATATAAATTACAAGGATTCTATTAATAGTTATTATCACTCAGTTGTTGCTTATTGTTTTTGTTGTTGATGTTTCTTAATGTATTTTTCATGAAGTAAGAAATTGGAATGGACCCTGGTCTTATCCAAGATGACCACAAAGTGCCTTGAAGGGCCTTCACTACCTAAATTCATTTTAAAGCCCTGTGAATCACTGTGAGAGATATAATGGAAAGAGATTGGTATGAGACTCAAAACTCATGGCAACCAATCCTAGTGATTTTAATTTTTTGTCTTAAAAGAAGACATTTCAGTTAACCTGTTTCTCAGTATCCTAATCCATAAAATTGAAGGGTCGGAGAGGAAATAAGAGAGTTTCCTCAGTTTACTCTAGTAGTTCCCTTTCAACTTTTCTCTTCTCTTACACTGTTTATCCTCTTTTACTTCCTAACTACTCCATCTTACACTATCCTACATTACCTCAGCTTCATCTGCTCCAAGTAGCCCATTTGGTCTGTTTCCCTGTTTGAGTCTTCTCTCATACCATGTTATATCCTGAGGATATTCTCCCCTCAGTCAACAGACTCACTTATCTGTATCCACCATGAAACTTTCCAAGATTAATCAGGGACAAATTTCCTGCTTTCTTTCACCATTCCTAGATGGATTTATCTTTCTGTGGGAAAAGATACATCCAGGCTCCATTCTTGCTATGTTGTTATTAGGAATGAATTTCCCTTTGACAACCATTTGATATAAGTGATTAGTCATTGAGTCATATATTTTTTCTATTTTTATGTCATTTGTCTGTGGATATCAGTAGTCCAATCTGATTGTAATTCATTGATTTATAAAATGAAAAGCAAATGGCTTTAGTATTCTTGATATTGGGAAGATCTAGATCAATCCTACCTCTGACACTCACTAATCTTGTTATCCTAGTTATTTTTTCTCTCAGTGGTTGGGCAAATTTCTAAGCCTGTAAAACTGAAAAGTATTTGCTGATATAGAGAAAGAAAGAGATAGAGAGACAGAGGAAAACAATCACCTTATTGTATAGATAAGAAAAATAGGTCCTAAAAATGTTAAATGATTAGCTAAAATTCAGTTACAGTGAAAGTCATAAAGGAAATCAGCTTTTTTCTACTCTGAAAATTAAATTCTATAAGATTTGGACAGAACCAATCAACTAACCAGCAAGTACTTAGTGAATACCTACTCTTTGTTTAATGCTAAACTACTCTGACAAGTTGATATATGGTTTCTTTGTTTAAGGCTCAGCATAGTCCTAAATGCAATTAGGTGCTAGATGAATATGCTTTTGACAGGCATAATGATATCTCTAGTGGGCAGGGGGGGAGTTATTTTGTTGTAATCACATTGCAAAATTAGTTCAGGAGATTGCTACAAATTCTTCAGAGAAGAATATGAATTTTATATCATGTAATATATAAGTAGCACATTTTCAAATTTACTTTAAACCATTATCTTGGGCAAAACTTTGGAATATGTTTTAACGGACAAACCTTTTCAGAATGTACTGTCAGCAAAAGAGCGAAAACACTCATTTCAAGACACATTGTTTTGTCATTATTGAATGAGAGGTAGACTGGAACGAACACTAGCATTTGTACATTTCTCTTTGATGGCCATTGGAATTCATAAGCTACAAGCTTACAACCATAGAGCTTTAGAGGGAAAAAAATTCAAATTTTCCCAGTCTTAGAGATATTATTCTATTCTTAGTCCAATGATTAAAAAGTAGCAAAGTTACAATCTCATTTCTACAAACATAAGTTTTATAGGGGCAATTACAAATTAGCTTGCATGATTTAACCTACCTTAACTGAGGACAATTGAATTATTTGGCTAACAACAGATCATATCTAAATTGGCACTCAGAACCTTAAGCTCAATGGGTGAAAAGCAACAATTTCCTAATTAAACAGTTCTTATTTGATAATCCTGACAAAAATTAAATTTCTCATAATAGACTTTCATTTGAAATTGCTTTAGAGATCAGTTTCCTTCATTTGTTCGCTTTTCCTACAATTCTTACAATATTTTCTTTCTCCTTCTATGGAATTATACATTATAGAAGTTCAATAAGACCTTAGAAATGATCCAATCAATTTCCTTCATTTGTGGTGCAGTTCACTGGGTAAGGAATTAGGAATATCTGAGTTCAAGTCTTGCCTCAGACAATCCTTAGTTTCATTACCCTAAACAAGTCACTCTGTTTGCATCAGTTTCCTCATCTATAAAATAATAGATCCTACCTTACAAGGCTATTGTGAAAATCAAATGGAAAAATATCTGTAAAGCACTTAGCACAGTGCTTGGCAGGCATGCAGAAGGTGATTTATATATATACACATATACACATATGTATATATACAGATATATGTGTATACATATGTAAAAATGCAGATACATGTGTATGCACATATGTATATATACAGATTTGTGTATACATATGTATATATATAAAAGATAATTGTTTTAATATTATTACTAATACTAGTAATTAATATTACTAGAGAAAGAATAGATTCTAAGAAGTTAAAATAACTAGCAGTAGTAAACAAACTAATAGCAAAGCTACATCAGTTCTTCTTTTCCACTTTATTTATTTTTATCAAGGCTTTTTATTTTTAAAGCATATGCATAGATAACTTGTAAAATTCATCCCTGAAAAACCTTGTATTCCAAATTTTTCTCTCCCTTCTCCTCACTCCCTTTCCTAGATAGCAAGTGATCCAATATATGTTTTATGTGTGTAATTCTTCTATACATATTTCCACAATTATCATTCTGCACAACAAAAATCAGATCAAAAAGGAAAAAAAATGAGAAAGAAAACACAATGTAAGCAAACCATAACAAAAAGAGTGAAAATATTATTGTGGATTCCACAACATATCATGATCCACACTCAGTCCCCACAGTCCTTTCTCTGGGTGTAGCTTGCTCTTTTCACCACAAGACCATTGGAACTGGCCTAGATCAGGTCTTCTGCTGCCAAATCTGAAAACTGGGGGGGTGGGGAGGTGGAGGGGGAGACTTTTCATCACAACACAAAGATAAATTTATTATTGAAAATATTTTTTTTTAAATTAAAGGCATGATGCATAGGAAGATCAATGTCTACATGTTAAACCACCAAACCTCTCTCCTTGCTCCATCAATGCAAAGAAATTCTCTTTGTAAGAGTTTTCTATGATCCAACTTTCTCCCAATTCAAAATGAAATTGAATGGCGTTTTCTTTTTCTGCTCTTCAGAATTGTGAATAAAAGATGTTTCTGGCCTCTGGAAGTATCCCTATCAAATGCATTATAAGCATTATTGAATGTTACTGGAAATAGTATAATTCCAATAAATCTTAGGTTCATCATTAGTAATACTCTAATTCAAACACTTCACCTTGCAGAGAAAAGGACAAAAAGCTCTTTAACTGTCACTTGGCCAAGGTCACACAATATTAGTAACTCCTTTTTAGAAAGTCCGTATATTCCTTAATAGTGACTATATTTTGAGAATTTTAAAGCAATTTATTTATATCTAAGTATATTTTTGTAGCAATAGAATTGTAAAACAAATCATATGTTGAAACGTTGATGCATATGAGAATACCATTATCTTCCTAAGGAGAGAACTTCCTTAAGGAACTTTGGAAAATTATGGAGGGTGTTTAAAATTTCAGATGCAATTAAGAAAATAAGTACCCACTCAATCTCAGGTATAATGTGATAAATAAGCTGTTTTTCTAAAATAAAATACCAAATGCTGTCCTGAACAGCCTTTTTTCTTTGAAATTATTGTTTTAAATGTACAAAACATATATCATACTGAAAGAATAGATCCTCTCTGTTTTATTCTGAAAAATAGACTGCAAAGATGAGAATAAAAGGTAATCTTGCAATTATAAAGTAAATCTATTATCAAGACCAATATCAGAGGATTGGCCTCTGATTGACAGAGGAAGAGGCATTTTAGAAAAAACTACCAAAATTCTCTGAACACATTAGAAATCATTAGCAACAATAGCAAACTGTCTTTCATCAAATCTTTGCCTCTAGGAAACTATGCCCGAATAGTAGCTTCTATCTTCTATCTTATATAGCAAATCCCTCTCTCTCTCTCTCTCTCTCTCTCTCTCTCTCACACATATATATATATATATATATATATACATACATACATACATATACCAACAAAATTTATATTCCAATGTGGGATTTTTCTTTATAAGAAAATTAGGAAATGGTGATTTTTCTAGTCTCTTAGCGATTTCTAAATAATAGAATCTCAGAAGATAATGTATCTGGAGGTGACTTTAAAAGTCAAGGGGTATCTGTGTGATTGCTTATTTTGTATATGAAGAAACTTGGAATCCAAAGGGGAAAGGCACTTGTCTAAAAACATAAAACTATTCAGTAGCAGAACTAATATTCAAATGAGTCTTCTGATATTAGATTCAATATTCTTTCCATGACATAATTAGAAATTACCTCTTCTAGATCCAAATCCAGATGCCTTGAGGACCTAATAGGGCTTCTTTACATTCTCTTGAGGACAAAAGAGTCCTCTGAGTTCAGCAAATATATATAGCACCAATATCACTAGTTTTATTCAGAAAATCTTAGATGCTGATGATGATAGCCAATGTCTGTATGGCACTTTAAGGTTTAAAAAACACTTTACATGTCATTTCAATTGGTCCTCAAAACTGGTATGTGTTAGATAAGATCTAGCATTATCCTACAGATGATAAAACTAAAGCTGAGAGAGATTACATAATTTTCCTAAAGTCACAAATATAGAAAGACTCTGAGGCAGGATTTGAATTTTGGTATTTTTCACTTTAAAAAACAGTGTTCTAACTACTGGACATCCCCTGGCTTCCAGAAGCAAAGAGTTGAAGAAAATGTTTCAGTATAGCTTGATTCTAATCCAATCCAATACATTTCTATTAAATGCATAAAATGTATCCAGGTACAATGTTAATTGCTGGGGATACAACTAACAAAAAGAAATTCCTGCCCTTCAGGAGTTTATAATCTAAATGCAAATATAACACACAAAAGAAAGCAGGAAACTGAATGGTGGAGGATGGGAGAGAGACATCAGGAGCTACTGGGATGGGGACATTTTGTTTCATAGAGTTGAAATTAAGTAGCAGATACAAGGTGAAATGAACTGAGAGTTCAGTCTTTGTCTTATGTAAAGGTGGCATTGGGAAGAGTATCATATTCTCGCTTTCAGCCTTTCAACTGATAGAGAAGGTTGAAGAAGGTGGTGTAAACAAAGGTTTGAGTTAGAAGCTTGTTTTAAATTTAAAAGTGATGAGCTTATCCTGGGAAGATATCACTTTCCCTGGAGTTGAAACCAATTGAAGGTAGCAGATGCAAAGTAGAGTGAGAAAATAAAAATAATTTCTCTTGTTTAGAGGCCCATCTTTAAAATTTCATGAGATATCACTCCCTGCAGGTGAAAGAAAGTAAACCATTTAATTCTAATGAAAAGTAGTACTTCCTGGGAAGACTTAATTTAATTTATTCCTTTTCCCAGTATTCACACTACCCATTTTTCTCTTAATATATTTTTCTCAATGATTTTTTTTAAAAAAAAATTTGATCCCTTAAAATTTGAGGATTGAAATGTATATGAGTATTACAATGTACTATATATATATATATATATATATATATATATATATACATATATGCACACATATATGTGTGTGTATATAAGTTTAACTCTCTGATATATTATGTGTTCTATTTTAGATTTGGAAGACATACAATGAAAAGACCATCACTTGGGATTCAGAGGAATTGTGTTCAACCCCCCCTTCTGTCATTAACTATCATTTTATTATTAAATAATATTAAATATTGCTAAACCAATTATTTAATCAATATTAAATTAAATATTAGTAAATGACAGTCACCTTGAGAAAGTTGAATTATTTTTCAAATCTGTAGGGCCTTAGTTTCTTCATCTGTAAAGTAAGATGCTTGAAATGCATGATTTCTAAACTCCTTTCCAATGCTAACTCTATGATCTTATGAACTTTTATAAGATAGAGAGCCAGCCTTGAAATAATGAAGATTTCAGTCTGGTGCATATTGTCTAGATAACAATAATACATGTCACTATCTTCTAAATGCCTCAGGTATCTCGCTAATACTATAAGCTGAAGATGTGTTGCTGATCTGTGTTGATGAAAAAAGTTTTCATACCAGGAGATCCTTACATATATGTGTTCAAATATATGTGAACCAAAGTACAAATTCTTGAAAAAATGATGCTGTAAATGTATTATATTATTATTAACCTACATTATTAACTTAATATAACCTATATTTACCTATATACCTGCACCAAAAGTCTCATGTAATTTTTCTTGTTTCTAATAATGCAGAGACCTATATTGAGATTATTATATGAATAAATGGGATTGGGATATTATCATATATTCATGCCCTAAGCAGTTTACTTTACATAACACATATCATTAAAAGGGGGAGTTTAGATTTGTGATTTTAATTAAACCAAAGTGAAAAAAAATTGTCCCATACAACAGACTACTTTTTGCAAGCATCTGTCTACATTTATTGACAAAAATAAAATGAAATATATCAATAATTCTTCATATTTAATTAACAATTTTCATTCAATTAGTTTTATAAGAGATTTAAGAAAATAAAAAGTGAAACAGTAATTTAAACATTGTGCAGCTAAAGTACCAAAATTTTTAAATGATATGTAAGTAAAGATACAGAAAATCATAAGGAGGAAGAGTAAAAGGTAAAAAAAAGACAAAGCCTAGAAATCTGTCCTTTTAGACTAACTACCACTTCTAGCTGGAAGATTCTTTAAAAAAAAGTCTTTAGTCTCAACAATACTTAAAAGGGTTTTTTAAGAACTAGAGGAGGAACTTTTTAGGTTTTAAACATCTCATATTCATTATCTTTCCTTGTCAATGTCTCAGAGTTTTTTCCTTCTAAAGATGGCATTTCCAGGAACTATATTTCCATTCTGTCTTCTTATTTGAAAACATCAAAAATTCTCATGGAATATTCCAGAGTGATAGCCTCAAAGAATACAGCTATCTCTTTAAAAATAATGTAATAATTAATTAATTGATTGATTAATTAATTTTAAAAAATATATACCTGTGCATTCTTCTTTTTGTTTTTATGCTGGGAGAGAAATATCAGATCAAAAGAGAAAAACTATGAGAGAAAAAAAAAAACAGGAGAAAAAAGAAATAAGAAAGTGAACATAGGATGTTTTCATTTACATTTAGTCTCATAGTTCCCTCTCAGAATGCAGAGGGCATTTTCTATCCAAAGTTTATTGGGATTGCCTTGGATCACTTAACCACTGAGAAGAACCAAGTTTGTAATAGTTCATCATCCTACAGTCTTGCAATTACTGTGTACAATTATTCCTAGTTCTCAATATTTTAGTCAGGATCAATTCATGTAAATCTTTCCAGGCCTTTTTTTTTTAATTAAGCTTTTTATTTTCAAAACATATTTATGGATAATTTTTCAACATTAATCCTTGCAAAACCTTGTGTTCCAATTCCCCCTCTTTTCTTCACTCCCTTCCCTAGATGACAAGTAATCCAATATATGTTAAACATGGTAAAAATATATGTTAAATCCAATATATGCATATATACTTATACAATTATCTTGCTGCTGAATGTTTGTGGCAGCCCTCTTTGTAGTGGCTAGAAACTGGAAACTGAGTGGATGCCCATCAGTTGGAGAATGGCTGAATAAATTGTGGTATATGAATATTATGGAATATTATTGTTCTATAAGAAATGACCAACAGGAAGATTTTAGAAAGGACTGGAGAGACTTACATGAACTGATGCTGAGTGAAACAAGCAGGGCCAAGAGATCATTATATACTTCAACAACAATACTATATGATGGCCAATTCTGATGGACTTGGCCATCCTCAGCAATGAGATCAACCAAATTATTTCCAATGGAGCAGTAATGAACTGAACCAGCTACGCCCAGCAAAAGAACTCTGGGAAATGACTAAGAACCATTACATTGAATTCCCAATCCCCATATTTTTGCCCACCTGCATTTTTTATTTCCTTCACAGGCTAATTGTACAATATTTCAGAGTCTGATTCTTTTTGTACAGCAAAATAACGGTTTGGTCATGTATACTTATTGTGTATTAATTTATATTTTAATATATTTAACATATACTGGTCATCCTGCCATCTGGGGGAGAGGGTGTGGGAAAGAGGGGAAAAATTGGAACAAGAGGTTTGGCAATTGTCAATGCTGTAAAATTACCCATACATATAACCAGTAAATAAAAGGCTATTAATTTAAAAAAAAAGAATTCACTTAAAAAAATAATTATCTTGTTGCATAAGACAAATCAAATCAAAAAGGAAAAAAATAAGAAAAAATAAAATGCAAGCAAAAAACAATAAAAAGAGTGAAAATGTTATGCTTTGAACCACACTCAGTTTCCATAGTCCTCTCTCTGGGTGTAGATGGCTCTCTTCATCACTGTATAATTGGAACTGATTGGAATTGTTGAAGAGAGCCACATCCATCAGAATTGATCATTGCATAATATTCTTATTGCTGTGTATAATGATCTCCTGGTTCTGCTGATTTCACTTAGCATCAGTTTATATAAGCTTCTCCAGGCTTCTCTGAAGTCATATTGCTGGTCATTTCTCACAAAACAATAATATTGCATAACATTCATATACCATAATTTATTTAGCCATTCTCCAATTGATGGGCATCCATTCAGTTTCCAGTTTCTTGCCACAAATATTTTTGCATACATGGGTCCCTTTCCCTCCTTTATGATACCTTTGGGATGGAAGTCCAGTAGAAACACTGCTGGATCAAAGGGTATGTATAATTTGATAACTTTTTGAGCAGAGTTCCAAATTACTCTCCAGAATGATTGGATTTGTTCACAGTTCCACCAACAATGTATTAGTGTCCCAGTTTTCCCACATCCTCTCCCACATTCATCATTATCTTTTCCTGTCATCTTAGCCAATCTAAGAGGTGGTTAGTGGTATCTCAGAATTGTCTTCATTTTCATTTCTCTGATCAGTAGTGATTTAGAGCACCTTTTCATATAACTAGAAATAGTTTCAATTTTTTCATCTGAAAATTGTTTGTCATATTCTTTGACCATTTATCAGTTGGAGAATGGCTTGAATTCTTATAAATTAGAGTCAATTCTCTATACATTTTGGAAATGAGGCCTTTATCAGAACTTTTAAATGTAAAGATGTTTTTACTAGTTTATTGCTTCCTTTCTAATCTTATCTGCATTAGTTTTATTTGTACACAAACTTTTTAACTTAATCAAAATTATCTCTTTTGTGTTCAATAATGAACTCCAGTTCTTCTTTGACCATAATTTCCTTCCTTCTCCACAGATCTGAGAGGTAAACTATCTTTTGTTTTTCTAATTTGCTTATAATATCACTTTTTATGTCTAAATTATGAAACTATGTTGACCTTATCTTGGTATATGGTGTAAGGTGTAGGTCAATGCCTAGTTTCTGCCATACTAGTTTCCAATATTTCTAAGAATTTTTTGTCAAATAAAGAATTTTTCTTCCAAAAGCTGGGTCTTTGAGTTTGTCAAACACTAGATTACTATAGTCATTGACTATTTTGTCCTGTGAACCTGATCTATTCCACTGATCAACTACTCTGTTTCTTACCAATACCAAATGGTTTTAATGACAGCTGATTTGGAATATAGTTTTAGATCTGGCACAGCTAAACCAATTCATTTGCATTTTTTTCATTAATATCCTTGAAACTTGATCTTTTGTTCTTCCTGATGTACTTTGTTATTATTTTTCTATATCTATATCTATATATTTGTCTATATCCATCTTTTATTTAACTCATGTTTAATCTATCATGAAGAATTTTTTCTTGGAAAGGAAAGGAAAAAAAAGAATAATAAAAAAGGCAGCATAAAATACTCATTCCTCCTCTACTACATTTAGGTCAGTTTCTAACCAATAATCACTAATGTTATCTTTAAGACTATTCCTCTATGTGATTAAATAGGCACAGAGTATGATTGGAAGCTTTGCTCTTAAATCCTCAATACTTGAATTTTCAAGCATGAGGAGTACATGATCTAGGAGAATGTATAGTTCATAAATAAATGTCATGCCACTAGAGAAGAATAGTAAGGAATAAGGTTTGTTATTGTTCATTAGTTCAGTTGTGTCAAACATTTCCTAACCCCATGAACCATTGAATGCCACAACTTTCTAACTTGCACTATTTCCCAAAATCTATCCAAATTCATATTCATTGCTTCTATAATATTGTCTATCTCAATCTCTGCCATCCCCGTCTCTTTCTGACTTCAGCCTTTCCCAATATCAGGTCTTTTTTCAAAGAGTCTCATTATGAGGTCAAAGTAATTAAGTTTCAGCTTCAGTATTTGCCATTCCAATGAATGGTCAGAATTAATTTCTTCAAATATTGACTAATTTAATCTCTTTGCTGTCCAAGGTACTCCAAAGTACACCACAACTTGAAAGTGTCAATTCTATCGTACACAGCTTTTCTTAGAGTCTAACTCTCAAAGTGATACTGGATTTTTACTATATGGATATTTATTAACATGGTGATATCTCCACCTTTTACTATACTGTCCAGAGTTGCCAGTTTTCCCTCCAAGGAGTATCTTTTAATTTCATGAATGCAGTCATTATCTGACATGATCTTTGAAACCAAGAATATAAAATCTTACAGTGCTTCTATTTCTTCTTTGTCTATTTACCATGAAGTAAGGGGACAAGTTGACAAAATCTTAGGGATTTTTTTTTATTTATCTATTTTGCTTTGTTTTATGGTAAGCTTTTAGTCATATTTTCACTCTCATCAAGAGGTTTCTTAATTCTTCACTTTCTGCCATCAAAGTTTATTTCATATCAGAAAACTTTAATTTGACTTTTTAATACATTGAGTCTGACATTTCATATGGTATACAGAAGTTCAATAAATAAGGTGACAATATATACGCTTGTTGTACTCCTTTTCCAATCTCAAACTAATCAAATTGTTTCATGTTCAGTTCTAAATGCTATTTCTTGACCCCCACACAAATTCATCAGTAGACAATTAAGATGATGTGTTAATTCCATCTCTTTGATGACTTGCCACAGCATGTTGTAATACATATAATCAAAGGCTTTAGTATAGTTAATGAAGCAGAAATGATGTTTTCTTTTTTTCCCTGGAACTTCCTTATTTTCTCCATAATCCAGCATATATTGACAATTGGATGTCTATTTTTTTCTACCTCTTTGAAAATTATCTTGCAAGTCTGGTGATTCTTAGTTCACATATTACTGAAGCCTAGTTTGCTTAAGCTGCATAAGCTTGCACAGCTTGCTAGCTTAAGCATTATGTTGCTAGAGAAAGGAAAGCAAATGTCTTCTAATTTCACTATTTCATAGTCCTTCTTTGGAACTGGTGTATAAAATGATCTTTTTTAATCCAGTGGCCATTATTGAGTTTTCCATATTTGTTGGCATATTGAATGGAGCATTTTAATAGCATTGTCTTTTAGGATTTTGAATACCTTAGTTGGAATTTCATCATCTCCATTAGCTTTAATGTTACTGATGTTTCCTAAAGTTCATTTAACTTTATTCTCAAAAATGACTGGTTCTAGATCAGTAATAACAACATTGTGGTTACTGATAATGTTAAGATATTTCTTGCATAGTTCTGTATTTTATTGCCATTTCTTTTTAATATCCTCTGTGAAGTCCCTACAATTTTAGTATTTTATCACATCCATTTTTTGCATGAAATATTCCCTTGATAGCTCTAATTTTCTTAGATTTTTTTTATTTTAACCATTCTACTGTTCTCTTTTGTTGTTGTTATTGTTTCACAATAACCTCGACATAAGATGATAAGGATTTCAAATAGCATTCATTAGAAATGAAAAAGAAAGTATAGAATTGAGAGTTTTGCAATAGAAAAATTGACTTACTAATGGTATATGAGTATTAAAGGAGAAAGAAGAGTCAGAATAACACTGGAATTTCAAGATTCTTTCATTAGAAAGGAAATTATTTCATATAACTATTAAAATCATTGGCTGTCTTCTGGCTATATTTTATATTACAAGGACAGAAATACAGAATTAGAAGGAAGAAGTCAAAGGTAATATTTCTAATTTTTCTGGGCCAGGTTATGAATGACCATATACATGTACACATATACACATTCATATATATACATCCTCACACATTTACCTATACCTCAATGGTAGCATAAATGTGCATAATTATTTATGTATATTTATGTATGTACACATCCTTATATGCACATATACATATGTGTATGTGTGTATATACATGTTTGTACATACAAAGACACACTTATAAGTATGCCTACCTGTTATATGTAACTGTTTCTTTGTGTATGGGTATACACATATGTGTGTATATATACATATGTGTATATATATGAGATCACATGTGCATCATGCTTCTATGTATGTTATTATGTATACATATAATATACATTTATATTCCTTGTGTGGGTTTCTAAATATGTAAATATAACATGGATACAATAAACATGCATGTATGTCATATATTGGTGTGTATCATATATTGGTGTGTACATCTGTGTGTTTGTGTATATATATATATACATGAATATATATACAAGCTTTTCAGATATTCCTCAAATACAACTTTATAGTTGATTATTTATAACATCTATCATGAAATGGCCTTCCTAATGAATGTGAATAAGCATACTACATTATGAAATTTTGGTTTTCTAATGACAATGTACTACACTGGAAAGAACATTGACTCTATAGTCAAAAATCTTTCATTCAAATCCCACTTATGATGTGGGGAAAGTTACTTGATCCCCATGAGCTTCACTTTCCATCTATACAAGGTTAGAAGTGGAAGGATTGGTTTATTAAGAGTAAATGGTCTTTCAGGTCCTTTTCTGTTCTAGTTCTATGACTATGCTTGCTGAAATGTTCCAAGTTTGTGACAGTAGCGAGGAAAAGTAGGTCAAAAATAGAGAAAATATTTTAAAATGTTTCATAGATCATATTTACTAAAAGATTAATGAGCTATATAAGGCTCCATAATTTAGAATTTTTCCTGTCACAAAATTCAACTCAAGCAACTTTCTTGACTTTTATAATGTAAGTATCTGCCTTACCTCAGAGACCTTCTCAAATCAGAGGACAAACTTTTATTATTATTATTATTATCATCATTTAGGAGATAATCTATTGGGATAAACATTTGTAGAGAGGCACATTGCTGGCATATCATGCCAATAACCAGCTAGATACTGATTGTGTTTTTAAAAATTTATGAAACCCTATCCCAAAAATATTCTCACCACTTATGAAGGTGAAGGGAAACTTCAGATTTCGTATCTATCCATTTAGAGTTCTGAAAGAATATTGCAGCTCTGTAATGGTTTAAAAGTCAGAAATTATCCCAACTTATTATGTACATCAATTCTTTTCCTCTCACACATTCCCTTCTAGCATATGTTGTAACTATACACCATGATATAAATTCTAGCAATAACAATATTAATGGTGTTTTTCTTAAGTTAAAGGTAACTACATTACATCACATGAGAAAAAAAGTAAAGCATTTGTAAACGTGATTAATATTTGTCTCTAATTTTTTATATATTGCTACCAAATTGTACTCTGATGCATATGTATCTTTCCACTTAAGGAACAGATCTTGCTAACTGAATTCACATTCTACTCTTTTCCATTCAATGTATCTATCATTTACCTCTTCCTAATGATCAAATTCAAGTCCCACTTCTTCCATGCTTCTCTCTTACTATCCCAGTCAATATTGATTTGTCCCTTATTAAAATTGTTCATAATTTGTACTGATATATGAATTCTTGATTAAAATTTAATGTCATAGAATCTGAAAATTATCAGGGTATTTATTTAATCAAACCTATTAGCATGCCCCATGAGCAATCATCCATCCCCCTTCCCAAAGTTACATCTGCAACACTCACATGTTTATTCCTGATTCTGCCTTCTGAAACTAAACAAAATAAATCATTTCAGGATTTCAATTCCTTAAAATAGCTCATTCCCATCTCCACCCTAAGTCTTCTTTTTTCAGACTAAATAGACCAAATTTTTCCAATTAATCTTAACTGAAAATTTTCTTTTCTTTTAATTTTGTTTCGGTATCAGTTAGTTAGAAATGACTTTAATCTATTGCTTCATATTACAAATTCTCATTTCCTCAGCCAGACTATAGGCATTCCTTAAAGTCAAGGAAGTATGTTCTATTAATATAACACAAAAAGGCAAGGGCTTTATGGCTACCTAGTACTGGAAATAAAGGCAGCAGTGTGATGCAGAACAGTAAGTGGTGGGTAATGGCCTTTTATTTTTCACTTAAACTATTGTTTTTCACTTACTTCAGTTGATTGTTTTTAAAGAAGACATTGCTCATGTAAATTATATCTATCCTCATAAGTCAGTATAGATGTGCTTTACAGGGAACCATGGATCTTCTGCTTATCTTTCTCAGAGACATTTCGATTCCTACCAGACAGGACTGAAACTTGGTACTTTCTCTAATGTGAGGGAAAAAAAAAGAATTTTGATTTATTTTTATTCTTAGCTAGGAGAGATCATTTTTAGGCATGTGTTTAGGATGTCAATCTTCTCTTCATATTGGTATCTTTGCTGAGTATCTCTACCTTCAAGGTTCTGAAGAGAATGTCTGGATTCAAATGTCTTCTGTTTTCAACTAAAGGCCAGAAATTCAATATGTTTCATGTTCTAAGATCCTGACAATTCTTCATTATACAAATGGACTTTGAACCACAGATTAAACAAGCATAAACAAAGACAATCCTTACTAGAAACATGATCAAGCTAGTGGAACTATTTTCATTTTGAACATTTTACAGCTCAGAAAAGGCAAAGGCTACAATGAGAGTATGGCTATTGCTTTATTTTCTTAGGGCACAGCCCCAGTCCATGCTATGGCTTCTTGGGGGCACAGATGAAAGTTAGGTAGAATTGATAAGATGGAAAACAGCCCTGAAAAGTCTCAGGAGCCCACACATCAGAGGTACTAGTCTTCTTTAAACACATCCTACCAAAAGCAAAGCAATAAAACAGCACTGAATTCAGCCATGCAGAATAAAAGTAATTAACGAATCAGGAGATTCACAAATTTGGAGAATCCACCCAAATGTTCATTAAGACTATTTGTACCTGACCTGTGGTAAAGCATTCAGAGCTCCTATAGGTCTGATCAGCCACCAGTCAGTCACATTGTAACTTTACTCTAAAATAGTGATATCATTTTGGTCCTCTTCAAAAATGAAAACAACAACCAGCAAGCATTGTTTTATTGGTTGTCTAGACTTAAGAAAATGAGATAGAAAATGTCTATTTTATAAAGCAAATTAAACATAAAAATAAGTCCAATATAATTTTTTTTCCTCTCTGAAAGCCAATTAAAAAACATTTATGAGTGTATCACTGACTTCTGCCCTCAAAAAACTCACATTCTAATATAGTGGAGATAAATGATAAAAAGGATAGATTTTTCAGCACAGAATGGAGAAAGTACATGGGTAGGAGGAACATGATAACTATATCCCCAAAATGAGGAATGGCTACCCTGAGGTCCTTCCTCAAAATCAAGAGAAAGAAAAGAGAAAAGTAAGAGTAAGAAAAGAGAAAGAGAAGAGTACAAGGCAACTGAGATATGGTGACTGAATTCAGAGAAATAAAAATTACTATCCTGGAGACATTTCCCAAAAATAAGGATTCCAAGAACTTGCCAGTGGGGAAAAAGCCTGTAAGATTGGAAGTATTCAAATTTTATTAACTTAACAGTATCACATTAGCATTTAAGGTATACCTTAAAAACTCCAACTGAACAAATCTATCTAGGTGGATGGGAAAATCTATTTAGGTCATTGAGATAGAGGGAGTGGAGAACAAAACAAGCAAGCATTCTAAAGTGAATCTTCACTCCATTGAAACACTATTTCCTAGGGATTTCTTCACTACTATGTAGCATTTGATTGTCTTATCGTTTCCTGAAAATTATATTGTGTCTATTTCTATAAGTATTATATTCATCCAAACAAAGAGAAACTGGACAACTTTTCTAATTCACTTTTTTCATTTTTTTTGTATAAACTCTAATTGAATCAAAAAGAAAATAAAAAATAAATAATTTCCAAAAGAGAAATTTTTTTGCTGATAAATTATCTGTCTATAGAGCATACAATGAATACAAACATATTTTGATATTGTCAAATACAATGTGAACAAGATTATTGTGAAATATCTTTACATCAAGTCATCATTTTAGTAAAAATGTCAAGTTATGATAGAATTCTTAAGGCAAAATTGATGAAAGACTTGGGAAGCTATATTGATAAGTTTACAAAATAATTGCTTATATCAATGAAATACTAAAAAGACAAACTTTTTTATAGTTGGGAGGCAGAGTCTTTAAAAATGAAATGTGGTACTATTATCTAACAGTCTTAACAGTATCTGCCTAAACACTACCATATTGTATGTAAATTGACAATAGTCACTGCTGGGATATTTTTGTTTGTTTTTTTGTTTGTTTTCTATGTTTTGTTTTTTAAATCCAAGATATTAAATTTCAGAATTAACTTATTTAAATTATGTAATTATTTTTATCTTCAGTAGAATGCAAATATTTGGGGGGCAGAAGTGTATCATCTTTTGGAATTTGTATTTCCAGGGCCCAGAATAGAACCTGGTACTTTATAGACACTTAATAAATGTCATTGACTTGATCTGAAATGAAATGAAGAGGAAGTTCATTCAAAATAGCCTTGGACTAAAAATTAGAAGGCCTAAGTTATGGTCACAGTTCAGCCAATAATTAACAGTATGAACTTTATCTCTCTACAATTCAAGAATATCTCATTTTAAAATGAAAAAGGAAAAATTAAAACAAACAAACAAAAACTGTTCTAGCTATTTTAAAAGCATCAAATGAGATAATAAAAAAGAAGGTGATTTTGAAATATGCTATAGATATCTCCCAGATTACTGACAACATTTTATGCATTAGAAATAATTTTGAGAAAAGAAAGGATGTGTGATATATAAGCAATATATGTGTAAATTATATATCTGATAGTCATACATAATTATGATATATCATAGACATATATGTTTGTGTGTATATATGCATATGTGGACATACATTTTATATATGCATATGTGTTTGTATCTATCTATCTATATATATATATATATACACACACACATACACACATATAATTATATAAATATAAGGCCTTATCATTATTGTATAATTTTCTTCTCATGAACAATTTGTCAGCCAGAAGGTTGTTATGCTCATCATCAGGCTTTCATTTTCCTGATTAAATCAAAGACAATTCAGTAGTTAGATTATAATGCATGTCTGGACATCTTAAGACAGGAAGGTGATAATGAACCTTTCAAAATTAAAGGCTTTACTTCTAAATTATTTTGAAGTCATTCAGAATTCCCTGAGTAAGCAGAGAATGTGCTATGGTAATCAGATACCCTAGTGGCTCAAAAGCTCCCAGATCTGGACATTTAGGTGCCCAACTGTGACACCAGAGACACTTCAACCCAGTTTTTCAATGAAAAGACTTACTTGAATTTTAAAAATTCTTTCATCAGATACACTTTCTAGAATCCCTGCTGTGCAAATTATTGAATGAATTTCTAAAGACTTCTCTTTATTCTCTTAATCATATTTTTCCCAAGTATCCATGATGGATTATGCATTACTCCCTTCTCTCTCCCACTTCCCCATCCCTCACTCCATGAGTTTGTTGCACAGGAAGAAAAAGATTCAGATAAAGAGTAAATTGTCTATGAAGGCAAAGATAGATTAGTTAAGTAACAGTTCATGTTACGTAGTGTCTCAAAGTGCCATGTAGAAATATTCCTGATTAAGTTAATATTGATAAAACCATTTTACAACATCCTCGTGATATTAAATATCTTTTTTTCCTCCTAAGAGGATCAAAAATACTCTGAATGCTGTATACTTTGGAAAAAACTGATTAAAGAAGATCATCTACCAAAGTTTTAGGAAATAGAGGTAGATAGACAAAATTGAATAGAATTGTAGAATATTGCAAGACAAATTCAGAGGCAAAAACAAATGATCATTTCTTTCCCTGCAAAGAAACTTAAAGCTTAGGCCATTTCCTTTTAACTTAGGCAATGATATGGAGGAGAGGGCAGAAAAATATTGGGAAAACAGCTTTCAAATTTTCTTCTTAGATGAGAAAACTTTGTTTCTCTAATTCTGATCAAGTGAACAATACTTTGTGTCTCTCTTACTATTTTCTCTTTCTTCTTCCTGTATACCAAAGATCACAGATGTTAGGGGTGAAAGAACATGCAAGAACCAAGACTGAGACAGTTCTATTTTTTTCCTACCTCAGTTTCAGGTTACTATAAGACAAAAGATAGAACACTTATTTCTTTAGAAAAATATTCATGTTGCATTAAATATTTGCAAACAATAAAAGCAGCTCATCCCCAATCTGTACTAGGCATTTAGTGAAATTCGTTAAAGAAAATATTCTGTCCTCAGACAACCTAAAATATGAGCAGAGGCCTAAAAAGGCTAGATAAATATTTTGTCAGCTAAAGTGGATGAATAAATATTAAAGTTACCCAAATCCTTGGAATAAACATAAAAGCTAACATTTACATAGCACCTGGGAGTTCATAAAATTATTTCCTAATAACAGTCCTAGTAGATAAACTATTCTAATATTTTCTCCATCTAATCAATGATCCAGAGAGATCCTGATCCAGAGAAGTAGAGTTGCTAACAATTGCATGGCTACTCAAAGATCAAACAGGCTGCAACCCAGAATAAAGTATTCAGAAAGACTTACATATATCCCATAATCAAGGATCCCACATTGATTGACTCAGAGTTCATAGGCACCAGATTCTATCCTTGGTGGGTCAAGTCAGTTTTCATTTGGTACATTAATGCTCCCAGATAGATTTTTCTCACATAAATTGCACAATATTCAAAGGGACATAATATTGGAGTCCAGATTCCAGACCAGCATTTTAAGGTATCTCAAAAGAATTTGAAGGCTTGAATCCATTTCCAAGTCAAGGGTCAAAGTTCTGCGACACCAATTAAAGTAGATTAAGTACCCCTCCAAAAAAAATTAGCAAAGAAACAACAGCAGGAAAAATAAATTTATAGGGAAAAATTAGAGAAATCAAGTGCTTCATGTCCCTGATATGTCGAGGACCATGCTAAGTGTGGAAATCTAGAGAACCTGTAAAAAGGTCAGAGGTGACTACACCAAAGGAACAAGGCAGTTCTCCGGCTCCACCATAGCTATGAATCATAGTACATTGGAGAGACTAAAGAAATGTTTTGCTATTACTACCTTTATCTTATTCTTTGAAGTAGAGCCAACAGGCCCAAGGAAAGACAGACATAATCCAAAGAATCAGAAATAACTGTCTGAAGGTCATAAAACAAATTTACTGTTGCAGATGTTGCTTGAGAAAGAATAAGTTTTTCTTTAAACAATGATAATCTTGCTGTACTTATAAAATATATATTCTGTGTAGAGATGAAATAAATTAGAGGTAAGAGGTCAAAAGACCTTTTCCAAATTGCCTCTCAGTCTCCTTGTATCATTATTGCCTCTCACATAACACAACTTATTCTGCTGATCAGAATTAAATCCCAGCAGTCACTAGCAAATGGCTATTGTGACACTGATATACTAATTTTATGGCATAGAAGTGGAGTTGAAGAGTAGTCTGGGTCTGACTTTGTGCACAGGTATAGTACCCACAATTCTCTGGGCAGAATTCATGGGGAAAATGGTGGGTGGATGGGTGTTATGGGAGCCACCTGCTAGTGGGAGCTGGGGATCTGATTCTGTCCAGCAGAATAGATCCCTTCATGTGAGAAGATAACAATACAAGGAGATTGAGAGACTCTTGCGTTCTCTGACCCCTCCTCTCTTCCCTCTTTCCTCAGATTTATTTCATTCCCAATTCACAAGAAATATCTGTGTCAATAAAGCTGGTTTGCAATTCCTT
The DNA here is from genome assembly GCF_902635505.1 of Sarcophilus harrisii. NCBI lineage: Eukaryota > Metazoa > Chordata > Mammalia > Dasyuromorphia > Dasyuridae > Sarcophilus > Sarcophilus harrisii. The sequence continues at coordinate 395,848,992 of NC_045427.1, forward strand.
CAAGAGTGTTGCTATCCACAGCTGTGGGGACCTTCAAAGAACTGACCCACTCCTTAATGGTACAGTCCCCTTTTACCCTTTACAGGCATTCTGGGTTTTGCACTTAGGCACGGTCCTTCCATAGGGGGAACCTTCCAGAAGTGTGTTTTGGGGCCTGAAACATCACTAGATCAAGTGGAAGGCACCCAATTTTGTTCTGCACCTGTGTCAACTTTAAGCATATCATTATTCTTGCCCATTAGTTTCAGAAACTATGTTATCACTGACCAAAAGACTGTCATCTGACAGCTAGCAATATTTGTGGCCTTAGCATCTTGGCTATATAGAGTAAATTGGGGCAAGATAACCTAGGGCAAGAAATATGTCATTTCTAACTACATTACTTTCAAGGCTAAGTGACTTTAGGATCACTTCTACATCTCCACTAGATGTTGCACCATATCAATATAAACAACTGGTAACAGAGCATTAAAGAACTCACTTATTCTTCAAACATAAGGACTTTTCATGTGATTGCTAAATTGTATTTTCTCTTTCTTCTGGACCTACATTGAGTATAGTGCCATAACGATACCATACAGGAATGGTCAGAATCCAGGTCTCTTGAACTTCCCTGACTTGGCTATTATTTTACAACTGAACAATACTTCTCTTAATGATTCTTTAGAGAAGCATGCTACTAAGAAAATTTTGTCCCTTTAAGTGGGTGGTGCCCAAATCTTGAATTCAACTTTCTCCATTAAGGAATATTTTCTTTCTAGAATTGTTAACTACTAACTATAGAAATGATTCAGATAATGAAAAACAAAAGAAGGAAAAAAAAACATCAAAAATTCCAAGTATGAGAAAATTCAGTTTCAGTTTTTCTTGGGCCTTTCACTAGCAAGTTTTCCTTATGTAGACCTTGGGGGGGGGCGAAGAAGAGGAGAGGGGAGAAAGAAAGGATATTGGAGGGAAGAGGGGAGAAAAATCTCTTCCTTATGTCTCTCTCCTTCCCATATTCCTTTATTAAAAATCTGAAGAAGAAGAATAATCTATCAAAAGAAAGAAGTGTCCAATAGGATGTTAGAATTATTACTTTTTATTCTTACAGACTACAGCAGAAGAGTAGTCTCTAACAAGTCATACTTCTTGGTTTTTCATTTTCAATAATCTTCAAGACAACATAGACAATGACAACTAATCAGTGGAGCTTTCTGTGTCATCCAATATGGAACAAAGGTTTATGTGTTCCCTTCTAAAAAATGTTCCATATCCATGAAAGCCCCATGCAAATTGATTGGAGAATGTATCAAGTGGAACAGTCCCCTAAACATCTGTGCTACTTACAGATATAGTAGAGTTTTGTATGGAGAAAGATCAATAATTGTGCAGGATGAAAGGGTGTGGATGCTATTCATTGGTGAAGATTGTTCCCACATTGATATGTTCATAGATTCATGAGAACATCACCTTTGCAAACATGAAAAAAGTAATGCCTTACAAGAGGAGAATTAGCCCCCTGAGAGAATGAAACAAAACAAACAATCTAAAAAAGTCAAATATAGATGAAGTGAGGAAAGTATATCTAGTACATACTGTCCGTGGAAGATAAATTTGAATGGTGTTCTAGAAGGGAAAGCCTAACCAATAAGAGGATAATATATGGTAATCAGGCATCTCTAGAAAATAAAAAAGGATATATAAAGATGCAGGAAGCAATATGGGACAGTAAGAAAAAATTAAATTAAATTAAAAAGTCATTCAAGATAGAAGTATTTTATTTTATTAAAAAGTTGTTTAATATTTTATTCTTCCCCAGTTACATATAAAAACAATTTATAACATTCATTTTTAAAACTTTAAAATTTAAAATCTCTCCCTTCCTCCCTTCCCAGCATTAAAAATAGGTTCTTATGAATTTCAGTACAATTAACATTAATTGGTGTCAAAATTCGCATGTAACAGGGTCAAGTGGACTTTTTGGTACTAGTGGGCATAGATTAGTTACCATCAGAGATTTCTCTAGAATCTGAGCCTCCTCTCCCTGCCTACTTTGTGAGTATACCATTCTTTCCTGCTCAGATCCTCCAGGCTCACACTTTGAGTTCCCTTTTCTTTCTAAGGAAAACTTTGGGGCTCCTCCTGAGGCCCTATAAAGATAATGTATGCCTATCTTTGTTCTCTGTACATCTCTGTAAATTTGCTACTGTGTGCCTTTGTTGTTGTTGTTGTTGTTGTTGTTGTTGTTGTTGTTGTTTCTGCATGCTTCAACAACATGTGCTAATTCTTTCTAGTTCGTTAGCCCAGACCTCCCAGACCAGGATGCTCTTTCCTGACTCTGTTCGAGCTTTGGCTCCCACATATGTTAAGAGACTGCTTGGTTAGCTATGTGAGCAGCACATCTCTGTAATTTGGCCCCCTCTGTGCACTTCTGATCTGTGCATGGCTCTGTTTTTTTTTCCTGCACATCTCAAGCTTTATATACACCAAATCATTTGGGTAAAATTAGTTTTTCACATTTTGCCAGTTGTATTTGTCTTTTTGTTTTGTCTGTATCTGTGACTTTGAAAGATACAGAATATCGATGCCATGTTTATTCTGTGAGCTAGAATCTGTTATCTTGAAAGATTTAAAATATAACAGACAGAAAAAAATTTCTAAGGGTTGTAGCCAGAATAACACAAGGAAATATTAATGAACTTTCATAGTTGAAGCAATAAACAGACCCAGCTCTACTTTAGATTTTCTACTATAGATTAGGTTATAAGAAAAAGGAGGGGGGGAAAAACTTTCAAGACACTTTTTTCCTGTCATTGAAACATTGGCCAAATTGGCATTACAGAAGTCAGATAATTAAAGCTGAGGAACTGCTAAAAAATATTTTAGCAGTTTATGGGGGGTTTTAGATTAACAATTAAGAAGTTTGGCAATTAGTCATGTTAAGCTTACAGGAGAGGACTCCTGAGATTTTGCAATAGTTCTGGGAACTCACTCACTTCTGAACCATCTTAGTACATTTTGGATACCTACTATAGAATTTGTTTTAAAGAAAAAATGAGGATTAAATCTTATAAAAGTTTTTAAAAGTAATTGGCAAGAAGGATGATTTCATTGTACTAGGCAACAAAAACAATAATCCCAGAAATAAAGTGAAGGGGGGGGGATAGGTAAACTATCTGGACACTTTATAGAAACCTCTTGTTAAGCCTTCTTTGACTTTTCAGTTTTTACCCTTTTTGTTAATAATCTTCACCCACCAGTCTCTAAAAAATTTGAGCTATTTCTGATTGACAATATTCTGACATTGGGGTCCCCCTTAAGAATGTGTACAGTGGAAGAGGATAAAACTAGTTCCTGAGTCTCTCCTGCACCATTAGGAAAGGAAAGTATGGTCCCTTTAATCAACAAAAGATGAAGCTAGAAACCTGGTCACTGGAAAACAGGATGTAGAATAAAGGCTGGGTTAGATGCTAAAAAAAAGGGAAAGTACCCCTGAAAGTGTTGAGAGATTCTCCCCACCCAAACAACCTAATTGTTCAACATAATACAGTAATGGAAAGGGATAAAAGAAATGGGAGAGGTATTCAGTAAATCCCTCTGTCTTCCCCATTCCATTCCCATAGTCATTAATATACAGTTGTGGGAATTGCTAACAAGACCATTACAACCCATGTCTCTCTGTTAACTACTCTCATCTCAGATCAGTTTAATAAAAGAGAATGTTGGAGAATTGTAGGGAAATTTAAATTACATTCTGTCCCATGTGATGTGTGTGTATGGGGTAGGGGATAGCAGCCACAGTGGATGCCCATATTATTAGTGGTTTCAATGACCTTGTGCCCCTGAGTATCCTATAGCCTGCCTCTCTAGGTAAGCCTAGGGGCATCCCAGATTTAGTACACACTGCCAATAGCTGCAAATAGCCCCAGCCTCAGCAGTATCTGTAGTTGTCAGGGACAGGGAGATCAGGGCACATAGCCATTATTTGTCTTTCCCTGCCACCAGAAACTACCTCCAAATGGAAAGAACCTGCACCAGCCACCCCACCTTCTAGACAGTGCCCTCTGATGCACTCTCAAAGCCCAGTTAGTCAATCTCAAAGATAGGCCTATCCCTTCCACACAGCTGTTGTGTGTAAGAGTCTGGGTATGCCCTCTCTTCCTCCCTCTCCTCCTCTCCTCCCTCTACTCCTCTCTCCCCCTCCCCATCAGTGCCTAGTGCAGCTGTAGGAAGTGGAGAAAGCAAGCCAGCCTCTGCCCTTGGTGAACCAACCTTTCTCTGTTCCAGTTAGAGGAAATTTATTTGCAATGTAATTTCAAGACATATTATTTTTTCTCACTTTGGCCCAGTTTCTTGATTTATAAAAAGAAAAATAATAATGGTACCCACTTCCCAAGATTGTTGTTTTGAGATAACAATGATATAATGTTTTCTAATTGAATGTAATTGTCCCATACCTGATCATTCTAAAGCGGCTTTAAAGTTCCAAAAGTAAGATCAATTATTTTTATGTGATAATTTAGAAATGCAATTGATATCATCTTAAACTAATTTATATAATTATTGCATTTCTAAATTGTATGGTATTTATATATCTATATTGTATTTATATATTTATATATCTATATTGTAAAATTTGAGAGACCATTGTATAAAGGAAATGTTGCTAGACCAAAAAAAAAAATTCCTTTTAATCCAAATGCTGTTACCAATGAATTGGACTTTTTAAAAAATGTGATAGGAGAAGATAGTGGAGAAGAGGCAAGGACTCACCAAGCTATTCCCCAGATACTCCTTCCCCAGTTCCTTTAAGTAATGATTCTAAACAAATTTTAGAGCATCATAACACACAAAAAGACATATTGGAACAACTTTGACCTGAACATGACTTAGAAAATCAATAGGAAAAGTCTGTGGCACCAGGATGGGAGTCCAGAACATAGTCCCAGCACAGTCCCAAGCCAGCAAAGCAGATCTCAAGGCTTCATCTCACAGGGAATCTCTTTACAAATAGTAAGGTAGGACTCTATTGCTTTGGCACATTAGAACTCACAGTCACAATAGAGAATAGAGTTTCAGGGCAGAAAAGAGTGCTTGTGGTCAGTTACCTAGAAGAATCAATGAAAATCGCTGCACAAAAGCCCTAAAACTTGGTGCTGTGCACCCTCCACTCTGCAAATGCAATCCTACTTTAACAAAGAGTTAAAAGTCAAGTAATGAAGTGGGAAAATGAGCAAACAACAGAAAAACTTCTGACTATAAAAAAAATTATTATGGTAAAAAGGAAGATTAAAATATACACTCAAAAGACAGCAAAGTCAAAACTCCAATATCCAAAACCTCCAAGAAAAAATAAGAATTGGTCTCAGTCTATGGAAGAGCCCAAAAGGGATTTTTTGTTCTTCCAGATGAACTTCACTATTATTTTTAATTATCCTGTAAAATAATTTCTTGGCAATTTGATTGGTATGGCACTGAATAAGTAGATTAATTTAGGTAGAATTTTTATTATTTTATTATATTTATCATATTTTATTATATTAGTTTGGCCTACCCATGAGCATTATTTTTCAAGGAATTATTTTCTTTTTTCCATTTTGATAAATATGTGTTTTAAGGAGTTATATTCTTTTGTCCATTTCACCAAATCTATTTTTAAGGAGTTTTCTTCAGATAATTTCTGTGTTTGTTTTTCCAAACACTCCTAAAAAGCTTTTATTTTATTTCCCCAAGTTTCTTCTAATTCTCTTTTAAGATCCTTTTTGAATTCTTACAAAAGTGCTAAGTAACTTAAACACTAACTCATAGCACCTTTTGAGGCTTTATCTGCAGACATGTTTCCTTTACTATTCTCAGGGTTTGGGGTCTGTTCTTTTCTCTTATAAGCTACCTGTGGTCAGAGTTCTTTTTGCTTTTTTGCTCATTTTTAAAGGTTGATGTCTGCTCTTATGGTAAAAAGAAGATATTCCCAAGCTTCCTCTACATGCAATAGTATCTTCATGCTGCCTTGGAGTTCAGTGTTGCTGACTTCTTTCACCTGTGTTGGATAGGTGTGGGCAGGTTCCACATTATGCTGGAGTTCATGGGCTCACTATTTATCTTCTATAGTTGTGCTGAAGGTCTCACAGCAAGCCTGCTGATCCATTGGCTACTAAACTAGGACAGATTAACTAGCACTGCTGTATTTTGGCGAAGAGCCTCTCAGTAGATTCCCCTGATATCTTCCCTGGGTCTCTGCACTGCCCCTATCCTGGGCTGCCTCCCCCCACCTTCCCAGTTGAGACAGACCTTTCCTGAAGTTCGTACAAAATATCTTCTACTGGAAATTTCTTACTTTCCAAATATTTGTAGATTCCTTCACTCCAAAACCAGTTCAGAGACTGGTGTTGATTTGAAGGAGGTAGAAAGAGCTCAAAGACCTGCCTACCCTCTGCCTCTTGCTTTCACCACTCCAAATTCTAATTTTCAGAGAATTATTTTCTTCTTTAAGACTTTGGGTCAGGGATAGTTAGATGGGCCAATGGATAGAGCACTGGCCCTGAAGTCAGGAAGACCTGAGTTCAAATCAAGCCTCAGATACTTAATGCTTTCTAGCTGTATGATCCTAGGCAAGTCACTTAACTTTAATTGCCTCAGCAAAAATAAACAAACAAATAAATAAAAAGAACTTTAGATCACCTTTTTAAATTGGTCAATTTTGTTTTCATAATCTTGTTTTTCTTAGAGTTATAATTTTTAGTTTTTCCTCAATTTTTCCTCATTTGATTTTTGAATTCTTTTTGAATTTTTCTATAAATTCTTTCTGGCCTTAGCTTTTGGGATAAGAATTCACTATTTGACAAAAACTGCTGGGAAATTGGAAACAAGTATGGCAGAAACTAGGCATTGACATACTTAACACTGTATATCAAAATAAGGTCAAAATGGGTTCATGATCTAGACATAATGATATTGTAAGCAGATTAGAAGAACATAGGACAGTTTACCTTTCAGATCTATGGAGGAGAAATGAATTTGTGACCAAAGAAGAACTGGAGATTATTATTAATCACAAAATAGATGATTTTAATTATAGTAAATTAAAATGTTTTTATACAAACAAAATTAATGCAGACAAAATTAGAAGGGAAAAAAATAAACTAGGAAAATATTTTTACATTCAAAGGTTCTGATAAAGGCCTCATTTTTAAAATATAGAGATTATTGACTCAAATTTATAAGAATTCAGGCCATTCTCCAACTGATAAATCGTCAAAGGATATGAACAGACAATTTTCAGATGATGAAATGGAAACTATTTCCACTCATATGAAAGTGTTCCAAATCACTATTGATCAGAGAAATGCAAATTAAGACAATTCTGAAATACCACTACACAACTCTCAGATTGACTAAGATGACAGGAAAAGATAATGATGAATGTTGGAGGGGATGTGGGAAAACTGGGACACTAATACATTGTTGGTGAAACTGTGAACGAATCCGATCACTCTGGAGAATAATTTGGAACTATGGTCAAAAAATTATCAAACTGTACATACCCTTTGATCCAACAGTGTTTCTACTGGGCTTATATCCCAAAGAGATCTTAAAGGAGGGAAAGGGACCCACATGCACAAAAATATTTGTGGCAGCTCTTCTTGTAGTGACAAAAAACTGGAAACTAAATGGATTTCCATCAATTGAAGAATAGCTAAATAAATTATGGTATATGAATGTTATGGAATATTATTGTTTTGTGAGAATGACCAGCAGGATGATTTCAGAGAGTCCTGGAGAGGCTTACATGAACATCAGTTCATGGGTAAGTGAAGTGAAATGAACAGAACCAGGAGATTATTATACACAGCAACAACAAGATTATACAGTGATCAATTCTGATAGATGTGACTCTCTTCAACAATGAGATAATTCCAATCACTTTCAATTGTTCAGTGATGAAGAGAGTCATCTACACACCCAGAGGACAATAGGAACTGAGTGTGGTTTACAACATAGCATTTGCACTCTTTGTTGTTGTTTGCTTGCATTTTATTTTGCTTCTCTCTCTCTCCCCATTTTTTACTGCTTTGATTTGATTTTCCTTTTGTGACATGATAATTATATAAATATGTATGCATATATTGGATTTAACATATATTTCTACCATGGTTAACATATTGGACTACTTTCCATCTAAGGAAGAATGTGAGGGAAAGCGGAGGGGGGGGGGATTGGAACACAAGATTTTGCAAGGATTAATGTTAAAGAATTATCCACATATGTTTTAAAAAATAAAAAGCTTTAATTAAAAACAAACAAACAAAATGGTAATGCGTTCTTTCTGGATAGGTAGCCATTTAACATTACCCTTTGGGGTAGAAAAGTCTTTCTTTTTTTTTTTTTAAACTTTACTGTCCTTTTCTGAAGATGAACTCCTGTCTCACCTATTCCCATAGTAAGTTTCTATGGTTGGGATCTTTCTTCTTTGCCTGTTCATTTATTTTAATGAAAAAGTATAAATACCTCTAATTCTGGGATGGGGAGATATAGCGTTACTTCAGCTCTCCTCTCTGGCCTAAGACCCCTGAACTGAAAATTCCACCATCTTACAAGTGGTGGCAGCCAGTAACGTCCCTGCTCCATTGCTTCTGCACTCAATGGATGTACTGGTTCCTTCTTACTCAGGGCTCAGTCTCTGTAGTCTAGATTGGTCTAGTATTCCTAACCAGCTGAGATTTACTCAATCTTCTTGGATTCATACCCCCAAGTCTCCCACATTGTTTGGGACCACTCTTGTGAGTTTGGCTGAGGCTCCCTCCAAATGCAGCTAGCCCACAGGCTCTCAACTAGCTGTTTCTCTGGAACTAGCCTAGAGGTGTTTACAATTCATACCAGTTAAACATCTATTTTATTCTCTTTCTTCAGATCTCCTCAGAATGTCCTAGAATCCCTATTCTGCTCCATATCTTATTTGTTTTCACTGGTCTATGTTTGACATGAGGTACAATTTTGTTCTGTTTGTAGAAGAAATATGGAAAGCTTGTACCTGACAATGTTATTATGTCTTACATGGAAATAGCATTATTTGAGTCTATCTCTACAAGGCTGGAAAACTGGACTATCAATATGTTCAGATGCAAAGCTTGATTCAAGTAGTTTTCTCACATTTGTACATCTCAGGCAAGTCATGTTTTGCCTGAAAAAATTGATCCTGCATTAATTGATCAATACATCATTTAATCAATCCTACTAGGTTCTATTAGCTACTTCCATAGCTGTCAAACTTATGAGTATATAGTTACATGCCCAACCCACAAGACTGTAATTCAAGCATTTGTTGGCATTTTCTTTTCATACATTCTTGCTCCCCACTCCTTTTCTGCTTAGAAGCAAACAATGGCTAGTAATGACACCTGGGACATACTTACCTGGATAGATCACCTGGGCAACATCTCATCTTGAATCAATCAGTCTCTTATACCTGCCTCTCCTTTATTAGCTATAAGGTTATTTATCTTCCCACTTTAGTTAAAAGGGGAAAACATCAAAATATTTTGGAGATAACCTGTTTTATATAGCTAAGGCCTACCAAGCAGACAATGCTGAGCTTGGCATAACAGCAATCCTTTGTGTTGTGGATGATTTAACTTTCTGGCAAAATGTATTGAATCAGGTGTTCCCCTTTTTCCTAGGGACCTAAGAGCCAGAAGATTGACATGCTCACAATCCATTTCTTATAGTTGTTAAGTGAAATAAAACAGATATTTCATTCCAGTTCCCACTACTCTAACTTTGGTTCTATACCTCATAAATCTCAATGATCCTTAAAACATAAGACAACTATCCTAAATACTGTTCCCAAAGGACCCAGGAATACCCTTGAGCCTACTGCAAGAATTGTTAATCAAGACCCAGAACAACTGTTATAGTCCAGCTGTCTTATGTATATAAAGCACTATCTTTGCCCCATCATATTAAGCCCTTCTCCTCAGAAGAACTGATTGTAAGCATTTTTCACTTAAAATTTAATTAAACTTCTGCTTGATCCCTGACTCTCCTACTCTTCAGTCTGTTGTTCCACTCTTGCCACTCATAGCTAAAGGAAGTTCTGGTTTGATTGACAGTTACAAGTATTTATATTCCCATGTGGAAAATTAAACTTATTAAGTCCTTTATGATTCTCCTTTCCTGCTTGCTTTTTTTTTGCTTCTCTTGTATTCAAAAGTCAAATTTTCTATTCAGCTCTAGTTTTGGTTTTGATACTGCTAAGCCACCATCCTTTATAATGTTTTTCATTAATTCCTTTGATAGTCCTGAACTTTTGTTCTTCCAGATGAATTTTGTTATTTTTTTTTCTAGTGCGACAAAATATTTTTTTGACATTTTGATTAGTATGGCACTGAACAAGTATACCGATTTAGGCAAAATTGTCATTTTTATTATATTAGCTTGGCCTATTCATGAAGAATTGAAATATTGTTTGATATGACTATTTTTTTGAGAAATGTTTTGTAATTATGTTCATATAGTTCTTGGGTTTGCCTTGATAGGTAGACTCCCAAATATTTTATTTTGTTTACATTACTTTTCAATGAAACTTCATTTTCTATCTTTTGGTGGTGGGCTTTGTCAGTAACATATAGAAATGCTGATGATTAGTGTGAGTTTATTTCATATCTTGCAACTTTATTAAAGTTGTGAATTATTTCCAGTAAGTTTTTGGATTATTTTCTAGGATTCTCTAAATATATCATCATATCCTTTGTGAAGAGTGCAACTTTTATTTCCTCATTACTTATTCTAATTCCTTTAATTTCTTTTTTCTTTTCTTATTACTAAAGTCAACATTTCTAGTATAATATCTAATAATAGTGGTAATAATGGGCATCCTTGTTTCACTCCTGATCTTAGTGGGAATGCATCAAGCTCTTTTGAATTACAAGTAATGATTGCTATTGTTTTAAATAGATACTGCTTATTATATTAAGGAAAGTTCTCTTTATCCATATGCTCTCTAATGTTTTTAATAGGAATGGGTGCTGTATTTTGTGAAAAGCTTTTTTTTGCATCTATTATCATAGATCATTTCTCTTGATTTTGCTGCTGATGTAGTCAATTACAATAATAGTTTTCCAGTTTTTGAACCAGCCCTGCATTCCTGATATAAATTCCACTTGGTCATAGTGTAGTATCCTGATGATAAGTGGCTATAATCACTTGGCTAATATTTTGTTTAAAATTTTTGCATCAACGTTCATTAGGGAGATTGGTCTAATTATCTTTCTCTATTTTGGCTCTTTCTGGTTTAAGTATCAGTACCATATTTGTGCCATACAAGGAATTTGACAGAATTCCTTTACTTATTTTTTCCAAATAGTTTATATAGTATTGGAAGTAATTTTTCTTTAAACATTTGGTAGAATTCACTTGTAAATCCATCAGGCCCTGGAGATTTTTTCTTAGGGAGTTCATTAATGACTTATTCAATTTCTTTCCTAAAATGTCTCTATTTAAATATTTTATTTCCACTTCTGTTAACTTGGGCAATTTATATTTCTGTAAATATCCATCCATTTCAGTTAGATTATCAGACTTGCTGCCACAGAATTGGGTAAAATAACTACGAATTATTTTTCTCATTTGATTTTATTTTTTCCTTTCCTTTTCAAAGGAAATTAACTTTTGTTAGCTTTGTTTTCATAAAAATAATTCTTAGTTTTGTTCAATAATTTTCTTAGTTTCTATTTTATTACTCTCTCCTTTGAATTTCAAATTTTCTAATTTGGTATTTAAGTAGGGGATTTTAATTCATTCTTTTTCTAGCTTTTTTAGTTGCATTCCTAATTGATTTGATTGATTTGATCTTAGAAGGAGATATTTTGGGCCAGAAATTGAAACAAGGTACTAAATACAACTGATAGAAACGATACTTGTGTTCACACCTTTAGAGAGCTCTTATAAGGAAGAAGTATTTAAGTACTCATTGGAGTGCACACGTTTGGGAGATTTCAGGTTTTAGTATGAGATATCTGAATTCACACCTCCCTTGAAGTTCTTAGGGTCAGAGAGCATGCTGGGAGATATCCCACAATCCCACTCTCGGAAAAGCAGCATAAATAGAGCTTCAGTGAGTCACTTGAGAGTTTTTACTTCAGAACATTGACTGGAACTCCTCTCCTTTTTTAATTTATTAGCTATTTAGAGAAATAAAATTTCTCCTAAGAATTGCTTTTGCTGCATCCCATAGTTTTTTGTATGCTTTCTCATTGTTGTCATTCTTTTGGATGAAATTATGTATTGTTTCTGTGATTTGTTGTTTGACCCACTCATTCTTTAGAATTAGATTATTTAACTTCCAATTGGTTTTTAGTCTATCTTTTACTGGCCCTTTATTGAATATCATTTTTATTTCATTGTGGACTAAAAAGGAAGCATTTACTATTTCTGTCTTTCTGCATTTGTACTTGAGGTTTTTATACCCTAATACATGAGCAATTTTTGCAAGGTATCATGTACTACCAAGAAAAAGGTGTATTCTTTCCATTGTGATTTGAAAAGGATGCATTTACTATTTCTGCCTTTTTGCATTTGGATTTGATGTCTTTATGTTCTAATATATGGTCAATTTTGTACAGATTTCATGAACTGCTGAGAAGAAAGTGTACTCCTTTCTGTCTCCATTCAGTTTTCTCCAAAGATCTATCATAACTAGCTTTTCTAGCGTTCTATTTATCTCTTTAACTTCTTTCTTTCTTTTTTTTGTGGTTTGATTTATCTAATTCTGAGAGTTCAAGGTTGAGATCTTCCACTATTATAGTTTTGCTGTCTATTTCTTCTTGCAGCTCTCTTAAATTCTCCTTTAGGAATTTAGATGCTGTTACTACTTTGTACACTTTGTACATATATGTTTAGTATTGATATTGCTTCATTATCTATGCTACCCTTTAGCAAGATATAGTTTCCTTCCTTATCTCTTTTAATTAGATCAGCTATTGCTTTTGCTTGATCTGAGATCAGGATGGCTACCCCTGATTTTTTTTTTTTTTTTTACTTCACCTGAGTCATAATAGATTCTGCTCCAGACTTTTGCCTTTACTCTGTATATATCATCCTGCTTTAAATGTGTTTCCTTTAAACAACATATTGTAGGATTCTGGCTTTTAATCCAGTCTGCTATCCACCCCTGCTTTATGGGGGAGTTTACCCATTTTACATTTATGGTTAAAACTACTAATTCTGTATTTCCTGTCATCTTGTTATTCCCAAATTATGTTTTTCACTTTCTTTTCCCCTTTAACTCTTTCCCCAGTATTAAACCTATGAGCACCACTTGCATCATGCAGCCCTTCCTCTTTAGAATCCCTCCCTTCCCTTAAAGTTCCTCCCATTTTCATAAATCTTTCCCTTACTATTTCTGTATTCCCTTCTATTTAGCCTACCCCTTCCCTTTTTGCTTTTCCCCTTCCACTTTTCAATGAGGTGGAAGAAGTTTCTATGTAAACCAAATATTTTTAATATTTTCTCTTTGAGCCAATTCTGATGAAAGTAAGATTCACACTATGTTAATTTCCCTTCCTTCTTTCCCTCAAATATAATAGGTCTCCTTTGCCTCTTTGTGAGATGTAGTTTCCCTCTTTTTACTTCCACTTTTTCCTTTTTCTGGTACAATCTCCTTTCCACCTTTTTTATATTATAACAGTAAAACCAAATTATACATGTACTCTTTATGTATACTAATGACAGAATTATAGTCCTCAAGAATTTTGTTTCTTTGTTTGTTTACCTTTTTATGCTTGTCTTGAGTCCTATATTTGGAGGTCAAAATTTTTGTTTACCTCTTTTTTTTCCATCAGAAATAAATGGAATTCACCTATTTCATTAAATGTTCATCTTCTTTCCTGGAAGAAAATGCTCAGTTTGGCTGGGTACGTTATTCTTGGCTACATTCCAAGTTCCTTTTTACTTTTGGAATATCAGATTCCAGGCCTTTTGATCCTTTAATGAGAATGCTGCTAGATCCTGAGTAATCCTTATTGTGGTTCCTTGGTATTTGAATTGTTTTTTGTTTTTTGTTTTTTGTTTTTTTTCTGGCTGCTTGTAGTGTTTTTTCCTTGGTCTGATAGTTCTGGAATTTAGCCACAATATTGCTTGGGGCTTTAATTTTGGGCACTCTTTCAGTAGGTGATCAATAAATTCTTTCAATGACTATTTTATTTTCTGATTCTTTGACATCTGGGCAATTCTCTTTGATGATTTCTTAAAAAATAATGTCTAAGCTCTTTTTTTCATCATGATTTTCAGGGAGTCCAATAATCCTTAGATTATCTCTCCTAGATCTATTTTCTAGGTCTGTTGTTTTTGCAAGTAGGTATTTGATATCTTTTTCTGTTTTTTTCATTTTTTTTTTGTTTTTGTTTTTGCATGACTGATTCTTGGTGTCTCCTTGATTCATTCATTTTCATTTGTTCAATTCTGATATTTAATGAATTGTTTTCTTCGTTTACTTTTTTATTTCTTCTTGTATTTGTCCAATTAAGTTTTTAAATGAGTTGTTTTGTTCTATGGAATTTTTTTCCCATTTTGCCAATTTTTAAAGGAATTATTTTCTTTTCCCAATTCACAAATTCTGTTTTTTCTTTTCTTTTCTTTTTATTTAATAGCCTTTTATTTACAGGTTATATGTATGGGTAACTTTATACCATTGACAATTGCCAAGCCTCTTGTTCCAATTTTTCCCCTTCTACCTCACACCCCCTCTCCCAGATGGCAGAATGACCAGTAAATGTTAAATTTATTAAAATATAAATTAGATACACAATAAGTATACATGACCAAACCATTATTTTGCTGTACAAAAAGAATCAGACTCTGAAATAGTGTACAATTAGCCTGTGAAGGAAATCAAAAATGCAGGTGGGCAAAAATATAGGGATTGGGAATTCAATGTAATGGTTTTTAGTCATCTCCCAGAATTCTTTTGCTAGGCATAGCTGGTTCAGTTCATTACTGCTTCATTGGAACTGATTTGATTCATCTCATTGCTGAGGATGGCCAAGTCCATTAGAATTGGTCATCATATGACTAAAAACCATTACATTGAATCCCCAATCCCTATATTTATGCCCATCTGCATTTTTGATTTCCTTCACAAGCTAATTGTACAATATTTCAGAGTCTGATTCTTTTTGTACAACAAAATAACGTTTTGGTCATGTATACTTATTGTGTATCTAATTTATATTTTAATGTATTTAACATATACTGGTCATCATGCCATCTAGGGGAGGAGGTGGGGGGTAAGAGGTGAAAAATTGGAACAAGAGGTTTGGCAATTGTTAATGCTGTAAAGTTACCCATGCATATAACCTGTAAATAAAAGGCTATTAAATAAAAAAAAAAGAAGAATTGGTCATCATATAGTATTGCTGTTGAAGTATATAATGATCTGGCCTTGCTTGTTTCACTCAGTATCAGTTCATGTAAGTCTCTCCAAGCCTTTCTGAATCATCCTGCTGGTCATTTCTTACAAAACATATACCACAATTTATTCAGCCATTCTCCAATTGATGGGCATCCACTCTGTTTCCAGTTTCTGGCCACTACAAAGAGGGCTGCCACAAACATTCTTGCACATGCAGGTCCCTTTCCCTTCTTTATGATCCCTTTGGGATATAAGTCCAATAGTAACACTGCTGGATCAAAGGATATGCACAGTTTGATAACTTTTTGAGCATAGTTCCAAATTGCTCTCCAGAATGGTTGGATATATTCATAGTTCCACCAACAATGTATTAGTGTCCCTGTTTTCCCACATCCCTTCCAACATTCTGCATTATCTTTCCTTGTCATTTTAGCCAGTCTGACAGGTGTGTAGTGATATCTCAGAGTTGTCTTAATTTGCATTTCTCTGATTAATAATGACTTGGAGCATCTTTTCATATGGCTAGAAATAGTTTCACAAATTCTGTTTTTCTAGGAATTGTTTACCTTTGCCAATTCACAAATTCTGTTTTCCTAGGAGCTGTTTATCTTTTCCAGTTCACAAATTCTGTTTTTCAGGGAGTTGTTTTCTTTTTCCACTCTGTCTTTTAATGCATTATATGCTTTATCCAGACCCTCTTGCAAAGCTTTCCTTTCTTTTCCCCATTTTCCTTCTAGTTCTCTTTTAAGATCCTTTTTCATTTCTTCTATGAGAGCCTTAGGTGGTGGGACCAAATCATATCCACCTTTGGATTTTCATCTAGAGACACACTGTTTTTAGTCTCCTCAGGTTTTGAAATCTGCTCTCCTTCAGTATAGAAGCCATCTATAGTTAGAGCCTGCTTTGCCTTTTTGCTCATTAAAAAAAAAAAAAAAAAAAGCTTCAGTCTGCTTATGGGGGGCAGTGAGATATTTCCAAGCTGCCTCTACAGACAAGAGCAAGTGGCAGTGAAGGGGCAGTGAGACAACACCCATCAGTTTCATTGGGATTAGCAGTTGTTCTGAAATCAGAAGCAGCAAAAAGGCAATGTCTGTGCTGGGAACAGCAACTGCAGCTGCACTAGGAACAGGAATTGCAGCTGCGCTTGGGTTTTGCTGAGTCACTCCAGGTGTTGCGTGGGTGTGGCCAGGTCCTGAGAGACTAGCTTTGTGGTTATAGTTTTACCCTCTGTGTTTATAGCTTTTCTGCTGATCTACTGGCTTGCTGCCAGGGTAGAATAGTGAGTTCTTCCTGCAGCTTGTCCACCAGCAGAGACCACATCCTGCCCCCCCCAACAGTCTGCCCAGCTTGAGCTGTTTTCAGTGCCATCACTGCCTATCTGCCTGAGTCTGTCCCTGGCCTAGTCCTGTTCCATCCCAGCATGAGAATTTCTGATGAATTTCAAGATTATCTTCTGTTGGTAATATGTTGTACTCCCAATATTTGTGGGTTCTGACAGTCAAGCACTAATTCAGAGGCTGAATTTCATTAAAATAGTTTGATGGTAAAGGAGAGCTCAGAACGACCCATTTGTCATCTCCACCATTTTGGCTCTGCCCCAACCTTCCTAATTCTTGTTTATTTTGTGATTAGATTTGTCTGATTCTGAGAGGGGAAGGTTGAGATCCCTCACTAGACTAATTTTGCTGTCTATATCTTCCTTAACTGGCTTAAAATCTTCTCTAGGAATTTGGTTGCTCTATCACTTGTTGCATATATATATATATATATATATATATATATATACATATATATATATATATATACATTTAGTATTGTTATTACTTCCTTGTTTATGGTACCCTTTATCAAGATGTATTTTCCTTCCTTATCTTTTATTAAGATCTATTTTTACTTTTGCTTTATCTGAGATCAGAATTAATACCCCTGCTTTTTTTTTTCCTTAAGTGGAAGCATAATAAAGTCTGTGCCAGTTTTTTACCTTCACTCTGTATGTGTCTCTCGCTGTCAAAATGTGTTTTTTATAAACATATTGTAGCATTATTTTGTTTTTAATCCACTCTGCTATTTGCTTCCATTTTATGAGAGAGTTCATCCCATTCACATTCACAGTTAGGATTATCATCTCTGTATTTCCCTCCATCCTATTTTCTCCCCTGTATATACTTTTGTTCTCTTTTCCCACCCTATCCTTAGTGGTGTTATTTTACCACTTGCCTATTTCTCTTAGTAGTGTTTTTTGTTTTAACCCACTCCTCCTACTACATGATCTTCTACCATCCCTTCCTCTGTTCTCTCATCTTTTCCCCTAGTGTTTCTGTGCTCCCTTAAATCCTGCCCCTCCCTTTTCTTTGCTCTTTCTCCATCTACTTCTCTATAGAGTTAGATAAATTTCTATATTCAACTGAATGATCAAGTTATTCTCTTAGAGCCAAAACTGATGAGATCAAACTTCAGACTATGCTCTCACTTATTTCTCTGGATTGTAATAGGTCTTTTTGCCTCTTCATGTGATCTACTTGTCCCATAATAATTTCCCTTTTCTCTTTTTCCAGTAGAGACTTTTTCCACCTCTCAATATCTTTTTCTTTGATGTCATCACATCAGAATGCATTCACAATCATATTCTGAATCCACATGATGTCCCCCTTTATCTGCTGCAGTGACAGATATAGTTCTTAAGAGTTACATATATCATTTTCCCATCTAGAGATGTAAACTGTTTAAAATTTAAAGAACACATATTTGTCCTCTGTTTATGTTTTTATGCTTCCCTTCAGTTCTGTGTTTACAGACAAAATTTCTGTTTAATTCTGTTTTTTTTCAATAGAAATGATTGAAACTTAATTGAAGATCCATGACCTCCCCTGAAAGATGATGCTGAATCTTTCTGAGTAGTTAATTCTTGATGGTAACCCAAGGTTCTTTGCCTTTGGGAATATGATATTCCCAGCCCTCCAATCCTTTATTGTAGAAGCTGCCAGATCTTGAATAATCCTGATTGTTGCTCTTTGATATATGAATTGTTTTGTTTGGCAGCTTGCAGTTTTTTCCCCCCGAGATTATAGTTTTGGAGTTTCACAGCAATGTTCCTTGGGGTTTTCCTTGTGGAATCTCTTTCCAATTGATGGATTCTTTGAAACAGTATTTCCCCCTCTGTTCCTAAAATATTGGGACAGTTTTCCTTAATAATCTTATAGAGAATACTATGCAGACTCATGGCTTTCAGATAGGCCAATAATGTTTAAAGTGTCTTTTTTGAATCTATTTTCCACATCATTTGTTTTTTCAATGACATATTTCACATTTTCTTCCATTTTTTCACTCCTTTTTTAGTTTTTTTGACTGATTCTTGCTGTCTCACAGAGTCATTAGCTTCCATTTGCCTCTTTCTGGATTTTACTGTATGATTTTCTTCAGTTATCTTTTGCATCTCTTTTTCCATTTGGTTAATTCTACTGTTTAAGGAGTTGTTTTCTTCAGATATTTTTTTCCTTCTTTTTCCAACTGACTCCCTCATGCATATTTCTCATTTTCTTTCTCATTTTTTCCACCTCTCTTATTTGCCTTTTTAAATCTTTTATAAGCACTTCCAATAAGCCTCTTTGGGCTTGAATCCACTTCATATCTTTCTTTGAGATTTCTTCTGTGCATGTTTTTTCCTCATCTGAATTGTTGTTTTGGTCTCACCTATAGTAGCTCTCTATGGTCAAGGTTCTTCTGTTTCTTGCTCATTTTCTTTATTTTCTCTTTTATTAGTTCCTCTTTTTTTAACTTTTAGAGTTGAGCTCTGCTCCTGGGGTAAAAGGGGTGCTGTCCCAAGTTTCCTGTGCTGCTCTGACTCTTGGCTTTGAGCACAAGGGCCACTTGTGTTTTTAGGGGTAACTTTTCAGGCTCTGTTCAGGAAACACCCTGGTTTCCCAGAGTTTGCCTTCTGACCTGGGACTGGAAGCTGCTCCACTGATTTACTACTCTACTGAGCCAAGACTGAGTATTTTGGTTGCTGATTTGCTGTAATTAAGACCTTCTCACTGGCTTTCCCAGAATCTGTCTGAGTGGGCTGAACACCTTTTTCACCGCAGTGAGACTGACCTTTCTTCAAGTTTTTTTTCCAGTTTGTCTTGAGCTCGTTAGTGGTTTCATTCCCAGACTCTGCTCAGAGACTTTGTTTCATATGGTTTTCAGTTGAAACCTGGAGAACTCAAGCAGTTTCCTGGTTTTACACGGCCATCTTTGCTTCATCCATGCAAGTGTTGCACCTCTCACTTTTTTAAAAAGTGGTACCCAAAGCACAATAGATACTTAATAAGTGCTTGTAAAATAGAATTGGAGAATAGACTAGAAGGGGAAAAAATGAATAGAATAGTTTAGAATAAGCATCAGATTTTAAATAAGGACTTTACTTCTAATTCTGGATTTGATAATTACTTAGTATATGATCTTGGAAAAATCATATTTGCTCTCTAGTTTTCATTTTTCTCCTTTGTAAATGAAAGGGTTGGACTATATCAATTTATCAAGCATATGGCTGTGAATGGGGTCTACAACACTTCTGAATGCTGCCTAAAAAAGTTTTAAATCTAATTGGTACATCTTTTTTTTTAAATGACAACAGAAGATAGACAATATTAATACATGGTTTCTTAAATATGTTACTGACAAGGATAGCTTTTTATATTTGTTCAACACTACTGAATTAAAAGATCTCTAATGTTCCTAACATCTCCAAATGCTATAATCCTATAATGCAATAATTTTGAAATCTCAGTTAACAAACTACTTTGCAACATTAAACAGTAACAATAAAAATGTTACTCAGGATGTAAATTTTTTTGAAGAAAAACTAAGAGCCTTCAGTGAATCTTTCTTAAGAAACATTCTAGGTCAGAAGCTAAGAATAGAAAATCTGACAGCTGGCTTACCATAAACCAAAGCTTAAGGCTAATACAAGAGTGGAATGAAGATTTTATTTAACCTTTAGCCAGCCTGACTTTTTCTAAGTGAAGAAAAGCGGGCAGATCTTTATGTAGCCAGATAAAGAAATAAGATAAGGACAGTCTAATGTTGTATGAATAGCCAGGAAAAAATATTTACAAATGCAGGGAATCCTTAAAGTTAACTTCAACAATACTCAGTAAGCTTCTATTTCATGCAAAGCTCTGCACTAAATACTGAGAAATAGGGGGGTGGGTGGGGGAAATGACTGGAAGGAAACACTATTAGGCATATGACCCAAAGAGAAGTTGTTAAAAAAAAAAGTGTGCCCATAAATGCAAAAATAGTCATGGCGTTTGTTTTTGTTGTAATTAAGAACTGGAAACCAAGTAGGTACCTACCAAATGAATGTCTGAACAAATTAGGATACAATAATTTAATGGAATATTATTGTACCATAAGAAATTGTAAAACTCAAATAAACCTAAAAGATTTGTATGAGTTGATAAAGAGTAAAGTGAAGAGAACTATAAGAACAAATTATATAATAGAGTTTTTAAAGAAATATAATACTTGAACTCTAATTGATACAATGTTAAATCATAACCCCAGAAGATTTATGATGAAGCATGCCTCCCATATATTTTTAAAAAGTGAGAGAGTAGAGGTACAGAATGAGAAATATATTTTCATCCTGTTCAGTGTTTGAATTTGTTTTATCTGAGTATACATACTCATTTACAAAGGAGGGAACTTAGGCTTTTCCTTTTTGTTAGTTTTGTTTTATTTTGTTATTAATGGAGTAATGAACAAAGTGAAAGGAGAATGAGGTGAAAAAATAAAAATAATGCAATGCCAACAAAGCATTCTTTCTTTCTTTTTTGCTTTCTTTCAATTTAAAATAATTTGTTTTATTTAAAAAAAACAGAATAATAAAAAAGAAAATCAGAAAAGGAACATAATACAAAATGAAATAAAACAAAAGAGAACATTGTCATGTGTCCAGCAGAAAATCAGGAAGGATTCAAAATATATATAACAACAAATTACCAAATCAAGAAAGCATAAATATTAGTAGAAGAAATTATATTCATGAGTGTCCATCTTTTATTTCCTCATAAATTATTCTTTTGTTCTCTGCTACTCACCATTTTTATTTTATTTACCCAATTCAACCCCTGCACCATCCCCAAGCAACCTAGTAATTAAGGAATTATATATATATAGATACATACATACACATACACTGACAACTACACGTCATCCCCCCCCAATACACATACACTTATCTTTGCCATCCCTGCTGACTCACTGCTTTAATGCTGCTCCTAACTTGCCTTGCTATTACTTAACCTCTCCTCACTCTTGAATTCTTCCCTTGTCTTCTTCCCACACCCTTTGTTTCCTAGTCTGCTCATTCCTCTCTCCTTATTTCTTTATAGATTTGGAGCATGCTCTGCCCTTCATGGTATACAGGTGTGTTGCCTTTTTAATATTCCCAATGTGAGTAGGTTTTCAGAACTATGAGCTCATCTACCCCACAATGCCTCTGTGTCTATTCTTCCTCTGCATCTCATTTGAAGAACTGCTATTTTTGCCTTAACTCTGCTCCAATCTTTTCTTTTGAGCTACCTTATTGTTGATGACGATGTTAAACATATGGTATTCATTTCCCATTTACAAAAAACATAAAGAATTTGTCCATGTTGAGTTCCTTGAAAGTGATCTTTGATGTTGGGTCTTATATGTTAATTTTTCTATTAAGTTTGTCCTTGGTTGATAGAAAGTCCTGAAAATTTGCAAGTTCATTGCTTGTCCTTTTATCTCATTCAATATTATAGATAATTTTTCTGAATATGATATTTTTGACTGCAAACCTTTTTTTTTTAATGTTAGTAGCTATGATTCCAGGACCTGCAGTCTTTAATTGTGATTGCTGATAAGTCTTGTACAATTCTAATTGTAGCTCCTGCATAATTAATTTTTTTTCTTATTTCTTGCAAAATTTTCTCTTTAATCTGGGAGTTTCAATTTTTGGCAATAATTTTCCTATGTGTTTTCCACAAAGGATCTCACTGAGATAGTCATCAGTGAAATTTTTCTATTTCTATTTTTCCCTTCTGTTCTATCACTCCAGGACAATTTTCTTTGATTATTTCTTGCTTTACTCTGCCAAGGTTCTTTTTTATCACAACTTTCAGGAAGTCTGATTATTCTTATATATTTTCTTCTTGATCTCTGCTCCAGATCTGTTGTTTTTCTTATAAGATGTTTCACATTGTTTTGTTTGTTTGTTTGTTTGTTTGTTTTGTTTGTTTGCTTGTTTGGTTTTTTCATTATTTATAATTTGTTATGTTACTTCTTGGTCTTCTTAGCTTCACTGGTTTCCCTTTGTCCAATGATAATTTTCAAAGAGTTATTTTTGTCTTTGAGACTCTATTATCTCCTTTTCTAGTTGGTTAACTTTTTCATAATTTTTTTTTTTGGAAGATTTTTTTTACTTGTTCCTCAAGGTCTCTCATTTGATTTTTAATTTTTTTTTGTGAGTTCTAAAAATTCTCTCCAGGGAGGGAGACATTTTATGCCATTCTTTGGGGTAGAAACTTTTTTTTACTTCATTGTCATCCTTTGAAAATGAACTCAAGTTTTTCTTGTTCCCATAATATGCTTCCATAGTGGGGTTCTCTCTTCCTTTCTGTTTTATTTAAAAAAAAAAAGAGAGAGAGAGATATTAGTATAAGCATCTCATGGGGTGAAGGATGGTGTTTTAAGCTTCCCTTCAGCTCTCCACTCTGACCAGGGACTCTAATCCAAGAATTCCATCCTCCAGCACATCCCCACAACCAGCAGCATTCCTAATTCATTCACATTTGCACTCACGGGTGCTCTGGTTCCCTCTCACTCAGGAAGGCATCTCTGTGGCACAACTGGACCTGGTGTTCCCAATCAGCCAAGGTTCCTTCAGTCTTCCTAGACTCAAACATTAATTCCACATGTCAATGAGGTGAAAGTTTCTGTGGTTCCTGCTGAGGCTCCAGACACACCCCCAGGGTTCCTCACTTGGTGATTTTGAAGAGATAGCCTGGAGGTGTTTGCACTTCACATGAGTTAATCCTAGACCCTGGAGTCTTCCTTTGCTTTTACTTGGGACATATCAGGAAAACCTTTATTCTGGCCCAAGTATTCTTGACTTTTTCCTCAATCTATGTTAGCGCTAAGGTGCAAAAGTGTTCTGTTTGTGGGAGTAACATGGAAAGCTTGAAATTTACCAACCTAATACTTAGAGAACCCTAGAGATTCTACAAAAAAGCTATTAGAAATAATCCATAACTTTAGCAAAGTTGCAGGTTATAAAATAAATCCCCATAAATCCTCAGCATTTTTATACATCACCAACAAAATCCAACAGCAAGAGATACAAAGAGAAATTCCATTCAGAATAACTGTCGACAGCATAAAATATTTGGGAATCTATCTACCAAAGGAAAGTCAGGAATTATATGAGCTAAATTACAAAAAACTTTCCACACAAATAAAGTCAGACTTAAACAATTGGAAAAATATCAAGTGCTCCTGGATAGGTCGAGCGAATATAATAAAGATGACAATACTCCCTAAACTAATCTATTTATTTAGTGCTATACCAATCAGACTTCCAAGAAAATATTTTAATGATCTAGAAAAAATAACAACAAAATTCATATGGAATAATAAAAGGTCAAGAATCTCAAAAGAATTAATGAAAAAAAAATCAAATGAAGGTGGCCTAGCTGTACCTGATCTAAAACTATATTATAAAGCAGCAGTCACCAAAACCATTTGGTATTGGCTAAGAAATAGATTAGTTGATCAGTGGAAAAGGTTAGGTTCACAAGACAGAATAGTCAACTATAGCAATTTACTGTTTGACAAACCCAAAGATCCTCACTTTTGGGATAAGAACTCATTATTTGACAAAAACTGTTGGGATAACTGGAAATTAGTATGGCAGAAATTAGGCATGGACCCACACTTAACACCATATACCAAGATAAAATCAAAATGGGTCCATGATTTAGACATAAAGAACGAGATTATAAACAAATTGAAGGAACATAGGATAGTTTATCTCTCAGACTTGTGGAAGAGGAAGAAATTTGTGACTAAAGACAAACTAGAGACCATTACTGATCACAAAATATTATCCTTGAGATTCTTGACCATGTGTTTCTATATGGATTTCCTTTTTTTTTTCCTACCTCTATAAAATATTCCTTTGGTAGTGGATTGGCACAGCACTGTGATTAATTTACGTAATATTGTCATTTTTATTTTAATGGCTAGACCAATGAATGTTTCTTCAGATAGATCTGTTTTTATTTCTACAGTGTTTTATAACTGGATTCAAGTTCATCTTGGTAAACACACTTCCAAATATTTTATAATTTTTGCAGTTATTTTCAATAAAATTTTTCTTTCAAGAACTTCCTGTTGTGTTTTGTTGATAACATAGAAGAATGTTAATAATTTATAATGATTTATTTTATAACCTTCAACTACTGAATTTCAATAAGCTTAAATTGGTTCATTTCTTTAGGCTACTCTCTAAGTAAATTATTGAATTAGTAAGAAAGCAATTTGTTTTTTTCTGTCTATGCTTATTCTCTCACTTTTTCATTCTGATATTATTAGTACACCTATTATTTCCAGTGGTGATAATATTCTTATTTTGTCTTATTGGAAAGGCCCCTATCTTTTTTCTTTATGTACAATGTTTACTTTTAAATTTAAATAGCTATTATTTATTCTATTAAAGTCATTTTTTCCCTTATGCTTCCTAGTTTTTTAGAGAAATTGGTACTGAATTTTGACAAAAGCCTTTTCACCATCTTTTCATAAAACATGATTTTTATTATATTATCATGATTTATATTATTTATACTCCTTTCTTAAACTAAATACTGCATTTCTCATTTAAACTCAATCTTATCATAAGATATAATCTTTCTTATATGTTATAATAAACTTTATGAAACTTAAAAAAAAAAAAAAGAAATTTACCAACCTACTCTTATCACCTTTCAGAATCCTCCCCAATGAAGCATTTAAAATGCACAGAAAGGGGGAAAGGAAGCTCAAAAGGGAACACAGATATAACATATTAAATTCAATATGTAATTTTGGAAAAAACTTAGTTAATAGGTCTTCCCAATGTCATATGTAATCCTCATTTATTTCTGTTTTCTGGATATGGAAATATTCATCTTTATTGGTGTTTGGCAAGTTGATAGTTTTTTAAAAGAATCTTTTTAAAAAATCAACTTTATCTAAACTGTTCCTGACCTCAAGAAGCTGACATTCTTAAAGAAAATTAGATAAAATACAGAAAGTGCAATAATGTAAACTAGAATTGCACTGATTAAAAAATCATTGGGGGGTTGTAAGCTGTATGATGGATATAATATCTCTATCATTAAGATCAAAGAACTAATAAGTTATAAAAGTGTATCAAACAAGTGAAGTGATACATAGGTTTGACATAGAGATAATAAAAATGTAACTTCCCCCAAAAAAAACTGGGTATCTAATTTTCAGGTATTCAAAGAGAAAGTTGCCAGAAGAAACATAACAATATCATATTATCAATGAGACATTAGGATGTATTTCATAATAAGTTATTGGAAGCATTTGTTTTAATTTTTGTTGCTTTTATTGTTGTTCCTTTTGCTGCTGCTTATTATAACCTGTCTCAGTGAGTGGCAGAAATGAGGCATAGAAAGTTTCTAGTAGCAGATGGAGCAATCTAGGATGGTACTTATTTTCTGATATATAATAGCTAATTTTTATTTTTAATAGAAATTATAGATGATCTCTGTTCATTTCTAATAGTCCCCAAAGTAAGAGGGAAGATAATCCAAACGTAAGATACAATTTCTCCTTATGTTTTTCAATTAGGGTGGAAAAGATGACCTAATGATACGAATGGGAAAGGGTAAGGCTGCATTCAAAAGCAAACCCTAGTGGATTCATCTAACACAATGGGTCCTCTTGTTGTTATCATGTAATTAATTTTTTGTTGGATTGTTGGGAATCCCAATGAGCTATCCTAAGAGAGAGAAAAAAAAAGATGAAATAAATTCCATTTATCAATAATCTTTAATACCACAGTTGTTGTTGTTGTTGCGGTTGTTGTTGTTGTTGTTGTTGTATCATTTCAGTTTTTTCCAACTCCTCCTGATGGCATATTATGTTCTCTTGACAAAAATTCTGGAGTGATTTGCCATTTTCTTCTTCAGCTCATAATTGGAGGCAAGAAAGCTTCAGTTACTTGCACAAGGACACAGAGCAAGTGAACATCTAAGGCCAGATTTAAACTCAAGTGTTCCCAACACCAACTCTGCAACTTTTTCCATTGTGTCTCCTAGCTACCTTTGATGGTACAGTATAAACCAATAAGAAAGCAAATAAAAGCATGTGTTTATTTGTTAAGTTTTCTTTCTGTGTTGAACATTGTAACTGGGATCCAATGTTGGTGCATTTAAAGTTGACATAATTATCTGAAGTTTATAGTAAAGAGAAAAAAAAAAAGCAGCTGTGTGCCCCATTTAACATGTGTTTTGCTTAGTACTTTATAGGGAGTCTGTATTAATATCTCAGCCTCACAGAAAAACAATTCATAAAGGAAAGAGAAAAATCAAATTGTTAGTCTGAAAAGGGGAACTCTCCACTAATGAAGAGGAAATGCACCATAACCCTAAATTTCCAGATTTGCTATTTTCCCACATAGATATTTAACATTTTTTCTAATTTTTCATTTTTTTTTGTTTTGTTTGACTGATTCTTGATATCTCAATGAATCATTCATTTCTATTTGTTCAGTTCTGATTTTTAATGAGTTATTTTCTTCATTAGCTTTTTTTTTTTTTTTAAACTTTTTGTATATGTCCAATCGAGTTTTTAAATGAGTTGTTTTGCTCTATGGAATTTTTTTCCCATTTAACTATTTTTTTTTACTGAATTATTTTCTTTTTCCAATTCACAAATCCTACTTTCCAGGGAGTTCTTTATCTTTTCCAATTTACAAATTCTATTTGCCTGGGAGTTCTTTACCTTTTCCAATTCATCTTTCAGGAAGTTGTTTTCTTTGCCCACTTTATCAAAGTTTTTCTTTAAGTGAGTTATAAGCCTTTTCTGTACTCTCTTACATAGCTTCTCTTTCCTTTCCCTATTTTCCTTCTAACACTCTTTTAATATTTTTTATAGTTTCTTCTAGTAGAGCCTTGTGTGATCAGGATCAGTTACATCCCCCTTTGGGGTTTTTTCTGGAGACTGTCTGCTATTAGTTTCCCTGGGATTGAAAACCTGCTCTCTTTCTGTATAGGAGTTATCAAGGTCTGTTTGGCATTTTTGTTCATTTTTTTTTAAAGCCCTTAGAGTCTGCCTTCAGGGCAAGGAGGTTACCAGCTTCCTTTGCAGAACAGGGATAGATATATGGACAGTAGCTATCCTGCTAATGGGCTGCAAGGAGTGGCCAAACTACATAAGTTCTCTGGGAAAAGCTCCACACAGGAAGTGTCTTTGCCCTAGGGAGCACAGTCATGCTGTGGAAATTCTATTGCCTCAGGCTGAATCCCCCACTATGCAGATTAGAGGTTGCCCTGGGCTAAGCCCCCCCTGCTGTATAGATTTGTGACTGCCCTGGGCAAAAGCCCCGTGCTGCAGAACGTGGATGCACAGCTGTGCTGTGGTCTGTGCTAAATCACTTCCAGTTTTGGATGGGTATAGCCAGATCCTATTAGAGTCTGATGTTTTTTGGAGTACACTCTACCATTGGCTTTAATTTCTCTGCTGATCTACAGCTTTGCAACCAAAACAGAGCAGTCAACCTGTGGTAGAATCCTCCCTGTAAATTTTCCAGCCATGGAGACTATCCCTGTCATAGTCCACTCAGTATGCTAGCCTCTCCTATCTCCCTGCTTGTGCTGGCCTGCTCAGCCACTGCTCAGTACAAACCTTTTCTGGTGATCTTCCAGATTATCTAGTTGTTGTACTTCCAATCTTCATGAATTTTACCAGTCAAGCTCTATTTTTGAGGTTGAATTTGGTAATTAGTAGTGAGGGTATGGGAGGAACTTAGAATGTCGTGTGTGCCTTCTCCACCATCTTGGCTCCTCCCCCGTATTATGGAATTTCTTACATCAAAAACCTATTACCCTTTGGGAAAAATAATTCTCTATATATCTCTAACTTTATTTTTTATTATCATTGATCTTGCCTTTTTAGTTCAGCTATTTCTACTTAACATAGTATTTTTTTGCATAGGTCCATAATATACTATGGTGTTCTGTTCACTGTAATTATATTCATACCCTTGGATTAGACTCCTGTGGTATTCATAGCAGAATTCTGTTGCTCTTCATATATATATATATATATATATATATATATATATTTGCCAAAAAGAATTGACTCTAATTTATAAGAAATCAAGCCACTCTCCAATTGATAAATGATCAAAGGCTATGAACAGACAATTTTCAGATGATGAAATTGAAACCATTCCCACTCATATGAAAGAGTGTTCCAAATCACTATTGATCAGAAAAATTCACATTAAGACAACTCTGAGATGCCACTACATACCTATCAGATTGGCTAAGATGACTGGAAAAAATAATGATTTATGTTGGAGGGAATGCAGGAAAACTGGGACACTGAGATGCATTGTTGGTAGAGTTGTGAACTAATCCAACCATTCTGGAGACAATTTAGAACTATGCCCAAAAAGTTATCAAACTGTGCATACCCTTTAATCCAGAAATGTTACTACTGGACTTTTATCCCAAAGAGATACCAAAGAAGGGAAAGGGACCTGCATGTACCAAAATGTTTGTGGCAGCCCTTTTTTGTAGTGGCTAGAAACTGGAAAATGAATGGATGCCTATCAATTGGAGAATGGTTGGGTAAATTGTGTTATGTGATTATTATGGAATATTATTGTTTTGTAAGAAATGACTACCAGGATGAATACAGAGAGGCTTGGAAAGACTTACATGAACTGATGCTGAGTGAAATGAGCAGAATCAGGAGATCATTATATACTTCAACACCAATATTGTATGAGGATGTATTCTAATGGAAGTGGATATCTTCAAGAAAGAGAAGATCTAATTCAATTCTAATTAATCAATGATGGACAGAATCATCTATACCCGAAGAAGGAACAATGGGAAATAAGTGTGGACTACTTGCATTTTTGTTTTTTTCTTCCCAGGTTATTTTTACCTTCTGAATCCAATTCTTCTTGTTCAACAAGAGAACTGTTTGGTTCTGCACACATATATTGTATCTAGGATATGTATATTTAACATGTATAAGACTGCCTGCCTTCTAGGGGAGGGGATGGAAGGAGGGAAGGGAAAAATTGAAACAGAAGTGAGTGCAAGGGATAATGTAAAAAATTACTCATGCATATGTACTGTCAATAAAAATTTATTAAAAAAAAAACATATGCATTGACAATTCTTAAACATTAGTCCTTCAAAAACTTTGTGTTCTAATTTCCTTCCCCTTACCCAACACCTTCTCCAAGATGCCAAGTTCTGCAATATATGTTAAACATGGTAGAAACATATGTTAAATCCAATATATACATACATATTTATATAATTATCATGCCATGCAAAAAAAAAATCAAACCAAAGCAGTAAGAGAGAGAGAGAGAAAGAAGCAAAATTAATGCAAACAAACAATAACAAAAAGAATGAAAATGCTAGGCTGTGAACCACATTCAGTTTCCACAGTCCTCTCTCTGGATGTAGATGGCTCTCTTCATCACTGAACCATTGGAACTGGTTGAAACAATCTCATTGTTGAAGAGAGCCAAATCCATCAGAATTGA